>NC_090830.1:51628951-52256843 GCF_028021215.1 Eschrichtius robustus
TAGTAGCAGCATGATGAGTGGATTTAGGTACGACGATTCTAAGTCAAATAAGTCACACAGAAAAAGACACTTATCATAAGATATCACCTATAGAGGGAATGTAAAAACCGCTGCCCTTGAACTGAATTACAAAACAGAACAGAGTCAAACGGTTAGAAAACACACTATGGCTGCCTAACGGCAAAGGTGAGGTGGGGTGATGCATAAAACAAGGGTTTCAAATTAGCTCAGATACCGTTCCATAAACCCAATACGTAATAGACAAGACCTACTCCTTGCTCAGGGAACTGGACTCAACACCCCCTATTCACCGCCCAAGAGTATATCTGACTAGTAAGAATCTTAAAACCTATGTATTGATATCTCTCTGTAAGTGAGTCAAGTGGGTGTAAAGCTGCATAAACACAGCAGTGAAAAGCAGCTAAACCCCATTATAAAACTCAATTAATTTTAAAAACCCGTGAAACAAAGACAGTGAAAGGGAGAGAAATTCTTACAAAATTCGTTCAGGCGCTGTGATGCCACCTGGATTGACCATATCTAGACCCGCAGCTGATTGAGACATAAGGGTGGACACTCTTGGGGCTGAGGGGTTTGGTGAGGTTCGGTGAGCAAACGCAGACACTTTAAAGTAATACTGCGTGGTACCCATCCCATGGGTCCCAAATCTCCAGGTTCAAGGGCATATTCCTACATCGAAAACATGCATGAGAAACCCAGAAGATGGTCCACCGAGTGATCGGGAAATGTTTCTGAAACGCACCTCATTTCTCGTCTCCTTGTGCTCGGGTTCGCCATTCCAGCCGCTTTACTAGCAATCTCCCTCCTTGGAGAATCAGCACCTTTAACCTCCTGTTCCATACAGGTGGCAATTTGAACTGAGGGTGAAAGGGAAGACGGGGAACCAATGAGAGACTAGCTCTAGGTGTTGGGACAGGCACAGGTCACTCTATTTTCCCATCAGGAAGAAGAATTAACCACAGGCTCAGTCTGCCGCCCGGAAGCAGAATAGGGCCTAAAGCAATCCTGCGCTTTTGCGGCCAGCTCCCAAGAGAGCGAGTTGAAAAATGGAGCTCAGGGGCACTGCAATTCACAAACCTGCAGACTTATAAATGATAACTCTCGTCTACAAATATATTGAGGGAAGGCAACAAAGAGGATTTGAAAGCAAGGCAGAATTGCAGGAAACAGATTTCAGGAGGCAGATTCGAATCACCTTTAAAGCACAGGAAAAGCGGCAAAACCTCGACAATGATGCCCTGGGCCAAAAAGGGCGTATGCGTTTTTTCCTGAATATATTCAGGAAAAAACGCATACGCCCTTTTTGGCCAACCAAGCAACCTGGAAAGGCAAATCAGCGCTAGAAAGAAGTCTCGCTTCCCATCGGTCAAAAGTGCCATGCTGAATAAAGTGTCAAATCCAGAAATGCAGGACAGGCCACGGAGAAACGGGAGCCTTGCTACGCTGATGGGCGGGATGTAAATTGCCAACAGCCACTCTGGAGAAGTGTACGGTGTGTCCTGAAACATTTACAAAACTCAGCTTAGAGAGCATAGGGCACTTCCACTCATGGGCGTATAAATTGGGAAAACTAAAAATCAGCAAGACACAAGCACCCCAAAGTTTAGGGCTGCTCTGTTGACAAGAACCTCCACTTCGTTACACCTTAAATATCCCAGGAAAGAGAAAAATGGATAAAGAAGTTGTGGTCCTTATGTACAATGGAATATCACTCAGCCATGAAATGAACGTCATAAGGCTAGTAGCAGCATGATGAGTGGATTTAGTTACGACGATTCTAAGTCAAATAAGTCACACAGAAAAAGACACTTATCATAAGATATCACCTATAGAGGGAATGTAAAAACCGCTGCCCTTGAACTGAATTACAAAACAGAACAGAGTCACACGGTTAGAAAACACACTATGGCTGCCTAACGGGAAAGGTGAGGTGGGGTGATGCATAAAACAAGGGTTTCAAATTAGCTCAGATACCGTTCCATAAACCCAATACGTAATAGACAAGACCTATTCCTTGCTCAGGGAACTGGACTCAACACCCCCTATTCACCGCCCAAGAGTATATCTGACTAGTAAGAATCTTACAACCTATGTATTGATATCTCTCTGTAAGTGAGTCAAGTGGGTGTAAAGCTGCATAAACACAGCAGTGAAAAGCAGCTAAACCCCATTATAAAACTCAATTAATTTTAAAAACCCGTGAAACAAAGACAGTGAAAGGGAGAGAAATTCTTACAAAATTCGTTCAGGGGCTGTGATGCCACCTGGATTGACCATATCTAGACCCGCAGCTGATTGAGACATAAGGGTGGACACTCTTGGGGCTGAGAGGTTTGGTGAGGTTGGGTGAGCAAACGCAGACGCTTTAAAGTAATACTGCGTGGTACCCATCCCATGGGTCCCAAATCTCCAGGTTCAAGGGCATCTTCCTACATCGAAAACATGCATGAGAAACCCAGAAGACGGTCCACCGAGTGAACGGGAAAGGTTTCTAAAACGCACCTCATTTCTCATCTCCTTGTGCTCGGGTTCGCCATTCCAGCCGCTTTACTAGCAATCTCCCTCCTTGGAGAATCAGCACCTTTAACCTCCTGTTCCATACAGGTTGCAATTTGTCCTGAGGGTGAACGGGAAGAGGGGGAACCAATGAGAGACAAGCTCTACGTGTTGGGACAGGCACAGGTCACTCTATTTTCCCATCAGGAAGAAGAATTAACCACAGGCTCAGTCTGCCGCCCGGAAGCAGAATAGGGCCTAAAGCAATCCTGCGCTTTTGCGGCCAGCTCCCAAGAGAGCGAGTTGAAAAATGGAGCTCAGGGGCACTGCAATTCACAAACCTGCAGACTTATAAATGATAACTCTCGTCTACAAATATATTGAGGGAAGGCAACAAAGAGGATTTGAAAGCAAGGCAGAATTGCAGGAAACAGATTTCAGGAGGCAGATTCGAATCGCCTTTAAAGCACAGGAAAAGCGGCAAAGCCTCGACAATGATGCCCTTGGCCAAAAAGGGCGTATGCGTTTTTTCCTGAATATATTCAGGAAAAAACGCATACGCCCTGTTTGGCCAACCAAGCAACCTGGAAAGGCAAATCAGCGCTACAAAGAAGTCTCGCTTCCCATCGGTCAAAAGGGCCATGCTGAATAAAGTGTCAAAACCAGAAATGCAGGACAGGCCACGGAGAAACGGGAGCCTTGCTACGCTGATGGGCGGGATGTAAATTGCCAACAGCCACTCTGGAGAAGTGTACGGTGTGTCCTGAAACATTTACAAAACTCAGCTTAGAGAGCATAGGGCACTTCCACTCATGGGCGTATAAATTGGGAAAACTAAAAATCAGCAAGACACAAGCACCCCAAAGTTTAGGGCTGCTCTGTTGACAAGAACCTCCACTTCGTTACACCTTAAATATCCCAGGAAAGATAAAAATGGATAAAGAAGTTGTGGTCCTTATGTACAATGGAATATCACTCAGCCATGAAATCAACGTCATAAGGCTAGTAGCAGCATGATGAGTGGATTTAGGTACGACGATTCTAAGTCAAATAAGTCACACAGAAAAAGACACTTATCATAAGATATCACCTATAGAGGGAATGTAAAAACCGCTGCCCTTGAACTGAATTACAAAACAGAACAGAGTCACACGGTTAGAAAACACACTATGGCTGCCTAACGGGAAAGGTGAGGTGGGGTGATGCATAAAACAAGGGTTTCAAATTAGCTCAGATACCGTTCCATAAACCCAATACGTAATAGACAAGACCTATTCCTTGCTCAGGGAACTGGACTCAACACCCCCTATTCACCGCCCAAGAGTATATCTGACTAGTAAGAATCTTAAAACCTATGTATTGATATCTCTCTGTAAGTGAGTCAAGTGGGTGTAAAGCTGCATAAACACAGCAGTGAAAAGCAGCTAAACCCCATTATAAAACTCAATTAATTTTAAAAACCCGTGAAACAAAGACAGTGAAAGGGAGAGAAATTCTTACAAAATTCGTTCAGGGGCTGTGATGCCACCTGGATTGACCATATCTAGACCCGCAGCTGATTGAGACATAAGGGTGGACAATCTTGGGGCTGAGAGGTTTGGTGAGGTTGGGTGAGCAAACGCAGACGCTTTAAAGTAATACTGCGTGGTACCCATCCCATGGGTCCCAAATCTCCAGGTTCAAGGGCATCTTCCTACATCGAAAACATGCATGAGAAACCCAGAAGACGGTCCACCGAGTGAACGGGAAAGGTTTCTAAAACGCACCTCATTTCTCATCTCCTTGTGCTCGGGTTCGCCATTCCAGCCGCTTTACTAGCAATCTCCCTCCATGGAGAATCAGCACCTTTAACCTCCTGTTCCATACAGGTTGCAATTTGTCCTGAGGGTGAACGGGAAGAGGGGGAACCAATGAGAGACAAGCTCTACGTGTTGGGACAGGCACAGGTCACTCTATTTTCCCATCAGGAAGAAGACTTAACCACAGGCTCAGTCTGCCGCCCGGAAGCAGAATAGGGCCTAAAGCAATCCTGCGCTTTTGCGGCCAGCTCCCAAGAGAGCGAGTTGAAAAATGGAGCTCAGGGGCACTGCAATTCACAAACCTGCAGACTTATAAATGATAACTCTCGTCTACAAATATATTGAGGGAAGGCAACAAAGAGGATTTGAAAGCAAGGCAGAATTGCAGGAAACAGATTTCAGGAGGCAGATTCGAATCGCCTTTAAAGCACAGGAAAAGCGGCAAAACCTCGACAATGATGCCCTTGGCCAAAAAGGGCGTATGCGTTTTTTCCTGAATATATTCAGGAAAAAACGCATACGCCCTTTTTGGCCAACCAAGCAACCTGGAAAGGCAAATCAGCGCTACAAAGAAGTCTCGCTTCCCATCGGTCAAAAGGGCCATGCTGAATAAAGTGTCAAATCCAGAAATGCAGGACAGGCCACGGAGAAACGGGAGCCTTGCTACGCTGATGGGCGGGATGTAAATTGCCAACAGCCACTCTGGAGAAGTGTACGGTGTGTCCTGAAACATTTACAAAACTCAGCTTAGAGAGCATAGGGCACTTCCACTCATGGGCGTATAAATTGGGAAAACTAAAAATCAGCAAGACACAAGCACCCCAAAGTTTAGGGCTGCTCTGTTGACAAGAACCTCCACTTCGTTACACCTTAAATATCCCAGGAAAGATAAAAATGGATAAAGAAGTTGTGGTCCTTATGTACAATGGAATATCACTCAGCCATGAAATCAACGTCATAAGGCTAGTAGCAGCATGATGAGTGGATTTAGGTACGACGATTCTAAGTCAAATAAGTCACACAGAAAAAGACACTTATCATAAGATATCACCTATAGAGGGAATGTAAAAACCGCTGCCCTTGAACTGAATTACAAAACAGAACAGAGTCACTCGGTTAGAAAACACACTATGGCTGCCTAACGGGAAAGGTGAGGTGGGGTGATGCATAAAACAAGGGTTTCAAATTAGCTCAGATACCGTTCCATGAACCCAATACGTAATAGACGAGACCTACTCCTTGCTCAGGGAACTGGACTCAACACCCCCTATTCACCGCCCAAGAGTATATCTGACTAGTAAGAATCTTAAAACCTATGTATTGATATCTCTCTGTAAGTGAGTCAAGTGGGTGTAAAGCTGCATAAACACAGCAGTGAAAAGCAGCTAAACCCCATTATAAAACTCAATTAATTTTAAAAACCCGTGAAACAAAGACAGTGAAAGGGAGAGAAATTCTTACAAAATTCGTTCAGGGGCTGTGATGCCACCTGGATTGACCATATCTAGACCCGCAGCTGATTGAGACATAAGGGTGGACACTCTTGGGGCTGAGAGGTTTGGTGAGGTTGGGTGAGCAAACGCAGACGCTTTAAAGTAATACTGCGTGGTACCCATCCCATGGGTCCCAAATCTCCAGGTTCAAGGGCATCTTCCTACATCGAAAACATGCATGAGAAACCCAGAAGACGGTCCACCGAGTGAACGGGAAAGGTTTCTAAAACGCACCTCATTTCTCATCTCCTTGTGCTCGGGTTCGCCATTCCAGCCGCTTTACTAGCAATCTCCCTCCTTGGAGAATCAGCACCTTTAACCTCCTGTTCCATACAGGTTGCAATTTGTCCTGAGGGTGAACGGGAAGAGGGGGAACCAATGAGAGACAAGCTCTACGTGTTGGGACAGGCACAGGTCACTCTATTTTCCCATCAGGAAGAAGAATTAACCACAGGCTCAGTCTGCCGCCCGGAAGCAGAATAGGGCCTAAAGCAATCCTGCGCTTTTGCGGCCAGCTCCCAAGAGAGCGAGTTGAAAAATGGAGCTCAGGGGCACTGCAATTCACAAACCTGCAGACTTATAAATGATAACTCTCGTCTACAAATATATTGAGGGAAGGCAACAAAGAGGATTTGAAAGCAAGGCAGAATTGCAGGAAACAGATTTCAGGAGGCAGATTCGAATCGCCTTTAAAGCACAGGAAAAGCGGCAAAACCTCGACAATGAAGCCCTTGGCCAAAAAGGGCGTATGCGTTTTTTCCTGAATATATTCAGGAAAAAACGCATACGCCCTTTTTGGCCAACCAAGCAACCTGGAAAGGCAAATCAGCGCTACAAAGAAGTCTCGCTTCCCATCGGTCAAAAGGGCCATGCTGAATAAAGTGTCAAAACCAGAAATGCAGGACAGGCCACGGAGAAACGGGAGCCTTGCTACGCTGATGGGCGGGATGTAAATTGCCAACAGCCACTCTGGAGAAGTGTACGGTGTGTCCTGAAACATTTACAAAACTCAGCTTAGAGAGCATAGGGCACTTCCACTCATGGGCGTATAAATTGGGAAAACTAAAAATCAGCAAGACACAAGCACCCCAAAGTTTAGGGCTGCTCTGTTGACAAGAACCTCCACTTCGTTACACCTTAAATATCCCAGGAAAGAGAAAAATGGATAAAGAAGTTGTGGTCCTTATGTACAATGGAATATCACTCAGCCATGAAATCAACGTCATAAGGCTAGTAGCAGCATGATGAGTGGATTTAGGTACGACGATTCTAAGTCAAATAAGTCACACAGAAAAAGACACTTATCATAAGATATCACCTATAGAGGGAATGTAAAAACCGCTGCCCTTGAACTGAATTACAAAACAGAACAGAGTCAAACGGTTAGAAAACACACTATGGCTGCCTAACGGCAAAGGTGAGGTGGGGTGATGCATAAAACAAGGGTTTCAAATTAGCTCAGATACCGTTCCATAAACCCAATACGTAATAGACAAGACCTACTCCTTGCTCAGGGAACTGGACTCAACACCCCCTATTCACCGCCCAAGAGTATATCTGACTAGTAATAATCTTAAAACCTATGTATTGATATCTCTCTGTAAGTGAGTCAAGTGGGTGTAAAGCTGCATAAACACAGCAGTGAAAAGCAGCTAAACCCCATTATAAAACTCAATTAATTTTAAAAACCCGTGAAACAAAGACAGTGAAAGGGAGAGAAATTCTTACAAAATTCGTTCAGGCGCTGTGATGCCACCTGGATTGACCATATCTAGACCCGCAGCTGATTGAGACATAAGGGTGGACACTCTTGGGGCTGAGGGGTTTGGTGAGGTTCGGTGAGCAAACGCAGACACTTTAAAGTAATACTGCGTGGTACCCATCCCATGGGTCCCAAATCTCCAGGTTCAAGGGCATCTTCCTACATCGAAAACATGCATGAGAAACCCAGAAGATGGTCCACCGAGTGATCGGGAAATGTTTCTGAAACGCACCTCATTTCTCATCTCCTTGTGCTCGGGTTCGCCATTCCAGCCGCTTTACTAGCAATCTCCCTCCTTGGAGAATCAGCACCTTTAACCTCCTGTTCCATACAGGTGGCAATTTGAACTGAGGGTGAAAGGGAAGACGGGGAACCAATGAGAGACTAGCTCTAGGTGTTGGGACAGGCACAGGTCACTCTATTTTCCCATCAGGAAGAAGAATTAACCACAGGCTCAGTCTGCCGCCCGGAAGCAGAATAGGGCCTAAAGCAATCCTGCGCTTTTGCGGCCAGCTCCCAAGAGAGCGAGTTGAAAAATGGAGCTCAGGGGCACTGCAATTCACAAACCTGCAGACTTATAAATGATAACTCTCGTCTACAAATATATTGAGGGAAGGCAACAAAGAGGATTTGAAAGCAAGGCAGAATTGCAGGAAACAGATTTCAGGAGGCAGATTCGAATCACCTTTAAAGCACAGGAAAAGCGGCAAAACCTCGACAATGATGCCCTTGGCCAAAAAGGGCGTATGCGTTTTTTCCTGAATATATTCAGGAAAAAACGCATACGCCCTTTTTGGCCAACCAAGCAACCTGGAAAGGCAAATCAGCGCTAGAAAGAAGTCTCGCTTCCCATCGGTCAAAAGTGCCATGCTGAATAAAGTGTCAAATCCAGAAATGCAGGACAGGCCACGGAGAAACGGGAGCCTTGCTACGCTGATGGGCGGGATGTAAATTGCCAACAGCCACTCTGGAGAAGTGTACGGTGTGTCCTGAAACATTTACAAAACTCAGCTTAGAGAGCATAGGGCACTTCCACTCATGGGCGTATAAATTGGGAAAACTAAAAATCAGCAAGACACAAGCACCCCAAAGTTTAGGGCTGCTCTGTTGACAAGAACCTCCACTTCGTTACACCTTAAATATCCCAGGAAAGATAAAAATGGATAAAGAAGTTGTGGTCCTTATGTACAATGGAATATCACTCAGCCATGAAATCAACGTCATAAGGCTAGTAGCAGCATGATGAGTGGATTTAGTTACGACGATTCTAAGTCAAATAAGTCACACAGAAAAAGACACTTATCATAAGATATCACCTATAGAGGGAATGTAAAAACCGCTGCCCTTGAACTGAATTACAAAACAGAACAGAGTCACACGGTTAGAAAACACACTATGGCTGCCTAACGGGAAAGGTGAGGTGGGGTGATGCATAAAACAAGGGTTTCAAATTAGCTCAGATACCGTTCCATAAACCCAATACGTAATAGACAAGACCTATTCCTTGCTCAGGGAACTGGACTCAACACCCCCTATTCACCGCCCAAGAGTATATCTGACTAGTAAGAATCTTACAACCTATGTATTGATATCTCTCTGTAAGTGAGTCAAGTGGGTGTAAAGCTGCATAAACACAGCAGTGAAAAGCAGCTAAACCCCATTATAAAACTCAATTAATTTTAAAAACCCGTGAAACAAAGACAGTGAAAGGGAGAGAAATTCTTACAAAATTCGTTCAGGGGCTGTGATGCCACCTGGATTGACCATATCTAGACCCGCAGCTGATTGAGACATAAGGGTGGACACTCTTGGGGCTGAGAGGTTTGGTGAGGTTGGGTGAGCAAACGCAGACGCTTTAAAGTAATACTGCGTGGTACCCATCCCATGGGTCCCAAATCTCCAGGTTCAAGGGCATCTTCCTACATCGAAAACATGCATGAGAAACCCAGAAGACGGTCCACCGAGTGAACGGGAAAGGTTTCTAAAACGCACCTCATTTCTCATCTCCTTGTGCTCGGGTTCGCCATTCCAGCCGCTTTACTAGCAATCTCCCTCCTTGGAGAATCAGCACCTTTAACCTCCTGTTCCATACAGGTTGCAATTTGTCCTGAGGGTGAACGGGAAGAGGGGGAACCAATGAGAGACAAGCTCTACGTGTTGGGACAGGCACAGGTCACTCTATTTTCCCATCAGGAAGAAGAATTAACCACAGGCTCAGTCTGCCGCCCGGAAGCAGAATAGGGCCTAAAGCAATCCTGCGCTTTTGCGGCCAGCTCCCAAGAGAGCGAGTTGAAAAATGGAGCTCAGGGGCACTGCAATTCACAAACCTGCAGACTTATAAATGATAACTCTCGTCTACAAATATATTGAGGGAAGGCAACAAAGAGGATTTGAAAGCAAGGCAGAATTGCAGGAAACAGATTTCAGGAGGCAGATTCGAATCGCCTTTAAAGCACAGGAAAAGCGGCAAAGCCTCGACAATGATGCCCTTGGCCAAAAAGGGCGTATGCGTTTTTTCCTGAATATATTCAGGAAAAAACGCATACGCCCTGTTTGGCCAACCAAGCAACCTGGAAAGGCAAATCAGCGCTACAAAGAAGTCTCGCTTCCCATCGGTCAAAAGGGCCATGCTGAATAAAGTGTCAAAACCAGAAATGCAGGACAGGCCACGGAGAAACGGGAGCCTTGCTACGCTGATGGGCGGGATGTAAATTGCCAACAGCCACTCTGGAGAAGTGTACGGTGTGTCCTGAAACATTTACAAAACTCAGCTTAGAGAGCATAGGGCACTTCCACTCATGGGCGTATAAATTGGGAAAACTAAAAATCAGCAAGACACAAGCACCCCAAAGTTTAGGGCTGCTCTGTTGACAAGAACCTCCACTTCGTTACACCTTAAATATCCCAGGAAAGATAAAAATGGATAAAGAAGTTGTGGTCCTTATGTACAATGGAATATCACTCAGCCATGAAATCAACGTCATAAGGCTAGTAGCAGCATGATGAGTGGATTTAGGTACGACGATTCTAAGTCAAATAAGTCACACAGAAAAAGACACTTATCATAAGATATCACCTATAGAGGGAATGTAAAAACCGCTGCCCTTGAACTGAATTACAAAACAGAACAGAGTCACACGGTTAGAAAACACACTATGGCTGCCTAACGGGAAAGGTGAGGTGGGGTGATGCATAAAACAAGGGTTTCAAATTAGCTCAGATACCGTTCCATAAACCCAATACGTAATAGACAAGACCTATTCCTTGCTCAGGGAACTGGACTCAACACCCCCTATTCACCGCCCAAGAGTATATCTGACTAGTAAGAATCTTAAAACCTATGTATTGATATCTCTCTGTAAGTGAGTCAAGTGGGTGTAAAGCTGCATAAACACAGCAGTGAAAAGCAGCTAAACCCCATTATAAAACTCAATTAATTTTAAAAACCCGTGAAACAAAGACAGTGAAAGGGAGAGAAATTCTTACAAAATTCGTTCAGGGGCTGTGATGCCACCTGGATTGACCATATCTAGACCCGCAGCTGATTGAGACATAAGGGTGGACAATCTTGGGGCTGAGAGGTTTGGTGAGGTTGGGTGAGCAAACGCAGACGCTTTAAAGTAATACTGCGTGGTACCCATCCCATGGGTCCCAAATCTCCAGGTTCAAGGGCATCTTCCTACATCGAAAACATGCATGAGAAACCCAGAAGACGGTCCACCGAGTGAACGGGAAAGGTTTCTAAAACGCACCTCATTTCTCATCTCCTTGTGCTCGGGCTCGCCATTCCAGCCGCTTTACTAGCAATCTCCCTCCATGGAGAATCAGCACCTTTAACCTCCTGTTCCATACAGGTTGCAATTTGTCCTGAGGGTGAACGGGAAGAGGGGGAACCAATGAGAGACAAGCTCTACGTGTTGGGACAGGCACAGGTCACTCTATTTTCCCATCAGGAAGAAGACTTAACCACAGGCTCAGTCTGCCGCCCGGAAGCAGAATAGGGCCTAAAGCAATCCTGCGCTTTTGCGGCCAGCTCCCAAGAGAGCGAGTTGAAAAATGGAGCTCAGGGGCACTGCAATTCACAAACCTGCAGACTTATAAATGATAACTCTCGTCTACAAATATATTGAGGGAAGGCAACAAAGAGGATTTGAAAGCAAGGCAGAATTGCAGGAAACAGATTTCAGGAGGCAGATTCGAATCGCCTTTAAAGCACAGGAAAAGCGGCAAAACCTCGACAATGATGCCCTTGGCCAAAAAGGGCGTATGCGTTTTTTCCTGAATATATTCAGGAAAAAACGCATACGCCCTTTTTGGCCAACCAAGCAACCTGGAAAGGCAAATCAGCGCTACAAAGAAGTCTCGCTTCCCATCGGTCAAAAGGGCCATGCTGAATAAAGTGTCAAATCCAGAAATGCAGGACAGGCCACGGAGAAACGGGAGCCTTGCTACGCTGATGGGCGGGATGTAAATTGCCAACAGCCACTCTGGAGAAGTGTACGGTGTGTCCTGAAACATTTACAAAACTCAGCTTAGAGAGCATAGGGCACTTCCACTCATGGGCGTATAAATTGGGAAAACTAAAAATCAGCAAGACACAAGCACCCCAAAGTTTAGGGCTGCTCTGTTGACAAGAACCTCCACTTCGTTACACCTTAAATATCCCAGGAAAGATAAAAATGGATAAAGAAGTTGTGGTCCTTATGTACAATGGAATATCACTCAGCCATGAAATCAACGTCATAAGGCTAGTAGCAGCATGATGAGTGGATTTAGGTACGACGATTCTAAGTCAAATAAGTCACACAGAAAAAGACACTTATCATAAGATATCACCTATAGAGGGAATGTAAAAACCGCTGCCCTTGAACTGAATTACAAAACAGAACAGAGTCACTCGGTTAGAAAACACACTATGGCTGCCTAACGGGAAAGGTGAGGTGGGGTGATGCATAAAACAAGGGTTTCAAATTAGCTCAGATACCGTTCCATGAACCCAATACGTAATAGACGAGACCTACTCCTTGCTCAGGGAACTGGACTCAACACCCCCTATTCACCGCCCAAGAGTATATCTGACTAGTAAGAATCTTAAAACCTATGTATTGATATCTCTCTGTAAGTGAGTCAAGTGGGTGTAAAGCTGCATAAACACAGCAGTGAAAAGCAGCTAAACCCCATTATAAAACTCAATTAATTTTAAAAACCCGTGAAACAAAGACAGTGAAAGGGAGAGAAATTCTTACAAAATTCGTTCAGGGGCTGTGATGCCACCTGGATTGACCATATCTAGACCCGCAGCTGATTGAGACATAAGGGTGGACACTCTTGGGGCTGAGAGGTTTGGTGAGGTTGGGTGAGCAAACGCAGACGCTTTAAAGTAATACTGCGTGGTACCCATCCCATGGGTCCCAAATCTCCAGGTTCAAGGGCATCTTCCTACATCGAAAACATGCATGAGAAACCCAGAAGACGGTCCACCGAGTGAACGGGAAAGGTTTCTAAAACGCACCTCATTTCTCATCTCCTTGTGCTCGGGTTCGCCATTCCAGCCGCTTTACTAGCAATCTCCCTCCTTGGAGAATCAGCACCTTTAACCTCCTGTTCCATACAGGTTGCAATTTGTCCTGAGGGTGAACGGGAAGAGGGGGAACCAATGAGAGACAAGCTCTACGTGTTGGGACAGGCACAGGTCACTCTATTTTCCCATCAGGAAGAAGAATTAACCACAGGCTCAGTCTGCCGCCCGGAAGCAGAATAGGGCCTAAAGCAATCCTGCGCTTTTGCGGCCAGCTCCCAAGAGAGCGAGTTGAAAAATGGAGCTCAGGGGCACTGCAATTCACAAACCTGCAGACTTATAAATGATAACTCTCGTCTACAAATATATTGAGGGAAGGCAACAAAGAGGATTTGAAAGCAAGGCAGAATTGCAGGAAACAGATTTCAGGAGGCAGATTCGAATCGCCTTTAAAGCACAGGAAAAGCGGCAAAACCTCGACAATGAAGCCCTTGGCCAAAAAGGGCGTATGCGTTTTTTCCTGAATATATTCAGGAAAAAACGCATACGCCCTTTTTGGCCAACCAAGCAACCTGGAAAGGCAAATCAGCGCTACAAAGAAGTCTCGCTTCCCATCGGTCAAAAGGGCCATGCTGAATAAAGTGTCAAAACCAGAAATGCAGGACAGGCCACGGAGAAACGGGAGCCTTGCTACGCTGATGGGCGGGATGTAAATTGCCAACAGCCACTCTGGAGAAGTGTACGGTGTGTCCTGAAACATTTACAAAACTCAGCTTAGAGAGCATAGGGCACTTCCACTCATGGGCGTATAAATTGGGAAAACTAAAAATCAGCAAGACACAAGCACCCCAAAGTTTAGGGCTGCTCTGTTGACAAGAACCTCCACTTCGTTACACCTTAAATATCCCAGGAAAGAGAAAAATGGATAAAGAAGTTGTGGTCCTTATGTACAATGGAATATCACTCAGCCATGAAATCAACGTCATAAGGCTAGTAGCAGCATGATGAGTGGATTTAGGTACGACGATTCTAAGTCAAATAAGTCACACAGAAAAAGACACTTATCATAAGATATCACCTATAGAGGGAATGTAAAAACCGCTGCCCTTGAACTGAATTACAAAACAGAACAGAGTCACACGGTTAGAAAACACACTATGGCTGCCTAACGGGAAAGGTGAGGTGGGGTGATGCATAAAACAAGGGTTTCAAATTAGCTCAGATACCGTTCCATAAACCCAATACGTAATAGACAAGACCTATTCCTTGCTCAGGGAACTGGACTCAACACCCCCTATTCACCGCCCAAGAGTATATCTGACTAGTAAGAATCTTACAACCTATGTATTGATATCTCTCTGTAAGTGAGTCAAGTGGGTGTAAAGCTGCATAAACACAGCAGTGAAAAGCAGCTAAACCCCATTATAAAACTCAATTAATTTTAAAAACCCGTGAAACAAAGACAGTGAAAGGGAGAGAAATTCTTACAAAATTCGTTCAGGGGCTGTGATGCCACCTGGATTGACCATATCTAGACCCGCAGCTGATTGAGACATAAGGGTGGACACTCTTGGGGCTGAGAGGTTTGGTGAGGTTGGGTGAGCAAACGCAGACGCTTTAAAGTAATACTGCGTGGTACCCATCCCATGGGTCCCAAATCTCCAGGTTCAAGGGCATCTTCCTACATCGAAAACATGCATGAGAAACCCAGAAGACGGTCCACCGAGTGAACGGGAAAGGTTTCTAAAACGCACCTCATTTCTCATCTCCTTGTGCTCGGGTTCGCCATTCCAGCCGCTTTACTAGCAATCTCCCTTCTTGGAGAATCAGCACCTTTAACCTCCTGTTCCATACAGGTTGCAATTTGTCCTGAGGGTGAACGGGAAGAGGGGGAACCAATGAGAGACAAGCTCTACGTGTTGGGACAGGCACAGGTCACTCTATTTTCCCATCAGGAAGAAGAATTAACCACAGGCTCAGTCTGCCGCCCGGAAGCAGAATAGGGCCTAAAGCAATCCTGCGCTTTTGCGGCCAGCTCCCAAGAGAGCGAGTTGAAAAATGGAGCTCAGGGGCACTGCAATTCACAAACCTGCAGACTTATAAATGATAACTCTCGTCTACAAATATATTGAGGGAAGGCAACAAAGAGGATTTGAAAGCAAGGCAGAATTGCAGGAAACAGATTTCAGGAGGCAGATTCGAATCGCCTTTAAAGCACAGGAAAAGCGGCAAAGCCTCGACAATGATGCCCTTGGCCAAAAAGGGCGTATGCGTTTTTTCCTGAATATATTCAGGAAAAAACGCATACGCCCTGTTTGGCCAACCAAGCAACCTGGAAAGGCAAATCAGCGCTACAAAGAAGTCTCGCTTCCCATCGGTCAAAAGGGCCATGCTGAATAAAGTGTCAAAACCAGAAATGCAGGACAGGCCACGGAGAAACGGGAGCCTTGCTACGCTGATGGGCGGGATGTAAATTGCCAACAGCCACTCTGGAGAAGTGTACGGTGTGTCCTGAAACATTTACAAAACTCAGCTTAGAGAGCATAGGGCACTTCCACTCATGGGCGTATAAATTGGGAAAACTAAAAATCAGCAAGACACAAGCACCCCAAAGTTTAGGGCTGCTCTGTTGACAAGAACCTCCACTTCGTTACACCTTAAATATCCCAGGAAAGAGAAAAATGGATAAAGAAGTTGTGGTCCTTATGTACAATGGAATATCACTCAGCCATGAAATCAACGTCATAAGGCTAGTAACAGCATGATGAGTGGATTTAGGTACGACGATTCTAAGTCAAATAAGTCACACAGAAAAAGACACTTATCATAAGATATCACCTATAGAGGGAATGTAAAAACCGCTGCCCTTGAACTGAATTACAAAACAGAACAGAGTCACTCGGTTAGAAAACACACTATGGCTGCCTAACGGGAAAGGTGAGGTGGGGTGATGCATAAAACAAGGGTTTCAAATTAGCTCAGATACCGTTCCATGAACCCAATACGTAATAGACAAGACCTACTCCTTGCTCAGGGAACTGGACTCAACACCCCCTATTCACCGCCCAAGAGTATATCTGACTAGTAAGAATCTTAAAACCTATGTATTGATATCTCTCTGTAAGTGAGTCAAGTGGGTGTAAAGCTGCATAAACACAGCAGTGAAAAGCAGCTAAACCCCATTATAAAACTCAATTAATTTTAAAAACCCGTGAAACAAAGACAGTGAAAGGGAGAGAAATTCTTACAAAATTCGTTCAGGGGCTGTGATGCCACCTGGATTGACCAAATCTAGACCCGCAGCTGATTGAGACATAAGGGTGGACACTCTTGGGGCTGAGAGGTTTGGTGAGGTTGGGTGAGCAAACGCAGACGCTTTAAAGTAATACTGCGTGGTACCCATCCCATGGGTCCCAAATCTCCAGGTTCAAGGGCATCTTCCTACATCGAAAACATGCATGAGAAACCCAGAAGATGGTCCACCGAGTGATCGGGAAAGGTTTCTAAAACGCACCTCATTTCTCATCTCCTTGTGCTCGGGTTCGCCATTCCAGCCGCTTTACTAGCAATCTCCCTCCTTGGAGAATCAGCACCTTTAACCTCCTGTTCCATACAGGTTGCAATTTGTCCTGAGGGTGAACGGGAAGAGGGGGAACCAATGAGAGACTAGCTCTAGGTGTTGGGACAGGCACAGGTCACTCTATTTTCCCATCAGGAAGAAGAATTAACCACAGGCTCAGTCTGCCGCCCGGAAGCAGAATAGGGCCTAAAGCAATCCTGCGCTTTTGCGGCCAGCTCCCAAGAGAGCGAGTTGAAAAATGGAGCTCAGGGGCACTGCAATTCACAAACCTGCAGACTTATAAATGATAACTCTCGTCTACAAATATATTGAGGGAAGGCAACAAAGAGGATTTGAAAGCAAGGCAGAATTGCAGGAAACAGATTTCAGGAGGCAGATTCGAATCGCCTTTAAAGCACAGGAAAAGCGGCAAAACCTCGACAATGATTCCCTTGGCCAAAAAGGGCGTATGCGTTTTTTCCTGAATATATTCAGGAAAAAACGCATACGCCCTTTTTGGCCAACCAAGCAACCTGGAAAGGCAAATCAGCGCTACAAAGAAGTCTCGCTTCCCATCGGTCAAAAGGGCCATGCTGAATAAAGTGTCAAAACCAGAAATGCAGGACAGGCCACGGAGAAACGGGAGCCTTGCTACGCTGATGGGCGGGATGTACATTGCCAACAGCCACTCTGGAGAAGTGTACGGTGTGTCCTGAAACATTTACAAAACTCAGCTTAGAGAGCATAGGGCACTTCCACTCATGGGCGTATAAATTGGGAAAACTAAAAATCAGCAAGACACAAGCACCCCAAAGTTTAGGGCTGCTCTGTTGACAAGAACCTCCACTTCGTTACACCTTAAATATCCCAGGAAAGAGAAAAATGGATAAAGAAGTTGTGGTCCTTATGTACAATGGAATATCACTCAGCCATGAAATCAACGTCATAAGGCTAGTAGCAGCATGATGAGTGGATTTAGGTACGACGATTCTAAGTCAAATAAGTCACACAGAAAAAGACACTCATCATAAGATATCACTTATAGAGGGAATGTAAAAACCGCTGCCCTTGAACTGAATTACAAAACAGAACAGAGTCACACGGTTAGAAAACACACTATGGCTGCCTAACGGCAAAGGTGAGGTGGGGTGATGCATAAAACAAGGGTTTCAAATTAGCTCAGATACCGTTCCATAAACCCAATATGTAATAGACAAGACCTACTCCTTGCTCAGGGAACTGGACTCAACACCCCCTATTCACCGCCCAAGAGTATATCTGACTAGTAAGAATCTTAAAACTTATGTATTGATATCTCTCTGTAAGTGAGTCAAGTGGGTGTAAAGCTGCATAAACACAGCAGTGAAAAGCAGCTAAACCCCATTATAAAACTCAATTAATTTTAAAACCCCGTGAAACAAAGACAGTGAAAGAGAGAGAAATTCTTACAAAATTCGTTCAGGGGCTGTGATGCCACCTGGATTGACCATATCTAGACCCGCAGCTGATTGAAACATAAGGGTGGACACTCTTGGGGCTGAGAGGTTTGGTGAGGTTGGGTGAGCAAACGCAGACGCTTTAAAGTAATACTGCGTGGTACCCATCCCATGGGTCCCAAGTCTCCAGGTTCAAGGGCATCTTCCTATATCGAAAACATGCATGAGAAACCCAGAAGATGGTCCACCGAGTGATCGGGAAAGGTTTCTAAAACGCACCTCATTTCTCATCTCCTTGTGCTCGGGTTCGCCATTCCAGCCGCTTTACTAGCAATCTCCCTCCTTGGAGAATCAGCACCTTTAACCTCCTGTTCCATACAGGTGGCAATTTGTCCTGAGGGTGAACGGGAAGAGGGGGAACCAATGAGAGACTAGCTCTAGGTGTTGGGACAGGCACAGGTCACTCTATTTTCCCATCAGGAAGAAGACTTAACCACAGGCTCAGTCTGCCGCCCGGAAGCAGAATAGGGCCTAAAGCAATTCTGCGCTTTTGCGGCCAGCTCCCAAGAGAGCGAGTTGAAAAATGGAGCTCAGGGGCACTGCAATTCACAAACCTGCAGACTTATAAATGATAACTCTCGTCTACAAATATATTGAGGGAAGGCAACAAAGAGGATTTGAAAGCAAGGTAGAATTGCAGGAAACAGATTTCAGGAGGCAGATTCGAATCGCCTTTAAAGCACAGGAAAAGCGGCAAAACCTCGACAATGATGCCCTTGGCCAAAAAGGGCGTATGCGTTTTTTCCTGAATATATTCAGGAAAAAACGCATACGCCCTTTTTGGCCAACCAAGCAACCTGGAAAGGCAAATCAGCGCTACAAAGAAGTCTCGCTTCCCATCGGTCAAAAGGGCCATGCTGAATAAAGTGTCAAAACCAGAAATGCAGGACAGGCCACGGAGAAACGGGAGCCTTGCTACGCTGATGGGCGGGATGTAAATTGCCAACAGCCACTCTGGAGAAGTGTACGGTGTGTCCTGAAACATTTACAAAACTCAGCTTAGAGAGCATAGGGCACTTCCACTCATGGGCGTATAAATTGGGAAAACTAAAAATCAGCAAGACACAAGCACCCCAAAGTTTAGGGCTGCTCTGTTGACAAGAACCTCCACTTCGTTACACCTTAAATATCCCAGGAAAGAGAAAAATGGATAAAGAAGTTGTGGTCCTTATGTACAATGGAATATCACTCAGCCATGAAATCAACGTCATAAGGCTAGTAGCAGCATGATGAGTGGATTTAGGTACGACGATTCTAAGTGCAATAAGTCACACAGAAAAAGACACTTATCATAAGATATCACTTATAGAGGGAATGTAAAAACCGCTACCCTTGAACTGAATTACAAAACAGAACAGAGTCACACGGTTAGAAAACACACTATGGCTGCCTAACGGGAAAGGTGAGGTGGGGTGATGCATAAAACAAGGGTTTCAAATTAGCTCAGATACCGTTCCATAAACCCAATACGTAATAGACAAGACCTACTCCTTGCTCAGGGAACTGGACTCAACACCCCCTATTCACCGCCCAAGAGTATATCTGACTAGTAAGAATCTTAAAACTTATGTATTGATATCTCTCTGTAAGTGAGTCAAGTGGGTGTAAAGCTGCATAAACACAGCAGTGAAAAGCAGCTAAACCCCATTATAAAACTCAATTAATTTTAAAACCCCGTGAAACAAAGACAGTGAAAGAGAGAGAAATTCTTACAAAATTCGTTCAGGGGCTGTGATGCCACCTGGATTGACCATATCTAGACCCGCAGCTGATTGAGACATAAGGGTGGACACTCTTGGGGCTGAGAGGTTTGGTGAGGTTGGGTGAGCAAACGCAGACGCTTTAAAGTAATACTGCGTGGTACCCATCCCATGGGTCCCAAGTCTCCAGGTTCAAGGGCATCTTCCTATATCGAAAACATGCATGAGAAACCCAGAAGATGGTCCACCGAGTGATCGGGAAAGGTTTCTAAAACGCACCTCATTTCTCATCTCCTTGTGCTCGGGTTCGCCATTCTAGCCGCTTTACTAGCAATCTCCCTCCTTGGAGAATCAGCACCTTTAACCTCCTGTTCCATACAGGTTGCAATTTGTCCTGAGGGTGAACGGGATGAGGGGGAACCAATGAGAGACTAGCTCTAGGTGTTGGGACAGGCACAGGTCACTCTATTTTCCCATCAGGAAGAAGACTTAACCACAGGCTCAGTCTGCCGCCCGGAAGCAGAATAGGGCCTAAAGCAATCCTGCGCTTTTGCGGCCAGCTCCCAAGAGAGCGAGTTGAAAAATGGAGCTCAGGGGCACTGCAATTCACAAACCTGCAGACTTATAAATGATAACTCTCGTCTACAAATATATTGAGGGAAGGCAACAAAGAGGATTTGAAAGCAAGGCAGAATTGCAGGAAACAGATTTCAGGAGGCAGATTCGAATCGCCTTTAAAGCACAGGAAAAGCGGCAAAACCTCGACAATGATGCCCTTGGCCAAAAAGGGCGTATGCGTTTTTTCCTGAATATATTCAGGAAAAAACGCATACGCCCTTTTTGGCCAACCAAGCAACCTGGAAAGGCAAATCAGCGCTACAAAGAATTCTCGCTTCCCATCGGTCAAAAGGGCCATGCTGAATAAAGTGTCAAAACCAGAAATGCAGGACAGGCCACGGAGAAACGGGAGCCTTGCTACGCTGATGGGCGGGATGTAAATTGCCAACAGCCACTCTGGAGAAGTGTACGGTGTGTCCTGAAACATTTACAAAACTCAGCTTAGAGAGCATAGGGCACTTCCACTCATGGGCGTATAAATTGGGAAAACTAAAAATCAGCAAGACACAAGCACCCCAAAGTTTAGGGCTGCTCTGTTGACAAGAACCTCCACTTCGTTACACCTTAAATATCCCAGGAAAGAGAAAAATGGATAAAGAAGTTGTGGTCCTTATGTACAATGGAATATCACTCAGCCATGAAATCAACGTCATAAGGCTAGTAGCAGCATGATGAGTGGAGTTAGGTACGACGATTCTAAGTCAAATAAGTCACACAGAAAAAGACACTTATCATAAGATATCACCTATAGAGGGAATGTAAAAACCGCTGCCCTTGAACAGAATTACAAAACAGAACAGAGTCACACGGTTAGAAAACACACTATGGCTGCCTAACGGCAAAGGTGAGGTGGGGTGATGCATAAAACAAGGGTTTCAAATTAGCTCAGATACCGTTCCATAAACCCAATATGTAATAGACAAGACCTACTCCTTGCTCAGGGAACTGGACTCAACACCCCCTATTCACCGCCCAAGAATATATCTGACTAGTAAGAATCTTAAAACTTATGTATTGATATCTCTCTGTAAGTGAGTCAAGTGGGTGTAAAGCTGCATAAACACAGCAGTGAAAAGCAGCTAAACCCCATTATAAAACTCAATTAATTTTAAAAACCCGTGAAACAAAGACAGTGAAAGGGAGAGAAATTCTTACAAAATTCGTTCAGGGGCTGTGATGCCACCTGGATTGACCATATCTAGACCCGCAGCTGATTGAGACATAAGGGTGGACACTCTTGGGGCTGAGAGGTTTGGTGAGGTTGGGTGAGCAAACGCAGACGCTTTAAAGTAATACTGCGTGGTACCCATCCCATGGTTCCCAAATCTCCAGGTTCAAGGGCATCTTCCTACATCGAAAACATGCATGAGAAACCCAGAAGATGGTCCACCGAGTGATCGGGAAAGGTTTCTAAAAGGCACCTCATTTCTCATCTCCTTGTGCTCGGGTTCGCCATTCCAGCCGCTTTACTAGCAATCTCCCTCCTTGGAGAATCAGCACCTTTAACCTCCTGTTCCATACAGGTTGCAATTTGTCCTGAGGGTGAACGGGAAGAGGGGGAACCAATGAGAGACTAGCTCTAGGTGTTGGGACAGGCACAGGTCACTCTATTTTCCCATCAGGAAGAAGAATTAACCACAGGCTCAGTCTGCCGCCCGGAAGCAGAATAGGGCCTAAAGCAATCCTGCGCTTTTGCGGCCAGCTCCCAAGAGAGCGAGTTGAAAAATGGAGCTCAGGGGCACTGCAATTCACAAACCTGCAGACTTATAAATGATAACTCTCGTCTACAAATATATTGAGGGAAGGCAACAAAGAGGATTTGAAAGCAAGGCAGAATTGCAGGAAACAGATTTCAGGAGGCAGATTCGAATCGCCTTTAAAGCACAGGAAAAGCGGCAAAACCTCGACAATGATGCCCTTGGCCAAAAAGGGCGTATGCGTTTTTTCCTGAATATATTCAGGAAAAAACGCATACGCCCTTTTTGGCCAACCAAGCAACCTGGAAAGGCAAATCAGCGCTACAAAGAAGTCTCGCTTCCCATCGGTCAAAAGGGCCATGCTGAATAAAGTGTCAAAACCAGAAATGCAGGACAGGCCACGGAGAAACGGGAGCCTTGCTACGCTGATGGGCGGGATGTAAATTGCCAACAGCCACTCTGGAGAAGTGTACGGTGTGTCCTGAAACATTTACAAAACTCAGCTTAGAGAGCATAGGGCACTTCCACTCATGGGCGTATAAATTGGGAAAACTAAAAATCAGCAAGACACAAGCACCCCAAAGTTTAGGGCTGCTCTGTTGACAAGAACCTCCACTTCGTTACACCTTAAATATCCCAGGAAAGAGAAAAATGGATAAAGAAGTTGTGGTCCTTATGTACAATGGAATATCACTCAGCCATGAAATCAACGTCATAAGGCTAGTAGCAGCATGATGAGTGGAGTTAGGTACGACGATTCTAAGTGAAATAAGTCACACAGAAAAAGACACTTATCATAAGATATCACCTATAGAGGGAATGTAAAAACCGCTGCCCTTGAACAGAATTACAAAACAGAACAGAGTCACACGGTTAGAAAACACACTATGGCTGCCTAACGGCAAAGGTGAGGTGGGGTGATGCATAAAACAAGGGTTTCAAATTAGCTCAGATACCGTTCCATAAACCCAATATGTAATAGACAAGACCTACTCCTTGCTCAGGGAACTGGACTCAACACCCCCTATTCACCGCCCAAGAATATATCTGACTAGTAAGAATCTTAAAACTTATGTATTGATATCTCTCTGTAAGTGAGTCAAGTGGGTGTAAAGCTGCATAAACACAGCAGTGAAAAGCAGCTAAACCCCATTATAAAACTCAATTAATTTTAAAAACCCGTGAAACAAAGACAGTGAAAGGGAGAGAAATTCTTACAAAATTCGTTCAGGGGCTGTGATGCCACCTGGATTGACCATATCTAGACCCGCAGCTGATTGAGACATAAGGGTGGACACTCTTGGGGCTGAGAGGTTTGGTGAGGTTGGGTGAGCAAACGCAGACGCTTTAAAGTAATACTGCGTGGTACCCATCCCATGGGTCCCAAATCTCCAGGTTCAAGGGCATCTTCCTATATCGAAAACATGCATGAGAAACCCAGAAGATGGTCCACCGAGTGATCGGGAAAGGTTTCTAAAACGCACCTCATTTCTCATCTCCTTGTGCTCGGGTTCGCCATTCCAGCCGCTTTACTAGCAATCTCCCTCCTTGGAGAATCAGCACCTTTAACCTCCTGTTCCATACAGGTTGCAATTTGTCCTGAGGGTGAACGGGAAGAGGGGGAACCAATGAGAGACTAGCTCTAGGTGTTGGGACAGGCACAGGTCACTCTATTTTCCCATCAGGAAGAAGACTTAACCACAGGCTCAGTCTGCCGCCCGGAAGCAGAATAGGGCCTAAAGCAATCCTGCGCTTTTGCGGCCAGCTCCCAAGAGAGCGAGTTGAAAAATGGAGCTCAGGGGCACTGCAATTCACAAACCTTCAGACTTATAAATGATAACTCTCGTCTACAAATATATTGAGGGAAGGCAACAAAGAGGATTTGAAAGCAAGGCAGAATTGCAGGAAACAGATTTCAGGAGGCAGATTCGAATCGCCTTTAAAGCACAGGAAAAGCGGCAAAACCTCGACAATGATGCCCTTGGCCAAAAAGGGCGTATGCGTTTTTTCCTGAATATATTCAGGAAAAAACGCATACGCCCTTTTTGGCCAACCAAGCAACCTGGAAAGGCAAATCAGCGCTACAAAGAAGTCTCGCTTCCCATCGGTCAAAAGGGCCATGCTGAATAAAGTGTCAAAACCAGAAATGCAGGACAGGCCACGGAGAAACGGGAGCCTTGCTACGCTGATGGGCGGGATGTAAATTGCCAACAGCCACTCTGGAGAAGTGTACGGTGTGTCCTGAAACATTTACAACACTCAGCTTAGAGAGCATAGGGCACTTCCACTCATGGGCGTATAAATTGGGAAAACTAAAAATCAGCAAGACACAAGCACCCCAAAGTTTAGGGCTGCTCTGTTGACAAGAACCTCCACTTCGTTACACCTTAAATATCCCAGGAAAGAGAAAAATGGATAAAGAAGTTGTGGTCCTTATGTACAATGGAATATCACTCAGCCATGAAATCAACGTCCTAAGGCTAGTAGCAGCATGATGAGTGGATTTAGGTACGACGATTCTAAGTGAAATAAGTCACACAGAAAAAGACACTTATCATAAGATATCACCTATAGAGGGAATGTAAAAACCGCTGCCCTTGAACTGAATTACAAAACAGAACAGAGTCACACGGTTAGAAAACACACTATGGCTGCCTAACGGCAAAGGTGAGGTGGGGTGATGCATAAAACAAGGGTTTCAAATTAGCTCAGATACCGTTCCATAAACCCAATATGTAATAGACAAGACCTACTCCTTGCTCAGGGAACTGGACTCAACACCCCCTATTCACCGCCCAAGAATATATCTGACTAGTAAGAATCTTAAAACTTATGTATTGATATCTCTCTGTAAGTGAGTCAAGTGGGTGTAAAGCTGCATAAACACAGCAGTGAAAAGCAGCTAAACCCCATTATAAAACTCAATTAATTTTAAAAACCCGTGAAACAAAGACAGTGAAAGGGAGAGAAATTCTTACAAAATTCGTTCAGGGGCTGTGATGCCACCTGGATTGACCATATCTAGACCCGCAGCTGATTGAGACATAAGGGTGGACACTCTTGGGGCTGAGAGGTTTGGTGAGGTTGGGTGAGCAAACGCAGACGCTTTAAAGTAATACTGCGTGGTACCCATCCCATGGTTCCCAAATCTCCAGGTTCAAGGGCATCTTCCTACATCGAAAACATGCATGAGAAACCCAGAAGATGGTCCACCGAGTGATCGGGAAAGGTTTCTAAAACGCACCTCATTTCTCATCTCCTTGTGCTCGGGTTCGCCATTCCAGCCGCTTTACTAGCAATCTCCCTCCTTGGAGAATCAGCACCTTTAACCTCCTGTTCCATACAGGTTGCAATTTGTCCTGAGGGTGAACGGGAAGAGGGGGAACCAATGAGAGACTAGCTCTAGGTGTTGGGACAGGCACAGGTCACTCTATTTTCCCATCAGGAAGAAGAATTAACCACAGGCTCAGTCTGCCGCCCGGAAGCAGAATAGGGCCTAAAGCAATCCTGCGCTTTTGCGGCCAGCTCCCAAGAGAGCGAGTTGAAAAATGGAGCTCAGGGGCACTGCAATTCACAAACCTGCAGACTTATAAATGATAACTCTCGTCTACAAATATATTGAGGGAAGGCAACAAAGAGGATTTGAAAGCAAGGCAGAATTGCAGGAAACAGATTTCAGGAGGCAGATTCGAATCGCCTTTAAAGCACAGGAAAAGCGGCAAAACCTCGACAATGATGCCCTTGGCCAAAAAGGGCGTATGCGTTTTTTCCTGAATATATTAAGGAAAAAACGCATACGCCCTTTTTGGCCAACCAAGCAACCTGGAAAGGCAAATCAGCGCTACAAAGAAGTCTCGCTTCCCATCGGTCAAAAGGGCCACGCTGAATAAAGTGTCAAAACCAGAAATGCAGGACAGGCCACGGAGAAACGGGAGCCTTGCTACGCTGATGGGCGGGATGTAAATTGCCAACAGCCACTCTGGAGAAGTGTACGGTGTGTCCTGAAACATTTACAAAACTCAGCTTAGAGAGCATAGGGCACTTCCACTCATGGGCGTATAAATTGGGAAAACTAAAAATCAGCAAGACACAAGCACCCCAAAGTTTAGGGCTGCTCTGTTGACAAGAACCTCCACTTCGATACACCTTAAATATCCCAGGAAAGAGAAAAATGGATAAAGAAGTTGTGGTCCTTATGTACAATGGAATATCACTCAGCCATGAAATCAACGTCATAAGGCTAGTAGCAGCATGATGAGTGGAGTTAGGTACGACGATTCTAAGTGAAATAAGTCACACAGAAAAAGACACTTATCATAAGATATCACCTATAGAGGGAATGTAAAAACCGCTGCCCTTGAACAGAATTACAAAACAGAACAGAGTCACACGGTTAGAAAACACACTATGGCTGCCTAACGGCAAAGGTGAGGTGGGGTGATGCATAAAACAAGGGTTTCAAATTAGCTCAGATACCGTTCCATAAACCCAATATGTAATAGACAAGACCTACTCCTTGCTCAGGGAACTGGACTCAACACCCCCTATTCACCGCCCAAGAATATATCTGACTAGTAAGAATCTTAAAACTTATGTATTGATATCTCTCTGTAAGTGAGTCAAGTGGGTGTAAAGCTGCATAAACACAGCAGTGAAAAGCAGCTAAACCCCATTATAAAACTCAATTAATTTTAAAAACCCGTGAAACAAAGACAGTGAAAGGGAGAGAAATTCTTACAAAATTCGTTCAGGGGCTGTGATGCCACCTGGATTGACCATATCTAGACCCGCAGCTGATTGAGACATAAGGGTGGACACTCTTGGGGCTGAGAGGTTTGGTGAGGTTGGGTGAGCAAACGCAGACGCTTTAAAGTAATACTGCGTGGTACCCATCCCATGGGTCCCAAATCTCCAGGTTCAAGGGCATCTTCCTATATCGAAAACATGCATGAGAAACCCAGAAGATGGTCCACCGAGTGATCGGGAAAGGTTTCTAAAACGCACCTCATTTCTCATCTCCTTGTGCTCGGGTTCGCCATTCCAGCCGCTTTACTAGCAATCTCCCTCCTTGGAGAATCAGCACCTTTAACCTCCTGTTCCATACAGGTTGCAATTTGTCCTGAGGGTGAACGGGAAGAGGGGGAACCAATGAGAGACTAGCTCTAGGTGTTGGGACAGGCACAGGTCACTCTATTTTCCCATCAGGAAGAAGACTTAACCACAGGCTCAGTCTGCCGCCCGGAAGCAGAATAGGGCCTAAAGCAATCCTGCGCTTTTGCGGCCAGCTCCCAAGAGAGCGAGTTGAAAAATGGAGCTCAGGGGCACTGCAATTCACAAACCTGCAGACTTATAAATGATAACTCTCGTCTACAAATATATTGAGGGAAGGCAACAAAGAGGATTTGAAAGCAAGGCAGAATTGCAGGAAACAGATTTCAGGAGGCAGATTCGAATCGCCTTTAAAGCACAGGAAAAGCAGCAAAACCTCGACAATGATGCCCTTGGCCAAAAAGGGCGTATGCGTTTTTTCCTGAATATATTCAGGAAAAAACGCATACGCCCTTTTTGGCCAACCAAGCAACCTGGAAAGGCAAATCAGCGCTACAAAGAAGTCTCGCTTCCCATCGGTCAAAAGGGCCATGCTGAATAAAGTGTCAAAACCAGAAATGCAGGACAGGCCACGGAGAAACGGGAGCCTTGCTACGCTGATGGGCGGGATGTAAATTTCCAACAGCCACTCTGGAGAAGTGTACGGTGTGTCCTGAAACATTTACAAAACTCAGCTTAGAGAGCATAGGGCATTTCCACTCATGGGCGTATAAATTGGGAAAACTAAAAATCAGCAAGACACAAGCACTCCAAAGTTTAGGGCTGTTCTGTTGACAAGAACCTCCACTTCGTTACACCTTAAATATCCCAGGAAAGAGAAAAATGGATAAAGAAGTTGTGGTCCTTATGTACAATGGAATATCACTCAGCCATGAAATCAACGTCATAAGGCTAGTAGCAGCATGATGAGTGGATTTAGGTACGACGATTCTAAGTGAAATAAGTCACACAGAAAAAGACACTTATCATAAGATATCACTTATAGAGGGAATGTAAAAACCGCTACCCTTGAACTGAATTACAAAACAGAACAGAGTCACACGGTTAGAAAACACACTATGGCTGCCTAACCGGAAAGGTGAGGTGGGGTGATGCATAAAACAAGGGTTTCAAATTAGCTCAGATACCGTTCCATAAACCCAATATGTAATAGACAAGACCTACTCCTTGCTCAGGGAACTGGACTCAACACCCCCTATTCACCGCCCAAGAGTATATCTGACTAGTAAGAATCTTAAAACTTATGTATTGATATCTCTCTGTAAGTGAGTCAAGTGGGTGTAAAGCTGCATAAACACAGCAGTGAAAAGCAGCTAAACCCCATTATAAAACTCAATTAATTTTAAAACCCCGTGAAACAAAGACAGTGAAAGAGAGAGAAATTCTTACAAAATTCGTTCAGGGGCTGTGATGCCACCTGGATTGACCATATCTAGACCCGCAGCTGATTGAGACATAAGGGTGGACACTCTTGGGGCTGAGAGGTTTGGTGAGGTTGGGTGAGCAAACGCAGACGCTTTAAAGTAATACTGCGTGGTACCCATCCCATGGGTCCCAAATCTCCAGGTTCAAGGGCATCTTCCTATATCGAAAACATGCATGAGAAACCCAGAAGATGGTCCACCGAGTGATCGGGAAAGGTTTCTAAAACGCACCTCATTTCTCATCTCCTTGTGCTCGGGTTCGCCATTCCAGCCGCTTTACTAGCAATCTCCCTCCTTGGAGAATCAGCACCTTTAACCTCCTGTTCCATACAGGTTGCAATTTGTCCTGAGGGTGAACGGGAAGAGGGGGAACCAATGAGAGACTAGCTCTAGGTGTTGGGACAGGCACAGGTCACTCTATTTTCCCATCAGGAAGAAGAATTAACCACAGGCTCAGTCTGCCGCCCGGAAGCAGAATAGGGCCTAAAGCAATCCTGCGCTTTTGCGGCCAGCTCCCAAGAGAGCGAGTTGAAAAATGGAGCTCAGGGGCACTGCAATTCACAAACCTGCAGACTTATAAATGATAACTCTCGTCTACAAATATATTGAGGGAAGGCAACAAAGAGGATTTGAAAGCAAGGCAGAATTGCAGGAAACAGATTTCAGGAGGCAGATTCGAATCGCCTTTAAAGCACAGGAAAAGCGGCAAAACCTCGACAATGATGCCCTTGGCCAAAAAGGGCGTATGCGTTTTTTCCTGAATATATTCAGGAAAAAACGCATACGCCCTTTTTGGCCAACCAAGCAACCTGGAAAGGCAAATCAGCGCTACAAAGAAGTCTCGCTTCCCATCGGTCAAAAGGGCCATGCTGAATAAAGTGTCAAAACCAGAAATGCAGGACAGGCCACGGAGAAACGGGAGCCTTGCTACGCTGATGGGCGGGATGTAAATTGCCAACAGCCACTCTGGAGAAGTGTACGGTGTGTCCTGAAACATTTACAAAACTCAGCTTAGAGAGCATAGGGCACTTCCACTCATGGGCGTATAAATTGGGAAAACTAAAAATCAGCAAGACACAAGCACCCCAAAGTTTAGGGCTGCTCTGTTGACAAGAACCTCCACTTCGTTACACCTTAAATATCCCAGGAAAGAGAAAAATGGATAAAGAAGTTGTGGTCCTTATGTACAATGGAATATCACTCAGCCATGAAATCAACGTCATAAGGCTAGTAGCAGCATGATGAGTGGATTTAGGTACGACGATTCTAAGTGAAATAAGTCACACAGAAAAAGACACTTATCATAAGATATCACTTATAGAGGGAATGTAAAAACCGCTACCCTTGAACTGAATTACAAAACAGAACAGAGTCACACGGTTAGAAAACACACTATGGCTGCCTAACCGGAAAGGTGAGGTGGGGTGATGCATAAAACAAGGGTTTCAAATTAGCTCAGATACCGTTCCATAAACCCAATATGTAATAGACAAGACCTACTCCTTGCTCAGGGAACTGGACTCAACACCCCCTATTCACCGCCCAAGAGTATATCTGACTAGTAAGAATCTTAAAACTTATGTATTGATATCTCTCTGTAAGTGAGTCAAGTGGGTGTAAAGCTGCATAAACACAGCAGTGAAAAGCAGCTAAACCCCATTATAAAACTCAATTAATTTTAAAACCCCGTGAAACAAAGACAGTGAAAGAGAGAGAAATTCTTACAAAATTCGTTCAGGGGCTGTGATGCCACCTGGATTGACCATATCTAGACCCGCAGCTGATTGAGACATAAGGGTGGACACTCTTGGGGCTGAGAGGTTTGGTGAGGTTGGGTGAGCAAACGCAGACGCTTTAAAGTAATACTGCGTGGTACCCATCCCATGGGTCCCAAATCTCCAGGTTCAAGGGCATCTTCCTATATCGAAAACATGCATGAGAAACCCAGAAGATGGTCCACCGAGTGATCGGGAAAGGTTTCTAAAACGCACCTCATTTCTCATCTCCTTGTGCTCGGGTTCGCCATTCCAGCCGCTTTACTAGCAATCTCCCTCCTTGGAGAATCAGCACCTTTAACCTCCTGTTCCATACAGGTTGCAATTTGTCCTGAGGGTGAACGGGAAGAGGGGGAACCAATGAGAGACTAGCTCTAGGTGTTGGGACAGGCACAGGTCACTCTATTTTCCCATCAGGAAGAAGAATTAACCACAGGCTCAGTCTGCCGCCCGGAAGCAGAATAGGGCCTAAAGCAATCCTGCGCTTTTGCGGCCAGCTCCCAAGAGAGCGAGTTGAAAAATGGAGCTCAGGGGCACTGCAATTCACAAACCTGCAGACTTATAAATGATAACTCTCGTCTACAAATATATTGAGGGAAGGCAACAAAGAGGATTTGAAAGCAAGGCAGAATTGCAGGAAACAGATTTCAGGAGGCAGATTCGAATCGCCTTTAAAGCACAGGAAAAGCGGCAAAACCTCGACAATGATGCCCTTGGCCAAAAAGGGCGTATGCGTTTTTTCCTGAATATATTCAGGAAAAAACGCATACGCCCTTTTTGGCCAACCAAGCAACCTGGAAAGGCAAATCAGCGCTACAAAGAAGTCTCGCTTCCCATCGGTCAAAAGGGCCATGCTGAATAAAGTGTCAAAACCAGAAATGCAGGACAGGCCACGGAGAAACGGGAGCCTTGCTACGCTGATGGGCGGGATGTAAATTGCCAACAGCCACTCTGGAGAAGTGTACGGTGTGTCCTGAAACATTTACAAAACTCAGCTTAGAGAGCATAGGGCACTTCCACTCATGGGCGTATAAATTGGGAAAACTAAAAATCAGCAAGACACAAGCACCCCAAAGTTTAGGGCTGCTCTGTTGACAAGAACCTCCACTTCGTTACACCTTAAATATCCCAGGAAAGAGAAAAATGGATAAAGAAGTTGTGGTCCTTATGTACAATGGAATATCACTCAGCCATGAAATCAACGTCATAAGGCTAGTAGCAGCATGATGAGTGGATTTAGGTACGACGATTCTAAGTGAAATAAGTCACACAGAAAAAGACACTTATCATAAGATATCACTTATAGAGGGAATGTAAAAACCGCTACCCTTGAACTGAATTACAAAACAGAACAGAGTCACACGGTTAGAAAACACACTATGGCTGCCTAACGGGAAAGGTGAGATGGGGTGATGCATAAAACAAGGGTTTCAAATTAGCTCAGATACCGTTCCATAAACCCAATACGTAATAGACAAGACCTACTCCTTGCTCAGGGAACTGGACTCAACACCCCCTATTCACCGCCCAAGAATATATCTGACTAGTAAGAATCTTAAAACCTATCTATTGATATCTCTCTGTAAGTGAGTCAAGTGGGTGTAAAGCTGCATAAACACAGCAGTGAAAAGCAGCTAAACCCCATTATAAAACTCAATTAATTTTAAAAACCCGTGAAACAAAGACAGTGAAAGAGAGAGAAATTCTTACAAAATTCGTTCAGGGGCTGTGATGCCACCTGGATTGACCAAATCTAGACCCGCAGCTGATTGAGACATAAGGGTGGACACTCTTGGGGCTGAGAGGTTTGGTGAGGTTGGGTGAGCAAACGCAGACGCTTTAAAGTAATACTGCGTGGTACCCATCCCATGGGTCCCAAATCTCCAGGTTCAAGGGCATCTTCCTACATTGAAAACATGCATGAGAAACCCAGAAGATGGTCCACCGAGTGATCGGGAAAGGTTTCTAAAACGCACCTCATTTCTCATCTCCTTGTGCTCGGGTTCGCCATTCCAGCCGCTTTACTAGCAATCTCCCTCCTTGGAGAATCAGCACCTTTAACCTCCTGTTCCATACAGGTTGCAATTTGTCCTGAGGGTGAACGGGAAGACGGGGAACCAATGAGAGACTAGCTCTAGGTGTTGGGACAGGCACAGGTCACTCTATTTTCCCATCAGGAAGAAGAATTAACCACAGGCTCAGTCTGCCGCCCGGAAGCAGAATAGGGCCTAAAGCAATCCTGCGCTTTTGCGGCCAGCTCCCAAGAGAGCGAGTTGAAAAATGGAGCTCAGGGGCACTGCAATTCACAAACCTGCAGACTTATAAATGATAACTCTCGTCTACAAATATATTGAGGGAAGGCAACAAAGAGGATTTGAAAGCAAGGCAGAATTGCAGGAAACAGATTTCAGGAGGCAGATTCGAATCGCCTTTAAAGCACAGGAAAAGCGGCAAAACCTCGACAATGATGCCCTTGGCCAAAAAGGGCGTATACGTTTTTTCCTGAATATATTCAGGAAAAAACGCATACGCCCTTTTTGGCCAACCAAGCAACCTGGAAAGGCAAATCAGCGCTACAAAGAAGTCTCGCTTCCCATCGGTCAAAAGGGCCATGCTGAATAAAGTGTCAAAACCAGAAATGCAGGACAGGCCACGGAGAAACGGGAGCCTTGCTACGCTGATGGGCGGGATGTAAATTGCCAACAGCCACTCTGGAGAAGTGTACGGTGTGTCCTGAAACATTTACAAAACTCAGCTTAGAGAGCATAGGGCACTTCCACTCATGGGCGTATAAATTGGGAAAACTAAAAATCAGCAAGACACAAGCACCCCAAATTTTAGGGCTGCTCTGTTGACAAGAACCTCCACTTCGTTACACCTTAAATATCCCAGGAAAGAGAAAAATGGATAAAGAAGTTGTGGTCCTTATGTACAATGGAATATCACTCAGCCATGAAATCAACATCATAAGGCTAGTAGCAGCATGATGAGTGGATTTAGTTACGACGATTCTTAGTCAAATAAGTCACACAGAAAAAGACACTTATCATAAGATATCACCTATAGAGGGAATGTAAAAACCGCTGCCCTTGAACAGAATTACAAAACAGAACAGAGTCACACGGTTAGAAAACACACTATGGCTGCCTAACGGCAAAGGTGAGGTGGGGTGATGCATAAAACAAGGGTTTCAAATTAGCTCAGATACCGTTCCATAAACCCAATATGTAATAGACAAGACCTACTCCTTGCTCAGGGAACTGGACTCAACACCCCCTATTCACCGCCCAAGAATATATCTGACTAGTAAGAATCTTAAAACTTATGTATTGATATCTCTCTGTAAGTGAGTCAAGTGGGTGTAAAGCTGCATAAACACAGCAGTGAAAAGCAGCTAAACCCCATTATAAAACTCAATTAATTTTGAAAACCCGTGAAACAAAGACAGTGAAAGGGAGAGAAATTCTTACAAAATTCGTTCAGGGGCTGTGATGCCACCTGGATTGACCATATCTAGACCGGCAGCTGATTGAGACATAAGGGTGGACACTCTTGGGGCTGAGAGGTTTGGTGAGGTTGGGTGAGCAAACGCAGACGCTTTAAAGTAATACTGCGTGGTACCCATCCCATGGGTCCCAAATCTCCAGGTTCAAGGGCATCTTCCTACATCGAAAACATGCATGAGAAACCCAGAAGATGGTCCACCGAGTGATCGGGAAAGGTTTCTAAAAGGCACCTCATTTCTCATCTCCTTGTGCTCGGGTTCGCCATTCCAGCCGCTTTACTAGCAATCTCCCTCCTTGGAGAATCAGCACCTTTAACCTCCTGTTCCATACAGGTTGCAATTTGTCCTGAGGGTGAACGGGAAGAGGGGGAACCAATGAGAGACTAGCTCTAGGTGTTGGGACAGGCACAGGTCACTCTATTTTCCCATCAGGAAGAAGAATTAACCACAGGCTCAGTCTGCCGCCCGGAAGCAGAATAGGGCCTAAAGCAATCCTGCACTTTTGCGGCCAGCTCCCAAGAGAGCGAGTTGAAAAATGGAGCTCAGGGGCACTGCAATTCACAAACCTGCAGACTTATAAATGATAACTCTCGTCTACAAATATATTGAGGGAAGGCAACAAAGAGGATTTGAAAGCAAGGCAGAATTGCAGGAAACAGATTTCAGGAGGCAGATTCGAATCGCCTTTAAAGCACAGGAAAAGCGGCAAAACCTCGACAATGATGCCCTTGGCCAAAAAGGGCGTATGCGTTTTTTCCTGAATATATTCAGGAAAAAACGCATACGCCCTTTTTGGCCAACCAAGCAACCTGGAAAGGCAAATCAGCGCTACAAAGAAGTCTCGCTTCCCATCGGTCAAAAGGGCCATGCTGAATAAAGTGTCAAAACCAGAAATGCAGGACAGGCCACGGAGAAACGGGAGCCTTGCTACGCTGATGGGCGGGATGTAAATTGCCAACAGCCACTCTGGAGAAGTGTACGGTGTGTCCTGAAACATTTACAAAACTCAGCTTAGAGAGCATAGGGCACTTCCACTCATGGGCGTATAAATTGGGAAAACTAAAAATCAGCAAGACACAAGCACCCCAAAGTTTAGGGCTGCTCTGTTGACAAGAACCTCCACTTCGTTACACCTTAAATATCCCAGGAAAGAGAAAAATGGATAAAGAAGTTGTGGTCCTTATGTACAATGGAATATCACTCAGCCATGAAATCAACGTCATAAGGCTAGTAGCAGCATGATGAGTGGATTTAGGTACGACGATTCTAAGTCAAATAAGTCACACAGAAAAAGACACTTATCATAAGATATCACTTATAGAGGGAATGTAAAAACCGCTGCCCTTGAACTGAATTACAAAACAGAACAGAGTCACACGGTTAGAAAACACACTATGGCTGCCTAACGGCAAAGGTGAGGTGGGGTGATGCATAAAACAAGGGTTTCAAATTAGCTCAGATACCGTTCCATAAACCCAATATGTAATAGACAAGACCTACTCCTTGCTCAGGGAACTGGACTCAACACCCCCTATTCACCGCCCAAGAGTATATCTGACTAGTAAGAATCTTAAAACTTATGTATTGATATCTCTCTGTAAGTGAGTCAAGTGGGTGTAAAGCTGCATAAACACAGCAGTGAAAAGCAGCTAAACCCCATTATAAAACTCAATTAATTTTAAAACCCCGTGAAACAAAGACAGTGAAAGAGAGAGAAATTCTTACAAAATTCGTTCAGGGGCTGTGATGTCACCTGGATTGACCATATCTAGACCCGCAGCTGATTGAAACATAAGGGTGGACACTCTTGGGGCTGAGAGGTTTGGTGAGGTTGGGTGAGCAAACGCAGACGCTTTAAAGTAATACTGCGTGGTACCCATCCCATGGGTCCCAAGTCTCCAGGTTCAAGGGCATCTTCCTATATCGAAAACATGCATGAGAAACCCAGAAGATGGTCCACCGAGTGATCGGGAAAGGTTTCTAAAACGCACCTCATTTCTCATCTCCTTGTGCTCGGGTTCGCCATTCCAGCCGCTTTACTAGCAATCTCCCTCCTTGGAGAATCAGCACCTTTAACCTCCTGTTCCATACAGGTGGCAATTTGTCCTGAGGGTGAACGGGAAGAGGGGGAACCAATGAGAGACTAGCTCTAGGTGTTGGGACAGGCACAGGTCACTCTATTTTCCCATCAGGAAGAAGACTTAACCACAGGCTCAGTCTGCCGCCCGGAAGCAGAATAGGGCCTAAAGCAATCCTGCGCTTTTGCGGCCAGCTCCCAAGAGAGCGAGTTGAAAAATGGAGCTCAGGGGCACTGCAATTCACAAACCTGCAGACTTATAAATGATAACTCTCGTCTACAAATATATTGAGGGAAGGCAACAAAGAGGATTTGAAAGCAAGGCAGAATTGCAGGAAACAGATTTCAGGAGGCAGATTCGAATCGCCTTTAAAGCACAGGAAAAGCGGCAAAACCTCGACAATGATGCCCTTGGCCAAAAAGGGCGTATGCGTTTTTTCCTGAATATATTCAGGAAAAAACGCATACGCCCTTTTTGGCCAACCAAGCAACCTGGAAAGGCAAATCAGCGCTACAAAGAAGTCTTGCTTCCCATCGGTCAAAAGGGCCATGCTGAATAAAGTGTCAAAACCAGAAATGCAGGACAGGCCACGGAGAAACGGGAGCCTTGCTACGCTGATGGGCGGGATGTAAATTGCCAACAGCCACTCTGGAGAAGTGTACGGTGTGTCCTGAAACATTTACAAAACTCAGCTTAGAGAGCATAGGGCACTTCCACTCATGGGCGTATAAATTGGGAAAACTAAAAATCAGCAAGACACAAGCACCCCAAAGTTTAGGGCTGCTCTGTTGACAAGAACCTCCACTTCGTTACACCTTAAATATCCCAGGAAAGAGAAAAATGGATAAAGAAGTTGTGGTCCTTATGTACAATGGAATATCACTCAGCCATGAAATCAACGTCATAAGGCTAGTAGCAGCATGATGAGTGGATTTAGGTACGACGATTCTAAGTGCAATAAGTCACACAGAAAAAGACACTTATCATAAGATATCACTTATAGAGGGAATGTAAAAACCGCTACCCTTGAACTGAATTACAAAACAGAACAGAGTCACACGGTTAGAAAACACACTATGGCTGCCTAACGGGAAAGGTGAGGTGGGGTGATGCATAAAACAAGGGTTTCAAATTAGCTCAGATACCGTTCCATAAACCCAATACGTAATAGACAAGACCTACTCCTTGCTCAGGGAACTGGACTCAACACCCCCTATTCACCGCCCAAGAATATATCTGACTAGTAAGAATCTTAAAACCTATCTATTGATATCTCTCTGTAAGTGAGTCAAGTGGGTGTAAAGCTGCATAAACACAGCAGTGAAAAGCAGCTAAACCCCATTATAAAACTCAATTAATTTTAAAAACCCGTGAAACAAAGACAGTGAAAGAGAGAGAAATTCTTACAAAATTCGTTCAGGGGCTGTGATGCCACCTGGATTGACCAAATCTAGACCCGCAGCTGATTGAGACATAAGGGTGGACACTCTTGGGGCTGAGAGGTTTGGTGAGGTTGGGTGAGCAAACGCAGACGCTTTAAAGTAATACTGCGTGGTACCCATCCCATGGGTCCCAAATCTCCAGGTTCAAGGGCATCTTCCTACATTGAAAACATGCATGAGAAACCCAGAAGATGGTCCACCGAGTGATCGGGAAAGGTTTCTAAAACGCACCTCATTTCTCATCTCCTTGTGCTCGGGTTCGCCATTCCAGCCGCTTTACTAGCAATCTCCCTCCTTGGAGAATCAGCACCTTTAACCTCCTGTTCCATACAGGTTGCAATTTGTCCTGAGGGTGAACGGGAAGACGGGGAACCAATGAGAGACTAGCTCTAGGTGTTGGGACAGGCACAGGTCACTCTATTTTCCCATCAGGAAGAAGAATTAACCACAGGCTCAGTCTGCCGCCCGGAAGCAGAATAGGGCCTAAAGCAATCCTGCGCTTTTGCGGCCAGCTCCCAAGAGAGCGAGTTGAAAAATGGAGCTCAGGGGCACTGCAATTCACAAACCTGCAGACTTATAAATGATAACTCTCGTCTACAAATATATTGAGGGAAGGCAACAAAGAGGATTTGAAAGCAAGGCAGAATTGCAGGAAACAGATTTCAGGAGGCAGATTCGAATCGCCTTTAAAGCACAGGAAAAGCGGCAAAACCTCGACAATGATGCCCTTGGCCAAAAAGGGCGTATGCGTTTTTTCCTGAATATATTCAGGAAAAAACGCATACGCCCTTTTTGGCCAACCAAGCAACCTGGAAAGGCAAATCAGCGCTACAAAGAAGTCTCGCTTCCCATCGGTCAAAAGGGCCATGCTGAATAAAGTGTCAAATCCAGAAATGCAGGACAGGCCACGGAGAAACGGGAGCCTTGCTACGCTGATGGGCGGGATGTAAATTGCCAACAGCCACTCTGGAGAAGTGTACGGTGTGTCCTGAAACATTTACAAAACTCAGCTTAGAGAGCATAGGGCACTTCCACTCATGGGCGTATAAATTGGGAAAACTAAAAATCAGCAAGACACAAGCACCCCAAAGTTTAGGGCTGCTCTGTTGACAAGAACCTCCACTTCGTTACACCTTAAATATCCCAGGAAAGAGAAAAATGGATAAAGAAGTTGTGGTCCTTATGTACAATGGAATATCACTCAGCCATGAAATCAACATCATAAGGCTAGTAGCAGCATGATGAGTGGATTTAGTTACGACGATTCTAAGTCAAATAAGTCACACAGAAAAAGACACTTATCATAAGATATCACCTATAGAGGGAATGTAAAAACCGCTGCCCTTGAACAGAATTACAAAACAGAACAGAGTCACACGGTTAGAAAACACACTATGGCTGCCTAACGGCAAAGGTGAGGTGGGGTGATGCATAAAACAAGGGTTTCAAATTAGCTCAGATACCGTTCCATAAACCCAATATGTAATAGACAAGACCTACTCCTTGCTCAGGGAACTGGACTCAACACCCCCTATTCACCGCCCAAGAATATATCTGACTAGTAAGAATCTTAAAACTTATGTATTGATATCTCTCTGTAAGTGAGTCAAGTGGGTGTAAAGCTGCATAAACACAGCAGTGAAAAGCAGCTAAACCCCATTATAAAACTCAATTAATTTTGAAAACCCGTGAAACAAAGACAGTGAAAGGGAGAGAAATTCTTACAAAATTCGTTCAGGGGCTGTGATGCCACCTGGATTGACCATATCTAGACCCGCAGCTGATTGAGACATAAGGGTGGACACTCTTGGAGCTGAGAGGTTTGGTGAGGTTGGGTGAGCAAACGCAGACGCTTTAAAGTAATACTGCGTGGTACCCATCCCATGGGTCCCAAATCTCCAGGTTCAAGGGCATCTTCCTACATCGAAAACATGCATGAGAAACCCAGAAGATGGTCCACCGAGTGATCGGGAAAGGTTTCTAAAAGGCACCTCATTTCTCATCTCCTTGTGCTCGGGTTCGCCATTCCAGCCGCTTTACTAGCAATCTCCCTCCTTGGAGAATCAGCACCTTTAACCTCCTGTTCCATACAGGTTGCAATTTGTCCTGAGGGTGAACGGGAAGAGGGGGAACCAATGAGAGACTAGCTCTAGGTGTTGGGACAGGCACAGGTCACTCTATTTTCCCATCAGGAAGAAGAATTAACCACAGGCTCAGTCTGCCGCCCGGAAGCAGAATAGGGCCTAAAGCAATCCTGCACTTTTGCGGCCAGCTCCCAAGAGAGCGAGTTGAAAAATGGAGCTCAGGGGCACTGCAATTCACAAACCTGCAGACTTATAAATGATAACTCTCGTCTACAAATATATTGAGGGAAGGCAACAAAGAGGATTTGAAAGCAAGGCAGAATTGCAGGAAACAGATTTCAGGAGGCAGATTCGAATCGCCTTTAAAGCACAGGAAAAGCGGCAAAACCTCGACAATGATGCCCTTGGCCAAAAAGGGCGTATGCGTTTTTTCCTGAATATATTCAGGAAAAAACGCATACGCCCTTTTTGGCCAACCAAGCAACCTGGAAAGGCAAATCAGCGCTACAAAGAAGTCTCGCTTCCCATCGGTCAAAAGGGCCATGCTGAATAAAGTGTCAAAACCAGAAATGCAGGACAGGCCACGGAGAAACGGGAGCCTTGCTACGCTGATGGGCGGGATGTAAATTGCCAACAGCCACTCTGGAGAAGTGTACGGTGTGTCCTGAAACATTTACAAAACTCAGCTTAGAGAGCATAGGGCACTTCCACTCATGGGCGTATAAATTGGGAAAACTAAAAATCAGCAAGACACAAGCACCCCAAAGTTTAGGGCTGCTCTGTTGACAAGAACCTCCACTTCGTTACACCTTAAATATCCCAGGAAAGAGAAAAATGGATAAAGAAGTTGTGGTCCTTATGTACAATGGAATATCACTCAGCCATGAAATCAACGTCATAAGGCTAGTAGCAGCATGATGAGTGGATTTAGGTACGACGATTCTAAGTGAAATAAGTCACACAGAAAAAGACACTTATCATAAGATATCACTTATAGAGGGAATGTAAAAACCGCTGCCCGTGAACTGAATTACAAAACAGAACAGAGTCACACGGTTAGAAAACACACTATGGCTGCCTAACGGCAAAGGTGAGGTGGGGTGATGCATAAAACAAGGGTTTCAAATTAGCTCAGATACCGTTCCATAAACCCAATACGTAATAGACAAGACCTACTCCTTGCTCAGGGAACTGGACTCAACACCCCCTATTCACCGCCCAAGAATATATCTGACTAGTAAGAATCTTAAAACCTATCTATTGATATCTCTCTGTAAGTGAGTCAAGTGGGTGTAAAGCTGCATAAACACAGCAGTGAAAAGCAGCTAAACCCCATTATAAAACTCAATTAATTTTAAAAACCCGTGAAACAAAGACAGTGAAAGAGAGAGAAATTCTTACAAAATTCGTTCAGGGGCTGTGATGCCACCTGGATTGACCAAATCTAGACCCGCAGCTGATTGAGACATAAGGGTGGACACTCTTGGGGCTGAGAGGTTTGGTGAGGTTGGGTGAGCAAACGCAGACGCTTTAAAGTAATACTGCGTGGTACCCATCCCATGGGTCCCAAATCTCCAGGTTCAAGGGCATCTTCCTACATTGAAAACATGCATGAGAAACCCAGAAGATGGTCCACCGAGTGATCGGGAAAGGTTTCTAAAACGCACCTCATTTCTCATCTCCTTGTGCTCGGGTTCGCCATTCCAGCCGCTTTACTAGCAATCTCCCTCCTTGGAGAATCAGCACCTTTAACCTCCTGTTCCATACAGGTTGCAATTTGTCCTGAGGGTGAACGGGAAGACGGGGAACCAATGAGAGACTAGCTCTAGGTGTTGGGACAGGCACAGGTCACTCTATTTTCCCATCAGGAAGAAGAATTAACCACAGGCTCAGTCTGCCGCCCGGAAGCAGAATAGGGCCTAAAGCAATCCTGCGCTTTTGCGGCCAGCTCCCAAGAGAGCGAGTTGAAAAATGGAGCTCAGGGGCACTGCAATTCACAAACCTGCAGACTTATAAATGATAACTCTCGTCTACAAATATATTGAGGGAAGGCAACAAAGAGGATTTGAAAGCAAGGCAGAATTGCAGGAAACAGATTTCAGGAGGCAGATTCGAATCGCCTTTAAAGCACAGGAAAAGCGGCAAAACCTCGACAATGATGCCCTTGGCCAAAAAGGGCGTATGCGTTTTTTCCTGAATATATTCAGGAAAAAACGCATACGCCCTTTTTGGCCAACCAAGCAACCTGGAAAGGCAAATCAGCGCTACAAAGAAGTCTCGCTTCCCATCGGTCAAAAGGGCCATGCTGAATAAAGTGTCAAATCCAGAAATGCAGGACAGGCCACGGAGAAACGGGAGCCTTGCTACGCTGATGGGCGGGATGTAAATTGCCAACAGCCACTCTGGAGAAGTGTACGGTGTGTCCTGAAACATTTACAAAACTCAACTTAGAGAGCATAGGGCACTTCCACTCATGGGCGTATAAATTGGGAAAACTAAAAATCAGCAAGACACAAGCACCCCAAAGTTTAGGGCTGCTCTGTTGACAAGAACCTCCACTTCGTTACACCTTAAATATCCCAGGAAAGAGAAAAATGGATAAAGAAGTTGTGGTCCTTATGTACAATGGAATATCACTCAGCCATGAAATCAACATCATAAGGCTAGTAGCAGCATGATGAGTGGATTTAGTTACGACGATTCTAAGTCAAATAAGTCACACAGAAAAAAACACTTATCATAAGATATCACCTATAGAGGGAATGTAAAAACCGCTGCCCTTGAACAGAATTACAAAACAGAACAGAGTCACACGGTTAGAAAACACACTATGGCTGCCTAACGGGAAAGGTGAGGTGGGGTGATGCATAAAACAAGGGTTTCAAATTAGCTCAGATACCGTTCCATAAACCCAATATGTAATAGACAAGACCTACTCCTTGCTCAGGGAACTGGACTCAACACCCCCTATTCACCGCCCAAGAATATATCTGACTAGTAAGAATCTTAAAACTTATGTATTGATATCTCTCTGTAAGTGAGTCAAGTGGGTGTAAAGCTGCATAAACACAGCAGTGAAAAGCAGCTAAACCCCATTATAAAACTCAATTAATTTTGAAAACCCGTGAAACAAAGACAGTGAAAGGGAGAGAAATTCTTACAAAATTCGTTCAGGGGCTGTGATGCCACCTGGATTGACCATATCTAGACCCGCAGCTGATTGAGACATAAGGGTGGACACTCTTGGAGCTGAGAGGTTTGGTGAGGTTGGGTGAGCAAACGCAGACGCTTTAAAGTAATACTGCGTGGTACCCATCCCATGGGTCCCAAATCTCCAGGTTCAAGGGCATCTTCCTACATCGAAAACATGCATGAGAAACCCAGAAGATGGTCCACCGAGTGATCGGGAAAGGTTTCTAAAAGGCACCTCATTTCTCATCTCCTTGTGCTCGGGTTCGCCATTCCAGCCGCTTTACTAGCAATCTCCCTCCTTGGAGAATCAGCACCTTTAACCTCCTGTTCCATACAGGTTGCAATTTGTCCTGAGGGTGAACGGGAAGAGGGGGAACCAATGAGAGACTAGCTCTAGGTGTTGGGACAGGCACAGGTCACTCTATTTTCCCATCAGGAAGAAGAATTAACCACAGGCTCAGTCTGCCGCCCGGAAGCAGAATAGGGCCTAAAGCAATCCTGCACTTTTGCGGCCAGCTCCCAAGAGAGCGAGTTGAAAAATGGAGCTCAGGGGCACTGCAATTCACAAACCTGCAGACTTATAAATGATAACTCTCGTCTACAAATATATTGAGGGAAGGCAACAAAGAGGATTTGAAAGCAAGGCAGAATTGCAGGAAACAGATTTCAGGAGGCAGATTCGAATCGCCTTTAAAGCACAGGAAAAGCGGCAAAACCTCGACAATGATGCCCTTGGCCAAAAAGGGCGTATGCGTTTTTTCCTGAATATATTCAGGAAAAAACGCATACGCCCTTTTTGGCCAACCAAGCAACCTGGAAAGGCAAATCAGCGCTACAAAGAAGTCTCGCTTCCCATCGGTCAAAAGGGCCATGCTGAATAAAGTGTCAAAACCAGAAATGCAGGACAGGCCACGGAGAAACGGGAGCCTTGCTACGCTGATGGGCGGGATGTAAATTGCCAACAGCCACTCTGGAGAAGTGTACGGTGTGTCCTGAAACATTTACAAAACTCAGCTTAGAGAGCATAGGGCACTTCCACTCATGGGCGTATAAATTGGGAAAACTAAAAATCAGCAAGACACAAGCACCCCAAAGTTTAGGGCTGCTCTGTTGACAAGAACCTCCACTTCGTTACACCTTAAATATCCCAGGAAAGAGAAAAATGGATAAAGAAGTTGTGGTCCTTATGTACAATGGAATATCACTCAGCCATGAAATCAACGTCATAAGGCTAGTAGCAGCATGATGAGTGGATTTAGGTACGACGATTCTAAGTGAAATAAGTCACACAGAAAAAGACACTTATCATAAGATATCACTTATAGAGGGAATGTAAAAACCGCTGCCCGTGAACTGAATTACAAAACAGAACAGAGTCACACGGTTAGAAAACACACTATGGCTGCCTAACGGCAAAGGTGAGGTGGGGTGATGCATAAAACAAGGGTTTCAAATTAGCTCAGATACCGTTCCATAAACCCAATATGTAATAGACAAGACCTACTCCTTGCTCAGGGAACTGGACTCAACACCCCCTATTCACCGCCCAAGAGTATATCTGACTAGTAAGAATCTTAAAACTTATGTATTGATATCTCTCTGTAAGTGAGTCAAGTGGGTGTAAAGCTGCATAAACACAGCAGTGAAAAGCAGCTAAACCCCATTATAAAACTCAATTAATTTTAAAACCCCGTGAAACAAAGACAGTGAAAGAGAGAGAAATTCTTACAAAATTCGTTCAGGGGCTGTGATGCCACCTGGATTGACCATATCTAGACCCGCAGCTGATTGAGACATAAGGGTGGACACTCTTGGGGCTGAGAGGTTTGGTGAGGTTGGGTGAGCAAACGCAGACGCTTTAAAGTAATACTGCGTGGTACCCATCCCATGGGTCCCAAGTCTCCAGGTTCAAGGGCATCTTCCTATATCGAAAACATGCATGAGAAACCCAGAAGATGGTCCACCGAGTGATCGGGAAAGGTTTCTAAAACGCACCTCATTTCTCATCTCCTTGTGCTCGGGTTCGCCATTCCAGCCGCTTTACTAGCAATCTCCCTCCTTGGAGAATCAGCACCTTTAACCTCCTGTTCCATACAGGTTGCAATTTGTCCTGAGGGTGAACGGGAAGAGGGGGAACCAATGAGAGACTAGCTCTAGGTGTTGGGACAGGCACAGGTCACTCTATTTTCCCATCAGGAAGAAGAATTAACCACAGGCTCAGTCTGCCGCCCGGAAGCAGAATAGGGCCTAAAGCAATCCTGCGCTTTTGCGGCCAGCTCCCAAGAGAGCGAGTTGAAAAATGGAGCTCAGGGGCACTGCAATTCACAAACCTGCAGACTTATAAATGATAACTCTCGTCTACAAATATATTGAGGGAAGGCAACAAAGAGGATTTGAAAGCAAGGCAGAATTGCAGGAAACAGATTTCAGGAGGCAGATTCGAATCACCTTTAAAGCACAGGAAAAGCAGCAAAACCTCGACAATGATGCCCTTGGCCAAAAAGGGCGTATGCGTTTTTTCCTGAATATATTCAGGAAAAAACGCATACGCCCTTTTTGGCCAACCAAGCAACCTGGAAAGGCAAATCAGCGCTACAAAGAATTCTCGCTTCCCATCGGTCAAAAGGGCCATGCTGAATAAAGTGTCAAAACCAGAAATGCAGGACAGGCCACGGAGAAACGGGAGCCTTGCTACGCTGATGGGCGGGATGTAAATTGCCAACAGCCACTCTGGAGAAGTGTACGGTGTGTCCTGAAACATTTACAACACTCAGCTTAGAGAGCATAGGGCACTTCCACTCATGGGCGTATAAATTGGGAAAACTAAAAATCAGCAAGACACAAGCACCCCAAAGTTTAGGGCTGCTCTGTTGACAAGAACCTCCACTTCGTTACACCTTAAATATCCCAGGAAAGAGAAAAATGGATAAAGAAGTTGTGGTCCTTATGTACAATGGAATATCACTCAGCCATGAAATCAACGTCATAAGGCTAGTAGCAGCATGATGAGTGGATTTAGGTACGACGATTCTAAGTGCAATAAGTCACACAGAAAAAGACACTTATCATAAGATATCACTTATAGAGGGAATGTAAAAACCGCTACCCTTGAACTGAATTACAAAACAGAACAGAGTCACACGGTTAGAAAACACACTATGGCTGCCTAACGGGAAAGGTGAGGTGGGGTGATGCATAAAACAAGGGTTTCAAATTAGCTCAGATACCGTTCCATAAACCCAATATGTAATAGACAAGACCTACTCCTTGCTCAGGGAACTGGACTCAACACCCCCTATTCACCGCCCAAGAGTATATCTGACTAGTAAGAATCTTAAAACCTATGTATTGATATCTCTCTGTAAGTGAGTCAAGTGGGTGTAAAGCTGCATAAACACAGCAGTGAAAAGCAGCTAAACCCCATTATAAAACTCAATTAATTTTAAAAACCCGTGAAACAAAGACAGTGAAAGGGAGAGAAATTCTTACAAAATTCGTTCAGGCGCTGTGATGCCACCTGGATTGACCATATCTAGACCCGCAGCTGATTGAGACATAAGGGTGGACACTCTTGGGGCTGAGGGGTTTGGTGAGGTTCGGTGAGCAAACGCATACGCTTTACAGTAATACGGCGTGGTACCCATCCCATGGGTCCCAAATCTCCAGGTTCAAGGGCATCTTCCTACATCGAAAACATGCATGAGAAACCCAGAAGATGGTCCACCGAGTGATCGGGAAAGGTTTCTAAAACGCACCTCATTTCTCGTCTCCTTGTGCACGGGTTCGCCATTCCAGCCGCTTTACTAGCAATCTCCCTCCTTGGAGAATCAGCACCTTTAACCTCCTGTTCCATACAGGTTGCAATTTGTCCTGAGGGTGAACGGGAAGAGGGGGAACCAATGAGAGACTAGCTCTAGGTGTTGGGACAGGCACAGGTCACTCTATTTTCCCATCAGGAAGAAGAATTAACCACAGGCTCAGTCTGCCGCCCGGAAGCAGAATAGGGCCTAAAGCAATCCTGCGCTTTTGCGGCCAGCTCCCAAGAGAGCGAGTTGAAAAATGGAGCTCAGGGGCACTGCAATTCACAAACCTGCAGACTTATAAATGATAACTCTCGTCTACAAATATATTGAGGGAAGGCAACAAAGAGGATTTGAAAGCAAGGCAGAATTGCAGGAAACAGATTTCAGGAGGCAGATTCGAATCGCCTTTAAAGCACAGGAAAAGCGGCAAAACCTCGACAATGATGCCCTTGGCCAAAAAGGGCGTATGCGTTTTTTCCTGAATATATTCAGGAAAAAACGCATACGCCCTTTTTGGCCAACCAAGCAACCTGGAAAGGCAAATCAGCGCTACAAAGAAGTCTCGCTTCCCATCGGTCAAAAGGGCTATGCTGAATAAAGTGTCAAAACCAGAAATGCAGGACAGGCCACGGAGAAACGGGAGCCTTGCTACGCTGATGGGCAGGATGTAAATTGCCAACAGCCACTCTGGAGAAGTGTACGGTGTGTCCTGAAACATTTACAAAACTCAGCTTAGAGAGCATAGGGCACTTCCACTCATGGGCGTATAAATTGGGAAAACTAAAAATCAGCAAGACACAAGCACCCCAAAGTTTAGGGCTGCTCTGTTGACAAGAACCTCCACTTCGTTACACCTTAAATATCCCAGGAAAGAGAAAAATGGATAAAGAAGTTGTGGTCCTTATGTACAATGGAATATCACTCAGCCATGAAATCAACGTCATAAGGCTAGTAGCAGCATGATGAGTGGATTTAGGTACGACGATTCTAAGTGCAATAAGTCACACAGAAAAAGACACTTATCATAAGATATCACTTATAGAGGGAATGTAAAAACCGCTACCCTTGAACTGAATTACAAAACAGAACAGAGTCACACGGTTAGAAAACACACTATGGCTGCCTAACGGGAAAGGTGAGGTGGGGTGATGCATAAAACAAGGGTTTCAAATTAGCTCAGATACCGTTCCATAAACCCAATACGTAATAGACAAGACCTACTCCTTGCTCAGGGAACTGGACTCAACACCCCCTATTCACCGCCCAAGAATATATCTGACTAGTAAGAATCTTAAAACCTATCTATTGATATCTCTCTGTAAGTGAGTCAAGTGGGTGTAAAGCTGCATAAACACAGCAGTGAAAAGCAGCTAAACCCCATTATAAAACTCAATTAATTTTAAAAACCCGTGAAACAAAGACAGTGAAAGAGAGAGAAATTCTTACAAAATTCGTTCAGGGGCTGTGATGCCACCTGGATTGACCAAATCTAGACCCGCAGCTGATTGAGACATAAGGGTGGACACTCTTGGGGCTGAGAGGTTTGGTGAGGTTGGGTGAGCAAACGCAGACGCTTTAAAGTAATACTGCGTGGTACCCATCCCATGGGTCCCAAATCTCCAGGTTCAAGGGCATCTTCCTACATTGAAAACATGCATGAGAAACCCAGAAGATGTTCCACCGAGTGATCGGGAAAGGTTTCTAAAACGCACCTCATTTCTCATCTCCTTGTGCTCGGGTTCGCCATTCCAGCCGCTTTACTAGCAATCTCCCTCCTTGGAGAATCAGCACCTTTAACCTCCTGTTCCATACAGGTTGCAATTTGTCCTGAGGGTGAACGGGAAGACGGGGAACCAATGAGAGACTAGCTCTAGGTGTTGGGACAGGCACAGGTCACTCTATTTTCCCATCAGGAAGAAGAATTAACCACAGGCTCAGTCTGCCGCCCGGAAGCAGAATAGGGCCTAAAGCAATCCTGCGCTTTTGCGGCCAGCTCCCAAGAGAGCGAGTTGAAAAATGGAGCTCAGGGGCACTGCAATTCACAAACCTGCAGACTTATAAATGATAACTCTCGTCTACAAATATATTGAGGGAAGGCAACAAAGAGGATTTGAAAGCAAGGCAGAATTGCAGGAAACAGATTTCAGGAGGCAGATTCGAATCGCCTTTAAAGCACAGGAAAAGCGGCAAAACCTCGACAATGATGCCCTTGGCCAAAAAGGGCGTATGCGTTTTTTCCTGAATATATTCAGGAAAAAACGCATACGCCCTGTTTGGCCAACCAAGCAACCTGGAAAGGCAAATCAGCGCTACAAAGAAGTCTCGCTTCCCATCGGTCAAAAGGGCCATGCTGAATAAAGTGTCAAAACCAGAAATGCAGGACAGGCCACGGAGAAACGGGAGCCTTGCTACGCTGATGGGCGGGATGTAAATTGCCAACAGCCACTCTGGAGAAGTGTACGGTGTGTCCTGAAACATTTACAAAACTCAGCTTAGAGAGCATAGGGCACTTCCACTCATGGGCGTATACATTGGGAAAACTAAAAATCAGCAAGACACAAGCACCCCAAAGTTTAGGGCTGCTCTGTTGACAAGAACCTCCACTTCGTTACACCTTAAATATCCCAGGAAAGAGAAAAATGGATAAAGAAGTTGGGGTCCTTATGTACAATGGAATATCACTCAGCCATGAAATCAACGTCATAAGGCTAGTAGCAGCATGATGAGTGGATTTAGGTACGACGATTCTAAGTGCAATAAGTCACACAGAAAAAGACACTTATCATAAGATATCACTTATAGAGGGAATGTAAAAACCGCTACCCTTGAACTGAATTACAAAACAGAACAGAGTCACACGGTTAGAAAACACACTATGGCTGCCTAACGGGAAAGGTGAGGTGGGGTGATGCATAAAACAAGGGTTTCAAATTAGCTCAGATACCGTTCCATAAACCCAATATGTAATAGACAAGACCTACTCCTTGCTCAGGGAACTGGACTCAACACCCCCTATTCACCGCCCAAGAGTATATCTGACTAGTAAGAATCTTAAAACCTATGTATTGATATCTCTCTGTAAGTGAGTCAAGTGGGTGTAAAGCTGCATAAACACAGCAGTGAAAAGCAGCTAAACCCCATTATAAAACTCAATTAATTTTAAAAACCCGTGAAACAAAGACAGTGAAAGGGAGAGAAATTCTTACAAAATTCGTTCAGGCGCTGTGATGCCACCTGGATTGACCATATCTAGACCCGCAGCTGATTGAGACATAAGGGTGGACACTCTTGGGGCTGAGGGGTTTGGTGAGGTTCGGTGAGCAAACGCATACGCTTTACAGTAATACGGCGTGGTACCCATCCCATGGGTCCCAAATCTCCAGGTTCAAGGGCATCTTCCTACATCGAAAACATGCATGAGAAACCCAGAAGATGGTCCACCGAGTGATCGGGAAAGGTTTCTAAAACGCACCTCATTTCTCGTCTCCTTGTGCACGGGTTCGCCATTCCAGCCGCTTTACTAGCAATCTCCCTCCTTGGAGAATCAGCACCTTTAACCTCCTGTTCCATACAGGTGGCAATTTGAACTGAGGGTGAACGGGAAGACGGGGAACCAATGAGAGACTAGCTCTAGGTGTTGGGACAGGCACAGGCCACTCTATTTTCCCATCAGGAAGAAGAATTAACCACAGGCTCAGTCTGCCGCCCGGAAGCAGAATAGGGCCTAAAGCAATCCTGCGCTTTTGCGGCCAGCTCCCAAGAGAGCGAGTTGAAAAATGGAGCTCAGGGGCACTGCAATTCACAAACCTGCAGACTTATAAATGATAACTCTCGTCTACAAATATATTGAGGGAAGGCAACAAAGAGGATTTGAAAGCAAGGTAGAATTGCAGGAAACAGATTTCAGGAGGCAGATTCGAATCGCCTTTAAAGCACAGGAAAAGCGGCAAAACCTCGACAATGATGCCCTTGGCCAAAAAGGGCGTATGCGTTTTTTCCTGAATATATTCAGGAAAAAACGCATACGCCCTTTTTGGCCAACCAAGCAACCTGGAAAGGCAAATCAGCGCTACAAAGAAGTCTCGCTTCCCAACGGTCAAAAGGGCCATGCTGAATAAAGTGTCAAAACCAGAAATGCAGGACAGGCCACGGAGAAACGGGAGCCTTGCTACGCTGATGGGCGGGATGTAAATTGCCAACAGCCACTCTGGAGAAGTGTACGGTGTGTCCTGAAACATTTACAAAACTCAACTTAGAGAGCATAGGGCATTTCCACTCATGGGCGTATAAATTGGGAAAACTAAAAATCAGCAAGACACAAGCACCCCAAAGTTTAGGGCTGCTCTGTTGACAAGAACCTCCACTTCGTTACACCTTAAATATCCCAGGAAAGAGAAAAATGGATAAAGAAGTTGTGGTCCTTATGTACAATGGAATATCACTCAGCCATGAAATCAACGTCATAAGGCTAGTAGCAGCATGATGAGTGGAGTTAGGTACGACGATTCTAAGTGAAATAAGTCACACAGAAAAAGACACTTATCATAAGATATCACCTATAGAGGGAATGTAAAAACCGCTGCCCTTGAACAGAATTACAAAACAGAACAGAGTCACACGGTTAGAAAACACACTATGGCTGCCTAACGGCAAAGGTGAGGTGGGGTGATGCATAAAACAAGGGTTTCAAATTAGCTCAGATACCGTTCCATAAACCCAATATGTAATAGACAAGACCTACTCCTTGCTCAGGGAACTGGACTCAACACCCCCTATTCACCGCCCAATAATATATCTGACTAGTAAGAATATTAAAACTTATGTATTGATATCTCTCTGTAAGTGAGTCAAGTGGGTGTAAAGCTGCATAAACACAGCAGTGAAAAGCAGCTAAACCCCATTATAAAACTCAATTAATTTTAAAAACCCGTGAAACAAAGACAGTGAAAGGGAGAGAAATTCTTACAAAATTCGTTCAGGGGCTGTGATGCCACCTGGATTGACCATATCTAGACCCGCAGCTGATTGAGACATAAGGGTGGACACTCTTGGGGCTGAGAGGTTTGGTGAGGTTGGGTGAGCAAACGCAGACGCTTTAAAGTAATACTGCGTGGTACCCATCCCATGGGTCCCAAATCTCCAGGTTCAAGGGCATCTTCCTACATCGAAAACATGCATGAGAAACCCAGAAGATGGTCCACCGAGTGATCGGGAAATGTTTCTAAAACGCACCTCATTTCTCATCTCCTTGTGCTCGGGTTCGCCATTCCAGCCGCTTTACTAGCAATCTCCCTCCTTGGAGAATCAGCACCTTTAACCTCCTGTTCCATACAGGTTGCAATTTGTCCTGAGGGTGAACGGGAAGAGGGGGAACCAATGAGAGACTAGCTCTAGGTGTTGGGACAGGCACAGGTCACTCTATTTTCCCATCAGGAAGAAGAATTAACCACAGGCTCAGTCTGCCGCCCGGAAGCAGAATAGGGCCTAAAGCAATCCTGCGCTTTTGCGGCCAGCTCCTAAGAGAGCGAGTTGAAAAATGGAGCTCAGGGGCACTGCAATTCACAAACCTGCAGACTTATAAATGATAACTCTCGTCTACAAATATATTGAGGGAAGGCAACAAAGAGGATTTGAAAGCAAGGCAGAATTGCAGGAAACAGATTTCAGGAGGCAGATTCGAATCGCCTTTAAAGCACAGGAAAAGCGGCAAAACCTCGACAATGATGCCCTTGGCCAAAAAGGGCGTATGCGTTTTTTCCTGAATATATTCAGGAAAAAACGCATACGCCCTTTTTGGCCAACCAAGCAACCTGGAAAGGCAAATCAGCGCTACAAAGAAGTCTCGCTTCCCATCGGTCAAAAGGGCCATGCTGAATAAAGTGTCAAAACCAGAAATGCAGGACAGGCCACGGAGAAACGGGAGCCTTGCTACGCTGATGGGCGGGATGTAAATTGCCAACAGCCACTCTGGAGAAGTGTACGGTGTGTCCTGAAACATTTACAAAACTCAGCTTAGAGAGCATAGGGCACTTCCACTCATGGGCGTATAAATTGGGAAAACTAAAAATCAGCAAGACACAAGCACCCCAAAGTTTAGGGCTGCTCTGTTGACAAGAACCTCCACTTCGTTACACCTTAAATATCCCAGGAAAGAGAAAAATGGATAAAGAAGTTGTGGTCCTTATGTACAATGGAATATCACTCAGCCATGAAATCAACGTCATAAGGCTAGTAGCAGCATGATGAGTGGATTTAGGTACGACGATTCTAAGTGCAATAAGTCACACAGAAAAAGACACTTATCATAAGATATCACTTATAGAGGGAATGTAAAAACCGCTACCCTTGAACTGAATTACAAAACAGAACAGAGTCACACGGTTAGAAAACACACTATGGCTGCCTAACGGGAAAGGTGAGGTGGGGTGATGCATAAAACAAGGGTTTCAAATTAGCTCAGATACCGTTCCATAAACCCAATACGTAATAGACAAGACCTACTCCTTGCTCAGGGAACTGGACTCAACACCCCCTATTCACCGCCCAAGAATATATCTGACTAGTAAGAATCTTAAAACCTATCTATTGATATCTCTCTGTAAGTGAGTCAAGTGGGTGTAAAGCTGCATAAACACAGCAGTGAAAAGCAGCTAAACCCCATTATAAAACTCAATTAATTTTAAAAACCCGTGAAACAAAGACAGTGAAAGAGAGAGAAATTCTTACAAAATTCGTTCAGGGGCTGTGATGCCACCTGGATTGACCAAATCTAGACCCGCAGCTGATTGAGACATAAGGGTGGACACTCTTGGGGCTGAGAGGTTTGGTGAGGTTGGGTGAGCAAACGCAGACGCTTTAAAGTAATACTGCGTGGTACCCATCCCATGGGTCCCAAATCTCCAGGTTCAAGGGCATCTTCCTACATTGAAAACATGCATGAGAAACCCAGAAGATGGTCCACCGAGTGATCGGGAAAGGTTTCTAAAACGCACCTCATTTCTCATCTCCTTGTGCTCGGGTTCGCCATTCCAGCCGCTTTACTAGCAATCTCCCTCCTTGGAGAATCAGCACCTTTAACCTCCTGTTCCATACAGGTTGCAATTTGTCCTGAGGGTGAACGGGAAGACGGGGAACCAATGAGAGACTAGCTCTAGGTGTTGGGACAGGCACAGGTCACTCTATTTTCCCATCAGGAAGAAGAATTAACCACAGGCTCAGTCTGCCGCCCGGAAGCAGAATAGGGCCTAAAGCAATCCTGCGCTTTTGCGGCCAGCTCCCAAGAGAGAGAGTTGAAAAATGGAGCTCAGGGGCACTGCAATACACAAACCTGCAGACTTATAAATGATAACTCTCGTCTACAAATATATTGAGGGAAGGCAACAAAGAGGATTTGAAAGCAAGGCAGAATTGCAGGAAACAGATTTCAGGAGGCAGATTCGAATCGCCTTTAAAGCACAGGAAAAGCGGCAAAACCTCGACAATGATGCCCTTGGCCAAAAAGGGCGTATGCGTTTTTTCCTGAATATATTCAGGAAAAAACGCATACGCCCTGTTTGGCCAACCAAACAACCTGAAAAGGCAAATCAGCGCTACAAAGAAGTCTCGCTTCCCATCGGTCAAAAGGGCCATGCTGAATAAAGTGTCAAATCCAGAAATGCAGGACAGGCCACGGAGAAACGGGAGCCTTGCTACGCTGATGGGCGGGATGTAAATTGCCAACAGCCACTCTGGAGAAGTGTACGGTGTGTCCTGAAACATTTACAAAACTCAGCTTAGAGAGCATAGGGCACTTCCACTCATGGGCGTATACATTGGGGAAACTAAAAATCAGCAAGACACAAGCACCCCAAAGTTTAGGGCTGCTCTGTTGACAAGAACCTCCACTTCGTTACACCTTAAATATCCCAGGAAAGAGAAAAATGGATAAAGAAGTTGTGGTCCTTATGTACAATGGAATATCACTCAGCCATGAAATCAACGTCATAAGGCTAGTAGCAGCATGATGAGTGGAGTTAGGTACGACGATTCTAAGTGAAATAAGTCACACAGAAAAAGACACTTATCATAAGATATCACCTATAGAGGGAATGTAAAAACCGCTGCCCTTGAACAGAATTACAAAACAGAACAGAGTCACACGGTTAGAAAACACACTATGGCTGCCTAACGGCAAAGGTGAGGTGGGGTGATGCATAAAACAAGGGTTTCAAATTAGCTCAGATACCGTTCCATAAACCCAATATGTAATAGACAAGACCTACTCCTTGCTCAGGGAACTGGACTCAACACCCCCTATTCACCGCCCAAGAATATATCTGACTAGTAAGAATATTAAAACTTATGTATTGATATCTCTCTGTAAGTGAGTCAAGTGGGTGTAAAGCTGCATAAACACAGCAGTGAAAAGCAGCTAAACCCCATTATAAAACTCAATTAATTTTAAAAACCCGTGAAACAAAGACAGTGAAAGGGAGAGAAATTCTTACAAAATTCGTTCAGGGGCTGTGATGCCACCTGGAATGACCATATCTAGACCCGCAGCTGATTGAGACATAAGGGTGGACACTCTTGGGGCTGAGAGGTTTGGTGAGGTTGGGTGAGCAAACGCAGACGCTTTAAAGTAATACTGCGTGGTACCCATCCCATGGGTCCCAAATCTCCAGGTTCAAGGGCATCTTCCTACATCGAAAACATGCATGAGAAACCCAGAAGATGGTCCACCGAGTGATCGGGAAAGGTTTCTAAAACGCACCTCATTTCTCATCTCCTTGTGCTCGGGTTCGCCATTCCAGCCGCTTTACTAGCAATCTCCCTCCTTGGAGAATCAGCACCTTTAACCTCCTGTTCCATACAGGTTGCAATTTGTCCTGAGGGTGAACGGGAAGAGGGGGAACCAATGAGAGACTAGCTCTAGGTGTTGGGACAGGCACAGGTCACTCTATTTTCCCATCAGGAAGAAGAATTAACCACAGGCTCAGTCTGCCGCCCGGAAGCAGAATAGGGCCTAAAGCAATCCTGCGCTTTTGCGGCCAGCTCCCAAGAGAGCGAGTTGAAAAATGGAGCTCAGGGGCACTGCAATTCACAAACCTGCAGACTTATAAATGATAACTCTCGTCTACAAATATATTGAGGGAAGGCAACAAAGAGGATTTGAAAGCAAGGTAGAATTGCAGGAAACAGATTTCAGGAGGCAGATTCGAATCGCCTTTAAAGCACAGGAAAAGCGGCAAAACCTCGACAATGATGCCCTTGGCCAAAAAGGGCGTATGCGTTTTTTCCTGAATATATTCAGGAAAAAACGCATACGCCCTTTTTGGCCAACCAAGCAACCTGGAAATGCAAATCAGCGCTACAAAGAAGTCTCGCTTCCCAACGGTCAAAAGGGCCATGCTGAATAAAGTGTCAAAACCAGAAATGCAGGACACGCCACGGAGAAACGGGAGCCTTGCTACGCTGATGGGCGGGATGTAAATTGCCAACAGCCACTCTGGAGAAGTGTACGGTGTGTCCTGAAACATTTACAAAACTCAACTTAGAGAGCATAGGGCATTTCCACTCATGGGCGTATAAATTGGGAAAACTAAAAATCAGCAAGACACAAGCACCCCAAAGTTTAGGGCTGCTCTGTTGACAAGAACCTCCACTTCGTTACACCTTAAATATCCCAGGAAAGAGAAAAATGGATAAAGAAGTTGTGGTCCTTATGTACAATGGAATATCACTCAGCCATGAAATCAACGTCATAAGGCTAGTAGCAGCATGATGAGTGGAGTTAGGTACGACGATTCTAAGTGAAATAAGTCACACAGAAAAAGACACTTATCATAAGATATCACCTATAGAGGGAATGTAAAAACCGCTGCCCTTGAACAGAATTACAAAACAGAACAGAGTCACACGGTTAGAAAACACACTATGGCTGCCTAACGGCAAAGGTGAGGTGGGGTGATGCATAAAACAAGGGTTTCAAATTAGCTCAGATACCGTTCCATAAACCCAATATGTAATAGACAAGACCTACTCCTTGCTCAGGGAACTGGACTCAACACCCCCTATTCACCGCCCAAGAATATATCTGACTAGTAAGAATATTAAAACTTATGTATTGATATCTCTCTGTAAGTGAGTCAAGTGGGTGTAAAGCTGCATAAACACAGCAGTGAAAAGCAGCTAAACCCCATTATAAAACTCAATTAATTTTAAAAACCCGTGAAACAAAGACAGTGAAAGGGAGAGAAATTCTTACAAAATTCGTTCAGGGGCTGTGATGCCACCTGGATTGACCATATCTAGACCCGCAGCTGATTGAGACATAAGGGTGGACACTCTTGGGGCTGAGAGGTTTGGTGAGGTTGGGTGAGCAAACGCAGACGCTTTAAAGTAATACTGCGTGGTACCCATCCCATGGGTCCCAAATCTCCAGGTTCAAGGGCATCTTCCTACATCGAAAACATGCATGAGAAACCCAGAAGATGGTCCACCGAGTGATCGGGAAAGGTTTCTAAAACGCACCTCATTTCTCATCTCCTTGTGCTCGGGTTCGCCATTCCAGCCGCTTTACTAGCAATCTCCCTCCTTGGAGAATCAGCACCTTTAACCTCCTGTTCCATACAGGTTGCAATTTGTCCTGAGGGTGAACGGGAAGACGGGGAACCAATGAGAGACTAGCTCTAGGTGTTGGGACAGGCACAGGTCACTCTATTTTCCCATCAGGAAGAAGAATTAACCACAGGCTCAGTCTGCCGCCCGGAAGCAGAATAGGGCCTAAAGCAATCCTGCGCTTTTGCGGCCAGCTCCTAAGAGAGCGAGTTGAAAAATGGAGCTCAGGGGCACTGCAATTCACAAACCTGCAGACTTATAAATGATAACTCTCGTCTACAAATATATTGAGGGAAGGCAACAAAGAGGATTTGAAAGCAAGGCAGAATTGCAGGAAACAGATTTCAGGAGGCAGATTCGAATCGCCTTTAAAGCACAGGAAAAGCGGCAAAACCTCGACAATGATGCCCTTGGCCAAAAAGGGCGTATGCGTTTTTTCCTGAATATATTCAGGAAAAAACGCATACGCCCTTTTTGGCCAACCAAGCAACCTGGAAAGGCAAATCAGCGCTACAAAGAAGTCTCGCTTCCCATCGGTCAAAAGGGCCATGCTGAATAAAGTGTCAAAACCAGAAATGCAGGACAGGCCACGGAGAAACGGGAGCCTTGCTACGCTGATGGGCGGGATGTAAATTGCCAACAGCCACTCTGGAGAAGTGTACGGTGTGTCCTGAAACATTTACAAAACTCAGCTTAGAGAGCATAGGGCACTTCCACTCATGGGCGTATAAATTGGGAAAACTAAAAATCAGCAAGACACAAGCACCCCAAAGTTTAGGGCTGCTCTGTTGACAAGAACCTCCACTTCGTTACACCTTAAATATCCCAGGAAAGAGAAAAATGGATAAAGAAGTTGTGGTCCTTATGTACAATGGAATATCACTCAGCCATGAAATCAACGTCATAAGGCTAGTAGCAGCATGATGAGTGGATTTAGGTACGACGATTCTAAGTGCAATAAGTCACACAGAAAAAGACACTTATCATAAGATATCACTTATAGAGGGAATGTAAAAACCGCTACCCTTGAACTGAATTACAAAACAGAACAGAGTCACACGGTTAGAAAACACACTATGGCTGCCTAACGGGAAAGGTGAGGTGGGGTGATGCATAAAACAAGGGTTTCAAATTAGCTCAGATACCGTTCCATAAACCCAATACGTAATAGACAAGACCTACTCCTTGCTCAGGGAACTGGACTCAACACCCCCTATTCACCGCCCAAGAATATATCTGACTAGTAAGAATCTTAAAACCTATCTATTGATATCTCTCTGTAAGTGAGTCAAGTTGGTGTAAAGCTGCATAAACACAGCAGTGAAAAGCAGCTAAACCCCATTATAAAACTCAATTAATTTTAAAAACCCGTGAAACAAAGACAGTGAAAGAGAGAGAAATTCTTACAAAATTCGTTCAGGGGCTGTGATGCCACCTGGATTGACCAAATCTAGACCCGCAGCTGATTGAGACATAAGGGTGGACACTCTTGGGGCTGAGAGGTTTGGTGAGGTTGGGTGAGCAAACGCAGACGCTTTAAAGTAATACTGCGTGGTACCCATCCCATGGGTCCCAAATCTCCAGGTTCAAGGGCATCTTCCTACATTGAAAACATGCATGAGAAACCCAGAAGATGGTCCACCGAGTGATCGGGAAAGGTTTCTAAAACGCACCTCATTTCTCATCTCCTTGTGCTCGGGTTCGCCATTCCAGCCGCTTTACTAGCAATCTCCCTCCTTGGAGAATCAGCACCTTTAACCTCCTGTTCCATACAGGTTGCAATTTGTCCTGAGGGTGAACGGGAAGACGGGGAACCAATGAGAGACTAGCTCTAGGTGTTGGGACAGGCACAGGTCACTCTATTTTCCCATCAGGAAGAAGAATTAACCACAGGCTCAGTCTGCCGCCCGGAAGCAGAATAGGGCCTAAAGCAATCCTGCGCTTTTGCGGCCAGCTCCCAAGAGAGAGAGTTGAAAAATGGAGCTCAGGGGCACTGCAATACACAAACCTGCAGACTTATAAATGATAACTCTCGTCTACAAATATATTGAGGGAAGGCAACAAAGAGGATTTGAAAGCAAGGCAGAATTGCAGGAAACAGATTTCAGGAGGCAGATTCGAATCGCCTTTAAAGCACAGGAAAAGCGGCAAAACCTCGACAATGATGCCCTTGGCCAAAAAGGGCGTATGCGTTTTTTCCTGAATATATTCAGGAAAAAACGCATACGCCCTGTTTGGCCAACCAAACAACCTGAAAAGGCAAATCAGCGCTACAAAGAAGTCTCGCTTCCCATCGGTCAAAAGGGCCATGCTGAATAAAGTGTCAAATCCAGAAATGCAGGACAGGCCACGGAGAAACGGGAGCCTTGCTACGCTGATGGGCGGGATGTAAATTGCCAACAGCCACTCTGGAGAAGTGTACGGTGTGTCCTGAAACATTTACAAAACTCAGCTTAGAGAGCATAGGGCACTTCCACTCATGGGCGTATACATTGGGGAAACTAAAAATCAGCAAGACACAAGCACCCCAAAGTTTAGGGCTGCTCTGTTGACAAGAACCTCCACTTCGTTACACCTTAAATATCCCAGGAAAGAGAAAAATGGATAAAGAAGTTGTGGTCCTTATGTACAATGGAATATCACTCAGCCATGAAATCAACGTCATAAGGCTAGTAGCAGCATGATGAGTGGAGTTAGGTACGACGATTCTAAGTGAAATAAGTCACACAGAAAAAGACACTTATCATAAGATATCACCTATAGAGGGAATGTAAAAACCGCTGCCCTTGAACAGAATTACAAAACAGAACAGAGTCACACGGTTAGAAAACACACTATGGCTGCCTAACGGCAAAGGTGAGGTGGGGTGATGCATAAAACAAGGGTTTCAAATTAGCTCAGATACCGTTCCATAAACCCAATATGTAATAGACAAGACCTACTCCTTGCTCAGGGAACTGGACTCAACACCCCCTATTCACCGCCCAAGAATATATCTGACTAGTAAGAATATTAAAACTTATGTATTGATATCTCTCTGTAAGTGAGTCAAGTGGGTGTAAAGCTGCATAAACACAGCAGTGAAAAGCAGCTAAACCCCATTATAAAACTCAATTAATTTTAAAAACCCGTGAAACAAAGACAGTGAAAGGGAGAGAAATTCTTACAAAATTCGTTCAGGGGCTGTGATGCCACCTGGATTGACCATATCTAGACCCGCAGCTGATTGAGACATAAGGGTGGACACTCTTGGGGCTGAGAGGTTTGGTGAGGTTGGGTGAGCAAACGCAGACGCTTTAAAGTAATACTGCGTGGTACCCATCCCATGGGTCCCAAATCTCCAGGTTCAAGGGCATCTTCCTACATCGAAAACATGCATGAGAAACCCAGAAGATGGTCCACCGAGTGATCGGGAAAGGTTTCTAAAACGCACCTCATTTCTCATCTCCTTGTGCTCGGGTTCGCCATTCCAGCCGCTTTACTAGCAATCTCCCTCCTTGGAGAATCAGCACCTTTAACCTCCTGTTCCATACAGGTTGCAATTTGTCCTGAGGGTGAACGGGAAGAGGGGGAACCAATGAGAGACTAGCTCTAGGTGTTGGGACAGGCACAGGTCACTCTATTTTCCCATCAGGAAGAAGAATTAACCACAGGCTCAGTCTGCCGCCCGGAAGCAGAATAGGGCCTAAAGCAATCCTGCGCTTTTGCGGCCAGCTCCTAAGAGAGCGAGTTGAAAAATGGAGCTCAGGGGCACTGCAATTCACAAACCTGCAGACTTATAAATGATAACTCTCGTCTACAAATATATTGAGGGAAGGCAACAAAGAGGATTTGAAAGCAAGGCAGAATTGCAGGAAACAGATTTCAGGAGGCAGATTCGAATCGCCTTTAAAGCACAGGAAAAGCGGCAAAACCTCGACAATGATGCCCTTGGCCAAAAAGGGCGTATGCGTTTTTTCCTGAATATATTCAGGAAAAAACGCATACGCCCTTTTTGGCCAACCAAGCAACCTGGAAAGGCAAATCAGCGCTACAAAGAAGTCTCGCTTCCCATCGGTCAAAAGGGCCATGCTGAATAAAGTGTCAAAACCAGAAATGCAGGACAGGCCACGGAGAAACGGGAGCCTTGCTACGCTGATGGGCGGGATGTAAATTGCCAACAGCCACTCTGGAGAAGTGTACGGTGTGTCCTGAAACATTTACAAAACTCAGCTTAGAGAGCATAGGGCACTTCCACTCATGGGCGTATAAATTGGGAAAACTAAAAATCAGCAAGACACAAGCACCCCAAAGTTTAGGGCTGCTCTGTTGACAAGAACCTCCACTTCGTTACACCTTAAATATCCCAGGAAAGAGAAAAATGGATAAAGAAGTTGTGGTCCTTATGTACAATGGAATATCACTCAGCCATGAAATCAACGTCATAAGGCTAGTAGCAGCATGATGAGTGGATTTAGGTACGACGATTCTAAGTGCAATAAGTCACACAGAAAAAGACACTTATCATAAGATATCACTTATAGAGGGAATGTAAAAACCGCTACCCTTGAACTGAATTACAAAACAGAACAGAGTCACACGGTTAGAAAACACACTATGGCTGCCTAACGGGAAAGGTGAGGTGGGGTGATGCATAAAACAAGGGTTTCAAATTAGCTCAGATACCGTTCCATAAACCCAATACGTAATAGACAAGACCTACTCCTTGCTCAGGGAACTGGACTCAACACCCCCTATTCACCGCCCAAGAATATATCTGACTAGTAAGAATCTTAAAACCTATCTATTGATATCTCTCTGTAAGTGAGTCAAGTGGGTGTAAAGCTGCATAAACACAGCAGTGAAAAGCAGCTAAACCCCATTATAAAACTCAATTAATTTTAAAAACCCGTGAAACAAAGACAGTGAAAGAGAGAGAAATTCTTACAAAATTCGTTCAGGGGCTGTGATGCCACCTGGATTGACCAAATCTAGACCCGCAGCTGATTGAGACATAAGGGTGGACACTCTTGGGGCTGAGAGGTTTGGTGAGGTTGGGTGAGCAAACGCAGACGCTTTAAAGTAATACTGCGTGGTACCCATCCCATGGGTCCCAAATCTCCAGGTTCAAGGGCATCTTCCTACATTGAAAACATGCATGAGAAACCCAGAAGATGGTCCACCGAGTGATCGGGAAAGGTTTCTAAAACGCACCTCATTTCTCATCTCCTTGTGCTCGGGTTCGCCATTCCAGCCGCTTTACTAGCAATCTCCCTCCTTGGAGAATCAGCACCTTTAACCTCCTGTTCCATACAGGTGGCAATTTGAACTGAGGGTGAACGGGAAGACGGGGAACCAATGAGAGACTAGCTCTAGGTGTTGGGACAGGCACAGGTCACTCTATTTTCCCATCAGGAAGAAGAATTAACCACAGGCTCAGTCTGCCGCCCGGAAGCAGAATAGGGCCTAAAGCAATCCTGCGCTTTTGCGGCCAGCTCCCAAGAGAGAGAGTTGAAAAATGGAGCTCAGGGGCACTGCAATTCACAAACCTGCAGACTTATAAATGATAACTCTCGTCTACAAATATATTGAGGGAAGGCAACAAAGAGGATTTGAAAGCAAGGCAGAATTGCAGGAAACAGATTTCAGGAGGCAGATTCGAATCGCCTTTAAAGCACAGGAAAAGCGGCAAAACCTCGACAATGATGCCCTTGGCCAAAAAGGGCGTATGCGTTTTTTCCTGAATATATTCAGGAAAAAACGCATACGCCCTTTTTGGCCAACCAAGCAACCTGGAAAGGCAAATCAGCGCTACAAAGAAGTCTCGCTTCCCATCGGTCAAAAGGGCCATGCTGAGTAAAGTGTCAAAACCAGAAATGCAGGACAGGCCACGGAGAAACGGGAGCCTTGCTACGCTGATGGGCGGGATGTAAATTGCCAACAACCACTCTGGAGAAGTGTACGGTGTGTCCTGAAACATTTACAAAACTCAGCTTAGAGAGCATAGGGCACTTCCACTCATGGGCGTATAAATTGGGAAAACTAAAAATCAGCAAGACACAAGCACCCCAAAGTTTAGGGCTGCTCTGTTGACAAGAACCTCCACTTCGTTACACCTTAAATATCCCAGGAAAGAGAAAAATGGATAAAGAAGTTGTGGTCCTTATGTACAATGGAATATCACTCAGCCATGAAATCAACGTCATAAGGCTAGTAGCAGCATGATGAGTGGATTTAGGTACGACGATTCTAAGTGCAATAAGTCACACAGAAAAAGACACTTATCATAAGATATCACTTATAGAGGGAATGTAAAAACCGCTACCCTTGAACTGAATTACAAAACAGAACAGAGTCACACGGTTAGAAAACACACTATGGCTGCCTAACGGGAAAGGTGAGGTGGGGTGATGCATAAAACAAGGGTTTCAAATTAGCTCAGACACCGTTCCATAAACCCAATACGTAATAGACAAGACCTACTCCTTGCTCAGGGAACTGGACTCAACACCCCCTATTCACCGCCCAAGAATATATCTGACTAGTAAGAATCTTAAAACCTATCTATTGATATCTCTCTGTAAGTGAGTCAAGTGGGTGTAAAGCTGCATAAACACAGCAGTGAAAAGCAGCTAAACCCCATTATAAAACTCAATTAATTTTAAAAACCCGTGAAACAAAGACAGTGAAAGAGAGAGAAATTCTTACAAAATTCGTTCAGGGGCTGTGATGCCACCTGGATTGACCAAATCTAGACCCGCAGCTGATTGAGACATAAGGGTGGACACTCTTGGTGCTGAGAGGTTTGGTGAGGTTGGGTGAGCAAACGCAGACGCTTTAAAGTAATACTGCGTGGTACCCATCCCATGGGTCCCAAATCTCCAGGTTCAAGGGCATCTTCCTACATTGAAAACATGCATGAGAAACCCAGAAGATGGTCCACCGAGTGATCGGGAAAGGTTTCTAAAACGCACCTCATTTCTCATCTCCTTGTGCTCGGGTTCGCCATTCCAGCCGCTTTACTAGCAATCTCCCTCCTTGGAGAATCAGCACCTTTAACCTCCTGTTCCATACAGGTTGCAATTTGTCCTGAGGGTGAACGGGAAGACGGGGAACCAATGAGAGACTAGCTCTAGGTGTTGGGACACGCACAGGTCACTCTATTTTCCCATCAGGAAGAAGAATTAACCACAGGCTCAGTCTGCCGCCCGGAAGCAGAATAGGGCCTAAAGCAATCCTGCGCTTTTGCGGCCAGCTCCCAAGAGAGAGAGTTGAAAAATGGAGCTCAGGGTCACTGCAATTCACAAACCTGCAGACTTATAAATGATAACTCTCGTCTACAAATATATTGAGGGAAGGCAACAAAGAGGATTTGAAAGCAAGGCAGAATTGCAGGAAACAGATTTCAGGAGGCAGATTCGAATCGCCTTTAAAGCACAGGAAAAGCGGCAAAACCTCGACAATGATGCCCTTGGCCAAAAAGGGCGTATGCGTTTTTTCCTGAATATATTCAGGAAAAAACGCATACGCCCTGTTTGGCCAACCAAACAACCTGGAAAGGCAAATCAGCGCTACAAAGAAGTCTCGCTTCCCATCGGTCAAAAGGGCCATGCTGAATAAAGTGTCAAAACCAGAAATGCAGGACAGGCCACGGAGAAACGGGAGCCTTGCTACGCTGATGGGCGGGATGTAAATTGCCAACAGCCACTCTGGAGAAGTGTACGGTGTGTCCTGAAACATTTACAAAACTCAGCTTAGAGAGCATAGGGCACTTCCACTCATGGGCGTATAAATTGGGAAAACTAAAAATCAGCAAGACACAAGCACCCCAAAGTTTAGGGCTGCTCTGTTGACAAGAACCTCCACTTCGTTACACCTTAAATATCCCAGGAAAGAGAAAAATGGATAAAGAAGTTGTGGTCCTTATGTACAATGGAATATCACTCAGCCATGAAATCAACATCGTAAGGCTAGTAGCAGCATGATGAGTGGATTTAGTTACGACGATTCTAAGTCAAATAAGTCACACAGAAAAAGACACTTATCATAAGATATCACCTATAGAGGGAATGTAAAAACCGCTGCCCTTGAACTGAATTACAAAACAGAACAGAGTCACACGGTTAGAAAACACACTATGCCTACCTAACGGGAAAGGTGAGGTGGGGTGATGCATAAAACAAGGGTTTCAAATTAGCTCAGATACCGTTCCATAAACCCAATACGTAATAGACAAGACCTATTCCTTGCTCAGGGAACTGGACTCAACACCCCCTATTCACCGCCCAAGAGTATATCTGACTAGTAAGAATCTTAAAACCTATGTATTGATATCTCTCTGTAAGTGAGTCAAGTGGGTGTAAAGCTGCATAAACACAGCAGTGAAAAGCAGCTAAACCCCATTATAAAACTCAATTAATTTTAAAAACCCGTGAAACAAAGACAGTGAAAGGGAGAGAAATTCTTACAAAATTCGTTCAGGGGCTGTGATGCCACCTGGATTGACCATATCTACACCCGCAGCTGATTGAAACATAAGGGTGGACACTCTTGGGGCTGAGGGGTTTGGTGAGGTTCGGTGAGCAAACGCAGACGCTTTAAAGTAATACTGCGTGGTACCCATCCCATGGGTCCCAAATCTCCAGGTTCAAGGGCATCTTCCTACATCGAAAACATGCATGAGAAACCCAGAAGATGGTCCACCGAGTGATCGGGAAAGGTTTCTAAAACGCACCTCATTTCTCGTCTCCTTGTGCTCGGGTTCGACATTCCAGCCGCTTTACTAGCAATCTCCCTCCTTGGAGAATCAGCACCTTTAACCTCCTGTTCCATACAGGTGGCAATTTGAACTGAGGGTGAACGGGAAGACGGGGAACCAATGAGAGACTAGCTCTAGGTGTTGGGACAGGCACAGGCCACTCTATTTTCCCATCAGGAAGAAGAATTAACCACAGGCTCAGTCTGCCGCCCGGAAGCAGAATAGGGCCTAAAGCAATCCTGCGCTTTTGCGGCCAGCTCCCAAGAGAGCGAGTTGAAAAATGGAGCTCAGGGGCACTGCAATTCACAAACCTGCAGACTTATAAATGATAACTCTCGTCTACAAATATATTGAGGGAAGGCAACAAAGAGGATTTGAAAGCAAGGCAGAATTGCAGGAAACAGATTTCAGGAGGCAGATTCGAATCGCCTTTAAAGCACAGGAAAAGCGGCAAAACCTCGACAATGATGCCCTTGGCCAAAAAGGGCGTATGCGTTTTTTCCTGAATATATTCAGGAAAAAACGCATACGCCCTTTTTGGCCAACCAAGCAACCTGGAAAGGCAAATCAGCGCTACAAAGAAGTCTCGCTTCCCATCGGTCAAAAGGGCCATGCTGAATAAAGTGTCAAAACCAGAAATGCAGGACAGGCCACGGAGAAACGGGAGCCTTGCTACGCTGATGGGCGGGATGTAAATTGCCAACAGCCACTCTGGAGAAGTGTACGGTGTGTCCTGAAACATTTACAAAACTCAGCTTAGAGAGCATAGGGCACTTCCACTCATGGGCGTATAAATTGGGAAAACTAAAAATCAGCTAGACAAAAGCACCCCAAAGTTTAGGGCTGCTCTGTTGACAAGAACCTCCACTTCGTTACACCTTAAATATCCCAGGAAAGAGAAAAATGGATAAAGAAGTTGTGGTCCTTATGTACAATGGAATATCACTCAGCCATGAAATCAACGTCATAAGGCTAGTAGCAGCATGATGAGTGGATTTAGATACGACGATTCTAAGTCAAATAAGTCACACAGAAAAAGACACTTATCATAAGATATCACCTATAGAGGGAATGTAAAAACCGCTGCCCTTGAACTGAATTACAAAACAGAACAGAGTCACTCGGTTAGAAAACACACTATGGCTGCCTAACGGGAAAGGTGAAATGGGGTGATGCATAAAACAAGGGTTTCAAATTAGCTCAGATACCGTTCCATGAACCCAATACGTAATAGACAAGACCTACTCCTTGCTCAGGGAACTGGACTCAACACCCCCTATTCACCGCCCAAGAGTATATCTGACTAGTAAGAATCTTAAAACCTATGTATTGATATCTCTCTGTAAGTGAGTCAAGTGGGTGTAAAGCTGCATAAACACAGCAGTGAAAAGCAGCTAAACCCCATTATAAAACTCAATTAATTTTAAAAACCCGTGAAACAAAGACAGTGAAAGGGAGAAAATTCTTACAAAATTCGTTCAGGGGCTGTGATGCCACCTGGATTGACCATATCTAGACCCGCAGCTGATTGAGACATAAGGGTGGACACTCTTGGGGCTGAGAGGTTTGGTGAGGTTGGGTGAGCAAACGCAGACGCTTTAAAGTAATACTGCCTGGTACCCATCCCATGGGTCCCAAATCTCCAGGTTCAAGGGCATCTTCCTACATCGAAAACATGCATGAGAAACCCAGAAGACGGTCCACCGAGTGAACGAGAAAGGTTTCTAAAACGCACCTCATTTCTCATCTCCTTGTGCTTGGGTTCGCCATTCCAGCCGCTTTACTAGCAATCTCCCTCCTTGGAGAATCAGCACCTTTAACCTCCTGTTCCATACAGGTTGCGATTTGTCCTGAGGGTGAACGGGAAGAGGGGGAACCAATGAGAGACTAGCTCTAGGTGTTGGGACAGGCACAGGTCACTCTATTTTCCCATCAGGAAGAAGAATTAACCACAGGCTCAGTCTGCCGCCCGGAAGCAGAATAGGGCCTAAAGCAATCCTGCGCTTTTGCGGCCAGCTCCCAAGAGAGCGAGTTGCAAAATGGAGCTCAGGGGCACTGCAATTCACAAACCTGCAGACTTATAAATGATAACTCTCGTCTACAAATATATTGAGGGAAGGCAACAAAGAGGATTTGAAAGCAAGGCAGAATTGCAGGAAACAGATTTCAGGAGGCAGATTCGAATCGCCTTTAAAGCACAGGAAAAGCGGCAAAACCTCGACAATGATGCCCTTGGCCAAAAAGGGCGTATGCGTTTTTTCCTGAATATATTCAGGAAAAAACGCATACGCCCTTTTTGGCCAACCAAGCAACCTGGAAAGGCAAATCAGCGCTACAAAGAAGTCTCGCTTCCCATCGGTCAAAAGGGCCATGCTGAGTAAAGTGTCAAAACCAGAAATGCAGGACAGGCCACGGAGAAACGGGAGCCTTGCTACGCTGATGGGCGGGATGAAAATTGCCAACAACCACTCTGGAGAAGTGTACGGTGTGTCCTGAAACATTTACAAAACTCAGCTTAGAGAGCATAGGGCACTTCCACTCATGGGCGTATAAATTGGGAAAACTAAAAATCAGCAAGACACAAGCACCCCAAAGTTTAGGGCTGCTCTGTTGACAAGAACCTCCACTTCGTTACACCTTAAATATCCCAGGAAAGAGAAAAATGGATAAAGAAGTTGTGGTCCTTATGTACAATGGAATATCACTCAGCCATGAAATCAACGTCATAAGGCTAGTAGCAGCATGATGAGTGGATTTAGGTACGACGATTCTAACTCAAATAAGTCACACAGAAAAAGACACTTATCATAAGATATCACCTATAGAGGGAATGTAAAAACCGCTGCCCTTGAACTGAATTACAAAACAGAACAGAGTCATACGGTTAGAAAACACACTATGGCTGCCTAACGGCAAAGGTGAGGTGGGGTGATGCATAAAACAAGGGTTTCAAATTAGCTCAGATACCGTTCCATAAACCCAATACGTAATAGACAAGACCTACTCCTTGCTCAGGGAACTGGACTCAACACCCCCTATTCACCGCCCAAGAGTATATCTGACTAGTAAGAATCTTAAAACCTATGTATTGATATCTCTCTGTAAGTGAGTCAAGTGGGTGTAAAGCTGCATAAACACAGCAGTGAAAAGCAGCTAAACCCCATTATAAAACTCAATTAATTTTAAAAACCCGTGAAACAAAGACAGTGAAAGGGAGAGAAATTCTTACAAAATTCGTTCAGGCGCTGTGATGCCACCTGGATTGACCATATCTAGACCCGCAGCTGATTGAGACATAAGGGTGGACACTCTTGGGGCTGAGGGGTTTGGTGAGGTTCGGTGAGCAAACGCAGACGCTTTAAAGTAATACTGCGTGGTACCCATCCCATGGGTCCCAAATCTCCAGGTTCAAGGGCATCTTCCTACATCGAAAACATGCATGAGAAACCCAGAAGATGGTCCACCGAGTGATCGGGAAAGGTTTCTAAAACGCACCTCATTTCTCGTCTCCTTGTGCTCGGGTTCGCCATTCCAGCCGCTTTACTAGCAATCTCCCTCCTTGGAGAATCAGCACCTTTAACCTCCTGTTCCTTACAGGTGGCAATTTGAACTGAGGGTGAACGGGAAGACGGGGAACCAATGAGAGACTAGCTCTAGGTGTTGGGACAGGCACAGGTCACTCTATTTTCCCATCAGGAAGAAGAATTAACCACAGGCTCAGTCTGCCGCCCGGAAGCAGAATAGGGCCTAAAGCAATCCTGCGCTTTTGCGGCCAGCTCCCAAGAGAGCGAGTTGAAAAATGGAGCTCAGGGGCACTGCAATTCACAAACCTGCAGACTTATAAATGATAACTCTCGTCTACAAATATATTGAGGGAAGGCAACAAAGAGGATTTGAAAGCAAGGCAGAATTGCAGGAAACAGATTTCAGGAGGCAGATTCGAATCGCCTTTAAAGCACAGGAAAAGCGGCAAAACCTCGACAATGATGCCCTTGGCCAAAAAGGGCGTATGCGTTTTTTCCTGAATATATTCAGGAAAAAACGCATACGCCCTGTTTGGCCAACCAAGCAACCTGGAAAGGCAAATCAGCGCTACAAAGAAGTCTCGCTTCCCATCAGTCAAAAGGGCCATGCTGAATAAAGTGTCAAAACCAGAAATGCAGGACAGGCCACGGAGAAACGGGAGCCTTGCTACGCTGATGGGCGGGATGTAAATTGCCAACAGCCACTCTGGAGAAGTGTACGGTGTGTCCTGAAACATTTACAAAACTCAGCTTAGAGAGCATAGGGCACTTCCACTCATGGGCGTATAAATTGGGAAAACTAAAAATCAGCAAGACACAAGCACCCCAAAGTTTAGGGCTGCTCTGTTGACAAGAACCTCCACTTCGTTACACCTTAAATATCCCAGGAAAGAGAAAAATGGATAAAGAAGTTGTGGTCCTTATGTACAATGGAATATCACTCAGCCATGAAATCAACGTCATAAGGCTAGTAGCAGCATGATGAGTGGATTTAGGTACGACGATTCTAAGTCAAATAAGTCACACAGAAAAAGACACTTATCATAAGATATCACCTATAGAGGGAATGTAAAAACCGCTGCCCTTGAACTGAATTACAAAACAGAACAGAGTCACTCGGTTAGAAAACACACTATGGCTGCCTAACGGGAAAGGTGAGGTGGGGTGATGCATAAAACAAGGGTTTCAAATTAGCTCAGATACCGTTCCATAAACCCAATACGTAATAGACAAGACCTATTCCTTGCTCAGGGAACTGGACTCAACACCCCCTATTCACCGCCCAAGAGTATATCTGACTAGTAAGAATCTTAAAACCTATGTATTGATATCTCTCTGTAAGTGAGTCAAGTGGGTGTAAAGCTGCATAAACACAGCAGTGAAAAGCAGCTAAACCCCATTATAAAACTCAATTAATTTTAAAAACCCGTGAAACAAAGACAGTGAAAGGGAGAGAAATTCTTACAAAATTCGTTCAGGGGCTGTGATGCCACCTGGATTGACCATATCTAGACCCGCAGCTGATTGAGACATAAGGGTGGACAATCTTGGGGCTGAGAGGTTTGGTGAGGTTGGGTGAGCAAACGCAGACGCTTTAAAGTAATACTGCGTGGTACCCATCCCATGGGTCCCAAATCTCCAGGTTCAAGGGCATCTTCCTACATCGAAAACATGCATGAGAAACCCAGAAGACGGTCCACCGAGTGAACGGGAAAGGTTTCTAAAACGCACCTCATTTCTCATCTCCTTGTGCTCGGGTTCGCCATTCCAGCCGCTTTACTAGCAATCTCCCTCCATGGAGAATCAGCACATTTAACCTCCTGTTCCATACAGGTTGCAATTTGTCCTGAGGGTGAACGGGAAGAGGGGGAACCAATGAGAGACAAGCTCTACGTGTTGGGACAGGCACAGGTCACTCTATTTTCCCATCAGGAAGAAGAATTAACCACAGGCTCAGTCTGCCGCCCGGAAGCAGAATAGGGCCTAAAGCAATCCTGCGCTTTTGCGGCCAGCTCCCAAGAGAGCGAGTTGAAAAATGGAGCTCAGGGGCACTGCAATTCACAAACCTGCAGACTTATAAATGATAACTCTCGTCTACAAATATATTGAGGGAAGGCAACAAAGAGGATTTGAAAGCAAGGCAGAATTGCAGGAAACAGATTTCAGGAGGCAGATTCGAATCGCCTTTAAAGCACAGGAAAAGCGGCAAAACCTCGACAATGATGCCCTTGGCCAAAAAGGGCGTATGCGTTTTTTCCTGAATATATTCAGGAAAAAACGCATACGCCCTTTTTGGCCAACCAAGCAACCTGGAAAGGCAAATCAGCGCTACAAAGAAGTCTCGCTTCCCATCGGTCAAAAGGGCCATGCTGAATAAAGTGTCAAATCCAGAAATGCAGGACAGGCCACGGAGAAACGGGAGCCTTGCTACGCTGATGGGCGGGATGTAAATTGCCAACAGCCACTCTGGAGAAGTGTACGGTGTGTCCTGAAACATTTACAAAACTCAGCTTAGAGAGCATAGGGCACTTCCACTCATGGGCGTATAAATTGGGAAAACTAAAAATCAGCAAGACACAAGCACCCCAAAGTTTAGGGCTGCTCTGTTGACAAGAACATCCACTTCGTTACACCTTAAATATCCCAGGAAAGATAAAAATGGATAAAGAAGTTGTGGTCCTTATGTACAATGGAATATCACTCAGCCATGAAATCAACGTCATAAGGCTAGTAGCAGCATGATGAGTGGATTTAGGTACGACGATTCTAAGTCAAATAAGTCACACAGAAAAAGACACTTATCATAAGATATCACCTATAGAGGGAATGTAAAAACCGCTGCCCTTGAACTGAATTACAAAACAGAACAGAGTCACTCGGTTAGAAAACACACTATGGCTGCCTAACGGGAAAGGTGAGGTGGGGTGATGCATAAAACAAGGGTTTCAAATTAGCTCAGATACCGTTCCATGAACCCAATACGTAATAGACAAGACCTACTCCTTGCTCAGGGAACTGGACTCAACACCCCCTATTCACCGCCCAAGAGTATATCTGACTAGTAAGAATCTTAAAACCTATGTATTGATATCTCTCTGTAAGTGAGTCAAGTGGGTGTAAAGCTGCATAAACACAGCAGTGAAAAGCAGCTAAACCCCATTATAAAACTCAATTAATTTTAAAAACCCGTGAAACAAAGACAGTGAAAGGGAGAGAAATTCTTACAAAATTCGTTCAGGGGCTGTGATGCCACCTGGATTGACCATATCTAGACCCGCAGCTGATTGAGACATAAGGGTGGACACTCTTGGGGCTGAGAGGTTTGGTGAGGTTGGGTGAGCAAACGCAGACGCTTTAAAGTAATACTGCGTGGTACCCATCCCATGGGTCCCAAATCTCCAGGTTCAAGGGCATCTTCCTACATCGAAAACATGCATGAGAAACCCAGAAGACGGTCCACCGAGTGAACGGGAAAGGTTTCTAAAACGCACCTCATTTCTCATCTCCTTGTGCTCGGGTTCGCCATTCCAGCCGCTTTACTAGCAATCTCCCTCCTTGGAGAATCAGCACCTTTAACCTCCTGTTCCATACAGGTTGCAATTTGTCCTGAGGGTGAACGGGAAGAGGGGGAACCAATGAGAGACTAGCTCTAGGTGTTGGGACAGGCACAGGTCACTCTATTTTCCCATCAGGAAGAAGAATTAACCACAGGCTCAGTCTGCCGCCCGGAAGCAGAATAGGGCCTAAAGCAATCCTGCGCTTTTGCGGCCAGCTCCCAAGAGAGCGAGTTGAAAAATGGAGCTCAGGGGCACTGCAATTCACAAACCTGCAGACTTATAAATGATAACTCTCGTCAACAAATATATTGAGGGAAGGCAACAAAGAGGATTTGAAAGCAAGGCAGAATTGCAGGAAACAGATTTCAGGAGGCAGATTCGAATCGCCTTTAAAGCACAGGAAAAGCGGCAAAACCTCGACAATGATGCCCTTGGCCAAAAAGGGCGTATGCGTTTTTTCCTGAATATATTCAGGAAAAAACGCATACGCCCTGTTTGGCCAACCAAGCAACCTGGAAAGGCAAATCAGCGCTACAAAGAAGTCTCGCTTCCCATCGGTCAAAAGGGCCATGCTGAATAAAGTGTCAAAACCAGAAATGCAGGACAGGCCACGGAGAAACGGGAGCCTTGCTACGCTGATGGGCGGGATGTAAATTGCCAACAGCCACTCTGGAGAAGTGTACGGTGTGTCCTGAAACATTTACAAAACTCAGCTTAGAGAGCATAGGGCACTTCCACTCATGGGCGTATAAATTGGGAAAACTAAAAATCAGCAAGACACAAGCACCCCAAAGTTTAGGGCTGCTCTGTTGACAAGAACCTCCACTTCGTTACACCTTAAATATCCCAGGAAAGAGAAAAATGGATAAAGAAGTTGTGGTCCTTATGTACAATGGAATATCACTCAGCCATGAAATCAACGTCATAAGGCTAGTAGCAGCATGATGAGTGGATTTAGGTACGACGATTCTAAGTCAAATAAGTCACACAGAAAAAGACACTTATCATAAGATATCACCTATAGAGGGAATGTAAAAACCGCTGCCCTTGAACTGAATTACAAAACAGAACAGAGTCACACGGTTAGAAAACACACTATGGCTGCCTAACGGGAAAGGTGAGGTGGGGTGATGCATAAAACAAGGGTTTCAAATTAGCTCAGATACCGTTCCATAAACCCAATACGTAATAGACAAGACCTACTCCTTGCTCAGGGAACTGGACTCAACACCCCCTATTCACCGCCCAAGAGTATATCTGACTAGTAAGAATCTTAAAACCTATGTATTGATATCTCTCTGTAAGTGAGTCAAGTGGGTGTAAAGCTGCATAAACACAGCAGTGAAAAGCAGCTAAACCCCATTATAAAACTCAATTAATTTTAAAAACCCGTGAAACAAAGACAGTGAAAGGGAGAGAAATTCTTACAAAATTCGTTCAGGCGCTGTGATGCCACCTGGATTGACCATATCTAGACCCGCAGCTGATTGAGACATAAGGGTGGACACTCTTGGGGCTGAGGGGTTTGGTGAGGTTCGGTGAGCAAACGCAGACACTTTAAAGTAATACTGCGTGGTACCCATCCCATGGGTCCCAAATCTCCAGGTTCAAGGGCATCTTCCTACATCGAAAACATGCATGAGAAACCCAGAAGATGGTCCACCGAGTGATCGGGAAATGTTTCTGAAACGCACCTCATTTCTCGTCTCCTTGTGCTCGGGTTCGCCATTCCAGCCGCTTTACTAGCAATCTCCCTCCTTGGAGAATCAGCACCTTTAACCTCCTGTTCCATACAGGTGGCAATTTGAACTGAGGGTGAAAGGGAAGACGGGGAACCAATGAGAGACTAGCTCTAGGTGTTGGGACAGGCCCAGGTCACTCTATTTTCCCATCAGGAAGAAGAATTAACCACAGGCTCAGTCTGCCGCCCGGAAGCAGAATAGGGCCTAAAGCAATCCTGCGCTTTTGCGGCCAGCTCCCAAGAGAGCGAGTTGAAAAATGGAGCTCAGGGGCACTGCAATTCACAAACCTGCAGACTTATAAATGATAACTCTCGTCTACAAATATATTGAGGGAAGGCAACAAAGAGGATTTGAAAGCAAGGCAGAATTGCAGGAAACAGATTTCAGGAGGCAGATTCGAATCGCCTTTAAAGCACAGGAAAAGCGGCAAAACCTCGACAATGATGCCCTTGGCCAAAAAGGGCGTATGCGTTTTTTCCTGAATATATTCAGGAAAAAACGCATACGCCCTGTTTGGCCAACCAAGCAACCTGGAAAGGCAAATCAGCGCTACAAAGAAGTCTCGCTTCCCATCAGTCAAAAGGGCCATGCTGAATAAAGTGTCAAAACCAGAAATGCAGGACAGGCCACGGAGAAACGGGAGCCTTGCTACGCTGATGGGCGGGATGTAAATTGCCAACAGCCACTCTGGAGAAGTGTATGGTGTGTCCTGAAACATTTACAAAACTCAGCTTAGAGAGCATAGGGCACTTCCACTCATGGGCGTATAAATTGGGAAAACTAAAAATCAGCAAGACACAAGCACCCCAAAGTTTAGGGCTGCTCTGTTGACAAGAACCTCCACTTCGTTACACCTTAAATATCCCAGGAAAGAGAAAAATGGATAAAGAAGTTGTGGTCCTTATGTACAATGGAATATCACTCAGCCATGAAATCAACGTCATAAGGCTAGTAGCAGCATGATGAGTGGATTTAGGTACGACGATTCTAAGTCAAATAAGTCACACAGAAAAAGACACTTATCATAAGATATCACCTATAGAGGGAATGTAAAAACCGCTGCCCTTGAACTGAATTACAAAACAGAACAGAGTCACTCGGTTAGAAAACACACTATGGCTGCCTAACGGGAAAGGTGAGGTGGGGTGATGCATAAAACAAGGGTTTCAAATTAGCTCAGATACCGTTCCATAAACCCAATACGTAATAGACAAGACCTATTCCTTGCTCAGGGAACTGGACTCAACACCCCCTATTCACCGCCCAAGAGTATATCTGACTAGTAAGAATCTTAAAACCTATGTATTGATATCTCTCTGTAAGTGAGTCAAGTGGGTGTAAAGCTGCATAAACACAGCAGTGAAAAGCAGCTAAACCCCATTATAAAACTCAATTAATTTTAAAAACCCGTGAAACAAAGACAGTGAAAGGGAGAGAAATTCTTACAAAATTCGTTCAGGGGCTGTGATGCCACCTGGATTGACCATATCTAGACCCGCAGCTGATTGAGACATAAGGGTGGACAATCTTGGGGCTGAGAGGTTTGGTGAGGTTGGGTGAGCAAACGCAGACGCTTTAAAGTAATACTGCGTGGTACCCATCCCATGGGTCCCAAATCTCCAGGTTCAAGGGCATCTTCCTACATCGAAAACATGCATGAGAAACCCAGAAGACGGTCCACCGAGTGAACGGGAAAGGTTTCTAAAACGCACCTCATTTCTCATCTCCTTGTGCTCGGGTTCGCCATTCCAGCCGCTTTACTAGCAATCTCCCTCCATGGAGAATCAGCACATTTAACCTCCTGTTCCATACAGGTTGCAATTTGTCCTGAGGGTGAACGGGAAGAGGGGGAACCAATGAGAGACAAGCTCTACGTGTTGGGACAGGCACAGGTCACTCTATTTTCCCATCAGGAAGAAGAATTAACCACAGGCTCAGTCTGCCGCCCGGAAGCAGAATAGGGCCTAAAGCAATCCTGCGCTTTTGCGGCCAGCTCCCAAGAGAGCGAGTTGAAAAATGGAGCTCAGGGGCACTGCAATTCACAAACCTGCAGACTTATAAATGATAACTCTCGTCTACAAATATATTGAGGGAAGGCAACAAAGAGGATTTGAAAGCAAGGCAGAATTGCAGGAAACAGATTTCAGGAGGCAGATTCGAATCGCCTTTAAAGCACAGGAAAAGCGGCAAAACCTCGACAATGATGCCCTTGGCCAAAAAGGGCGTATGCGTTTTTTCCTGAATATATTCAGGAAAAAACGCATACGCCCTTTTTGGCCAACCAAGCAACCTGGAAAGGCAAATCAGCGCTACAAAGAAGTCTCGCTTCCCATCGGTCAAAAGGGCCATGCTGAATAAAGTGTCAAATCCAGAAATGCAGGACAGGCCACGGAGAAACGGGAGCCTTGCTACGCTGATGGGCGGGATGTAAATTGCCAACAGCCACTCTGGAGAAGTGTACGGTGTGTCCTGAAACATTTACAAAACTCAGCTTAGAGAGCATAGGGCACTTCCACTCATGGGCGTATAAATTGGGAAAACTAAAAATCAGCAAGACACAAGCACCCCAAAGTTTAGGGCTGCTCTGTTGACAAGAACATCCACTTCGTTACACCTTAAATATCCCAGGAAAGATAAAAATGGATAAAGAAGTTGTGGTCCTTATGTACAATGGAATATCACTCAGCCATGAAATCAACGTCATAAGGCTAGTAGCAGCATGATGAGTGGATTTAGGTACGACGATTCTAAGTCAAATAAGTCACACAGAAAAAGACACTTATCATAAGATATCACCTATAGAGGGAATGTAAAAACCGCTGCCCTTGAACTGAATTACAAAACAGAACAGAGTCACTCGGTTAGAAAACACACTATGGCTGCCTAACGGGAAAGGTGAGGTGGGGTGATGCATAAAACAAGGGTTTCAAATTAGCTCAGATACCGTTCCATGAACCCAATACGTAATAGACAAGACCTACTCCTTGCTCACGGAACTGGACTCAACACCCCCTATTCACCGCCCAAGAGTATATCTGACTAGTAAGAATCTTAAAACCTATGTATTGATATCTCTCTGTAAGTGAGTCAAGTGGGTGTAAAGCTGCATAAACACAGCAGTGAAAAGCAGCTAAACCCCATTATAAAACTCAATTAATTTTAAAAACCCGTGAAACAAAGACAGTGAAAGGGAGAGAAATTCTTACAAAATTCGTTCAGGGGCTGTGATGCCACCTGGATTGACCATATCTAGACCCGCAGCTGATTGAGACATAAGGGTGGACACTCTTGGGGCTGAGAGGTTTGGTGAGGTTGGGTGAGCAAACGCAGACGCTTTAAAGTAATACTGCGTGGTACCCATCCCATGGGTCCCAAATCTCCAGGTTCAAGGGCATCTTCCTACATCGAAAACATGCATGAGAAACCCAGAAGACGGTCCACCGAGTGAACGGGAAAGGTTTCTAAAACGCACCTCATTTCTCATCTCCTTGTGCTCGGGTTCGCCATTCCAGCCGCTTTACTAGCAATCTCCCTCCTTGGAGAATCAGCACCTTTAACCTCCTGTTCCATACAGGTTGCAATTTGTCCTGAGGGTGAACGGGAAGAGGGGGAACCAATGAGAGACAAGCTCTACGTGTTGGGACAGGCACAGGTCACTCTATTTTCCCATCAGGAAGAAGAATTAACCACAGGCTCAGTCTGCCGCCCGGAAGCAGAATAGGGCCTAAAGCAATCCTGCGCTTTTGCGGCCAGCTCCCAAGAGAGCGAGTTGAAAAATGGAGCTCAGGGGCACTGCAATTCACAAACCTGCAGACTTATAAATGATAACTCTCGTCTACAAATATATTGAGGGAAGGCAACAAAGAGGATTTGAAAGCAAGGCAGAATTGCAGGAAACAGATTTCAGGAGGCAGATTCGAATCGCCTTTAAAGCACAGGAAAAGCGGCAAAACCTCGACAATGATGCCCTTGGCCAAAAAGGGCGTATGCGTTTTTTCCTGAATATATTCAGGAAAAAACGCATACGCCCTGTTTGGCCAACCAAGCAACCTGGAAAGGCAAATCAGCGCTACAAAGAAGTCTCGCTTCCCATCGGTCAAAAGGGCCATGCTGAATAAAGTGTCAAAACCAGAAATGCAGGACAGGCCACGGAGAAACGGGAGCCTTGCTACGCTGATGGGCGGGATGTAAATTGCCAACAGCCACTCTGGAGAAGTGTACGGTGTGTCCTGAAACATTTACAAAACTCAGCTTAGAGAGCATAGGGCACTTCCACTCATGGGCGTATAAATTGGGAAAACTAAAAATCAGCAAGACACAAGCACCCCAAAGTTTAGGGCTGCTCTGTTGACAAGAACCTCCACTTCGTTACACCTTAAATATCCCAGGAAAGAGAAAAATGGATAAAGAAGTTGTGGTCCGTATGTACAATGGAATATCACTCAGCCATGAAATCAACGTCATAAGGCTAGTAGCAGCATGATGAGTGGATTTAGGTACGACGATTCTAAGTCAAATAAGTCACACAGAAAAAGACACTTATCATAAGATATCACCTATAGAGGGAATGTAAAAACCGCTGCCCTTGAACTGAATTACAAAACAGAACAGAGTCACTCGGTTAGAAAACACACTATGGCTGCCTAACGGGAAAGGTGAGGTGGGGTGATGCATAAAACAAGGGTTTCAAATTAGCTCAGATACCGTTCCATGAACCCAATACGTAATAGACAAGACCTACTCCTTGCTCAGGGAACTGGACTCAACACCCCCTATTCACCGCCCAAGAGTATATCTGACTAGTAAGAATCTTAAAACCTATGTATTGATATCTCTCTGTAAGTGAGTCAAGTGGGTGTAAAGCTGCATAAACACAGCAGTGAAAAGCAGCTAAACCCCATTATAAAACTCAATTAATTTTAAAAACCCGTGAAACAAAGACAGTGAAAGGGAGAGAAATTCTTACAAAATTCGTTCAGGGGCTGTGATGCCACCTGGATTGACCGTATCTAGACCCGCAGCTGATTGAGACATAAGGGTGGACACTCTTGGGGCTGAGAGGTTTGGTGAGGTTGGGTGAGCAAACGCAGACGCTTTAAAGTAATACTGCGTGGTACCCATCCCATGGGTCCCAAATCTCAAGGTTCAAGGGCATCTTCCTACATCGAAAACATGCATGAGAAACCTAGAAGACGGTCCACCGAGTGAACGGGAAAGGTTTCTAAAACGCACCTCATTTCTCATCTCCTTGTGCTCGGGTTCGCCATTCCAGCCGCTTTACTAGCAATCTCCCTCCTTGGAGAATCAGCACCTTTAACCTCCTGTTCCATACAGGTTGCAATTTGTCCTGAGGGTGAACGGGAAGAGGGGGAACCAATGAGAGACTAGCTCTAGGTGTTGGGACAGGCACAGGTCACTCTATTTTCCCATCAGGAAGAAGAATTAACCACAGGCTCAGTCTGCCGCCCGGAAGCAGAATAGGGCCTAAAGCAATCCTGCGCTTTTGCGGCCAGCTCCCAAGAGAGCGAGTTGAAAAATGGAGCTCAGGGGCACTGCAATTCACAAACCTGCAGACTTATAAATGATAACTCTCGTCAACAAATATATTGAGGGAAGGCAACAAAGAGGATTTGAAAGCAAGGCAGAATTGCAGGAAACAGATTTCAGGAGGCAGATTCGAATCGCCTTTAAAGCACAGGAAAAGCGGCAAAACCTCGACAATGATGCCCTTGGCCAAAAAGGGCGTATGCGTTTTTTCCTGAATATATTCAGGAAAAAACGCATACGCCCTGTTTGGCCAACCAAGCAACCTGGAAAGGCAAATCAGCGCTACAAAGAAGTCTCGCTTCCCATCGGTCAAAAGGGCCATGCTGAATAAAGTGTCAAAACCAGAAATGCAGGACAGGCCACGGAGAAACGGGAGCCTTGCTACGCTGATGGGCGGGATGTAAATTGCCAACAGCCACTCTGGAGAAGTGTACGGTGTGTCCTGAAACATTTACAAAACTCAGCTTAGAGAGCATAGGGCACTTCCACTCATGGGCGTATAAATTGGGAAAACTAAAAATCAGCAAGACACAAGCACCCCAAAGTTTAGGGCTGCTCTGTTGACAAGAACCTCCACTTCGTTACACCTTAAATATCCCAGGAAAGAGAAAAATGGATAAAGAAGTTGTGGTCCTTATGTACAATGGAATATCACTCAGCCATGAAATCAACGTCATAAGGCTAGTAGCAGCATGATGAGTGGATTTAGGTACGACGATTCTAAGTCAAATAAGTCACACAGAAAAAGACACTTATCATAAGATATCACCTATAGAGGGAATGTAAAAACCGCTGCCCTTGAACTGAATTACAAAACAGAACAGAGTCACACGGTTAGAAAACACACTATGGCTGCCTAACGGCAAAGGTGAGGTGGGGTGATGCATAAAACAAGGGTTTCAAATTAGCTCAGATACCGTTCCATAAACCCAATACGTAATAGACAAGACCTACTCCTTGCTCAGGGAACTGGACTCAACACCCCCTATTCACCGCCCAAGAGTATATCTGACTAGTAAGAATCTTAAAACCTATGTATTGATATCTCTCTGTAAGTGAGTCAAGTGGGTGTAAAGCTGCATAAACACAGCAGTGAAAAGCAGCTAAACCCCATTATAAAACTCAATTAATTTTAAAAACCCGTGAAACAAAGACAGTGAAAGGGAGAGAAATTCTTACAAAATTCGTTCAGGCGCTGTGATGCCACCTGGATTGACCATATCTAGACCCGCAGCTGATTGAGACATAAGGGTGGACACTCTTGGGGCTGAGGGGTTTGGTGAGGTTCGGTGAGCAAACGCAGACACTTTAAAGTAATACTGCGTGGTACCCATCCCATGGGTCCCAAATCTCCAGGTTCAAGGGCATCTTCCTACATCGAAAACATGCATGAGAAACCCAGAAGATGGTCCACCGAGTGATCGGGAAATGTTTCTGAAACGCACCTCATTTCTCGTCTCCTTGTGCTCGGGTTCGCCATTCCAGCCGCTTTACTAGCAATCTCCCTCCTTGGAGAATCAGCACCTTTAACCTCCTGTTCCATACAGGTGGCAATTTGAACTGAGGGTGAAAGGGAAGACGGGGAACCAATGAGAGACTAGCTCTAGGTGTTGGGACAGGCACAGGTCACTCTATTTTCCCATCAGGAAGAAGAATTAACCACAGGCTCAGTCTGCCGCCCGGAAGCAGAATAGGGCCTAAAGCAATCCTGCGCTTTTGCGGCCAGCTCCCAAGAGAGCGAGTTGAAAAATGGAGCTCAGGGGCACTGCAATTCACAAACCTGCAGACTTATAAATGATAACTCTCGTCTACAAATATATTGAGGGAAGGCAACAAAGAGGATTTGAAAGCAAGGCAGAATTGCAGGAAACAGATTTCAGGAGGCAGATTCGAATCGCCTTTAAAGCACAGGAAAAGCGGCAAAACCTCGACAATGATGCCCTTGGCCAAAAAGGGCGTATGCGTTTTTTCCTGAATATATTCAGGAAAAAACGCATACGCCCTTTTTGGCCAACCAAGCAACCTGGAAAGGCAAATCAGCGCTACAAAGAAGTCTCGCTTCCCATCGGTCAAAAGGGCCATGCTGAATAAAGTGTCAAAACCAGAAATGCAGGACAGGCCACGGAGAAATGGGAGCCTTGCTACGCTGATGGGCGGGATGTAAATTGCCAACAGCCACTCTGGAGAAGTGTACGGTGTGTCCTGAAACATTTACAAAACTCAGCTTAGAGAGCATAGGGCACTTCCACTCATGGGCGTATAAATTGGGAAAACTAAAAATCAGCAAGACACAAGCACCCCAAAGTTTAGGGCTGCTCTGTTGACAAGAACCTCCACTTCGTTACACCTTAAATATCCCAGGAAAGAGAAAAATGGATAAAGAAGTTGTGGTCCTTATGTACAATGGAATATCACTCAGCCTTGAAATCAACGTCATAAGGCTAGTAGCAGCATGATGAGTGGATTTAGGTACGACGATTCTAAGTGTAATAAGTCACACAGAAAAAGACACTTATCATAAGATATCACTTATAGAGGGAATGTAAAAACCGCTACCCTTGAACTGAATTACAAAACAGAACAGAGTCACACGGTTAGAAAACACACTATGGCTGCCTAACGGGAAAGGTGAGGTGGGGTGATGCATAAAACAAGGGTTTCAAATTAGCTCAGATACCGTTCCATAAACCCAATACGTAATAGACAAGACCTACTCCTTGCTCAGGGAACTGGACTCAACACCCCCTATTCACCGCCCAAGAATATATCTGACTAGTAAGAATCTTAAAACCTATCTATTGATATCTCTCTGTAAGTGAGTCACGTGGGTGTAAAGCTGCATAAACACAGCAGTGAAAAGCAGCTAAACCCCATTATAAAACTCAATTAATTTTAAAAACCCGTGAAACAAAGACAGTGAAAGAGAGAGAAATTCTTACAAAATTCGTTCAGGGGCTGTGATGCCACATGGATTGACCAAATCTAGACCCGCAGCTGATTGAGACATAAGGGTGGACACTCTTGGGGCTGAGAGGTTTGGTGAGGTTGGGTGAGCAAACGCAGACGCTTTAAAGTAATACTGCGTGGTACCCATCCCATGGGTCCCAAATCTCCAGGTTCAAGGGCATCTTCCTACATTGAAAACATGCATGAGAAACCCAGAAGATGGTCCACCGAGTGATCGGGAAAGGTTTCTAAAACGCACCTCATTTCTCATCTCCTTGTGCTCGGGTTCGCCATTCCAGCCGCTTTACTAGCAATCTCCCTCCTTGGAGAATCAGCACCTTTAACCTCCTGTTCCATACAGGTTGCAGTTTGTCCTGAGGGTGAACGGGAAGACGGGGAACCAATGAGAGACTAGCTCTAGGTGTTGGGACAGGCACAGGTCACTCTATTTTCCCATCAGGAAGAAGAATTAACCACAGGCTCAGTCTGCCGCCCGGAAGCAGAATAGGGCCTAAAGCAATCCTGCGCTTTTGCGGCCAGCTCCCAAGAGAGCGAGTTGAAAAATGGAGCTCAGGGGCACTGCAATTCACAAACCTGCAGACTTATAAATGATAACTCTCGTCTACAAATATATTGAGGGAAGGCAACAAAGAGGATTTGAAAGCAAGGCAGAATTGCAGGAAACAGATTTCAGGAGGCAGATTCGAATCGCCTTTAAAGCACAGGAAAAGCGGCAAAACCTCGACAATGATGCCCTTGGCCAAAAAGGGCGTATGCGTTTTTTCCTGAATATATTCAGGAAAAAACGCATACGCCCTTTTTGGCCAACCAAGCAACCTGGAAAGGCAAATCAGCGCTACAAAGAAGTCTCGCTTCCCATCGGTCAAAAGGGCCATGCTGAATAAAGTGTCAAAACCAGAAATGCAGGACAGGCCACGGAGAAATGGGAGCCTTGCTACGCTGATGGGCGGGATGTAAATTGCCAACAGCCACTCTGGAGAAGTGTACGGTGTGTCCTGAAACATTTACAAAACTCAGCTTAGAGAGCATAGGGCACTTCCACTCATGAGCGTATAAATTGGGAAAACTAAAAATCAGCAAGACACAAGCACCCCAAAGTTTAGGGCTGCTCTGTTGACAAGAACCTCCACTTCGTTACACCTTAAATATCCCAGGAAAGAGAAAAATGGATAAAGAAGTTGTGGTCCTTATGTACAATGGAATATCACTCAGCCTTGAAATCAACGTCATAAGGCTAGTAGCAGCATGATGAGTGGATTTAGGTACGACGATTCTAAGTGTAATAAGTCACACAGAAAAAGACACTTATCATAAGATATCACTTATAGAGGGAATGTAAAAACCGCTACCCTTGAACTGAATTACAAAACAGAACAGAGTCACACGGTTAGAAAACACACTATGGCTGCCTAACGGGAAAGGTGAGGTGGGGTGATGCATAAAACAAGGGTTTCAAATTAGCTCAGATACCGTTCCATAAACCCAATACGTAATAGACAAGACCTACTCCTTGCTCAGGGAACTGGACTCAACACCCCCTATTCACCGCCCAAGAATATATCTGACTAGTAAGAATCTTAAAACCTATCTATTGATATCTCTCTGTAAGTGAGTCACGTGGGTGTAAAGCTGCATAAACACAGCAGTGAAAAGCAGCTAAACCCCATTATAAAACTCAATTAATTTTAAAAACCCGTGAAACAAAGACAGTGAAAGAGAGAGAAATTCTTACAAAATTCGTTCAGGGGCTGTGATGCCACATGGATTGACCAAATCTAGACCCGCAGCTGATTGAGACATAAGGGTGGACACTCTTGGGGCTGAGAGGTTTGGTGAGGTTGGGTGAGCAAACGCAGACGCTTTAAAGTAATACTGCGTGGTACCCATCCCATGGGTCCCAAATCTCCAGTTTCAAGGGCATCTTCCTACATTGAAAACATGCATGAGAAACCCAGAAGATGGTCCACCGAGTGATCGGGAAAGGTTTCTAAAACGCACCTCATTTCTCATCTCCTTGTGCTCGGGTTCGCCATTCCAGCCGCTTTACTAGCAATCTCCCTCCTTGGAGAATCAGCACCTTTAACCTCCTGTTCCATACAGGTTGCAATTTGTCCTGAGGGTGAACGGGAAGACGGGGAACCAATGAGAGACTAGCTCTAGGTGTTGGGACAGGCACAGGTCACTCTATTTTCCCATCAGGAAGAAGAATTAACCACAGGCTCAGTCTGCCGCCCGGAAGCAGAATAGGGCCTAAAGCAATCCTGCGCTTTTGCGGCCAGCTCCCAAGAGAGCGAGTTGAAAAATGGAGCTCAGGGGCACTGCAATTCACAAACCTGCAGACTTATAAATGATAACTCTCGTCTACAAATATATTGAGGGAAGGCAACAAAGAGGATTTGAAAGCAAGGCAGAATTGCAGGAAACAGATTTCAGGAGGCAGATTCGAATCGCCTTTAAAGCACAGGAAAAGCGGCAAAACCTCGACAATGATGCCCTTGGCCAAAAAGGGCGTATGCGTTTTTTCCTGAATATATTCAGGAAAAAACGCATACGCCCTTTTTGGCCAACCAAGCAACCTGGAAAGGCAAATCAGCGCTACAAAGAAGTCTCGCTTCCCATCGGTCAAAAGGGCCATGCTGAATAAAGTGTCAAAACCAGAAATGCAGGACAGGCCACGGAGAAATGGGAGCCTTGCTACGCTGATGGGCGGGATGTAAATTGCCAACAGCCACTCTGGAGAAGTGTACGGTGTGTCCTGAAACATTTACAAAACTCAGCTTAGAGAGCATAGGGCACTTCCACTCATGGGCGTATAAATTGGGAAAACTAAAAATCAGCAAGACACAAGCACCCCAAAGTTTAGGGCTGCTCTGTTGACAAGAACCTCCACTTCGTTACACCTTAAATATCCCAGGAAAGAGAAAAATGGATAAAGAAGTTGTGGTCCTTATGTACAATGGAATATCACTCATCCTTGAAATCAACGTCATAAGGCTAGTAGCAGCATGATGAGTGGATTTAGGTACGACGATTCTAAGTGTAATAAGTCACACAGAAAAAGACACTTATCATAAGATATCACTTATAGAGGGAATGTAAAAACCGCTACCCTTGAACTGAATTACAAAACAGAACAGAGTCACACGGTTAGAAAACACACTATGGCTGCCTAACGGGAAAGGTGAGGTGGGGTGATGCATAAAACAAGGGTTTCAAATTAGCTCAGATACCGTTCCATAAACCCAATACGTAATAGACAAGACCTACTCCTTGCTCAGGGAACTGGACTCAACACCCCCTATTCACCGCCCAAGAATATATCTGACTAGTAAGAATCTTAAAACCTATCTATTGATATCTCTCTGTAAGTGAGTCACGTGGGTGTAAAGCTGCATAAACACAGCAGTGAAAAGCAGCTAAACCCCATTATAAAACTCAATTAATTTTAAAAACCCGTGAAACAAAGACAGTGAAAGAGAGAGAAATTCTTACAAAATTCGTTCAGGGGCTGTGATGCCACATGGATTGACCAAATCTAGACCCGCAGCTGATTGAGACATAAGGGTGGACACTCTTGGGGCTGAGAGGTTTGGTGAGGTTGGGTGAGCAAACGCAGACGCTTTAAAGTAATACTGCGTGGTACCCATCCCATGGGTCCCAAATCTCCAGGTTCAAGGGCATCTTCCTACATTGAAAACATGCATGAGAAACCCAGAAGATGGTCCACCGAGTGATCGGGAAAGGTTTCTAAAACGCACCTCATTTCTCATCTCCTTGTGCTCGGGTTCGCCATTCCAGCCGCTTTACTAGCAATCTCCCTCCTTGGAGAATCAGCACCTTTAACCTCCTGTTCCATACAGGTTGCAATTTGTCCTGAGGGTGAACGGGAAGACGGGGAACCAATGAGAGACTAGCTCTAGGTGTTGGGACAGGCACAGGTCACTCTATTTTCCCATCAGGAAGAAGAATTAACCACAGGCTCAGTCTGCCGCCCGGAAGCAGAATAGGGCCTAAAGCAATCCTGCGCTTTTGCGGCCAGCTCCCAAGAGAGCGAGTTGAAAAATGGAGCTCAGGGGCACTGCAATTCACAAACCTGCAGACTTATAAATGATAACTCTCGTCTACAAATATATTGAGGGAAGGCAACAAAGAGGATTTGAAAGCAAGGCAGAATTGCAGGAAACAGATTTCAGGAGGCAGATTCGAATCACCTTTAAAGCACAGGAAAAGCGGCAAAACCTCGACAATGATGCCCTTGGCCAAAAAGGGCGTATGCGTTTTTTCCTGAATATATTCAGGAAAAAACGCATACGCCCTTTTTGGCCAACCAAGCAACCTGGAAAGGCAAATCAGCGCTAGAAAGAAGTCTCGCTTCCCATCGGTCAAAAGTGCCATGCTGAATAAAGTGTCAAATCCAGAAATGCAGGACAGGCCACGGAGAAACGGGAGCCTTGCTACGCTGATGGGCGGGATGTAAATTGCCAACAGCCACTCTGGAGAAGTGTACGGTGTGTCCTGAAACATTTACAAAACTCAGCTTTGAGAGCATAGGGCACTTCCACTCATGGGCGTATAAATTGGGAAAACTAAAAATCAGCAAGACACAAGCACCCCAAAGTTTAGGGCTGCTCTGTTGACAAGAACCTCCACTTCGTTACACCTTAAATATCCCAGGAAAGATAAAAATGGATAAAGAAGTTGTGGTCCTTATGTACAATGGAATATCACTCAGCCATGAAATCAACGTCATAAGGCTAGTAGCAGCATGATGAGTGGATTTAGTTACGACGATTCTAAGTCAAATAAGTCACACAGAAAAAGACACTTATCATAAGATATCACCTATAGAGGGAATGTAAAAACCGCTGCCCTTGAACTGAATTACAAAACAGAACAGAGTCACACGGTTAGAAAACACACTATGGCTGCCTAACGGGAAAGGTGAGGTGGGGTGATGCATAAAACAAGGGTTTCAAATTAGCTCAGATACCGTTCCATAAACCCAATACGTAATAGACAAGACCTATTCCTTGCTCAGGGAACTGGACTCAACACCCCCTATTCACCGCCCAAGAGTATATCTGACTAGTAAGAATCTTAAAACCTATCTATTGATATCTCTCTGTAAGTGAGTCACGTGGGTGTAAAGCTGCATAAACACAGCAGTGAAAAGCAGCTAAACCCCATTATAAAACTCAATTAATTTTAAAAACCCGTGAAACAAAGACAGTGAAAGAGAGAGAAATTCTTACAAAATTCGTTCAGGGGCTGTGATGCCACATGGATTGACCAAATCTAGACCCGCAGCTGATTGAGACATAAGGGTGGACACTCTTGGGGCTGAGAGGTTTGGTGAGGTTGGGTGAGCAAACGCAGACGCTTTAAAGTAATACTGCGTGGTACCCATCCCATGGGTCCCAAATCTCCAGGTTCAAGGGCATCTTCCTACATTGAAAACATGCATGAGAAACCCAGAAGATGGTCCACCGAGTGATCGGGAAAGGTTTCTAAAACGCACCTCATTTCTCATCTCCTTGTGCTCGGGTTCGCCATTCCAGCCGCTTTACTAGCAATCTCCCTCCTTGGAGAATCAGCACCTTTAACCTCCTGTTCCATACAGGTTGCAATTTGTCCTGAGGGTGAACGGGAAGACGGGGAACCAATGAGAGACTAGCTCTAGGTGTTGGGACAGGCACAGGTCACTCTATTTTCCCATCAGGAAGAAGAATTAACCACAGGCTCAGTCTGCCGCCCGGAAGCAGAATAGGGCCTAAAGCAATCCTGCGCTTTTGCGGCCAGCTCCCAAGAGAGCGAGTTGAAAAATGGAGCTCAGGGGCACTGCAATTCACAAACCTGCAGACTTATAAATGATAACTCTCGTCTACAAATATATTGAGGGAAGGCAACAAAGAGGATTTGAAAGCAAGGCAGAATTGCAGGAAACAGATTTCAGGAGGCAGATTCGAATCACCTTTAAAGCACAGGAAAAGCGGCAAAACCTCGACAATGATGCCCTTGGCCAAAAAGGGCGTATGCGTTTTTTCCTGAATATATTCAGGAAAAAACGCATACGCCCTTTTTGGCCAACCAAGCAACCTGGAAAGGCAAATCAGCGCTAGAAAGAAGTCTCGCTTCCCATCGGTCAAAAGTGCCATGCTGAATAAAGTGTCAAATCCAGAAATGCAGGACAGGCCACGGAGAAACGGGAGCCTTGCTACGCTGATGGGCGGGATGTAAATTGCCAACAGCCACTCTGGAGAAGTGTACGGTGTGTCCTGAAACATTTACAAAACTCAGCTTTGAGAGCATAGGGCACTTCCACTCATGGGCGTATAAATTGGGAAAACTAAAAATCAGCAAGACACAAGCACCCCAAAGTTTAGGGCTGCTCTGTTGACAAGAACCTCCACTTCGTTACACCTTAAATATCCCAGGAAAGATAAAAATGGATAAAGAAGTTGTGGTCCTTATGTACAATGGAATATCACTCAGCCATGAAATCAACGTCATAAGGCTAGTAGCAGCATGATGAGTGGATTTAGTTACGACGATTCTAAGTCAAATAAGTCACACAGAAAAAGACACTTATCATAAGATATCACCTATAGAGGGAATGTAAAAACCGCTGCCCTTGAACTGAATTACAAAACAGAACAGAGTCACACGGTTAGAAAACACACTATGGCTGCCTAACGGGAAAGGTGAGGTGGGGTGATGCATAAAACAAGGGTTTCAAATTAGCTCAGATACCGTTCCATAAACCCAATACGTAATAGACAAGACCTATTCCTTGCTCAGGGAACTGGACTCAACACCCCCTATTCACCGCCCAAGAGTATATCTGACTAGTAAGAATCTTAAAACCTATCTATTGATATCTCTCTGTAAGTGAGTCACGTGGGTGTAAAGCTGCATAAACACAGCAGTGAAAAGCAGCTAAACCCCATTATAAAACTCAATTAATTTTAAAAACCCGTGAAACAAAGACAGTGAAAGAGAGAGAAATTCTTACAAAATTCGTTCAGGGGCTGTGATGCCACATGGATTGACCAAATCTAGACCCGCAGCTGATTGAGACATAAGGGTGGACACTCTTGGGGCTGAGAGGTTTGGTGAGGTTGGGTGAGCAAACGCAGACGCTTTAAAGTAATACTGCGTGGTACCCATCCCATGGGTCCCAAATCTCCAGGTTCAAGGGCATCTTCCTACATTGAAAACATGCATGAGAAACCCAGAAGATGGTCCACCGAGTGATCGGGAAAGGTTTCTAAAACGCACCTCATTTCTCATCTCCTTGTGCTCGGGTTCGCCATTCCAGCCGCTTTACTAGCAATCTCCCTCCTTGGAGAATCAGCACCTTTAACCTCCTGTTCCATACAGGTTGCAATTTGTCCTGAGGGTGAACGGGAAGACGGGGAACCAATGAGAGACTAGCTCTAGGTGTTGGGACAGGCACAGGTCACTCTATTTTCCCATCAGGAAGAAGAATTAACCACAGGCTCAGTCTGCCGCCCGGAAGCAGAATAGGGCCTAAAGCAATCCTGCGCTTTTGCGGCCAGCTCCCAAGAGAGCGAGTTGAAAAATGGAGCTCAGGGGCACTGCAATTCACAAACCTGCAGACTTATAAATGATAACTCTCGTCTACAAATATATTGAGGGAAGGCAACAAAGAGGATTTGAAAGCAAGGCAGAATTGCAGGAAACAGATTTCAGGAGGCAGATTCGAATCACCTTTAAAGCACAGGAAAAGCGGCAAAACCTCGACAATGATGCCCTTGGCCAAAAAGGGCGTATGCGTTTTTTCCTGAATATATTCAGGAAAAAACGCATACGCCCTTTTTGGCCAACCAAGCAACCTGGAAAGGCAAATCAGCGCTAGAAAGAAGTCTCGCTTCCCATCGGTCAAAAGTGCCATGCTGAATAAAGTGTCAAATCCAGAAATGCAGGACAGGCCACGGAGAAACGGGAGCCTTGCTACGCTGATGGGCGGGATGTAAATTGCCAACAGCCACTCTGGAGAAGTGTACGGTGTGTCCTGAAACATTTACAAAACTCAGCTTTGAGAGCATAGGGCACTTCCACTCATGGGCGTATAAATTGGGAAAACTAAAAATCAGCAAGACACAAGCACCCCAAAGTTTAGGGCTGCTCTGTTGACAAGAACCTCCACTTCGTTACACCTTAAATATCCCAGGAAAGATAAAAATGGATAAAGAAGTTGTGGTCCTTATGTACAATGGAATATCACTCAGCCATGAAATCAACGTCATAAGGCTAGTAGCAGCATGATGAGTGGATTTAGTTACGACGATTCTAAGTCAAATAAGTCACACAGAAAAAGACACTTATCATAAGATATCACCTATAGAGGGAATGTAAAAACCGCTGCCCTTGAACTGAATTACAAAACAGAACAGAGTCACACGGTTAGAAAACACACTATGGCTGCCTAACGGGAAAGGTGAGGTGGGGTGATGCATAAAACAAGGGTTTCAAATTAGCTCAGATACCGTTCCATAAACCCAATACGTAATAGACAAGACCTATTCCTTGCTCAGGGAACTGGACTCAACACCCCCTATTCACCGCCCAAGAGTATATCTGACTAGTAAGAATCTTACAACCTATGTATTGATATCTCTCTGTAAGTGAGTCAAGTGGGTGTAAAGCTGCATAAACACAGCAGTGAAAAGCAGCTAAACCCCATTATAAAACTCAATTAATTTTAAAAACCCGTGAAACAAAGACAGTGAAAGGGAGAGAAATTCTTACAAAATTCGTTCAGGGGCTGTGATGCCACCTGGATTGACCATATCTAGACCCGCAGCTGATTGAGACATAAGGGTGGACACTCTTGGGGCTGAGAGGTTTGGTGAGGTTGGGTGAGCAAACGCAGACGCTTTAAAGTAATACTGCGTGGTACCCATCCCATGGGTCCCAAATCTCCAGGTTCAAGGGCATCTTCCTACATCGAAAACATGCATGAGAAACCCAGAAGACGGTCCACCGAGTGAACGGGAAAGGTTTCTAAAACGCACCTCATTTCTCATCTCCTTGTGCTCGGGTTCGCCATTCCAGCCGCTTTACTAGCAATCTCCCTCCTTGGAGAATCAGCACTTTAACCTCCTGTTCCATACAGGTTGCAATTTGTCCTGAGGGTGAACGGGAAGAGGGGGAACCAATGAGAGACAAGCTCTACGTGTTGGGACAGGCACAGGTCACTCTATTTTCCCATCAGGAAGAAGAATTAACCACAGGCTCAGTCTGCCGCCCGGAAGCAGAATAGGGCCTAAAGCAATCCTGCGCTTTTGCGGCCAGCTCCCAAGAGAGCGAGTTGAAAAATGGAGCTCAGGGGCACTGCAATTCACAAACCTGCAGACTTATAAATGATAACTCTCGTCTACAAATATATTGAGGGAAGGCAACAAAGAGGATTTGAAAGCAAGGCAGAATTGCAGGAAACAGATTTCAGGAGGCAGATTCGAATCGCCTTTAAAGCACAGGAAAAGCGGCAAAGCCTCGACAATGATGCCCTTGGCCAAAAAGGGCGTATGCGTTTTTTCCTGAATATATTCAGGAAAAAACGCATACGCCCTGTTTGGCCAACCAAGCAACCTGGAAAGGCAAATCAGCGCTACAAAGAAGTCTCGCTTCCCATCGGTCAAAAGGGCCATGCTGAATAAAGTGTCAAAACCAGAAATGCAGGACAGGCCACGGAGAAACGGGAGCCTTGCTACGCTGATGGGCGGGATGTAAATTGCCAACAGCCACTCTGGAGAAGTGTACGGTGTGTCCTGAAACATTTACAAAACTCAGCTTAGAGAGCATAGGGCACTTCCACTCATGGGCGTATAAATTGGGAAAACTAAAAATCAGCAAGACACAAGCACCCCAAAGTTTAGGGCTGCTCTGTTGACAAGAACCTCCACTTCGTTACACCTTAAATATCCCAGGAAAGATAAAAATGGATAAAGAAGTTGTGGTCCTTATGTACAATGGAATATCACTCAGCCATGAAATCAACGTCATAAGGCTAGTAGCAGCATGATGAGTGGATTTAGGTACGACGATTCTAAGTCAAATAAGTCACACAGAAAAAGACACTTATCATAAGATATCACCTATAGAGGGAATGTAAAAACCGCTGCCCTTGAACTGAATTACAAAACAGAACAGAGTCACACGGTTAGAAAACACACTATGGCTGCCTAACGGGAAAGGTGAGGTGGGGTGATGCATAAAACAAGGGTTTCAAATTAGCTCAGATACCGTTCCATAAACCCAATACGTAATAGACAAGACCTATTCCTTGCTCAGGGAACTGGACTCAACACCCCCTATTCACCGCCCAAGAGTATATCTGACTAGTAAGAATCTTAAAACCTATGTATTGATATCTCTCTGTAAGTGAGTCAAGTGGGTGTAAAGCTGCATAAACACAGCAGTGAAAAGTAGCTAAACCCCATTATAAAACTCAATTAATTTTAAAAACCCGTGAAACAAAGACAGTGAAAGGGAGAGAAATTCTTACAAAATTCGTTCAGGGGCTGTGATGCCACCTGGATTGACCATATCTAGACCCGCAGCTGATTGAGACATAAGGGTGGACAATCTTGGGGCTGAGAGGTTTGGTGAGGTTGGGTGAGCAAACGCAGACGCTTTAAAGTAATACTGCGTGGTACCCATCCCATGGGTCCCAAATCTCCAGGTTCAAGGGCATCTTCCTACATCGAAAACATGCATGAGAAACCCAGAAGACGGTCCACCGAGTGAACGGGAAAGGTTTCTAAAACGCACCTCATTTCTCATCTCCTTGTGCTCGGGTTCGCCATTCCAGCCGCTTTACTAGCAATCTCCCTCCATGGAGAATCAGCACCTTTAACCTCCTGTTCCATACAGGTTGCAATTTGTCCTGAGGGTGAACGGGAAGACGGGGAACCAATGAGAGACAAGCTCTACGTGTTGGGACAGGCACAGGTCACTCTATTTTCCCATCAGGAAGAAGAATTAACCACAGGCTCAGTCTGCCGCCCGGAAGCAGAATAGGGCCTAAAGCAATCCTGCGCTTTTGCGGCCAGCTCCCAAGAGAGCGAGTTGAAAAATGGAGCTCAGGGGCACTGCAATTCACAAACCTACAGACTTATAAATGATAACTCTCGTCTACAAATATATTGAGGGAAGGCAACAAAGAGGATTTGAAAGCAAGGCAGAATTGCAGGAAACAGATTTCAGGAGGCAGATTCGAATCGCCTTTAAAGCACAGGAAAAGCGGCAAAACCTCGACAATGATGCCCTTGGCCAAAAAGGGCGTATGCGTTTTTTCCTGAATATATTCAGGAAAAAACACATACGCCCTTTTTGGCCAACCAAGCAACCTGGAAAGGCAAATCAGCGCTAGAAAGAAGTCTCGCTTCCCATCGGTCAAAAGTGCCATGCTGAATAAAGTGTCAAATCCAGAAATGCAGGACAGGCCACGGAGAAACGGGAGCCTTGCTACGCTGATGGGCGGGATGTAAATTGCCAACAGCCACTCTGGAGAAGTGTACGGTGTGTCCTGAAACATTTACAAAACTCAGCTTAGAGAGCATAGGGCACTTCCACTCATGGGCGTATAAATTGGGAAAACTAAAAATCAGCAAGACACAAGCACCCCAAAGTTTAGGGCTGCTCTGTTGACAAGAACCTCCACTTCGTTACACCTTAAATATCCCAGGAAAGATAAAAATGGATAAAGAAGTTGTGGTCCTTATGTACAATGGAATATCACTCAGCCATGAAATCAACGTCATAAGGCTAGTAGCAGCATGATGAGTGGATTTAGGTATGACGATTCTAAGTCAAATAAGTCACACAGAAAAAGACACTTATCATAAGATATCACCTATAGAGGGAATGTAAAAACCGCTGCCCTTGAACTGAATTACAAAACAGAACAGAGTCACTCGGTTAGAAAACACACTATGGCTGCCTAACGGGAAAGGTGAGGTGGGGTGATGCATAAAACAAGGGTTTCAAATTAGCTCAGATACCGTTCCATGAACCCAATACGTAATAGACAAGACCTACTCCTTGCTCAGGGAACTGGACTCAACACCCCCTATTCACCGCCCAAGTGTATATCTGACTAGTAAGAATCTTAAAACCTATGTATTGATATCTCTCTGTAAGTGAGTCAAGTGGGTGTAAAGCTGCATAAACACAGCAGTGAAAAGCAGCTAAACCCCATTATAAAACTCAATTAATTTTAAAAACCCGTGAAACAAAGACAGTGAAAGGGAGAGAAATTCTTACAAAATTCGTTCAGGGGCTGTGATGCCACCTGGATTGACCGTATCTAGACCCGCAGCTGATTGAGACATAAGGGTGGACACTCTTGGGGCTGAGAGGTTTGGTGAGGTTGGGTGAGCAAACACAGACGCTTTAAAGTAATACTGCGTGGTACCCATCCCATGGGTCCCAAATCTCAAGGTTCAAGGGCATCTTCCTACATCGAAAACATGCATGAGAAACCTAGAAGACGGTCCACCGAGTGAACGGGAAAGGTTTCTAAAACGCACCTCATTTCTCATCTCCTTGTGCTCGGGTTCGCCATTCCAGCCGCTTTACTAGCAATCTCCCTCCTTGGAGAATCAGCACCTTTAACCTCCTGTTCCATACAGGTTGCAATTTGTCCTGAGGGTGAACGGGAAGAGGGGGAACCAATGAGAGACTAGCTCTAGGTGTTGGGACAGGCACAGGTCACTCTATTTTCCCATCAGGAAGAAGAATTAACCACAGGCTCAGTCTGCCGCCCGGAAGCAGAATAGGGCCTAAAGCAATCCTGCGCTTTTGCGGCCAGCTCCCAAGAGAGCGAGTTGAAAAATGGAGCTCAGGGGCACTGCAATTCACAAACCTGCAGACTTATAAATGATAACTCTCGTCAACAAATATATTGAGGGAATGCAACAAAGAGGATTTGAAAGCAAGGCAGAATTGCAGGAAACAGATTTCAGGAGGCAGATTCGAATCGCCTTTAAAGCACAGGAAAAGCGGCAAAACCTCGACAATGATGCCCTTGGCCAAAAAGGGCGTATGCGTTTTTTCCTGAATATATTCAGGAAAAAACGCATACGCCCTGTTTGGCCAACCAAGCAACCTGGAAAGGCAAATCAGCGCTACAAAGAAGTCTCGCTTCCCATCGGTCAAAAGGGCCATGCTGAATAAAGTGTCAAAACCAGAAATGCAGGACAGGCCACGGAGAAACGGGAGCCTTGCTACGCTGATGGGCGGGATGTAAATTGCCAACAGCCACTCTGGAGAAGTGTACGGTGTGTCCTGAAACATTTACAAAACTCAGCTTAGAGAGCATAGGGCACTTCCACTCATGGGCGTATAAATTGGGAAAACTAAAAATCAGTAAGACACAAGCACCCCAAAGTTTAGGGCTGCTCTGTTGACAAGAACCTCCACTTCGTTACACCTTAAATATCCCAGGAAAGAGAAAAATGGATAAAGAAGTTGTGGTCCTTATGTACAATGGAATATCAATCAGCCATGAAATCAACGTCATAAGGCTAGTAGCAGCATGATGAGTGGATTTAGGTACGACGATTCTAAGTCAAATAAGTCACACAGAAAAAGACACTTATCATAAGATATCACCTATAGAGGGAATGTAAAAACCGCTGCCCTTGAACTGAATTACAAAACAGAACAGAGTCACACGGTTAGAAAACACACTATGGCTGCCTAACGGCAAAGGTGAGGTGGGGTGATGCATAAAACAAGGGTTTCAAATTAGCTCAGATACCGTTCCATAAACCCAATACGTAATAGACAAGACCTACTCCTTGCTCAGGGAACTGGACTCAACACCCCCTATTCACCGCCCAAGAGTATATCTGACTAGTAAGAATCTTAAAACCTATGTATTGATATCTCTCTGTAAGTGAGTCAAGTGGGTGTAAAGCTGCATAAACACAGCAGTGAAAAGCAGCTAAACCCCATTATAAAACTCAATTAATTTTAAAAACCCGTGAAACAAAGACAGTGAAAGGGAGAGAAATTCTTACAAAATTCGTTCAGGCGCTGTGATGCCACCTGGATTGACCATATCTAGACCCGCAGCTGATTGAGACTTAAGGGTGGACACTCTTGGGGCTGAGGGGTTTGGTGAGGTTCGGTGAGCAAACGCAGACACTTTAAAGTAATACTGCGTGGTACCCATCCCATGGGTCCCAAATCTCCAGGTTCAAGGGCATCTTCCTACATCGAAAACATGCATGAGAAACCCAGAAGATGGTCCACCGAGTGATCGGGAAATGTTTCTGAAACGCACCTCATTTCTCGTCTCCTTGTGCTCGGGTTCGCCATTCCAGCCGCTTTACTAGCAATCTCCCTCCTTGGAGAATCAGCACCTTTAACCTCCTGTTCCATACAGGTGGCAATTTGAACTGAGGGTGAAAGGGAAGACGGGGAACCAATGAGAGACTAGCTCTAGGTGTTGGGACAGGCACAGGTCACTCTATTTTCCCATCAGGAAGAAGAATTAACCACAGGCTCAGTCTGCCGCCCGGAAGCAGAATAGGGCCTAAAGCAATCCTGCGCTTTTGCGGCCAGCTCCCAAGAGAGCGAGTTGAAAAATGGAGCTCAGGGGCACTGCAATTCACAAACCTGCAGACTTATAAATGATAACTCTCGTCTACAAATATATTGAGGGAAGGCAACAAAGAGGATTTGAAAGCAAGGCAGAATTGCAGGAAACAGATTTCAGGAGGCAGATTCGAATCGCCTTTAAAGCACAGGAAAAGCGGCAAAACCTCGACAATGATGCCCTTGGCCAAAAAGGGCGTATGCGTTTTTTCCTGAATATATTCAGGAAAAAACGCATACGCCCTTTTTGGCCAACCAAGCAACCTGGAAAGGCAAATCAGCGCTACAAAGAAGTCTCGCTTCCCATCGGTCAAAAGGGCCATGCTGAATAAAGTGTCAAAACCAGAAATGCAGGACAGGCCACGGAGAAATGGGAGCCTTGCTACGCTGATGGGCGGGATGTAAATTGCCAACAGCCACTCTGGAGAAGTGTACGGTGTGTCCTGAAACATTTACAAAACTCAGCTTAGAGAGCATAGGGCACTTCCACTCATGGGCGTATAAATTGGGAAAACTAAAAATCAGCAAGACACAAGCACCCCAAAGTTTAGGGCTGCTCTGTTGACAAGAACCTCCACTTCGTTACACCTTAAATATCCCAGGAAAGAGAAAAATGGATAAAGAAGTTGTGGTCCTTATGTACAATGGAATATCACTCAGCCTTGAAATCAACGTCATAAGGCTAGTAGCAGCATGATGAGTGGATTTAGGTACGACGATTCTAAGTGTAATAAGTCACACAGAAAAAGACACTTATCATAAGATATCACTTATAGAGGGAATGTAAAAACCGCTACCCTTGAACTGAATTACAAAACAGAACAGAGTCACACGGTTAGAAAACACACTATGGCTGCCTAACGGGAAAGGTGAGGTGGGGTGATGCATAAAACAAGGGTTTCAAATTAGCTCAGATACCGTTCCATAAACCCAATACGTAATAGACAAGACCTACTCCTTGCTCAGGGAACTGGACTCAACACCCCCTATTCACCGCCCAAGAATATATCTGACTAGTAAGAATCTTAAAACCTATCTATTGATATCTCTCTGTAAGTGAGTCACGTGGGTGTAAAGCTGCATAAACACAGCAGTGAAAAGCAGCTAAACCCCATTATAAAACTCAATTAATTTTAAAAACCCGTGAAACAAAGACAGTGAAAGAGAGAGAAATTCTTACAAAATTCGTTCAGGGGCTGTGATGCCACCTGGATTGACCAAATCTAGACCCGCAGCTGATTGAGACATAAGGGTGGACACTCTTGGGGCTGAGAGGTTTGGTGAGGTTGGGTGAGCAAACGCAGACGCTTTAAAGTAATACTGCGTGGTACCCATCCCATGGGTCCCAAATCTCCAGGTTCAAGGGCATCTTCCTACATTGAAAACATGCATGAGAAACCCAGTAGATGGTCCACCGAGTGATCGGGAAAGGTTTCTAAAACGCACCTCATTTCTCATCTCCTTGTGCTCGGGTTCGCCATTCCAGCCGCTTTACTAGCAATCTCCCTCCTTGGAGAATCAGCACCTTTAACCTCCTGTTCCATACAGGTTGCAATTTGTCCTGAGGGTGAACGGGAAGACGGGGAACCAATGAGAGACTAGCTCTAGGTGTTGGGACAGGCACAGGTCACTCTATTTTCCCATCAGGAAGAAGAATTAACCACAGGCTCAGTCTGCCGCCCGGAAGCAGAATAGGGCCTAAAGCAATCCTGCGCTTTTGCGGCCAGCTCCCAAGAGAGCGAGTTGAAAAATGGAGCTCAGGGGCACTGCAATTCACAAACCTGCAGACTTATAAATGATAACTCTCGTCTACAAATATATTGAGGGAAGGCAACAAAGAGGATTTGAAAGCAAGGCAGAATTGCAGGAAACAGATTTCAGGAGGCAGATTCGAATCACCTTTAAAGCACAGGAAAAGCGGCAAAACCTCGACAATGATGCCCTTGGCCAAAAAGGGCGTATGCGTTTTTTCCTGAATATATTCAGGAAAAAACGCATACGCCCTTTTTGGCCAACCAAGCAACCTGGAAAGGCAAATCAGCGCTACAAAGAAGTCTCGCTTCCCATCAGTCAAAAGGGCCATGCTGAATAAAGTGTCAAAACCAGAAATGCAGGACAGGCCACGGAGAAACGGGAGCCTTGCTACGCTGATGGGCGGGATGTAAATTGCCAACAGCCACTCTGGAGAAGTGTACGGTGTGTCCTGAAACATTTACAAAACTCAGCTTAGAGAGCATAGGGCACTTCCACTCATGGGCGTATAAATTGGGAAAACTAAAAATCAGCAAGACACAAGCACCCCAAAGTTTAGGGCTGCTCTGTTGACAAGAACCTCCACTTCGTTACACCCTAAATATCCCAGGAAAGATAAAAATGGATAAAGAAGTTGTGGTCCTTATGTACAATGGAATATCACTCAGCCATGAAATCAACGTCATAAGGCTAGTAGCAGCATGATGAGTGGATTTAGTTACGACGATTCTAAGTCAAATAAGTCACACAGAAAAAGACACTTATCATAAGATATCACCTATAGAGGGAATGTAAAAACCGCTGCCCTTGAACTGAATTACAAAACAGAAGAGAGTCACACGGTTAGAAAACACACTATGGCTGCCTAACGGGAAAGGTGAGGTGGGGTGATGCATAAAACAAGGGTTTCAAATTAGCTCAGATACCGTTCCATAAACCCAATACGTAATAGACAAGACCTATTCCTTGCTCAGGGAACTGGACTCAACACCCCCTATTCACCGCCCAAGAGTATATCTGACTAGTAAGAATCTTACAACCTATGTATTGATATCTCTCTGTAAGTGAGTCAAGTGGGTGTAAAGCTGCATAAACACAGCAGTGAAAAGCAGCTAAACCCCATTATAAAACTCAATTAATTTTAAAAACCCGTGAAACAAAGACAGTGAAAGGGAGAGAAATTCTTACAAAATTCGTTCAGGGGCTGTGATGCCACCTGGATTGACCATATCTAGACCCGCAGCTGATTGAGACATAAGGGTGGACACTCTTGGGGCTGAGAGGTTTGGTGAGGTTGGGTGAGCAAACGCAGACGCTTTAAAGTAATACTGCGTGGTACCCATCCCATGGGTCCCAAATCTCCAGGTTCAAGGGCATCTTCCTACATCGAAAACATGCATGAGAAACCCAGAAGACGGTCCACCGAGTGAACGGGAAAGGTTTCTAAAACGCACCTCATTTCTCATCTCCTTGTGCTCGGGTTCGCCATTCCAGCCGCTTTACTAGCAATCTCCCTCCTTGGAGAATCAGCACCTTTAACCTCCTGTTCCATACAGGTTGCAATTTGTCCTGAGGGTGAACGGGAAGAGGGGGAACCAATGAGAGACAAGCTCTACGTGTTGGGACAGGCACAGGTCACTCTATTTTCCCATCAGGAAGAAGAATTAACCACAGGCTCAGTCTGCCGCCCGGAAGCAGAATAGGGCCTAAAGCAATCCTGCGCTTTTGCGGCCAGCTCCCAAGAGAGCGAGTTGAAAAATGGAGCTCAGGGGCACTGCAATTCACAAACCTGCAGACTTATAAATGATAACTCTCGTCTACAAATATATTGAGGGAAGGCAACAAAGAGGATTTGAAAGCAAGGCAGAATTGCAGGAAACAGATTTCAGGAGGCAGATTCGAATCGCCTTTAAAGCACAGGAAAAGCGGCAAAGCCTCGACAATGATGCCCTTGGCCAAACAGGGCGTATGCGTTTTTTCCTGAATATATTCAGGAAAAAACGCATACGCCCTGTTTGGCCAACCAAGCAACCTGGAAAGGCAAATCAGCGCTACAAAGAAGTCTGGCTTCCCATCGGTCAAAAGGGCCATGCTGAATAAAGTGTCAAAACCAGAAATGCAGGACAGGCCACGGAGAAACGGGAGCCTTGCTACGCTGATGGGCGGGATGTAAATTGCCAACAGCCACTCTGGAGAAGTGTACGGTGTGTCCTGAAACATTTACAAAACTCAGCTTAGAGAGCATAGGGCACTTCCACTCATGGGCGTATAAATTGGGAAAACTAAAAATCAGCAAGACACAAGCACCCCAAAGTTTAGGGCTGCTCTGTTGACAAGAACCTCCACTTCGTTACACCTTAAATATCCCAGGAAAGAGAAAAATGGATAAAGAAGTTGTGGTCCTTATGTACAATGGAATATCACTCAGCCATGAAATCAACGTCATAAGGCTAGTAGCAGCATGATGAGTGGATTTAGGTACGACGATTCTAAGTCAAATAAGTCACACAGAAAAAGACACTTATCATAAGATATCACCTATAGAGGGAATGTAAAAACCGCTGCCCTTGAACTGAATTACAAAACAGAACAGAGTCACACGGTTAGAAAACACACTATGGCTGCCTAACGGGAAAGGTGAGGTGGGGTGATGCATAAAACAAGGGTTTCAAATTAGCTCAGATACCGTTCCATAAACCCAATACGTAATAGACAAGACCTATTCCTTGCTCAGGGAACTGGACTCAACACCCCCTATTCACCGCCCAAGAGTATATCTGACTAGTAAGAATCTTAAAACCTATGTATTGATATCTCTCTGTAAGTGAGTCAAGTGGGTGTAAAGCTGCATAAACACAGCAGTGAAAAGCAGCTAAACCCCATTATAAAACTCAATTAATTTTAAAAACCCGTGAAACAAAGACAGTGAAAGGGAGAGAAATTCTTACAAAATTCGTTCAGGGGCTGTGATGCCACCTGGATTGACCATATCTAGACCCGCAGCTGATTGAGACATAAGGGTGGACAATCTTGGGGCTGAGAGGTTTGGTGAGGTTGGGTGAGCAAACGCAGACGCTTTAAAGTAATACTGCGTGGTACCCATCCCATGGGTCCCAAATCTCCAGGTTCAAGGGCATCTTCCTACATCGAAAACATGCATGAGAAACCCAGAAGACGGTCCACTGAGTGAACGGGAAAGGTTTCTAAAACGCACCTCATTTCTCATCTCCTTGTGCTCGGGTTCGCCATTCCAGCCGCTTTACTAGCAATCTCCCTCCATGGAGAATCAGCACCTTTAACCTCCTGTTCCATACAGGTTGCAATTTGTCCTGAGGGTGAACGGGAAGAGGGGGAACCAATGAGAGACAAGCTCTACGTGTTGGGACAGGCACAGGTCACTCTATTTTCCCATCAGGAAGAAGAATTAACCACAGGCTCAGTCTGCCGCCCGGAAGCAGAATAGGGCCTAAAGCAATCCTGCGCTTTTGCGGCCAGCTCCCAAGAGAGCGAGTTGAAAAATGGAGCTCAGGGGCACTGCAATTCACAAACCTGCAGACTTATAAATGATAACTCTCGTCTACAAATATATTGAGGGAAGGCAACAAAGAGGATTTGAAAGCAAGGCAGAATTGCAGGAAACAGATTTCAGGAGGCAGATACGAATCGCCTTTAAAGCACAGGAAAAGCGGCAAAACCTCGACAATGATGCCCTTGGCCAAAAAGGGCGTATGCGTTTTTTCCTGAATATATTCAGGAAAAAACGCATACGCCCTTTTTGGCCAACCAAGCAACCTGGAAAGGCAAATCAGCGCTACAAAGAAGTCTCGCTTCCCATCGGTCAAAAGGGCCATGCTGAATAAAGTGTCAAATCCAGAAATGCAGGACAGGCCACGGAGAAACGGGAGCCTTGCTACGCTGATGGGCGGGATGTAAATTGCCAACAGCCACTCTGGAGAAGTGTACGGTGTGTCCTGAAACATTTACAAAACTCAGCTTAGAGAGCATAGGGCACTTCCACTCATGGGCGTATAAATTGGGAAAACTAAAAATCAGCAAGACACAAGCACCCCAAAGTTTAGGGCTGCTCTGTTGACAAGAACCTCCACTTCGTTACACCCTAAATATCCCAGGAAAGATAAAAATGGATAAAGAAGTTGTGGTCCTTATGTACAATGGAATATCACTCAGCCATGAAATCAACGTCATAAGGCTAGTAGCAGCATGATGAGTGGATTTAGTTACGACGATTCTAAGTCAAATAAGTCACACAGAAAAAGACACTTATCATAAGATATCACCTATAGAGGGAATGTAAAAACCGCTGCCCTTGAACTGAATTACAAAACAGAAGAGAGTCACACGGTTAGAAAACACACTATGGCTGCCTAACGGGAAAGGTGAGGTGGGGTGATGCATAAAACAAGGGTTTCAAATTAGCTCAGATACCGTTCCATAAACCCAATACGTAATAGACAAGACCTATTCCTTGCTCAGGGAACTGGACTCAACACCCCCTATTCACCGCCCAAGAGTATATCTGACTAGTAAGAATCTTACAACCTATGTATTGATATCTCTCTGTAAGTGAGTCAAGTGGGTGTAAAGCTGCATAAACACAGCAGTGAAAAGCAGCTAAACCCCATTGTAAAACTCAATTAATTTTAAAAACCCGTGAAACAAAGACAGTGAAAGGGAGAGAAATTCTTACAAAATTCGTTCAGGGGCTGTGATGCCACCTGGATTGACCATATCTAGACCCGCAGCTGATTGAGACATAAGGGTGGACACTCTTGGGGCTGAGAGGTTTGGTGAGGTTGGGTGAGCAAACGCAGACGCTTTAAAGTAATACTGCGTGGTACCCATCCCATGGGTCCCAAATCTCCAGGTTCAAGGGCATCTTCCTACATCGAAAACATGCATGAGAAACCCAGAAGACGGTCCACCGAGTGAACGGGAAAGGTTTCTAAAACGCACCTCATTTCTCATCTCCTTGTGCTCGGGTTCGCCATTCCAGCCGCTTTACTAGCAATCTCCCTCCTTGGAGAATCAGCACCTTTAACCTCCTGTTCCATACAGGTTGCAATTTGTCCTGAGGGTGAACGGGAAGAGGGGGAACCAATGAGAGACAAGCTCTACGTGTTGGGACAGGCACAGGTCACTCTATTTTCCCATCAGGAAGAAGAATTAACCACAGGCTCAGTCTGCCGCCCGGAAGCAGAATAGGGCCTAAAGCAATCCTGCGCTTTTGCGGCCAGCTCCCAAGATAGCGAGTTGAAAAATGGAGCTCAGGGGCACTGCAATTCACAAACCTGCAGACTTATAAATGATAACTCTCGTCTACAAATATATTGAGGGAAGGCAACAAAGAGGATTTGAAAGCAAGGCAGAATTGCAGGAAACAGATTTCAGGAGGCAGATTCGAATCGCCTTTAAAGCACAGGAAAAGCGGCAAAACCTCGACAATGATGCCCTTGGCCAAAAAGGGCGTATGCGTTTTTTCCTGAATATATTCAGGAAAAAACGCATACGCCCTGTTTGGCCAACCAAGCAACCTGGAAAGGCAAATCAGCGCTACAAAGAAGTCTCGCTTCCCATCGGTCAAAAGGGCCATGCTGAATAAAGTGTCAAAACCAGAAATGCAGGACAGGCCACGGAGAAACGGGAGCCTTGCTACGCTGATGGGCGGGATGTAAATTGCCAACAGCCACTCTGGAGAAGTGTACGGTGTGTCCTGAAACATTTACAAAACTCAGCTTAGAGAGCATAGGGCACTTCCACTCATGGGCGTATAAATTGGGAAAACTAAAAATCAGCAAGACACAAGCACCCCAAAGTTTAGGGCTGCTCTGTTGACAAGAACCTCCACTTCGTTACACCTTAAATATCCCAGGAAAGAGAAAAATGGATAAAGAAGTTGTGGTCCTTATGTACAATGGAATATCACTCAGCCATGAAATCAACGTCATAAGGCTAGTAGCAGCATGATGAGTGGATTTAGGTACGACGATTCTAAGTCAAATAAGTCACACAGAAAAAGACACTTATCATAAGATATCACCTATAGAGGGAATGTAAAAACCGCTGCCCTTGAACTGAATTACAAAACAGAACAGAGTCACACGGTTAGAAAACACACTATGGCTGCCTAACGGGAAAGGTGAGGTGGGGTGATGCATAAAACAAGGGTTTCAAATTAGCTCAGATACCGTTCCATAAACCCAATACGTAATAGACAAGACCTATTCCTTGCTCAGGGAACTGGACTCAACACCCCCTATTCACCGCCCAAGAGTATATCTGACTAGTAAGAATCTTAAAACCTATGTATTGATATCTCTCTGTAAGTGAGTCAAGTGGGTGTAAAGCTGCATAAACACAGCAGTGAAAAGCAGCTAAACCCCATTATAAAACTCAATTAATTTTAAAAACCCGTGAAACAAAGACAGTGAAAGGGAGAGAAATTCTTACAAAATTCGTTCAGGGGCTGTGATGCCACCTGGATTGACCATATCTAGACCCGCAGCTGATTGAGACATAAGGGTGGACAATCTTGGGGCTGAGAGGTTTGGTGAGGTTGGGTGAGCAAACGCAGACGCTTTAAAGTAATACTGCGTGGTACCCATCCCATGGGTCCCAAATCTCCAGGTTCAAGGGCATCTTCCTACATCGAAAACATGCATGAGAAACCCAGAAGACGGTCCACCGAGTGAACGGGAAAGGTTTCTAAAACGCACCTCATTTCTCATCTCCTTGTGCTCGGGTTCGCCATTCCAGCCGCTTTACTAGCAATCTCCCTCCATGGAGAATCAGCACCTTTAACCTCCTGTTCCATACAGGTTGCAATTTGTCCTGAGGGTGAACGGGAAGAGGGGGAACCAATGAGAGACAAGCTCTACGTGTTGGGACAGGCACAGGTCACTCTATTTTCCCATCAGGAAGAAGAATTAACCACAGGCTCAGTCTGCCGCCCGGAAGCAGAATAGGGCCTAAAGCAATCCTGCGCTTTTGCGGCCAGCTCCCAAGAGAGCGAGTTGAAAAATGGAGCTCAGGGGCACTGCAATTCAGAAACCTGCAGACTTATAAATGATAACTCTCGTCTACAAATATATTGAGGGAAGGCAACAAAGAGGATTTGAAAGCAAGGCAGAATTGCAGGAAACAGATTTCAGGAGGCAGATACGAATCGCCTTTAAAGCACAGGAAAAGCGGCAAAACCTCGACAATGATGCCCTTGGCCAAAAAGGGCGTATGCGTTTTTTCCTGAATATATTCAGGAAAAAACGCATACGCCCTTTTTGGCCAACCAAGCAACCTGGAAAGGCAAATCAGCGCTACAAAGAAGTCTCGCTTCCCATCGGTCAAAAGGGCCATGCTGAATAAAGTGTCAAATCCAGAAATGCAGGACAGGCCACGGAGAAACGGGAGCCTTGCTACGCTGATGGGCGGGATGTAAATTGCCAACAGCCACTCTGGAGAAGTGTACGGTGTGTCCTGAAACATTTACAAAACTCAGCTTAGAGAGCATAGGGCACTTCCACTCATGGGCGTATAAATTGGGAAAACTAAAAATCAGCAAGACACAAGCACCCCAAAGTTTAGGGCTGCTCTGTTGACAAGAACCTCCACTTCGTTACACCCTAAATATCCCAGGAAAGATAAAAATGGATAAAGAAGTTGTGGTCCTTATGTACAATGGAATATCACTCAGCCATGAAATCAACGTCATAAGGCTAGTAGCAGCATGATGAGTGGATTTAGTTACGACGATTCTAAGTCAAATAAGTCACACAGAAAAAGACACTTATCATAAGATATCACCTATAGAGGGAATGTAAAAACCGCTGCCCTTGAACTGAATTACAAAACAGAAGAGAGTCACACGGTTAGAAAACACACTATGGCTGCCTAACGGGAAAGGTGAGGTGGGGTGATGCATAAAACAAGGGTTTCAAATTAGCTCAGATACCGTTCCATAAACCCAATACGTAATAGACAAGACCTATTCCTTGCTCAGGGAACTGGACTCAACACCCCCTATTCACCGCCCAAGAGTATATCTGACTAGTAAGAATCTTACAACCTATGTATTGATATCTCTCTGTAAGTGAGTCAAGTGGGTGTAAAGCTGCATAAACACAGCAGTGAAAAGCAGCTAAACCCCATTGTAAAACTCAATTAATTTTAAAAACCCGTGAAACAAAGACAGTGAAAGGGAGAGAAATTCTTACAAAATTCGTTCAGGGGCTGTGATGCCACCTGGATTGACCATATCTAGACCCGCAGCTGATTGAGACATAAGGGTGGACACTCTTGGGGCTGAGAGGTTTGGTGAGGTTGGGTGAGCAAACGCAGACGCTTTAAAGTAATACTGCGTGGTACCCATCCCATGGGTCCCAAATCTCCAGGTTCAAGGGCATCTTCCTACATCGAAAACATGCATGAGAAACCCAGAAGACGGTCCACCGAGTGAACGGGAAAGGTTTCTAAAACGCACCTCATTTCTCATCTCCTTGTGCTCGGGTTCGCCATTCCAGCCGCTTTACTAGCAATCTCCCTCCTTGGAGAATCAGCACCTTTAACCTCCTGTTCCATACAGGTTGCAATTTGTCCTGAGGGTGAACGGGAAGAGGGGGAACCAATGAGAGACAAGCTCTACGTGTTGGGACAGGCACAGGTCACTCTATTTTCCCATCAGGAAGAAGAATTAACCACAGGCTCAGTCTGCCGCCCGGAAGCAGAATAGGGCCTAAAGCAATCCTGCGCTTTTGCGGCCAGCTCCCAAGAGAGCGAGTTGAAAAATGGAGCTCAGGGGCACTGCAATTCACAAACCTGCAGACTTATAAATGATAACTCTCGTCTACAAATATATTGAGGGAAGGCAACAAAGAGGATTTGAAAGCAAGGCAGAATTGCAGGAAACAGATTTCAGGAGGCAGATTCGAATCGCCTTTAAAGCACAGGAAAAGCGGCAAAACCTCGACAATGATGCCCTTGGCCAAAAAGGGCGTATGCGTTTTTTCCTGAATATATTCAGGAAAAAACGCATACGCCCTGTTTGGCCAACCAAGCAACCTGGAAAGGCAAATCAGCGCTACAAAGAAGTCTCGCTTCCCATCGGTCAAAAGGGCCATGCTGAATAAAGTGTCAAAACCAGAAATGCAGGACAGGCCACGGAGAAACGGGAGCCTTGCTACGCTGATGGGCGGGATGTAAATTGCCAACAGCCACTCTGGAGAAGTGTACGGTGTGTCCTGAAACATTTACAAAACTCAGCTTAGAGAGCATAGGGCACTTCCACTCATGGGCGTATAAATTGGGAAAACTAAAAATCAGCAAGACACAAGCACCCCAAAGTTTAGGGCTGCTCTGTTGACAAGAACCTCCACTTCGTTACACCTTAAATATCCCAGGAAAGAGAAAAATGGATAAAGAAGTTGTGGTCCTTATGTACAATGGAATATCACTCAGCCATGAAATCAACGTCATAAGGCTAGTAGCAGCATGATGAGTGGATTTAGGTACGACGATTCTAAGTCAAATAAGTCACACAGAAAAAGACACTTATCATAAGATATCACCTATAGAGGGAATGTAAAAACCGCTGCCCTTGAACTGAATTACAAAACAGAACAGAGTCACACGGTTAGAAAACACACTATGGCTGCCTAACGGGAAAGGTGAGGTGGGGTGATGCATAAAACAAGGGTTTCAAATTAGCTCAGATACCGTTCCATAAACCCAATACGTAATAGACAAGACCTATTCCTTGCTCAGGGAACTGGACTCAACACCCCCTATTCACCGCCCAAGAGTATATCTGACTAGTAAGAATCTTAAAACCTATGTATTGATATCTCTCTGTAAGTGAGTCAAGTGGGTGTAAAGCTGCATAAACACAGCAGTGAAAAGCAGCTAAACCCCATTATAAAACTCAATTAATTTTAAAAACCCGTGAAACAAAGACAGTGAAAGGGAGAGAAATTCTTACAAAATTCGTTCAGGGGCTGTGATGCCACCTGGATTGACCATATCTAGACCCGCAGCTGATTGAGACATAAGGGTGGACAATCTTGGGGCTGAGAGGTTTGGTGAGGTTGGGTGAGCAAACGCAGACGCTTTAAAGTAATACTGCGTGGTACCCATCCCATGGGTCCCAAATCTCCAGGTTCAAGGGCATCTTCCTACATCGAAAACATGCATGAGAAACCCAGAAGACGGTCCACCGAGTGAACGGGAAAGGTTTCTAAAACGCACCTCATTTCTCATCTCCTTGTGCTCGGGTTCGCCATTCCAGCCGCTTTACTAGCAATCTCCCTCCATGGAGAATCAGCACCTTTAACCTCCTGTTCCATACAGGTTGCAATTTGTCCTGAGGGTGAACGGGAAGAGGGGGAACCAATGAGAGACAAGCTCTACGTGTTGGGACAGGCACAGGTCACTCTATTTTCCCATCAGGAAGAAGAATTAACCACAGGCTCAGTCTGCCGCCCGGAAGCAGAATAGGGCCTAAAGCAATCCTGCGCTTTTGCGGCCAGCTCCCAAGAGAGCGAGTTGAAAAATGGAGCTCAGGGGCACTGCAATTCACAAACCTGCAGACTTATAAATGATAACTCTCGTCTACAAATATATTGAGGGAAGGCAACAAAGAGGATTTGAAAGCAAGGCAGAATTGCAGGAAACAGATTTCAGGAGGCAGATTCGAATCGCCTTTAAAGCACAGGAAAAGCGGCAAAACCTCGACAATGATGCCCTTGGCCAAAAAGGGCGTATGCGTTTTTTCCTGAATATATTCAGGAAAAAACGCATACGCCCTGTTTGGCCAACCAAGCAACCTGGAAAGGCAAATCAGCGCTACAAAGAAGTCTCGCTTCCCATCGGTCAAAAGGGCCATGCTGAATAAAGTGTCAAAACCAGAAATGCAGGACAGGCCACGGAGAAACGGGAGCCTTGCTACGCTGATGGGCGGGATGTAAATTGCCAACAGCCACTCTGGAGAAGTGTACGGTGTGTCCTGAAACATTTACAAAACTCAGCTTAGAGAGCATAGGGCACTTCCACTCATGGGCGTATAAATTGGGAAAACTAAAAATCAGCAAGACACAAGCACCCCAAAGTTTAGGGCTGCTCTGTTGACAAGAACCTCCACTTCGTTACACCTTAAATATCCCAGGAAAGAGAAAAATGGATAAAGAAGTTGTGGTCCTTATGTACAATGGAATATCACTCAGCCATGAAATCAACGTCATAAGGCTAGTAGCAGCATGATGAGTGGATTTAGGTACGACGATTCTAAGTCAAATAAGTCACACAGAAAAAGACACTTATCATAAGATATCACCTATAGAGGGAATGTAAAAACCGCTGCCCTTGAACTGAATTACAAAACAGAACAGAGTCACACGGTTAGAAAACACACTATGGCTGCCTAACGGGAAAGGTGAGGTGGGGTGATGCATAAAACAAGGGTTTCAAATTAGCTCAGATACCGTTCCATAAACCCAATACGTAATAGACAAGACCTATTCCTTGCTCAGGGAACTGGACTCAACACCCCCTATTCACCGCCCAAGAGTATATCTGACTAGTAAGAATCTTAAAACCTATGTATTGATATCTCTCTGTAAGTGAGTCAAGTGGGTGTAAAGCTGCATAAACACAGCAGTGAAAAGCAGCTAAACCCCATTATAAAACTCAATTAATTTTAAAAACCCGTGAAACAAAGACAGTGAAAGGGAGAGAAATTCTTACAAAATTCGTTCAGGGGCTGTGATGCCACCTGGATTGACCATATCTAGACCCGCAGCTGATTGAGACATAAGGGTGGACAATCTTGGGGCTGAGAGGTTTGGTGAGGTTGGGTGAGCAAACGCAGACGCTTTAAAGTAATACTGCGTGGTACCCATCCCATGGGTCCCAAATCTCCAGGTTCAAGGGCATCTTCCTACATCGAAAACATGCATGAGAAACCCAGAAGACGGTCCACCGAGTGAACGGGAAAGGTTTCTAAAACGCACCTCATTTCTCATCTCCTTGTGCTCGGGTTCGCCATTCCAGCCGCTTTACTAGCAATCTCCCTCCATGGAGAATCAGCACCTTTAACCTCCTGTTCCATACAGGTTGCAATTTGTCCTGAGGGTGAACGGGAAGAGGGGGAACCAATGAGAGACAAGCTCTACGTGTTGGGACAGGCACAGGTCACTCTATTTTCCCATCAGGAAGAAGAATTAACCACAGGCTCAGTCTGCCGCCCGGAAGCAGAATAGGGCCTAAAGCAATCCTGCGCTTTTGCGGCCAGCTCCCAAGAGAGCGAGTTGAAAAATGGAGCTCAGGGGCACTGCAATTCACAAACCTGCAGACTTATAAATGATAACTCTCGTCTACAAATATATTGAGGGAAGGCAACAAAGAGGATTTGAAAGCAAGGCAGAATTGCAGGAAACAGATTTCAGGAGGCAGATTCGAATCGCCTTTAAAGCACAGGAAAAGCGGCAAAACCTCGACAATGATGCCCTTGGCCAAAAAGGGCATATGCGTTTTTTCCTGAATATATTCAGGAAAAAACGCATACGCCCTTTTTGGCCAACCAAGCAACCTGGAAAGGCAAATCAGCGCTACAAAGAAGTCTCGCTTCCCATCGGTCAAAAGGGCCATGCTGAATAAAGTGTCAAATCCAGAAATGCAGGACAGGCCACGGAGAAACGGGAGCCTTGCTACGCTGATGGGCGGGATGTAAATTGCCAACAGCCACTCTGGAGAAGTGTACGGTGTGTCCTGAAACATTTACAAAACTCAGCTTAGAGAGCATAGGGCACTTCCACTCATGGGCGTATAAATTGGGAAAACTAAAAATCAGCAAGACACAAGCACCCCAAAGTTTAGGGCTGCTCTGTTGACAAGAACCTCCACTTCGTTACACCTTAAATATCCCAGGAAAGAGAAAAATGGATAAAGAAGTTGTGGTCCTTATGTACAATGGAATATCACTCAGCCATGAAATCAACGTCATAAGGCTAGTAGCAGCATGATGAGTGGATTTAGGTACGACGATTCTAAGTCAAATAAGTCACACAGAAAAAGACACTTATCATAAGATATCACCTATAGAGGGAATGTAAAAACCGCTGCCCTTGAACTGAATTACAAAACAGAACAGAGTCACACGGTTAGAAAACACACTATGGCTGCCTAACGGGAAAGGTGAGGTGGGGTGATGCATAAAACAAGGGTTTCAAATTAGCTCAGATACCGTTCCATAAACCCAATACGTAATAGACAAGACCTATTCCTTGCTCAGGGAACTGGACTCAACACCCCCTATTCACCGCCCAAGAGTATATCTGACTAGTAAGAATCTTACAACCTATGTATTGATATCTCTCTGTAAGTGAGTCAAGTGGGTGTAAAGCTGCATAAACACAGCAGTGAAAAGCAGCTAAACCCCATTGTAAAACTCAATTAATTTTAAAAACCCGTGAAACAAAGACAGTGAAAGGGAGAGAAATTCTTACAAAATTCGTTCAGGGGCTGTGATGCCACCTGGATTGACCATATCTAGACCCGCAGCTGATTGAGACATAAGGGTGGACACTCTTGGGGCTGAGAGGTTTGGTGAGGTTGGGTGAGCAAACGCAGACGCTTTAAAGTAATACTGCGTGGTACCCATCCCATGGGTCCCAAATCTCCAGGTTCAAGGGCATCTTCCTACATCGAAAACATGCATGAGAAACCCAGAATACGGTCCACCGAGTGAACGGGAAAGGTTTCTAAAACGCACCTCATTTCTCATCTCCTTGTGCTCGGGTTCGCCATTCCAGCCGCTTTACTAGCAATCTCCCTCCATGGAGAATCAGCACCTTTAACCTCCTGTTCCATACAGGTTGCAATTTGTCCTGAGGGTGAACGGGAAGAGGGGGAACCAATGAGAGACAAGCTCTACGTGTTGGGACAGGCACAGGTCACTCTATTTTCCCATCAGGAAGAAGAATTAACCACAGGCTCAGTCTGCCGCCCGGAAGCAGAATAGGGCCTAAAGCAATCCTGCGCTTTTGCGGCCAGCTCCCAAGAGAGCGAGTTGAAAAATGGAGCTCAGGGGCACTGCAATTCACAAACCTGCAGACTTATAAATGATAACTCTCGTCTACAAATATATTGAGGGAAGGCAACAAAGAGGATTTGAAAGCAAGGCAGAATTGCAGGAAACAGATTTCAGGAGGCAGATTCGAATCGCCTTTAAAGCACAGGAAAAGCGGCAAAACCTCGACAATGATGCCCTTGGCCAAAAAGGGCGTATGCGTTTTTTCCTGAATATATTCAGGAAAAAACGCATACGCCCTGTTTGGCCAACCAAGCAACCTGGAAAGGCAAATCAGCGCTACAAAGAAGTCTCGCTTCCCATCGGTCAAAAGGGCCATGCTGAATAAAGTGTCAAAACCAGAAATGCAGGACAGGCCACGGAGAAACGGGAGCCTTGCTACGCTGATGGGCGGGATGTAAATTGCCAACAGCCACTCTGGAGAAGTGTACGGTGTGTCCTGAAACATTTACAAAACTCAGCTTAGAGAGCATAGGGCACTTCCACTCATGGGCGTATAAATTGGGAAAACTAAAAATCAGCAAGACACAAGCACCCCAAAGTTTAGGGCTGCTCTGTTGACAAGAACCTCCACTTCGTTACACCTTAAATATCCCAGGAAAGAGAAAAATGGATAAAGAAGTTGTGGTCCTTATGTACAATGGAATATCACTCAGCCATGAAATCAACGTCATAAGGCTAGTAGCAGCATGATGAGTGGATTTAGGTACGACGATTCTAAGTCAAATAAGTCACACAGAAAAAGACACTTATCATAAGATATCACCTATAGAGGGAATGTAAAAACCGCTGCCCTTGAACTGAATTACAAAACAGAACAGAGTCACACGGTTAGAAAACACACTATGGCTGCCTAACGGGAAAGGTGAGGTGGGGTGATGCATAAAACAAGGGTTTCAAATTAGCTCAGATACCGTTCCATAAACCCAATACGTAATAGACAAGACCTATTCCTTGCTCAGGGAACTGGACTCAACACCCCCTATTCACCGCCCAAGAGTATATCTGACTAGTAAGAATCTTAAAACCTATGTATTGATATCTCTCTGTAAGTGAGTCAAGTGGGTGTAAAGCTGCATAAACACAGCAGTGAAAAGCAGCTAAACCCCATTATAAAACTCAATTAATTTTAAAAACCCGTGAAACAAAGACAGTGAAAGGGAGAGAAATTCTTACAAAATTCGTTCAGGGGCTGTGATGCCACCTGGATTGACCATATCTAGACCCGCAGCTGATTGAGACATAAGGGTGGACAATCTTGGGGCTGAGAGGTTTGGTGAGGTTGGGTGAGCAAACGCAGACGCTTTAAAGTAATACTGCGTGGTACCCATCCCATGGGTCCCAAATCTCCAGGTTCAAGGGCATCTTCCTACATCGAAAACATGCATGAGAAACCCAGAAGACGGTCCACCGAGTGAACGGGAAAGGTTTCTAAAACGCACCTCATTTCTCATCTCCTTGTGCTCGGGTTCGCCATTCCAGCCGCTTTACTAGCAATCTCCCTCCATGGAGAATCAGCACCTTTAACCTCCTGTTCCATACAGGTTGCAATTTGTCCTGAGGGTGAACGGGAAGAGGGGGAACCAATGAGAGACAAGCTCTACGTGTTGGGACAGGCACAGGTCACTCTATTTTCCCATCAGGAAGAAGAATTAACCACAGGCTCAGTCTGCCGCCCGGAAGCAGAATAGGGCCTAAAGCAATCCTGCGCTTTTGCGGCCAGCTCCCAAGAGAGCGAGTTGAAAAATGGAGCTCAGGGGCACTGCAATTCACAAACCTGCAGACTTATAAATGATAACTCTCGTCTACAAATATATTGAGGGAAGGCAACAAAGAGGATTTGAAAGCAAGGCAGAATTGCAGGAAACAGATTTCAGGAGGCAGATTCGAATCGCCTTTAAAGCACAGGAAAAGCGGCAAAACCTCGACAATGATGCCCTTGGCCAAAAAGGGCGTATGCGTTTTTTCCTGAATATATTCAGGAAAAAACGCATACGCCCTTTTTGGCCAACCAAGCAACCTGGAAAGGCAAATCAGCGCTACAAAGAAGTCTCGCTTCCCATCGGTCAAAAGGGCCATGCTGAATAAAGTGTCAAATCCAGAAATGCAGGACAGGCCACGGAGAAACGGGAGCCTTGCTACGCTGATGGGCGGGATGTAAATTGCCAACAGCCACTCTGGAGAAGTGTACGGTGTGTCCTGAAACATTTACAAAACTCAGCTTAGAGAGCATAGGGCACTTCCACTCATGGGCGTATAAATTGGGAAAACTAAAAATCAGCAAGACACAAGCACCTCAAAGTTTAGGGCTGCTCTGTTGACAAGAACCTCCACTTCGTTACACCTTAAATATCCCAGGAAAGATAAAAATGGATAAAGAAGTTGTGGTCCTTATGTACAATGGAATATCACTCAGCCATGAAATCAACGTCATAAGGCTAGTAGCAGCATGATGAGTGGATTTAGGTACGACGATTCTAAGTCAAATAAGTCACACAGAAAAAGACACTTATCATAAGATATCACCTATAGAGGGAATGTAAAAACCGCTGCCCTTGAACTGAATTACAAAACAGAACAGAGTCACTCGGTTAGAAAACACACTATGGCTGCCTAACGGGAAAGGTGAGGTGGGGTGATGCATAAAACAAGGGTTTCAAATTAGCTCAGATACCGTTCCATGAACCCAATACGTAATAGACAAGACCTACTCCTTGCTCAGGGAACTGGACTCAACACCCCCTATTCACCGCCCAAGAATATATCTGACTAGTAAGAATCTTAAAACCTATCTATTGATATCTCTCTGTAAGTGAGTCACGTGGGTGTAAAGCTGCATAAACACAGCAGTGAAAAGCAGCTAAACCCCATTATAAAACTCAATTAATTTTAAAAACCCGTGAAACAAAGACAGTGAAAGAGAGAGAAATTCTTACAAAATTCGTTCAGGGGCTGTGATGCCACCTGGATTGACCAAATCTAGACCCGCAGCTGATTGAGACATAAGGGTGGACACTCTTGGGGCTGAGAGTTTTGGTGAGGTTGGGTGAGCAAACGCAGACGCTTTAAAGTAATACTGCGTGGTACCCATCCCATGGGTCCCAAATCTCCAGGTTCAAGGGCATCTTCCTACATTGAAAACATGCATGAGAAACCCAGAAGATGGTCCACCGAGTGATCGGGAAAGGTTTCTAAAACGCACCCCATTTCTCATCTCCTTGTGCTCGGGTTCGCCATTCCAGCCGCTTTACTAGCAATCTCCCTCCTTGGAGAATCAGCACCTTTAACCTCCTGTTCCATACAGGTTGCAATTTGTCCTGAGGGTGAACGGGAAGACGGGGAACCAATGAGAGACTAGCTCTAGGTGTTGGGACAGGCACAGGTCACTCTATTTTCCCATCAGGAAGAAGAATTAACCACAGGCTCAGTCTGCCGCCCGGAAGCAGAATAGGGCCTAAAGCAATCCTGCGCTTTTGCGACCAGCTCCCAAGAGAGCGAGTTTAAAAATGGAGCTCAGGGGCACTGCAATTCACAAACCTGCAGACTTATAAATGATAACTCTCGTCTACAAATATATTGAGGGAAGGCAACAAAGAGGATTTGAAAGCAAGGCAGAATTGCAGGAAACAGATTTCAGCAGGCAGATTCGAATCGCCTTTAAAGCACAGGAAAAGCGGCAAAACCTCGACAATGATGCCCTTGGCCAAAAAGGGCGTATGCGTTTTTTCCTGAATATATTCAGGAAAAAACGCATACGCCCTTTTTGGCCAACCAAGCAACCTGGAAAGGCAAATCAGCGCAAGAAAGAAGTCTCGCTTCCCATCGGTCAAAAGGGCCATGCTGAATAAAGTGTCAAATCCAGAAATGCAGGACAGGCCACGGAGAAACGGGAGCCTTGCTACGCTGATGGGCGGGATGTAAATTGCCAACAGCCACTCTGGAGAAGTGTACGGTGTGTCCTGAAACATTTACAAAACTCAGCTTAGAGAGCATAGGGCACTTCCACTCATGGGCGTATAAATTGGGAAAACTAAAAATCAGCAAGACACAAGCACCCCAAAGTTTAGGGCTGCTCTGTTGACAAGAACCTCCACTTCGTTACACCTTAAATATCCCAGGAAAGAGAAAAATGGATAAAGAAGTTGTGGTCTTTATGTACAATGGAATATCACTCAGCCATGAAATCAACGTCATAAGGCTAGTAGCAGCATGATGAGTGGATTTAGGTACGACGATTCTAAGTCAAATAAGTCACACAGAAAAAGACACTTATCATAAGATATCACCTATAGAGGGAATGTAAAAACCGCTGCCCTTGAACTGAATTACAAAACAGAACAGAGTCATACGGTTAGAAAACACACTATGGCTGCCTAACGGCAAAGGTGAGGTGGGGTGATGCATAAAACAAGGGTTTCAAATTAGCTCAGATACCGTTCCATAAACCCAATACGTAATAGACAAGACCTACTCCTTGCTCAGGGAACTGGACTCAACACCCCCTATTCACCGCCCAAGAGTATATCTGACTAGTAAGAATCTTAAAACCTATGTATTGATATCTCTCTGTAAGTGAGTCAAGTGGGTGTAAAGCTGCATAAACACAGCAGTGAAAAGCAGCTAAACCCCATTATAAAACTCAATTAATTTTAAAAACCCGTGAAACAAAGACAGTGAAAGGGAGAGAAATTCTTACAAAATTCGTTCAGGGGCTGTGATGCCACCTGGATTGACCATATCTAGACCCGCAGCTGATTGAGACATAAGGGTGGACACTCTTGGGGCTGAGAGGTTTGGTGAGGTTGGGTGAGCAAACGCAGACGCTTTAAAGTAATACTGCGTGGTACCCATCCCATGGGTCCCAAATCTCCAGGTTCAAGGGCATCTTCCTACATCGAAAACATGCATGAGAAACCCAGAAGACGGTCCACCGAGTGAACGGGAAAGGTTTCTAAAACGCACCTCATTTCTCATCTCCTTGTGCTCGGGTTCGCCATTCCAGCCGCTTTACTAGCAATCTCCCTCCTTGGAGAATCAGCACCTTTAACCTCCTGTTCCATACAGGTTGCAATTTGTCCTGAGGGTGAACGGGAAGAGGGGGAACCAATGAGAGACTAGCTCTACGTGTTGGGACAGGCACAGGTCACTCTATTTTCCCATCAGGAAGAAGAATTAACCACAGGCTCAGTCTGCCGCCCGGAAGCAGAATAGGGCCTAAAGCAATCCTGCGCTTTTGCGGCCAGCTCCCAAGAGAGCGAGTTGAAAAATGGAGCTCAGGGGCACTGCAATTCACAAACCTGCAGACTTATAAATGATAACTCTCGTCTACAAATATATTGAGGGAAGGCAACAAAGAGGATTTGAAAGCAAGGCAGAATTGCAGGAAACAGATTTCAGGAGGCAGATTCGAATCGCCTTTAAAGCACAGGAAAAGCGGCAAAACCTCGACAATGATGCCCTTGGCCAAAAAGGGCGTATGCGTTTTTTCCTGAATATATTCAGGAAAAAACGCATACACCCTTTTTGGCCAACCAAGCAACCTGGAAAGGCAAATCAGCGCTACAAAGAAGTCTCGCTTCCCATCGGTCAAAAGGGCCATGCTGAATAAAGTGTCAAAACCAGAAATGCAGGACAGGCCACGGAGAAACGGGAGCCTTGCTACGCTGATGGGCGGGATGTAAATTGCCAACAGCCACTCTGGAGAAGTGTACGGTGTGTCCTGAAACATTTACAAAACTCAGCTTAGAGAGCATAGGGCACTTCCACTCATGGGCGTATAAATTGGGAAAACTAAAAATCAGCAAGACACAAGCACCCCAAAGTTTAGGGCTGCTCTGTTGACAAGAACCTCCACTTCGTTACACCTTAAATATCCCAGGAAAGAGAAAAATGGATAAAGAAGTTGTGGTCCTTATGTACAATGGAATATCACTCAGCCATGAAATCAACGTCATAAGGCTAGTAGCAGCATGATGAGTGGATTTAGGTACGACGATTCTAAGTCAAATAAGTCACACAGAAAAAGACACTTATCATAAGATATCACCTATAGAGGGAATGTAAAAACCGCTGCCCTTGAACTGAATTACAAAACAGAACAGAGTCATACGGTTAGAAAACACACTATGGCTGCCTAACGGCAAAGGTGAGGTGGGGTGATGCATAAAACAAGGGTTTCAAATTAGCTCAGATACCGTTCCATAAACCCAATACGTAATAGACAAGACCTACTCCTTGCTCAGGGAACTGGACTCAACACCCCCTATTCACCGCCCAAGAGTATATCTGACTAGTAAGAATCTTAAAACCTATGTATTGATATCTCTCTGTAAGTGAGTCAAGTGGGTGTAAAGCTGCATAAACACAGCAGTGAAAAGCAGCTAAACCCCATTATAAAACTCAATTAATTTTAAAAACCCATGAAACAAAGACAGTGAAAGGGAGAGAAATTCTTACAAAATTCGTTCAGGCGCTGTGATGCCACCTGGATTGACCATATCTAGACCCGCAGCTGATTGAGACATAAGGGTGGACACTCTTGGGGCTGAGGGGTTTGGTGAGGTTCGGTGAGCAAACGCAGACGCTTTAAAGTAATACTGCGTGGTACCCATCCCATGGGTCCCAAATCTCCAGGTTCAAGGGCATCTTCCTACATCGAAAACATGCATGAGAAACCCAGAAGATGGTCCACCGAGTGATCGGGAAAGGTTTCTAAAACGCACCTCATTTCTCGTCTCCTTGTGCTCGGGTTCGCCATTCCAGCCGCTTTACTAGCAATCTCCCTCCTTGGAGAATCAGCACCTTTAACCTCCTGTTCCATACAGGTGGCAATTTGAACTGAGGGTGAACGGGAAGACGGGGAACCAATGAGAGACTAGCTCTAGGTGTTGGGACAGGCACAGGTCACTCTATTTTCCCATCAGGAAGAAGAATTAACCACAGGCTCAGTCTGCCGCCCGGAAGCAGAATAGGGCCTAAAGCAATCCTGCGCTTTTGCGGCCAGCTCCCAAGAGAGCGAGTTGAAAAATGGAGCTCAGGGGCACTGCAATTCACAAACCTGCAGACTTATAAATGATAACTCTCGTCTACAAATATATTGAGGGAAGGCAACAAAGAGGATTTGAAAGCAAGGCAGAATTGCAGGAAACAGATTTCAGGAGGCAGATTCGAATCGCCTTTAAAGCACAGGAAAAGCGGCAAAACCTCGACAATGATGCCCTTGGCCAAAAAGGGCGTATGCGTTTTTTCCTGAATATATTCATGAAAAAACGCATACACCATTTTTGGCCAACCAAGCAACCTGGAAAGGCAAATCAGCGCTACAAAGAAGTCTCGCTTCCCATCGGTCAAAAGGGCCATGCTGAATAAAGTGTCAAAACCAGAAATGCAGGACAGGCCACGGAGAAACGGGAGCCTTGCTACGCTGATGGGCGGGATGTAAATTGCCAACAGCCACTCTGGAGAAGTGTACGGTGTGTCCTGAAACATTTACAAAACTCAGCTTAGAGAGCATAGGGCACTTCCACTCATGGGCGTATAAATTGGGAAAACTAAAAATCAGCAAGACACAAGCACCCCAAAGTTTAGGGCTGCTCTGTTGACAAAAACATCCACTTCGTTACACCTTAAATATCCCAGGAAAGATAAAAATGGATAAAGAAGTTGTGGTCCTTATGTACAATGGAATATCACTCAGCCATGAAATCAACGTCATAAGGCTAGTAGCAGCATGATGAGTGGATTTAGGTACGACGATTCTAAGTCAAATAAGTCACACAGAAAAAGACACTTATCATAAGATATCACCTATAGAGGGAATGTAAAAACCGCTGCCCTTGAACTGAATTACAAAACAGAACAGAGTCACTCGGTTAGAAAACACACTATGGCTGCCTAACGGGAAAGGTGAGGTGGGGTGATGCATAAAACAAGGGTTTCAAATTAGCTCAGATACCGTTCCATGAACCCAATACGTAATAGACAAGACCTACTCCTTGCTCAGGGAACTGGACTCAACACCCCCTATTCACCGCCCAAGAGTATATCTGACTAGTAAGAATCTTAAAACCTATGTATTGATATCTCTCTGTAAGTGAGTCAAGTGGGTGTAAAGATGCATAAACACAGCAGTGAAAAGCAGCTAAACCCCATTATTAAACTCAATTAATTTTAAAAACCCGTGAAACAAAGACAGTGAAAGGGAGAGAAATTCTTACAAAATTCGTTCAGGGGCTGTGATGCCACCTGGATTGACCATATCTAGACCCGCAGCTGATTGAGACATAAGGGTGGACACTCTTGGGGCTGAGAGGTTTGGTGAGGTTGGGTGAGCAAACGCAGACGCTTTAAAATAATACTGCGTGGTACCCATCCCATGGGTCCCAAATCTCCAGGTTCAAGGGCATCTTCCTACATCGAAAACATGCATGAGAAACCCAGAAGACGGTCCACCGAGTGAACGGGAAAGGTTTCTAAAACGCACCTCATTTCTCATCTCCTTGTGCTCGGGTTCGCCATTCCAGCCACTTTACTAGCAATCTCCCTCCTTGGAGAATCAGCACCTTTAACCTCCTGTTCCATACAGGTTGCAATTTGTCCTGAGGCTGAACGGGAAGAGGGGGAACCAATGAGAGACTAGCTCTAGGTGTTGGGACAGGCACAGGTCACTCTATTTTCCCATCAGGAAGAAGAATTAACCACAGGCTCAGTCTGCCGCCCGGAAGCAGAATAGGGCCTAAAGCAATCCTGCGCTTTTGCGGCCAGCTCCCAAGAGAGCGAGTTGAAAAATGGAGCTCAGGGGCACTGCAATTCACAAACCTGCAGACTTATAAATGATAACTCTCGTCTACAAATATATTGAGGGAAGGCAACAAAGAGGATTTGAAAGCAAGGCAGAATTGCAGGAAACAGATTTCAGGAGGCAGATTCGAATCGCCTTTAAAGCACAGGAAAAGCGGCAAAACCTCGACAATGATGCCCTTGGCCAAAAAGGGCGTATGCGTTTTTTCCTGAATATATTCAGGAAAAAACGCATACGCCCTTTTTGGCCAACCAAGCAACCTGGAAAGGCAAATCAGCGCTACAAAGAAGTCTCGCTTCCCATCGGTCAAAAGGGCCATGCTGAATAAAGTGTCAAAACCAGAAATGCAGGACAGGCCACGGAGAAACGGGAGCCTTGCTACGCTGATGGGCGGGATGTAAATTGCCAACAGCCACTCTGGAGAAGTGTACGGTGTGTCCTGAAACATTTACAAAACTCAGCTTAGAGAGCATAGGGCACTTCCACTCATGGGCGTATAAATTGGGAAAACTAAAAATCAGCAAGACACAAGCACCCCAAAGTTTAGGGCTGCTCTGTTGACAAGAACCTCCACTTCGTTACACCTTAAATATCCCAGGAAAGAGAAAAATGGATAAAGAAGTTGTGGTCCTTATGTACAATGGAATATCACTCAGCCATGAAATCAACGTCATAAGGCTAGTAGCAGCATGATGAGTGGATTTAGGTACGACGATTCTAAGTCAAATAAGTCACACAGAAAAAGACACTTATCATAAGATATCACCTATAGAGGGAATGTAAAAACCGCTGACCTTGAACTGAATTACAAAACAGAACAGAGTCATACGGTTAGAAAACACACTATGGCTGCCTAACGGCAAAGGTGAGGTGGGGTGATGCATAAAACAAGGGTTTCAAATTAGCTCAGATACCGTTCCATAAACCCAATACGTAATAGACAAGACCTACTCCTTGCTCAGGGAACTGGACTCAACACCCCCTATTCACCGCCCAAGAGTATATCTGACTAGTAAGAATCTTAAAACCTATGTATTGATATCTCTCTGTAAGTGAGTCAAGTGGGTGTAAAGCTGCATAAACACAGCAGTGAAAAGCAGCTAAACCCCATTATAAAACTCAATTAATTTTAAAAACCCATGAAACAAAGACAGTGAAAGGGAGAGAAATTCTTACAAAATTCGTTCAGGCGCTGTGATGCCACCTGGATTGACCATATCTAGACCCGCAGCTGATTGAGACATAAGGGTGGACACTCTTGGGGCTGAGGGGTTTGGTGAGGTTCGGTGAGCAAACGCAGACGCTTTAAAGTAATACTGCGTGGTACCCATCCCATGGGTCCCAAATCTCCAGGTTCAAGGGCATCTTCCTACATCGAAAACATGCATGAGAAACCCAGAAGATGGTCCACCGAGTGATCGGGAAAGGTTTCTAAAACGCACCTCATTTCTCGTCTCCTTGTGCTCGGGTTCGCCATTCCAGCCGCTTTACTAGCAATCTCCCTCCTTGGAGAATCAGCACCTTTAACCTCCTGTTCCATACAGGTGGCAATTTGAACTGAGGGTGAACGGGAAGACGGGGAACCAATGAGAGACTAGCTCTAGGTGTTGGGACAGGCACAGGTCACTCTATTTTCCCATCAGGAAGAAGAATTAACCACAGGCTCAGTCTGCCGCCCGGAAGCAGAATAGGGCCTAAAGCAATCCTGCGCTTTTGCGGCCAGCTCCCAAGAGAGCGAGTTGAAAAATGGAGCTCAGGGGCACTGCAATTCACAAACCTGCAGACTTATAAATGATAACTCTCGTCTACAAATATATTGAGGGAAGGCAACAAAGAGGATTTGAAAGCAAGGCAGAATTGCAGGAAACAGATTTCAGGAGGCAGATTCGAATCGCCTTTAAAGCACAGGAAAAGCGGCAAAACCTCGACAATGATGCCCTTGGCCAAAAAGGGCGTATGCGTTTTTTCCTGAATATATTCATGAAAAAACGCATACACCATTTTTGGCCAACCAAGCAACCTGGAAAGGCAAATCAGCGCTACAAAGAAGTCTCGCTTCCCATCGGTCAAAAGGGCCATGCTGAATAAAGTGTCAAAACCAGAAATGCAGGACAGGCCACGGAGAAACGGGAGCCTTGCTACGCTGATGGGCGGGATGTAAATTGCCAACAGCCACTCTGGAGAAGTGTACGGTGTGTCCTGAAACATTTACAAAACTCAGCTTAGAGAGCATAGGGCACTTCCACTCATGGGCGTATAAATTGGGAAAACTAAAAATCAGCAAGACACAAGCACCCCAAAGTTTAGGGCTGCTCTGTTGACAAAAACATCCACTTCGTTACACCTTAAATATCCCAGGAAAGATAAAAATGGATAAAGAAGTTGTGGTCCTTATGTACAATGGAATATCACTCAGCCATGAAATCAACGTCATAAGGCTAGTAGCAGCATGATGAGTGGATTTAGGTACGACGATTCTAAGTCAAATAAGTCACACAGAAAAAGACACTTATCATAAGATATCACCTATAGAGGGAATGTAAAAACCGCTGCCCTTGAACTGAATTACAAAACAGAACAGAGTCACTCGGTTAGAAAACACACTATGGCTGCCTAACGGGAAAGGTGAGGTGGGGTGATGCATAAAACAAGGGTTTCAAATTAGCTCAGATACCGTTCCATGAACCCAATACGTAATAGACAAGACCTACTCCTTGCTCAGGGAACTGGACTCAACACCCCCTATTCACCGCCCAAGAGTATATCTGACTAGTAAGAATCTTAACACCTATCTATTGATATCTCTCTGTAAGTGAGTCAAGTGGGTGTAAAGATGCATAAACACAGCAGTGAAAAGCAGCTAAACCCCATTATTAAACTCAATTAATTTTAAAAACCCGTGAAACAAAGACAGTGAAAGGGAGAGAAATTCTTACAAAATTCGTTCAGGGGCTGTGATGCCACCTGGATTGACCATATCTAGACCCGCAGCTGATTGAGACATAAGGGTGGACACTCTTGGGGCTGAGAGGTTTGGTGAGGTTGGGTGAGCAAACGCAGACGCTTTAAAATAATACTGCGTGGTACCCATCCCATGGGTCCCAAATCTCCAGGTTCAAGGGCATCTTCCTACATCGAAAACATGCATGAGAAACCCAGAAGACGGTCCACCGAGTGAACGGGAAAGGTTTCTAAAATGCACCTCATTTCTCATCTCCTTGTGCTCGGGTTCGCCATTCCAGCCACTTTACTAGCAATCTCCCTCCTTGGAGAATCAGCACCTTTAACCTCCTGTTCCATACAGGTTGCAATTTGTCCTGAGGCTGAACGGGAAGAGGGGGAACCAATGAGAGACTAGCTCTAGGTGTTGGGACAGGCACAGGTCACTCTATTTTCCCATCAGGAAGAAGAATTAACCACAGGCTCAGTCTGCCGCCCGGAAGCAGAATAGGGCCTAAAGCAATCCTGCGCTTTTGCGGCCAGCTCCCAAGAGAGCGAGTTGAAAAATGGAGCTCAGGGGCACTGCAATTCACAAACCTGCAGACTTATAAATGATAACTCTCGTCTACAAATATATTGAGGGAAGGCAACAAAGAGGATTTGAAAGCAAGGCAGAATTGCAGGAAACAGATTTCAGGAGGCAGATTCGAATCGCCTTTAAAGCACAGGAAAAACGGCAAAACCTCGACAATGATGCCCTTGGCCAAAAAGGGCGTATGCGTTTTTTCCTGAATATATTCAGGAAAAAACGCATACGCCCTTTTTGGCCAACCAAGCAACCTGGAAAGGCAAATCAGCGCTACAAAGAAGTCTCGCTTCCCATCGGTCAAAAGGGCCATGCTGAATAAAGTGTCAAAACCAGAAATGCAGGACAGGCCACGGAGAAACGGGAGCCTTGCTACGCTGATGGGCGGGATGTAAATTGCCAACAGCCACTCTGGAGAAGTGTACGGTGTGTCCTGAAACATTTACAAAACTCAGCTTAGAGAGCATAGGGCACTTCCACTCATGGGCGTATAAATTGGGAAAACTAAAAATCAGCAAGACACAAGCACCCCAAAGTTTAGGGCTGCTCTGTTGACAAGAACCTCCACTTCGTTACACCTTAAATATCCCAGGAAAGAGAAAAATGGATAAAGAAGTTGTGGTCCTTATGTACAATGGAATATCACTCAGCCATGAAATCAACGTCATAAGGCTAGTAGCAGCATGATGAGTGGATTTAGGTACGACGATTCTAAGTCAAATAAGTCACACAGAAAAAGACACTTATCATAAGATATCACCTATAGAGGGAATGTAAAAACCGCTGCCCTTGAACTGAATTACAAAACAGAACAGAGTCATACGGTTAGAAAAAACACTATGGCTGCCTAACGGCAAAGGTGAGGTGGGGTGATGCATAAAACAAGGGTTTCAAATTAGCTCAGATACCGTTCCATAAACCCAATACGTAATAGACAAGACCTACTCCTTGCTCAGGGAACTGGACTCAACACCCCCTATTCACCGCCCAAGAGTATATCTGACTAGTAAGAATCTTAAAACCTATGTATTGATATCTCTCTGTAAGTGAGTCAAGTGGGTGTAAAGCTGCATAAACACAGCAGTGAAAAGCAGCTAAACCCCATTATAAAACTCAATTAATTTTAAAAACCCATGAAACAAAGACAGTGAAAGGGAGAGAAATTCTTACAAAATTCGTTCAGGCGCTGTGATGCCACCTGGATTGACCATATCTAGACCCGCAGCTGATTGAGACATAAGGGTGGACACTCTTGGGGCTGAGGGGTTTGGTGAGGTTCGGTGAGCAAACGCAGACGCTTTAAAGTAATACTGCGTGGTACCCATCCCATGGGTCCCAAATCTCCAGGTTCAAGGGCATCTTCCTACATCGAAAACATGCATGAGAAACCCAGAAGATGGTCCACCGAGTGATCGGGAAAGGTTTCTAAAACGCACCTCATTTCTCGTCTCCTTGTGCTCGGGTTCGCCATTCCAGCCGCTTTACTAGCAATCTCCCTCCTTGGAGAATCAGCACCTTTAACCTCCTGTTCCATACAGGTTGCAATTTGAACTGAGGGTGAACGGGAAGACGGGGAACCAATGAGAGACTAGCTCTAGGTGTTGGGACAGGCACAGGTCACTCTATTTTCCCATCAGGAAGAAGAATTAACCACAGGCTCAGTCTGCCGCCCGGAAGCAGAATAGGGCCTAAAGCAATCCTGCGCTTTTGCGGCCAGCTCCCAAGAGAGCGAGTTGAAAAATGGAGCTCAGGGGCACTGCAATTCACAAACCTGCAGACTTATAAATGATAACTCTCGTCTACAAATATATTGAGGGAAGGCAACAAAGAGGATTTGAAAGCAAGGCAGAATTGCAGGAAACAGATTTCAGGAGGCAGATTCGAATCGCCTTTAAAGCACAGGAAAAGCGGCAAAACCTCGACAATGATGCCCTTGGCCAAAAAGGGCGTATGCGTTTTTTCCTGAATATATTCATGAAAAAACGCATACACCATTTTTGGCCAACCAAGCAACCTGGAAAGGCAAATCAGCGCTACAAAGAAGTCTCGCTTCCCATCGGTCAAAAGGGCCATGCTGAATAAAGTGTCAAAACCAGAAATGCAGGACAGGCCACGGAGAAACGGGAGCCTTGCTACGCTGATGGGCGGGATGTAAATTGCCAACAGCCACTCTGGAGAAGTGTACGGTGTGTCCTGAAACATTTACAAAACTCAGCTTAGAGAGCATAGGGCACTTCCACTCATGGGCGTATAAATTGGGAAAACTAAAAATCAGCAAGACACAAGCACCCCAAAGTTTAGGGATGCTCTGTTGACAAAAACATCCACTTCGTTACACCTTAAATATCCCAGGAAAGAGAAAAATGGATAAAGAAGTTGTGGTCCTTATGTACAATGGAATATCACTCAGCCATGAAATCAACGTCATAAGGCTAGTAGCAGCATGATGAGTGGATTTAGGTACGACGATTCTAAGTCAAATAAGTCACACAGAAAAAGACACTTATCATAAGATATCACCTATAGAGGGAATGTAAAAACCGCTGCCCTTGAACTGAATTACAAAACAGAACAGAGTCACTCGGTTAGAAAACACACTATGGCTGCCTAACGGGAAAGGTGAGGTGGGGTGATGCATAAAACAAGGGTTTCAAATTAGCTCAGATACCGTTCCATGAACCCAATACGTAATAGACAAGACCTACTCCTTGCTCAGGGAACTGGACTCAACACCCCCTATTCACCGCCCAAGAGTATATCTGACTAGTAAGAATCTTAAAACCTATCTATTGATATCTCTCTGTAAGTGAGTCAAGTGGGTGTAAAGATGCATAAACACAGCAGTGAAAAGCAGCTAAACCCCATTATTAAACTCAATTAATTTTAAAAACCCGTGAAACAAAGACAGTGAAAGGGAGAGAAATTCTTACAAAATTCGTTCAGGGGCTGTGATGCCACCTGGATTGACCATATCTAGACCCGCAGCTGATTGAGACATAAGGGTGGACACTCTTGGGGCTGAGAGGTTTGGTGAGGTTGGGTGAGGAAACGCAGACGCTTTAAAGTAATACTGCGTGGTACCCATCCCATGGGTCCCAAATCTCCAGGTTCAAGGGCATCTTCCTACATCGAAAACATGCATGAGAAACCCAGAAGATGGTCCACCGAGTGATCGGGAAAGGTTTCTAAAACGCACCTCATTTCTCATCTCCTTGTGCTCGGGTTCGCCATTCCAGCCACTTTACTAGCAATCTCCCTCCTTGGAGAATCAGCACCTTTAACCTCCTGTTCCATACAGGTTGCAATTTGTCCTGAGGCTGAACGGGAAGAGGGGGAACCAATGAGAGACTAGCTCTAGGTGTTGGGACAGGCACAGGTCACTCTATTTTCCCATCAGGAAGAAGAATTAACCACAGGCTCAGTCTGCCGCCCGGAAGCAGAATAGGGCCTAAAGCAATCCTGCGCTTTTGCGGCCAGCTCCCAAGAGAGCGAGTTGAAAAATGGAGCTCAGGGGCACTGCAATTCACAAACCTGCAGACTTATAAATGATAACTCTCGTCTACAAATATATTGAGGGAAGGCAACAAAGAGGATTTGAAAGCAAGGCAGAATTGCAGGAAACAGATTTCAGGAGGCAGATTCGAATCGCCTTTAAAGCACAGGAAAAACGGCAAAACCTCGACAATGATGCCCTTGGCCAAAAAGGGCGTATGCGTTTTTTCCTGAATATATTCAGGAAAAAACGCATACGCCCTTTTTGGCCAACCAAGCAACCTGGAAAGGCAAATCAGCGCTACAAAGAAGTCTCGCTTCCCATCGGTCAAAAGGGCCATGCTGAATAAAGTGTCAAAACCAGAAATGCAGGACAGGCCACGGAGAAACGGGAGCCTTGCTACGCTGATGGGCGGGATGTAAATTGCCAACAGCCACTCTGGAGAAGTGTACGGTGTGTCCTGAAACATTTACAAAGCTCAGCTTAGAGAGCATAGGGCACTTCCACTCATGGGCGTATAAATTGGGAAAACTAAAAATCAGCAAGACACAAGCACCCCAAAGTTTAGGGCTGCTCTGTTGACAAGAACCTCCACTTCGTTACACCTTAAATATCCCAGGAAAGAGAAAAATGGATAAAGAAGTTGTGGTCCTTATGTACAATGGAATATCACTCAGCCATGAAATCAACGTCATAAGGCTAGTAGCAGCATGATGAGTGGATTTAGGTACGACGATTCTAAGTCAAATAAGTCACACAGAAAAAGACACTTATCATAAGATATCACCTATAGAGGGAATGTAAAAACCGCTGCCCTTGAACTGAATTACAAAACAGAACAGAGTCATACGGTTAGAGAACACACTATGGCTGCCTAACGGCAAAGGTGAGGTGGGGTGATGCATAAAACAAGGGTTTCAAATTAGCTCAGATACCGTTCCATAAACCCAATACGTAATAGACAAGACCTACTCCTTGCTCAGGGAACTGGACTCAACACCCCCTATTCACCGCCCAAGAGTATATCTGACTAGTAAGAATCTTACAACCTATGTATTGATATCTCTCTGTAAGTGAGTCAAGTGGGTGTAAAGCTGCATAAACACATCAGTGAAAAGCAGCTAAACCCCATTATAAAACTCAATTAATTTTAAAAACCCGTGAAACAAAGACAGTGAAAGGGAGAGAAATTCTTACAAAATTCGTTCAGGCGCTGTGATGCCACCTGGATTGACCATATCTAGACCCGCAGCTGATTGAGACATAAGGGTGGACACTCTTGGGGCTGAGGGGTTTGGTGAGGTTCGGTGAGCAAACGCAGACGCTTTAAAGTAATACTGCGTGGTACCCATCCCATGGGTCCCAAATCTCCAGGTTCAAGGGCATCTTCCTACATCGAAAACATGCATGAGAAACCCAGAAGATGGTCCACCGAGTGATTGGGAAAGGTTTCTAAAACGCACCTCATTTCTCGTCTCCTTGTGCTCGGGTTCGCCATTCCAGCCGCTTTACTAGCAATCTCCCTCCTTGGAGAATCAGCACCTTTAACCTCCTGTTCCATACAGGTGGCAATTTGAACTGAGGGTGAACGGGAAGACGGGGAACCAATGAGAGACTAGCTCTAGGTGTTGGGACAGGCACAGGTCACTCTATTTTCCCATCAGGAAGAAGAATTAACCACAGGCTCAGTCTGCCGCCCGGAAGCAGAATAGGGCCTAAAGCAATCCTGCGCTTTTGCGGCCAGCTCCCAAGAGAGCGAGTTGAAAAATGGAGCTCAGGGGCACTGCAATTCACAAACCTGCAGACTTATAAATGATAACTCTCGTCTACAAATATATTGAGGGAAGGCAACAAAGAGGATTTGAAAGCAAGGCAGAATTGCAGGAAACAGATTTCAGGAGGCAGATTCGAATCGCCTTTAAAGCACAGGAAAAGCGGCAAAACCTCGACAATGATGCCCTTGGCCAAAAAGGGCGTATGCGTTTTTTCCTGAATATATTCATGAAAAAACGCATACGCCCTTTTTGGCCAACCAAGCAACCTGGAAAGGCAAATCAGCGCTACAAAGAAGTCTCGCTTCCCATCGGTCAAAAGGGCCATGCTGAATAAAGTGTCAAAACCAGAAATGCAGGACAGGCCACGGAGAAACGGGAGCCTTGCTACGCTGATGGGCGGGATGTAAATTGCCAACAGCCACTCTGGAGAAGTGTACGGTGTGTCCTGAAACATTTACAAAACTCAGCTTAGAGAGCATAGGGCACTTCCACTCATGGGCGTATAAATTGGGAAAACTAAAAATCAGCAAGACACAAGCACCCCAAAGTTTAGGGCTGTTCTGTTGACAAAAACCTCCACTTCGTTACACCTTAAATATCCCAGGAAAGATAAAAATGGATAAAGAAGTTGTGGTCCTTATGTACAATGGAATATCACTCAGCCATGAAATCAACGTCATAAGGCTAGTAGCAGCATGATGAGTGGATTTAGGTACGACGATTCTAAGTCAAATAAGTCACACAGAAAAAGACACTTATCATAAGATATCACCTATAGAGGGAATGTAAAAACCGCTGCCCTTGAACTGAATTACAAAACAGAACAGAGTCACTCGGTTAGAAAACACACTATGGCTGCCTAACGGGAAAGGTGAGGTGGGGTGATGCATAAAACAAGGGTTTCAAATTAGCTCAGATACCGTTCCATGAACCCAATACGTAATAGACAAGACCTACTCCTTGCTCAGGGAACTGGACTCAACACCCCCTATTCACCGCCCAAGAGTATATCTGACTAGTAAGAATCTTAAAACCTATGTATTGATATCTCTCTGTAAGTGAGTCAAGTGGGTGTAAAGATGCATAAACACAGCAGTGAAAAGCAGCTAAACCCCATTATAAAACTCAATTAATTTTAAAAACCCGTGAAACAAAGACAGTGAAAGGGAGAGAAATTCTTACAAAATTCGTTCAGGGGCTGTGATGCCACCTGGATTGACCATATCTAGACCCGCAGCTGATTGAGACATAAGGGTGGACACTCTTGGGGCTGAGAGGTTTGGTGAGGTTGGGTGAGCAAACGCAGACGCTTTAAAATAATACTGCGTGGTACCCATCCCATGGGTCCCAAATCTCCAGGTTCAAGGGCATCTTCCTACATCGAAAACATGCATGAGAAACCCAGAAGACGGTCCACCGAGTGAACGGGAAAGGTTTCTAAAACGCACCTCATTTCTCATCTCCTTGTGCTCGGGTTCGCCATTCCAGCCACTTTACTAGCAATCTCCCTCCTTGGAGAATCAGCACCTTTAACCTCCTGTTCCATACAGGTTGCAATTTGTCCTGAGGCTGAACGGGAAGAGGGGGAACCAATGAGAGACTAGCTCTAGGTGTTGGGACAGGCACAGGTCACTCTATTTTCCCATCAGGAAGAAGAATTAACCACAGGCTCAGTCTGCCGCCCGGAAGCAGAATAGGGCCTAAAGCAATCCTGCGCTTTTGCGGCCAGCTCCCAAGAGAGCGAGTTGAAAAATGGAGCTCAGGGGCACTGCAATTCACAAACCTGCAGACTTATAAATGATAACTCTCGTCTACAAATATATTGAGGGAAGGCAACAAAGAGGATTTGAAAGCAAGGCAGAATTGCAGGAAACAGATTTCAGGAGGCAGATTCGAATCGCCTTTAAAGCACAGGAAAAGCGGCAAAACCTCGACAATGATGCCCTTGGCCAAAAAGGGCGTATGCGTTTTTTCCTGAATATATTCAGGAAAAAACGCATACGCCCTTTTTGGCCAACCAAGCAACCTGGAAAGGCAAATCAGCGCTACAAAGAAGTCTCGCTTCCCATCGGTCAAAAGGGCCATGCTGAATAAAGTGTCAAAACCAGAAATGCAGGACAGGCCACGGAGAAACGGGAGCCTTGCTACGCTGATGGGCGGGATGTAAATTGCCAACAGCCACTCTGGAGAAGTGTACGGTGTGTCCTGAAACATTTACAAAACTCAGCTTAGAGAGCATAGGGCACTTCCACTCATGGGCGTATAAATTGGGAAAACTAAAAATCAGCAAGACACAAGCACCCCAAAGTTTAGGGCTGCTCTGTTGACAAGAACCTCCACTTCGTTACACCTTAAATATCCCAGGAAAGAGAAAAATGGATAAAGAAGTTGTGGTCCTTATGTACAATGGAATATCACTCAGCCATGAAATCAACGTCATAAGGCTAGTAGCAGCATGATGAGTGGATTTAGGTACGACGATTCTAAGTGAAATAAGTCACACAGAAAAAGACACTTATCATAAGATATCACTTATAGAGGGAATGTAAAAACTGCTACCCTTGAACTGAATTACAAAACAGAACAGAGTCACACGGTTAGAAAACACACTATGGCTGCCTAACGGGAAAGGTGAGGTGGGGTGATGCATAAAACAAGGGTTTCAAATTAGCTCAGATACCGTTCCATAAACCCAATATGTAATAGACAAGACCTACTCCTTGCTCAGGGAACTGGACTCAACACCCCCTATTCACCGCCCAAGAGTATATCTGACTCGTAAGAATCTTAAAACTTATGTATTGATATCTCTCTGTAAGTGAGTCAAGTGGGTGTAAAGCTGCATAAACACAGCAGTGAAAAGCAGCTAAACCCCATTATAAAACTCAATTAATTTTAAAAACCCGTGAAACAAAGACAGTGAAAGAGAGAGAAATTCTTACAAAATTCGTTCAGGGGCTGTGATGCCACCTGGATTGACCATATCTAGACCCGCAGCTGATTGAGACATAAGGGTGGACACTCTTGGGGCTGAGAGGTTTGGTGAGGTTGGGTGAGCAAACGCAGACGCTTTAAAGTAATACTGCGTGGTACCCATCCCATGGGTCCCAAATCTCCAGGTTCAAGGGCATCTTCCTATATCGAAAACATGCATGAGAAACCCAGAAGATGGTCCACCGAGTGATCGGGAAAGGTTTCTAAAACGCACCTCATTTCTCATCTCCTTGTGCTCGGGTTCGCCATTCCAGCCGCTTTACTAGCAATCTCCCTCCTTGGAGAATCAGCACCTTTAACCTCCTGTTCCATACAGGTTGCAATTTGTCCTGAGGGTGAACGGGAAGACGGGGAACCAATGAGAGACTAGCTCTAGGTGTTGGGACAGGCACAGGTCACTCTATTTTCCCATCAGGAAGAAGAATTAACCACAGGCTCAGTCTGCCGCCCGGAAGCAGAATAGGGCCTAAAGCAATCCTGCGCTTTTGTGGCCAGATCCCAAGAGAGCGAGATGAAAAATGGAGCTCAGGGGCACTGCAATTCACAAACCTGCAGACTTATAAATGATAACTCTCGTCTACAAATATATTGAGGGAAGGCAACAAAGAGGATTTGAAAGCAAGGCAGAATTGCAGGAAACAGATTTCAGGAGGCAGATTCGAATCGCCTTTAAAGCACAGGAAAAGCGGCAAAACCTCGACAATGATGCCCTTGGCCAAAAAGGGCGTATGCCTTTTTTCCTGAATATATTCAGGAAAAAACGCATACGCCCTTTTTGGCCAACCAAGCAACCTGGAAAGGCAAATCAGCGCTACAAAGAAGTCTCGCTTCCCATCGGTCAAAAGGGCCATGCTGAATAAAGTGTCAAAACCAGAAATGCAGGACAGGCCACGGAGAAACGGGAGCCTTGCTACGCTGATGGGCGGGATGTAAATTGCCAACAGCCACTCTGGAGAAGTGTACGGTGTGTCCTGAAACATTTACAAAACTCAGCTTAGAGAGCATAGGGCACTTCCACTCATGGGCATATAAATTGGGAAAACTAAAAATCAGCAAGACACAAGCACCCCAAAGTTTAGGGCTGCTCTGTTGACAAGAACCTCCACTTCGTTACACCTTAAATATCCCAGGAAAGATAAAAATGGATAAAGAAGTTGTGGTCCTTATGTACTATGGAATATCACTCAGCCATGAAATCAACGTCATAAGGCTAGTAGCAGCATGATGAGTGGATTTAGGTACGACGATTCTAAGTCAAATAAGTCACACAGAAAAAGACACTTATCATAAGATATCACCTATAGAGGGAATGGAAAAACCGCTGCCCTTGAACTGAATTACAAAACAGAACAGAGTCACTCGGTTAGAAAACACACTATGGCTGCCTAACGGGAAAGGTGAGGTGGGGTGATGCATAAAACAAGGGTTTCAAATTAGCTCAGATACCGTTCCATGAACCCAATACGTAATAGACAAGACCTACTCCTTGCTCAGGGAACTGAACTCAACACCCCCTATTCACCGCCCAAGAGTATATCTGACTAGTAAGAATCTTAAAACCTATGTATTGATATCTCTCTGTAAGTGAGTCAAGTGGGTGTAAAGCTGCATAAACACAGCAGTGAAAAGCAGCTAAACCCCATTATAAAACTCAATTAATTTTAAAAACCCGTGAAACAAAGACAGTGAAAGGGAGAGAAATTCTTACAAAATTCGTTCAGGGGCTGTGATGCCACCTGGATTGACCATATCTAGACCCGCAGCTGATTGAGACATAAGGGTGGACACTCTTGGGGCTGAGAGGTTTGGTGAGGTTGGGTGAGCAAACGCAGACGCTTTAAAGTAATACTGCGTGGTACCCATCCCATGGGTCCCAAATCTCCAGGTTCAAGGGCATCTTCCTACATCGAAAACATGCATGAGAAACCCAGAAGACGGTCCACCGAGTGAACGGGAAAGGTTTCTAAAACGCACCTCATTTATCATCTCCTTGTGCTCGGGTTCGCCATTCCAGCCGCTTTACTAGCAATCTCCCTCCTTGGAGAATCAGCACCTTTAACCTCCTGTTCCATACAGGTTGCAATTTGTCCTGAGGGTGAACGGGAAGAGGGGGAACCAATGAGAGACAAGCTCTACGTGTTGGGACAGGCACAGGTCACTCTATTTTCCCATCAGGAAGAAGAATTAACCACAGGCTCAGTCTGCCGCCCGGAAGCAGAATAGGGCCTAAAGCAATCCTGCGCTTTTGCGGCCAGCTCCCAAGAGAGCGAGTTGAAAAATGGAGCTCAGGGGCACTGCAATTCACAAACCTGCAGACTTATAAATGATAACTCTCGTCTACAAATATATTGAGGGAAGGCAACAAAGAGGATTTGTCAAGGCAGAATTGCAGGAAACAGATTTCAGGAGGCAGATTCGAATCGCCTTTAAAGCACAGGAAAAACGGCAAAACCTCGACAATGATGCCCTTGGCCAAAAAGGGCGTATGCGTTTTTTCCTGAATATATTCAGGAAAAAACGCATACGCCCTTTTTGGCCCAACCAAGCAACCTGGAAAGGCAAATCAGCGCTACAAAGAAGTCTCGCTTCCCATCGGTCAAAAGGGCCATGCTGAATAAAGTGTCAAAACCAGAAATGCAGGACAGGCCACGGAGAAACGGGAGCCTTGCTACGCTGATGGGCGGGATGTAAATTGCCAACAGCCACTCTGGAGAAGTGTACGGTGTGTCCTGAAACATTTACAAAACTCAGCTTAGAGAGCATAGGGCACTTCCACTCATGGGCGTATAAATTGGGAAAACTAAAAATCAGCAAGACACAAGCACCCCAAAGTTTAGGGCTGCTCTGTTGACAAGAACCTCCACTTCGTTACACCTTAAATATCCCAGGAAAGAGAAAAATGGATAAAGAAGTTGTGGTCCTTATGTACAATGGAATATCACTCAGCCATGAAATCAACGTCATAAGGCTAGTAGCAGCATGATGAGTGGATTTAGGTACGACGATTCTAAGTCAAATAAGTCACACAGAAAAAGACACTTATCATAAGATATCACCTATAGAGGGAATGTAAAAACCGCTGCCCTTGAACTGAATTACAAAACAGAACAGAGTCATACGGTTAGAAAACACACTATGGCTGCCTAACGGCAAAGGTGAGGTGGGGTGATGCATAAAACAAGGGTTTCAAATTAGCTCAGATACCGTTCCATAAACCCAATACGTAATAGACAAGACCTACTCCTTGCTCAGGGAACTGGACTCAACACCCCCTATTCACCGCCCAAGAGTATATCTGACCTAGTAAGAATCTTAAAACCTATGTATTGATATCTCTCTGTAAGTGAGTCAAGTGGGTGTAAAGCTGCATAAACACAGCAGTGAAAAGCAGCTAAACCCCATTATAAAACTCAATTAATTTTAAAACCCATGAAACAAAGACAGTGAAAGGGAGAGAAATTCTTACAAAATTCGTTCAGGCGCTGTGATGCCACCTGGATTGACCATATCTAGACCCGCAGCTGATTGAGACATAAGGGTGGACACTCTTGGGGCTGAGGGGTTTGGTGAGGTTCGGTGAGCAAACGCAGACGCTTTAAAGTAATACTGCGTGGTACCCATCCCATGGGTCCCAAATCTCCAGGTTCAAGGGCATCTTCCTACATCGAAAACATGCATGAGAAACCCAGAAGATGGTCCACCGAGTGATCGGGAAAGGTTTCTAAAACGCACCTCATTTCTCGTCTCCTTGTGCTCGGGTTCGCCATTCCAGCCGCTTTACTAGCAATCTCCCTCCTTGGAGAATCAGCACCTTTAACCTCCTGTTCCATACAGGTGGCAATTTGAACTGAGGGTGAACGGGAAGACGGGGAACCAATGAGAGACTAGCTCTAGGTGTTGGGACAGGCACAGGTCACTCTATTTTCCCATCAGGAAGAAGAATTAACCACAGGCTCAGTCTGCCGCCCGGAAGCAGAATAGGGCCTAAAGCAATCCTGCGCTTTTGCGGCCAGCTCCCAAGAGAGCGAGTTGAAAAATGGAGCTCAGGGGCACTGCAATTCACAAACCTGCAGACTTATAAATGATAACTCTCGTCTACAAATATATTGAGGGAAGGCAACAAAGAGGATTTGAAAGCAAGGCAGAATTGCAGGAAACAGATTTCAGGAGGCAGATTCGAATCGCCTTTAAAGCACAGGAAAAGCGGCAAAACCTCGACAATGATGCCCTTGGCCAAAAAGGGCGTATGCGTTTTTTCCTGAATATATTCATGAAAAAACGCATACACCATTTTTGGCCAACCAAGCAACCTGGAAAGGCAAATCAGCGCTACAAAGAAGTCTCGCTTCCCATCGGTCAAAAGGGCCATGCTGAATAAAGTGTCAAAACCAGAAATGCAGGACAGGCCACGGAGAAACGGGAGCCTTGCTACGCTGATGGGCGGGATGTAAATTGCCAACAGCCACTCTGGAGAAGTGTACGGTGTGTCCTGAAACATTTACAAAACTCAGCTTAGAGAGCATAGGGCACTTCCACTCATGGGCGTATAAATTGGGAAAACTAAAAATCAGCAAGACACAAGCACCCCAAAGTTTAGGGCTGCTCTGTTGACAAGAACCTCCACTTCGTTACACCTTAAATATCCCAGGGAAAGATAAAAATGGATAAAGAAGTTGTGGTCCTTATGTACAATGGAATATCACTCAGCCATGAAATCAACGTCATAAGGCTAGTAGCAGCATGATGAGTGGATTTAGTTACGACGATTCTAAGTCAAATAAGTCACACAGAAAAAGACACTTATCATAAGATATCACCTATAGAGGGAATGTAAAAACCGCTGCCCTTGAACTGAATTACAAAACAGAACAGAGTCACTCGGTTAGAAAAACACACTATGGCTGCCTAACGGGAAAGGTGAGGTGGGGTGATGCATAAAACAAGGGTTTCAAATTAGCTCAGATACCGTTCCATAAACCCAATACGTAATAGACAAGACCTACTCCTTGCTCAGGGAACTGGACTCAACACCCCCTATTCACCGCCCAAGAGTATATCTGACTAGTAAGAATCTTAAAACCTATCTATTGATAGCTCTCTGTAAGTGAGTCAAGTGGGTGTAAAGATGCATAAACACAGCAGTGAAAAGCAGCTAAACCCCATTATTAAACTCAATTAATTTTAAAAACCCGTGAAACAAAGACAGTGAAAGGGAGAGAAATTCTTACAAAATTCGTTCAGGGGCTGTGATGCCACCTGGATTGACCATATCTAGACCCGCAGCTGATTGAGACATAAGGGTGGACACTCTTGGGGCTGAGAGGTTTGGTGAGGTTGGGTGAGCAAACGCAGACGCTTTAAAGTAATACTGCGTGGTACCCATCCCATGGGTCCCAAATCTCCAGGTTCAAGGGCATCTTCCTACATCGAAAACATGCATGAGAAACCCAGAAGACGGTCCACCGAGTGAACGGGAAAGGTTTCTAAAACGCACCTCATTTCTCATCTCCTTGTGCTCGGGTTCGCCATTCCAGCCACTTTACTAGCAATCTCCCTCCTTGGAGAATCAGCACCTTTAACCTCCTGTTCCATACAGGTTGCAATTTGTCCTGAGGCTGAACGGGAAGAGGGGGAACCAATGAGAGACTAGCTCTAGGTGTTGGGACAGGCACAGGTCACTCTATTTTCCCATCAGGAAGAAGAATTAACCACAGGCTCAGTCTGCCGCCCGGAAGCAGAATAGGGCCTAAAGCAATCCTGCGCTTTTGCGGCCAGCTCCCAAGAGAGCGAGTTGAAAAATGGAGCTCAGGGGCACTGCAATTCACAAACCTGCAGACTTATAAATGATAACTCTCGTCTACAAATATATTGAGGGAAGGCAACAAAGAGGATTTGAAAGCAAGGCAGAATTGCAGGAAACAGATTTCAGGAGGCAGATTCGAATCGCCTTTAAAGCACAGGAAAAACGGCAAAACCTCGACAATGATGCCCTGGCCAAAAAGGGCGTATGCGTTTTTTCCTGAATATATTCAGGAAAAAACGCATACGCCCTTTTTGGCCAACCAAGCAACCTGGAAAGGCAAATCAGCGCTACAAAGAAGTCTCGCTTCCCATCGGTCAAAAGGGCCATGCTGAATAAAGTGTCAAAACCAGAAATGCAGGACAGGCCACGGAGAAACGGGAGCCTTGCTACGCTGATGGGCGGGATGTAAATTGCCAACAGCCACTCTGGAGAAGTGTACGGTGTGTCCTGAAACATTTACAAAACTCAGCTTAGAGAGCATAGGGCACTTCCACTCATGGGCGTATAAATTGGGAAAACTAAAAATCAGCAAGACACAAGCACCCCAAAGTTTAGGGCTGCTCTGTTGACAAGAACCTCCACTTCGTTACACCTTAAATATCCCAGGAAAGAGAAAAATGGATAAAGAAGTTGTGGTCCTTATGTACAATGGAATATCACTCAGCCATGAAATCAACGTCATAAGGCTAGTAGCAGCATGATGAGTGGATTTAGGTACGACGATTCTAAGTCAAATAAGTCACACAGAAAAAGACACTTATCATAAGATATCACCTATAGAGGGAATGTAAAAACCGCTGCCCTTGAACTGAATTACAAAACAGAACAGAGTCATACGGTTAGAAAACACACTATGGCTGCCTAACGGCAAAGGTGAGGTGGGGTGATGCATAAAACAAGGGTTTCAAATTAGCTCAGATACCGTTCCATAAACCCAATACGTAATAGACAAGACCTACTCCTTGCTCAGGGAACTGGACTCAACACCCCCTATTCACCGCCCAAGAGTATATCTGACTAGTAAGAATCTTAAAACCTATGTATTGATATCTCTCTGTAAGTGAGGTCAAGTGGGTGTAAAGCTGCATAAACACAGCAGTGAAAAGCAGCTAAACCCCATTATAAAACTCAATTAATTTTAAAAACCCATGAAACAAAGACAGTGAAAGGGAGAGAAATTCTTACAAAATTCGTTCAGGCGCTGTGATGCCACCTGGATTGACCTTATCTAGACCCGCAGCTGATTGAGACATAAGGGTGGACACTCTTGGGGCTGAGGGGTTTGGTGAGGTTCGGTGAGCAAACGCAGACGCTTTAAAGTAATACTGCGTGGTACCCATCCCATGGGTCCCAAATCTCCAGGTTCAAGGGCATCTTCCTACATCGAAAACATGCATGAGAAACCCAGAAGATGGTCCACCGAGTGATCGGGAAAGGTTTCTACAACGCACCTCATTTCTCGTCTCCTTGTGCTCGGGTTCGCCATTCCAGCCGCTTTACTAGCAATCTCCCTCCTTGGAGAATCAGCACCTTTAACCTCCTGTTCCATACAGGTGGCAATTTGAACTGAGGGTGAACGGGAAGACGGGGAACCAATGAGAGACTAGCTCTAGGTGTTGGGACAGGCACAGGTCACTCTATTTTCCCATCAGGAAGAAGAATTAACCACAGGCTCAGTCTGCCGCCTGGAAGCAGAATAGGGCCTAAAGCAATCCTGCGCTTTTGCGGCCAGCTCCCAAGAGAGCGAGTTGAAAAATGGAGCTCAGGGGCACTGCAATTCACAAACCTGCAGACTTATAAATGATAACTCTCGTCTACAAATATATTGAGGGAAGGCAACAAAGAGGATTTGAAAGCAAGGCAGAATTGCAGGAAACAGATTTCAGGAGGCAGATTCGAATCGCCTTTAAAGCACAGGAAAAGCGGCAAAACCTCGACAATGATGCCCTTGGCCAAAAAGGGCGTATGCGTTTTTTCCTGAATATATTCATGAAAAAACGCATACACCATTTTTGGCCAACCAAGCAACCTGGAAAGGCAAATCAGCGCTACAAAGAAGTCTCGCTTCCCATCGGTCAAAAGGGCCATGCTGAATAAAGTGTCAAAACCAGAAATGCAGGACAGGCCACGGAGAAACGGGAGCCTTGCTACGCTGATGGGCGGGATGTAAATTGCCAACAGCCACTCTGGAGAAGTGTACGGTGTGTCCTGAAACATTTACAAAACTCAGCTTAGAGAGCATAGGGCACTTCCACTCATGGGCGTATAAATTGGGAAAACTAAAAATCAGCAAGACACAAGCACCCCAAAGTTTAGGGCTGCTCTGTTGACAAAAACATCCACTTCGTTACACCTTAAATATCCCAGGAAAGATAAAAATGGATAAAGAAGTTGTGGTCCTTATGTACAATGGAATATCACTCAGCCATGAAATCAACGTCATAAGGCTAGTAGCAGCATGATGAGTGGATTTAGGTACGACGATTCTAAGTCAAATAAGTCACACAGAAAAAGACACTTATCATAAGATATCACCTATAGAGGGAATGTAAAAACCGCTGCCCTTGAACTGAATTACAAAACAGAACAGAGTCACTCGGTTAGAAAACACACTATGGCTGCCTAACGGGAAAGGTGAGGTGGGGTGATGCATAAAACAAGGGTTTCAAATTAGCTCAGATACCGTTCCATGAACCCAATACGTAATAGACAAGACCTACTCCTTGCTCAGGGAACTGGACTCAACACCCCCTATTCACCGCCCAAGAGTATATCTGACTAGTAAGAATCTTAAAACCTATCTATTGATATCTCTCTGTAAGTGAGTCAAGTGGGGTGTAAAGATGCATAAACACAGCAGTGAAAAGCAGCTAAACCCCATTATTAAACTCAATTAATTTTAAAAACCCGTGAAACAAAGACAGTGAAAGGGAGAGAAATTCTTACAAAATTCGTTCAGGGGCTGTGATGCCACCTGGATTGACCATATCTAGACCCGCAGCTGATTGAGACATAAGGGTGGACACTCTTGGGGCTGAGAGGTTTGGTGAGGTTGGGTGAGCAAACGCAGACGCTTTAAAAATAATACTGCGTGGTACCCATCCCATGGGTCCCAAATCTCCAGGTTCAAGGGCATCTTCCTACATCGAAAACATGCATGAGAAACCCAGAAGACGGTCCACCGAGTGAACGGGAAAGGTTTCTAAAACGCACCTCATTTCTCATCTCCTTGTGCTCGGGTTCGCCATTCCAGCCACTTTACTAGCAATCTCCCTCCTTGGAGAATCAGCACCTTTAACCTCCTGTTCCATACAGGTTGCAATTTGTCCTGAGGCTGAACGGGAAGAGGGGGAACCAATGAGAGACTAGCTCTAGGTTTTGGGACAGGCACAGGTCACTCTATTTTCCCATCAGGAAGAAGAATTAACCACAGGCTCAGTCTGCCGCCCGGAAGCAGAATAGGGCCTAAAGCAATCCTGCGCTTTTGCGGCCAGCTCCCAAGAGAGCGAGTTGAAAAATGGAGCTCAGGGGCACTGCAATTCACAAACCTGCAGACTTATAAATGATAACTCTCGTCTACAAATATATTGAGGGAAGGCAACAAAGAGGATTTGAAAGCAAGGCAGAATTGCAGGAAACAGATTTCAGGAGGCAGATTCGAATCGCCTTTAAAGCACAGGAAAAACGGCAAAACCTCGACAATGATGCCCTTGGCCAAAAAGGGCGTATGCGTTTTTTCCTGAATATATTCAGGAAAAAACGCATACGCCCTTTTTGGCCAACCAAGCAACCTGGAAAGGCAAATCAGCGCTACAAAGAAGTCTCGCTTCCCATCGGTCAAAAGGGCCATGCTGAATAAAGTGTCAAAACCAGAAATGCAGGACAGGCCACGGAGAAACGGGAGCCTTGCTACGCTGATGGGCGGGATGTAAATTGCCAACAGCCACTCTGGAGAAGTGTACGGTGTGTCCTGAAACATTTACAAAACTCAGCTTAGAGAGCATAGGGCACTTCCACTCATGGGCGTATAAATTGGGAAAACTAAAAATCAGCAAGACACAAGCACCCCAAAGTTTAGGGCTGCTCTGTTGACAAGAACCTCCACTTCGTTACACCTTAAATATCCCAGGAAAGAGAAAAATGGATAAAGAAGTTGTGGTCCTTATGTACAATGGAATATCACTCAGCCATGAAATCAACGTCATAAGGCTAGTAGCAGCATGATGAGTGGATTTAGGTACGACGATTCTAAGTCAAATAAGTCACACAGAAAAAGACACTTATCATAAGATATCACCTATAGAGGGAATGTAAAAACCGCTGCCCTTGAACTGAATTACAAAACAGAACAGAGTCATACGGTTAGAAAACACACTATGGCTGCCTAACGGCAAAGGTGAGGTGGGGTGATGCATAAAACAAGGGTTTCAAATTAGCTCAGATACCGTTCCATAAACCCAATACGTAATAGACAAGACCTACTCCTTGCTCAGGGAACTGGACTCAACACCCCCTATTCACCGCCCAAGAGTATATCTGACTAGTAAGAATCTTAAAACCTATGTATTGATATCTCTCTGTAAGTGAGTCAAGTGGGTGTAAAGCTGCATAAACACAGCAGTGAAAAGCAGCTAAACCCCATTATAAAACTCAATTAATTTTAAAAACCCATGAAACAAAGACAGTGAAAGGGAGAGAAATTCTTACAAAATTCGTTCAGGCGCTGTGATGCCACCTGGATTGACCATATCTAGACCCGCAGCTGATTGAGACATAAGGGTGGACACTCTTGGGGCTGAGGGGTTTGGTGAGGTTCGGTGAGCAAACGCAGACGCTTTAAAGTAATACTGCGTGGTACCCATCCCATGGGTCCCAAATCTCCAGGTTCAAGGGCATCTTCCTACATCGAAAACATGCATGAGAAACCCAGAAGATGGTCCACCGAGTGATCGGGAAAGGTTTCTAAAACGCACCTCATTTCTCGTCTCCTTGTGCTCGGGTTCGCCATTCCAGCCGCTTTACTAGCAATCTCCCTCCTTGGAGAATCAGCACCTTTAACCTCCTGTTCCATACAGGTGGCAATTTGAACTGAGGGTGAACGGGAAGACGGGGAACCAATGAGAGACTAGCTCTAGGTGTTGGGACAGGCACAGGTCACTCTATTTTCCCATCAGGAAGAAGAATTAACCACAGGCTCAGTCTGCCGCCCGGAAGCAGAATAGGGCCTAAAGCAATCCTGCGCTTTTGCGGCCAGCTCCCAAGAGAGCGAGTTGAAAAATGGAGCTCAGGGGCACTGCAATTCACAAACCTGCAGACTTATAAATGATAACTCTCGTCTACAAATATATTGAGGGAAGGCAACAAAGAGGATTTGAAAGCAAGGCAGAATTGCAGGAAACAGATTTCAGGAGGCAGATTCGAATCGCCTTTAAAGCACAGGAAAAGCGGCAAAACCTCGACAATGATGCCCTTGGCCAAAAAGGGCGTATGCGTTTTTTCCTGAATATATTCATGAAAAAACGCATACACCATTTTTGGCCAACCAAGCAACCTGGAAAGGCAAATCAGCGCTACAAAGAAGTCTCGCTTCCCATCGGTCAAAAGGGCCATGCTGAATAAAGTGTCAAAACCAGAAATGCAGGACAGGCCACGGAGAAACGGGAGCCTTGCTACGCTGATGGGCGGGATGTAAATTGCCAACAGCCACTCTGGAGAAGTGTACGGTGTGTCCTGAAACATTTACAAAACTCAGCTTAGAGAGCATAGGGCACTTCCACTCATGGGCGTATAAATTGGGAAAACTAAAAATCAGCAAGACACAAGCACCCCAAAGTTTAGGGCTGCTCTGTTGACAAGAACCTCCACTTCGTTACACCTTAAATATCCCAGGAAAGATAAAAATGGATAAAGAAGTTGTGGTCCTTATGTACAATGGAATATCACTCAGCCATGAAATCAACGTCATAAGGCTAGTAGCAGCATGATGAGTGGATTTAGTTACGACGATTCTAAGTCAAATAAGTCACACAGAAAAAGACACTTATCATAAGATATCACCTATAGAGGGAATGTAAAAACCGCTGCCCTTGAACTGAATTACAAAACAGAACAGAGTCACTCGGTTAGAAAACACACTATGGCTGCCTAACGGGAAAGGTGAGGTGGGGTGATGCATAAAACAAGGGTTTCAAATTAGCTCAGATACCGTTCCATAAACCCAATACGTAATAGACAAGACCTACTCCTTGCTCAGGGAACTGGACTCAACACCCCCTATTCACCGCCCAAGAGTATATCTGACTAGTAAGAATCTTAAAACCTATCTATTGATAGCTCTCTGTAAGTGAGTCAAGTGGGTGTAAAGATGCATAAACACAGCAGTGAAAAGCAGCTAAACCCCATTATTAAACTCAATTAATTTTAAAAACCCGTGAAACAAAGACAGTGAAAGGGAGAGAAATTCTTACAAAATTCGTTCAGGGGCTGTGATGCCACCTGGATTGACCATATCTAGACCCGCAGCTGATTGAGACATAAGGGTGGACACTCTTGGGGCTGAGAGGTTTGGTGAGGTTGGGTGAGCAAACGCAGACGCTTTAAAGTAATACTGCGTGGTACCCATCCCATGGGTCCCAAATCTCCAGGTTCAAGGGCATCTTCCTACATCGAAAACATGCATGAGAAACCCAGAAGACGGTCCACCGAGTGAACGGGAAAGGTTTCTAAAACGCACCTCATTTCTCATCTCCTTGTGCTCGGGTTCGCCATTCCAGCCACTTTACTAGCAATCTCCCTCCTTGGAGAATCAGCACCTTTAACCTCCTGTTCCATACAGGTTGCAATTTGTCCTGAGGCTGAACGGGAAGAGGGGGAACCAATGAGAGACTAGCTCTAGGTGTTGGGACAGGCACAGGTCACTCTATTTTCCCATCAGGAAGAAGAATTAACCACAGGCTCAGTCTGCCGCCCGGAAGCAGAATAGGGCCTAAAGCAATCCTGCGCTTTTGCGGCCAGCTCCCAAGAGAGCGAGTTGAAAAATGGAGCTCAGGGGCACTGCAATTCACAAACCTGCAGACTTATAAATGATAACTCTCGTCTACAAATATATTGAGGGAAGGCAACAAAGAGGATTTGAAAGCAAGGCAGAATTGCAGGAAACAGATTTCAGGAGGCAGATTCGAATCGCCTTTAAAGCACAGGAAAAACGGCAAAACCTCGACAATGATGCCCTTGGCCAAAAAGGGCGTATGCGTTTTTTCCTGAATATATTCAGGAAAAAACGCATACGCCCTTTTTGGCCAACCAAGCAACCTGGAAAGGCAAATCAGCGCTACAAAGAAGTCTCGCTTCCCATCGGTCAAAAGGGCCATGCTGAATAAAGTGTCAAAACCAGAAATGCAGGACAGGCCACGGAGAAACGGGAGCCTTGCTACGCTGATGGGCGGGATGTAAATTGCCAACAGCCACTCTGGAGAAGTGTACGGTGTGTCCTGAAACATTTACAAAACTCAGCTTAGAGAGCATAGGGCACTTCCACTCATGGGCGTATAAATTGGGAAAACTAAAAATCAGCAAGACACAAGCACCCCAAAGTTTAGGGCTGCTCTGTTGACAAGAACCTCCACTTCGTTACACCTTAAATATCCCAGGAAAGAGAAAAATGGATAAAGAAGTTGTGGTCCTTATGTACAATGGAATATCACTCAGCCATGAAATCAACGTCATAAGGCTAGTAGCAGCATGATGAGTGGATTTAGGTACGACGATTCTAAGTCAAATAAGTCACACAGAAAAAGACACTTATCATAAGATATCACCTATAGAGGGAATGTAAAAACCGCTGCCCTTGAACTGAATTACAAAACAGAACAGAGTCATACGGTTAGAAAACACACTATGGCTGCCTAACGGCAAAGGTGAGGTGGGGTGATGCATAAAACAAGGGTTTCAAATTAGCTCAGATACCGTTCCATAAACCCAATACGTAATAGACAAGACCTACTCCTTGCTCAGGGAACTGGACTCAACACCCCCTATTCACCGCCCAAGAGTATATCTGACTAGTAAGAATCTTAAAACCTATGTATTGATATCTCTCTGTAAGTGAGTCAAGTGGGTGTAAAGCTGCATAAACACAGCAGTGAAAAGCAGCTAAACCCCATTATAAAACTCAATTAATTTTAAAAACCCATGAAACAAAGACAGTGAAAGGGAGAGAAATTCTTACAAAATTCGTTCAGGCGCTGTGATGCCACCTGGATTGACCATATCTAGACCCGCAGCTGATTGAGACATAAGGGTGGACACTCTTGGGGCTGAGGGGTTTGGTGAGGTTCGGTGAGCAAACGCAGACGCTTTAAAGTAATACTGCGTGGTACCCATCCCATGGGTCCCAAATCTCCAGGTTCAAGGGCATCTTCCTACATCGAAAACATGCATGAGAAACCCAGAAGATGGTCCACCGAGTGATCGGGAAAGGTTTCTACAACGCACCTCATTTCTCGTCTCCTTGTGCTCGGGTTCGCCATTCCAGCCGCTTTACTAGCAATCTCCCTCCTTGGAGAATCAGCACCTTTAACCTCCTGTTCCATACAGGTGGCAATTTGAACTGAGGGTGAACGGGAAGACGGGGAACCAATGAGAGACTAGCTCTAGGTGTTGGGACAGGCACAGGTCACTCTATTTTCCCATCAGGAAGAAGAATTAACCACAGGCTCAGTCTGCCGCCTGGAAGCAGAATAGGGCCTAAAGCAATCCTGCGCTTTTGCGGCCAGCTCCCAAGAGAGCGAGTTGAAAAATGGAGCTCAGGGGCACTGCAATTCACAAACCTGCAGACTTATAAATGATAACTCTCGTCTACAAATATATTGAGGGAAGGCAACAAAGAGGATTTGAAAGCAAGGCAGAATTGCAGGAAACAGATTTCAGGAGGCAGATTCGAATCGCCTTTAAAGCACAGGAAAAGCGGCAAAACCTCGACAATGATGCCCTTGGCCAAAAAGGGCGTATGCGTTTTTTCCTGAATATATTCATGAAAAAACGCATACACCATTTTTGGCCAACCAAGCAACCTGGAAAGGCAAATCAGCGCTACAAAGAAGTCTCGCTTCCCATCGGTCAAAAGGGCCATGCTGAATAAAGTGTCAAAACCAGAAATGCAGGACAGGCCACGGAGAAACGGGAGCCTTGCTACGCTGATGGGCGGGATGTAAATTGCCAACAGCCACTCTGGAGAAGTGTACGGTGTGTCCTGAAACATTTACAAAACTCAGCTTAGAGAGCATAGGGCACTTCCACTCATGGGCGTATAAATTGGGAAAACTAAAAATCAGCAAGACACAAGCACCCCAAAGTTTAGGGCTGCTCTGTTGACAAAAACATCCACTTCGTTACACCTTAAATATCCCAGGAAAGATAAAAATGGATAAAGAAGTTGTGGTCCTTATGTACAATGGAATATCACTCAGCCATGAAATCAACGTCATAAGGCTAGTAGCAGCATGATGAGTGGATTTAGGTACGACGATTCTAAGTCAAATAAGTCACACAGAAAAAGACACTTATCATAAGATATCACCTATAGAGGGAATGTAAAAACCGCTGCCCTTGAACTGAATTACAAAACAGAACAGAGTCACTCGGTTAGAAAACACACTATGGCTGCCTAACGGGAAAGGTGAGGTGGGGTGATGCATAAAACAAGGGTTTCAAATTAGCTCAGATACCGTTCCATGAACCCAATACGTAATAGACAAGACCTACTCCTTGCTCAGGGAACTGGACTCAACACCCCCTATTCACCGCCCAAGAGTATATCTGACTAGTAAGAATCTTAAAACCTATCTATTGATATCTCTCTGTAAGTGAGTCAAGTGGGTGTAAAGATGCATAAACACAGCAGTGAAAAGCAGCTAAACCCCATTATTAAACTCAATTAATTTTAAAAACCCGTGAAACAAAGACAGTGAAAGGGAGAGAAATTCTTACAAAATTCGTTCAGGGGCTGTGATGCCACCTGGATTGACCATATCTAGACCCGCAGCTGATTGAGACATAAGGGTGGACACTCTTGGGGCTGAGAGGTTTGGTGAGGTTGGGTGAGCAAACGCAGACGCTTTAAAATAATACTGCGTGGTACCCATCCCATGGGTCCCAAATCTCCAGGTTCAAGGGCATCTTCCTACATCGAAAACATGCATGAGAAACCCAGAAGACGGTCCACCGAGTGAACGGGAAAGGTTTCTAAAACGCACCTCATTTCTCATCTCCTTGTGCTCGGGTTCGCCATTCCAGCCACTTTACTAGCAATCTCCCTCCTTGGAGAATCAGCACCTTTAACCTCCTGTTCCATACAGGTTGCAATTTGTCCTGAGGCTGAACGGGAAGAGGGGGAACCAATGAGAGACTAGCTCTAGGTTTTGGGACAGGCACAGGTCACTCTATTTTCCCATCAGGAAGAAGAATTAACCACAGGCTCAGTCTGCCGCCCGGAAGCAGAATAGGGCCTAAAGCAATCCTGCGCTTTTGCGGCCAGCTCCCAAGAGAGCGAGTTGAAAAATGGAGCTCAGGGGCACTGCAATTCACAAACCTGCAGACTTATAAATGATAACTCTCGTCTACAAATATATTGAGGGAAGGCAGCAAAGAGGATTTGAAAGCAAGGCAGAATTGCAGGAAACAGATTTCAGGAGGCAGATTCGAATCGCCTTTAAAGCACAGGAAAAACGGCAAAACCTCGACAATGATGCCCTTGGCCAAAAAGGGCGTATGCGTTTTTTCCTGAATATATTCAGGAAAAAACGCATACGCCCTTTTTGGCCAACCAAGCAACCTGGAAAGGCAAATCAGCGCTACAAAGAAGTCTCGCTTCCCATCGGTCAAAAGGGCCATGCTGAATAAAGTGTCAAAACCAGAAATGCAGGACAGGCCACGGAGAAACGGGAGCCTTGCTACGCTGATGGGCGGGATGTAAATTGCCAACAGCCACTCTGGAGAAGTGTACGGTGTGTCCTGAAACATTTACAAAACTCAGCTTAGAGAGCATAGGGCACTTCCACTCATGGGCGTATAAATTGGGAAAACTAAAAATCAGCAAGACACAAGCACCCCAAAGTTTAGGGCTGCTCTGTTGACAAGAACCTCCACTTCGTTACACCTTAAATATCCCAGGAAAGAGAAAAATGGATAAAGAAGTTGTGGTCCTTATGTACAATGGAATATCACTCAGCCATGAAATCAACGTCATAAGGCTAGTAGCAGCATGATGAGTGGATTTAGGTACGACGATTCTAAGTCAAATAAGTCACACAGAAAAAGACACTTATCATAAGATATCACCTATAGAGGGAATGTAAAAACCGCTGCCCTTGAACTGAATTACAAAACAGAACAGAGTCATACGGTTAGAGAACACACTATGGCTGCCTAACGGCAAAGGTGAGGTGGGGTGATGCATAAAACAAGGGTTTCAAATTAGCTCAGATACCGTTCCATAAACCCAATACGTAATAGACAAGACCTACTCCTTGCTCAGGGAACTGGACTCAACACCCCCTATTCACCGCCCAAGAGTATATCTGACTAGTAAGAATCTTACAACCTATGTATTGATATCTCTCTGTAAGTGAGTCAAGTGGGTGTAAAGCTGCATAAACACAGCAGTGAAAAGCAGCTAAACCCCATTATAAAACTCAATTAATTTTAAAAACCCGTGAAACAAAGACAGTGAAAGGGAGAGAAATTCTTACAAAATTCGTTCAGGCGCTGTGATGCCACCTGGATTGACCATATCTAGACCCGCAGCTGATTGAGACATAAGGGTGGACACTCTTGGGGCTGAGGGGTTTGGTGAGGTTCGGTGAGCAAACGCAGACGCTTTAAAGTAATACTGCGTGGTACCCATCCCATGGGTCCCAAATCTCCAGGTTCAAGGGCATCTTCCTACATCGAAAACATGCATGAGAAACCCAGAAGATGGTCCACCGAGTGATTGGGAAAGGTTTCTAAAACGCACCTCATTTCTCGTCTCCTTGTGCTCGGGTTCGCCATTCCAGCCGCTTTACTAGCAATCTCCCTCCTTGGAGAATCAGCACCTTTAACCTCCTGTTCCATACAGGTGGCAATTTGAACTGAGGGTGAACGGGAAGACGGGGAACCAATGAGAGACTAGCTCTAGGTGTTGGGACAGGCACAGGTCACTCTATTTTCCCATCAGGAAGAAGAATTAACCACAGGCTCAGTCTGCCGCCCGGAAGCAGAATAGGGCCTAAAGCAATCCTGCGCTTTTGCGGCCAGCTCCCAAGAGAGCGAGTTGAAAAATGGAGCTCAGGGGCACTGCAATTCACAAACCTGCAGACTTATAAATGATAACTCTCGTCTACAAATATATTGAGGGAAGGCAACAAAGAGGATTTGAAAGCAAGGCAGAATTGCAGGAAACAGATTTCAGGAGGCAGATTCGAATCGCCTTTAAAGCACAGGAAAAGCGGCAAAACCTCGACAATGATGCCCTTGGCCAAAAAGGGCGTATGCGTTTTTTCCTGAATATATTCAGGAAAAAACGCATACGCCCTTTTTGGCCAACCAAGCAACCTGGAAAGGCAAATCAGCGCTACAAAGAAGTCTCGCTTCCCATCGGTCAAAAGGGCCATGCTGAATAAAGTGTCAAAACCAGAAATGCAGGACAGGCCACGGAGAAACGGGAGCCTTGCTACGCTGATGGGCGGGATGTAAATTGCCAACAGCCACTCTGGAGAAGTGTACGGTGTGTCCTGAAACATTTACAAAACTCAGCTTAGAGAGCATAGGGCACTTCCACTCATGGGCATATAAATTGGGAAAACTAAAAATCAGCAAGACACAAGCACCCCAAAGTTTAGGGCTGCTCTGTTGACAAGAACCTCCACTTCGTTACACCTTAAATATCCCAGGAAAGATAAAAATGGATAAAGAAGTTGTGGTCCTTATGTACTATGGAATATCACTCAGCCATGAAATCAACGTCATAAGGCTAGTAGCAGCATGATGAGTGGATTTAGGTACGACGATTCTAAGTCAAATAAGTCACACAGAAAAAGACACTTATCATAAGATATCACCTATAGAGGGAATGGAAAAACCGCTGCCCTTGAACTGAATTACAAAACAGAACAGAGTCACTCGGTTAGAAAACACACTATGGCTGCCTAACGGGAAAGGTGAGGTGGGGTGATGCATAAAACAAGGGTTTCAAATTAGCTCAGATACCGTTCCATGAACCCAATACGTAATAGACAAGACCTACTCCTTGCTCAGGGAACTGAACTCAACACCCCCTATTCACCGCCCAAGAGTATATCTGACTAGTAAGAATCTTAAAACCTATGTATTGATATCTCTCTGTAAGTGAGTCAAGTGGGTGTAAAGCTGCATAAACACAGCAGTGAAAAGCAGCTAAACCCCATTATAAAACTCAATTAATTTTAAAAACCCGTGAAACAAAGACAGTGAAAGGGAGAGAAATTCTTACAAAATTCGTTCAGGGGCTGTGATGCCACCTGGATTGACCATATCTAGACCCGCAGCTGATTGAGACATAAGGGTGGACACTCTTGGGGCTGAGAGGTTTGGTGAGGTTGGGTGAGCAAACGCAGACGCTTTAAAGTAATACTGCGTGGTACCCATCCCATGGGTCCCAAATCTCCAGGTTCAAGGGCATCTTCCTACATCGAAAACATGCATGAGAAACCCAGAAGACGGTCCACCGAGTGAACGGGAAAGGTTTCTAAAACGCACCTCATTTATCATCTCCTTGTGCTCGGGTTCGCCATTCCAGCCGCTTTACTAGCAATCTCCCTCCTTGGAGAATCAGCACCTTTAACCTCCTGTTCCATACAGGTTGCAATTTGTCCTGAGGGTGAACGGGAAGAGGGGGAACCAATGAGAGACAAGCTCTACGTGTTGGGACAGGCACAGGTCACTCTATTTTCCCATCAGGAAGAAGAATTAACCACAGGCTCAGTCTGCCGCCCGGAAGCAGAATAGGGCCTAAAGCAATCCTGCGCTTTTGCGGCCAGCTCCCAAGAGAGCGAGTTGAAAAATGGAGCTCAGGGGCACTGCAATTCACAAACCTGCAGACTTATAAATGATAACTCTCGTCTACAAATATATTGAGGGAAGGCAACAAAGAGGATTTGAAAGCAAGGCAGAATTGCAGGAAACAGATTTCAGGAGGCAGATTCGAATCGCCTTTAAAGCACAGGAAAAACGGCAAAACCTCGACAATGATGCCCTTGGCCAAAAAGGGCGTATGCGTTTTTTCCTGAATATATTCAGGAAAAAACGCATACGCCCTTTTTGGCCAACCAAGCAACCTGGAAAGGCAAATCAGCGCTACAAAGAAGTCTCGCTTCCCATCGGTCAAAAGGGCCATGCTGAATAAAGTGTCAAAACCAGAAATGCAGGACAGGCCACGGAGAAACGGGAGCCTTGCTACGCTGATGGGCGGGATGTAAATTGCCAACAGCCACTCTGGAGAAGTGTACGGTGTGTCCTGAAACATTTACAAAACTCAGCTTAGAGAGCATAGGGCACTTCCACTCATGGGCGTATAAATTGGGAAAACTAAAAATCAGCAAGACACAAGCACCCCAAAGTTTAGGGCTGCTCTGTTGACAAGAACCTCCACTTCGTTACACCTTAAATATCCCAGGAAAGAGAAAAATGGATAAAGAAGTTGTGGTCCTTATGTACAATGGAATATCACTCAGCCATGAAATCAACGTCATAAGGCTAGTAGCAGCATGATGAGTGGATTTAGGTACGACGATTCTAAGTCAAATAAGTCACACAGAAAAAGACACTTATCATAAGATATCACCTATAGAGGGAATGTAAAAACCGCTGCCCTTGAACTGAATTACAAAACAGAACAGAGTCATACGGTTAGAAAACACACTATGGCTGCCTAACGGCAAAGGTGAGGTGGGGTGATGCATAAAACAAGGGTTTCAAATTAGCTCAGATACCGTTCCATAAACCCAATACGTAATAGACAAGACCTACTCCTTGCTCAGGGAACTGGACTCAACACCCCCTATTCACCGCCCAAGAGTATATCTGACTAGTAAGAATCTTAAAACCTATGTATTGATATCTCTCTGTAAGTGAGTCAAGTGGGTGTAAAGCTGCATAAACACAGCAGTGAAAAGCAGCTAAACCCCATTATAAAACTCAATTAATTTTAAAAACCCATGAAACAAAGACAGTGAAAGGGAGAGAAATTCTTACAAAATTCGTTCAGGCGCTGTGATGCCACCTGGATTGACCATATCTAGACCCGCAGCTGATTGAGACATAAGGGTGGACACTCTTGGGGCTGAGGGGTTTGGTGAGGTTCGGTGAGCAAACGCAGACGCTTTAAAGTAATACTGCGTGGTACCCATCCCATGGGTCCCAAATCTCCAGGTTCAAGGGCATCTTCCTACATCGAAAACATGCATGAGAAACCCAGAAGATGGTCCACCGAGTGATCGGGAAAGGTTTCTAAAACGCACCTCATTTCTCGTCTCCTTGTGCTCGGGTTCGCCATTCCAGCCGCTTTACTAGCAATCTCCCTCCTTGGAGAATCAGCACCTTTAACCTCCTGTTCCATACAGGTGGCAATTTGAACTGAGGGTGAACGGGAAGACGGGGAACCAATGAGAGACTAGCTCTAGGTGTTGGGACAGGCACAGGTCACTCTATTTTCCCATCAGGAAGAAGAATTAACCACAGGCTCAGTCTGCCGCCCGGAAGCAGAATAGGGCCTAAAGCAATCCTGCGCTTTTGCGGCCAGCTCCCAAGAGAGCGAGTTGAAAAATGGAGCTCAGGGGCACTGCAATTCACAAACCTGCAGACTTATAAATGATAACTCTCGTCTACAAATATATTGAGGGAAGGCAACAAAGAGGATTTGAAAGCAAGGCAGAATTGCAGGAAACAGATTTCAGGAGGCAGATTCGAATCGCCTTTAAAGCACAGGAAAAGCGGCAAAACCTCGACAATGATGCCCTTGGCCAAAAAGGGCGTATGCGTTTTTTCCTGAATATATTCATGAAAAAACGCATACACCATTTTTGGCCAACCAAGCAACCTGGAAAGGCAAATCAGCGCTACAAAGAAGTCTCGCTTCCCATCGGTCAAAAGGGCCATGCTGAATAAAGTGTCAAAACCAGAAATGCAGGACAGGCCACGGAGAAACGGGAGCCTTGCTACGCTGATGGGCGGGATGTAAATTGCCAACAGCCACTCTGGAGAAGTGTACGGTGTGTCCTGAAACATTTACAAAACTCAGCTTAGAGAGCATAGGGCACTTCCACTCATGGGCGTATAAATTGGGAAAACTAAAAATCAGCAAGACACAAGCACCCCAAAGTTTAGGGCTGCTCTGTTGACAAGAACCTCCACTTCGTTACACCTTAAATATCCCAGGAAAGATAAAAATGGATAAAGAAGTTGTGGTCCTTATGTACAATGGAATATCACTCAGCCATGAAATCAACGTCATAAGGCTAGTAGCAGCATGATGAGTGGATTTAGTTACGACGATTCTAAGTCAAATAAGTCACACAGAAAAAGACACTTATCATAAGATATCACCTATAGAGGGAATGTAAAAACCGCTGCCCTTGAACTGAATTACAAAACAGAACAGAGTCACTCGGTTAGAAAACACACTATGGCTGCCTAACGGGAAAGGTGAGGTGGGGTGATGCATAAAACAAGGGTTTCAAATTAGCTCAGATACCGTTCCATAAACCCAATACGTAATAGACAAGACCTACTCCTTGCTCAGGGAACTGGACTCAACACCCCCTATTCACCGCCCAAGAGTATATCTGACTAGTAAGAATCTTAAAACCTATCTATTGATAGCTCTCTGTAAGTGAGTCAAGTGGGTGTAAAGATGCATAAACACAGCAGTGAAAAGCAGCTAAACCCCATTATTAAACTCAATTAATTTTAAAAACCCGTGAAACAAAGACAGTGAAAGGGAGAGAAATTCTTACAAAATTCGTTCAGGGGCTGTGATGCCACCTGGATTGACCATATCTAGACCCGCAGCTGATTGAGACATAAGGGTGGACACTCTTGGGGCTGAGAGGTTTGGTGAGGTTGGGTGAGCAAACGCAGACGCTTTAAAGTAATACTGCGTGGTACCCATCCCATGGGTCCCAAATCTCCAGGTTCAAGGGCATCTTCCTACATCGAAAACATGCATGAGAAACCCAGAAGACGGTCCACCGAGTGAACGGGAAAGGTTTCTAAAACGCACCTCATTTCTCATCTCCTTGTGCTCGGGTTCGCCATTCCAGCCACTTTACTAGCAATCTCCCTCCTTGGAGAATCAGCACCTTTAACCTCCTGTTCCATACAGGTTGCAATTTGTCCTGAGGCTGAACGGGAAGAGGGGGAACCAATGAGAGACTAGCTCTAGGTGTTGGGACAGGCACAGGTCACTCTATTTTCCCATCAGGAAGAAGAATTAACCACAGGCTCAGTCTGCCGCCCGGAAGCAGAATAGGGCCTAAAGCAATCCTGCGCTTTTGCGGCCAGCTCCCAAGAGAGCGAGTTGAAAAATGGAGCTCAGGGGCACTGCAATTCACAAACCTGCAGACTTATAAATGATAACTCTCGTCTACAAATATATTGAGGGAAGGCAACAAAGAGGATTTGAAAGCAAGGCAGAATTGCAGGAAACAGATTTCAGGAGGCAGATTCGAATCGCCTTTAAAGCACAGGAAAAACGGCAAAACCTCGACAATGATGCCCTTGGCCAAAAAGGGCGTATGCGTTTTTTCCTGAATATATTCAGGAAAAAACGCATACGCCCTTTTTGGCCAACCAAGCAACCTGGAAAGGCAAATCAGCGCTACAAAGAAGTCTCGCTTCCCATCGGTCAAAAGGGCCATGCTGAATAAAGTGTCAAAACCAGAAATGCAGGACAGGCCACGGAGAAACGGGAGCCTTGCTACGCTGATGGGCGGGATGTAAATTGCCAACAGCCACTCTGGAGAAGTGTACGGTGTGTCCTGAAACATTTACAAAACTCAGCTTAGAGAGCATAGGGCACTTCCACTCATGGGCGTATAAATTGGGAAAACTAAAAATCAGCAAGACACAAGCACCCCAAAGTTTAGGGCTGCTCTGTTGACAAGAACCTCCACTTCGTTACACCTTAAATATCCCAGGAAAGAGAAAAATGGATAAAGAAGTTGTGGTCCTTATGTACAATGGAATATCACTCAGCCATGAAATCAACGTCATAAGGCTAGTAGCAGCATGATGAGTGGATTTAGGTACGACGATTCTAAGTCAAATAAGTCACACAGAAAAAGACACTTATCATAAGATATCACCTATAGAGGGAATGTAAAAACCGCTGCCCTTGAACTGAATTACAAAACAGAACAGAGTCATACGGTTAGAAAACACACTATGGCTGCCTAACGGCAAAGGTGAGGTGGGGTGATGCATAAAACAAGGGTTTCAAATTAGCTCAGATACCGTTCCATAAACCCAATACGTAATAGACAAGACCTACTCCTTGCTCAGGGAACTGGACTCAACACCCCCTATTCACCGCCCAAGAGTATATCTGACTAGTAAGAATCTTAAAACCTATGTATTGATATCTCTCTGTAAGTGAGTCAAGTGGGTGTAAAGCTGCATAAACACAGCAGTGAAAAGCAGCTAAACCCCATTATAAAACTCAATTAATTTTAAAAACCCATGAAACAAAGACAGTGAAAGGGAGAGAAATTCTTACAAAATTCGTTCAGGCGCTGTGATGCCACCTGGATTGACCATATCTAGACCCGCAGCTGATTGAGACATAAGGGTGGACACTCTTGGGGCTGAGGGGTTTGGTGAGGTTCGGTGAGCAAACGCAGACGCTTTAAAGTAATACTGCGTGGTACCCATCCCATGGGTCCCAAATCTCCAGGTTCAAGGGCATCTTCCTACATCGAAAACATGCATGAGAAACCCAGAAGATGGTCCACCGAGTGATCGGGAAAGGTTTCTAAAACGCACCTCATTTCTCGTCTCCTTGTGCTCGGGTTCGCCATTCCAGCCGCTTTACTAGCAATCTCCCTCCTTGGAGAATCAGCACCTTTAACCTCCTGTTCCATACAGGTGGCAATTTGAACTGAGGGTGAACGGGAAGACGGGGAACCAATGAGAGACTAGCTCTAGGTGTTGGGACAGGCACAGGTCACTCTATTTTCCCATCAGGAAGAAGAATTAACCACAGGCTCAGTCTGCCGCCTGGAAGCAGAATAGGGCCTAAAGCAATCCTGCGCTTTTGCGGCCAGCTCCCAAGAGAGCGAGTTGAAAAATGGAGCTCAGGGGCACTGCAATTCACAAACCTGCAGACTTATAAATGATAACTCTCGTCTACAAATATATTGAGGGAAGGCAACAAAGAGGATTTGAAAGCAAGGCAGAATTGCAGGAAACAGATTTCAGGAGGCAGATTCGAATCGCCTTTAAAGCACAGGAAAAGCGGCAAAACCTCGACAATGATGCCCTTGGCCAAAAAGGGCGTATGCGTTTTTTCCTGAATATATTCATGAAAAAACGCATACACCATTTTTGGCCAACCAAGCAACCTGGAAAGGCAAATCAGCGCTACAAAGAAGTCTCGCTTCCCATCGGTCAAAAGGGCCATGCTGAATAAAGTGTCAAAACCAGAAATGCAGGACAGGCCACGGAGAAACGGGAGCCTTGCTACGCTGATGGGCGGGATGTAAATTGCCAACAGCCACTCTGGAGAAGTGTACGGTGTGTCCTGAAACATTTACAAAACTCAGCTTAGAGAGCATAGGGCACTTCCACTCATGGGCGTATAAATTGGGAAAACTAAAAATCAGCAAGACACAAGCACCCCAAAGTTTAGGGCTGCTCTGTTGACAAAAACATCCACTTCGTTACACCTTAAATATCCCAGGAAAGATAAAAATGGATAAAGAAGTTGTGGTCCTTATGTACAATGGAATATCACTCAGCCATGAAATCAACGTCATAAGGCTAGTAGCAGCATGATGAGTGGATTTAGGTACGACGATTCTAAGTCAAATAAGTCACACAGAAAAAGACACTTATCATAAGATATCACCTATAGAGGGAATGTAAAAACCGCTGCCCTTGAACTGAATTACAAAACAGAACAGAGTCACTCGGTTAGAAAACACACTATGGCTGCCTAACGGGAAAGGTGAGGTGGGGTGATGCATAAAACAAGGGTTTCAAATTAGCTCAGATACCGTTCCATGAACCCAATACGTAATAGACAAGACCTACTCCTTGCTCAGGGAACTGGACTCAACACCCCCTATTCACCGCCCAAGAGTATATCTGACTAGTAAGAATCTTAAAACCTATCTATTGATATCTCTCTGTAAGTGAGTCAAGTGGGTGTAAAGATGCATAAACACAGCAGTGAAAAGCAGCTAAACCCCATTATTAAACTCAATTAATTTTAAAAACCCGTGAAACAAAGACAGTGAAAGGGAGAGAAATTCTTACAAAATTCGTTCAGGGGCTGTGATGCCACCTGGATTGACCATATCTAGACCCGCAGCTGATTGAGACATAAGGGTGGACACTCTTGGGGCTGAGAGGTTTGGTGAGGTTGGGTGAGCAAACGCAGACGCTTTAAAATAATACTGCGTGGTACCCATCCCATGGGTCCCAAATCTCCAGGTTCAAGGGCATCTTCCTACATCGAAAACATGCATGAGAAACCCAGAAGACGGTCCACCGAGTGAACGGGAAAGGTTTCTAAAACGCACCTCATTTCTCATCTCCTTGTGCTCGGGTTCGCCATTCCAGCCACTTTACTAGCAATCTCCCTCCTTGGAGAATCAGCACCTTTAACCTCCTGTTCCATACAGGTTGCAATTTGTCCTGAGGCTGAACGGGAAGAGGGGGAACCAATGAGAGACTAGCTCTAGGTTTTGGGACAGGCACAGGTCACTCTATTTTCCCATCAGGAAGAAGAATTAACCACAGGCTCAGTCTGCCGCCCGGAAGCAGAATAGGGCCTAAAGCAATCCTGCGCTTTTGCGGCCAGCTCCCAAGAGAGCGAGTTGAAAAATGGAGCTCAGGGGCACTGCAATTCACAAACCTGCAGACTTATAAATGATAACTCTCGTCTACAAATATATTGAGGGAAGGCAACAAAGAGGATTTGAAAGCAAGGCAGAATTGCAGGAAACAGATTTCAGGAGGCAGATTCGAATCGCCTTTAAAGCACAGGAAAAACGGCAAAACCTCGACAATGATGCCCTTGGCCAAAAAGGGCGTATGCGTTTTTTCCTGAATATATTCAGGAAAAAACGCATACGCCCTTTTTGGCCAACCAAGCAACCTGGAAAGGCAAATCAGCGCTACAAAGAAGTCTCGCTTCCCATCGGTCAAAAGGGCCATGCTGAATAAAGTGTCAAAACCAGAAATGCAGGACAGGCCACGGAGAAACGGGAGCCTTGCTACGCTGATGGGCGGGATGTAAATTGCCAACAGCCACTCTGGAGAAGTGTACGGTGTGTCCTGAAACATTTACAAAACTCAGCTTAGAGAGCATAGGGCACTTCCACTCATGGGCGTATAAATTGGGAAAACTAAAAATCAGCAAGACACAAGCACCCCAAAGTTTAGGGCTGCTCTGTTGACAAGAACCTCCACTTCGTTACACCTTAAATATCCCAGGAAAGAGAAAAATGGATAAAGAAGTTGTGGTCCTTATGTACAATGGAATATCACTCAGCCATGAAATCAACGTCATAAGGCTAGTAGCAGCATGATGAGTGGATTTAGGTACGACGATTCTAAGTCAAATAAGTCACACAGAAAAAGACACTTATCATAAGATATCACCTATAGAGGGAATGTAAAAACCGCTGCCCTTGAACTGAATTACAAAACAGAACAGAGTCATACGGTTAGAGAACACACTATGGCTGCCTAACGGCAAAGGTGAGGTGGGGTGATGCATAAAACAAGGGTTTCAAATTAGCTCAGATACCGTTCCATAAACCCAATACGTAATAGACAAGACCTACTCCTTGCTCAGGGAACTGGACTCAACACCCCCTATTCACCGCCCAAGAGTATATCTGACTAGTAAGAATCTTACAACCTATGTATTGATATCTCTCTGTAAGTGAGTCAAGTGGGTGTAAAGCTGCATAAACACAGCAGTGAAAAGCAGCTAAACCCCATTATAAAACTCAATTAATTTTAAAAACCCGTGAAACAAAGACAGTGAAAGGGAGAGAAATTCTTACAAAATTCGTTCAGGCGCTGTGATGCCACCTGGATTGACCATATCTAGACCCGCAGCTGATTGAGACATAAGGGTGGACACTCTTGGGGCTGAGGGGTTTGGTGAGGTTCGGTGAGCAAACGCAGACGCTTTAAAGTAATACTGCGTGGTACCCATCCCATGGGTCCCAAATCTCCAGGTTCAAGGGCATCTTCCTACATCGAAAACATGCATGAGAAACCCAGAAGATGGTCCACCGAGTGATTGGGAAAGGTTTCTAAAACGCACCTCATTTCTCGTCTCCTTGTGCTCGGGTTCGCCATTCCAGCCGCTTTACTAGCAATCTCCCTCCTTGGAGAATCAGCACCTTTAACCTCCTGTTCCATACAGGTGGCAATTTGAACTGAGGGTGAACGGGAAGACGGGGAACCAATGAGAGACTAGCTCTAGGTGTTGGGACAGGCACAGGTCACTCTATTTTCCCATCAGGAAGAAGAATTAACCACAGGCTCAGTCTGCCGCCCGGAAGCAGAATAGGGCCTAAAGCAATCCTGCGCTTTTGCGGCCAGCTCCCAAGAGAGCGAGTTGAAAAATGGAGCTCAGGGGCACTGCAATTCACAAACCTGCAGACTTATAAATGATAACTCTCGTCTACAAATATATTGAGGGAAGGCAACAAAGAGGATTTGAAAGCAAGGCAGAATTGCAGGAAACAGATTTCAGGAGGCAGATTCGAATCGCCTTTAAAGCACAGGAAAAGCGGCAAAACCTCGACAATGATGCCCTTGGCCAAAAAGGGCGTATGCGTTTTTTCCTGAATATATTCAGGAAAAAACGCATACGCCCTTTTTGGCCAACCAAGCAACCTGGAAAGGCAAATCAGCGCTACAAAGAAGTCTCGCTTCCCATCGGTCAAAAGGGCCATGCTGAATAAAGTGTCAAAACCAGAAATGCAGGACAGGCCACGGAGAAACGGGAGCCTTGCTACGCTGATGGGCGGGATGTAAATTGCCAACAGCCACTCTGGAGAAGTGTACGGTGTGTCCTGAAACATTTACAAAACTCAGCTTAGAGAGCATAGGGCACTTCCACTCATGGGCGTATAAATTGGGAAAACTAAAAATCAGCAAGACACAAGCACCCCAAAGTTTAGGGCTGCTCTGTTGACAAGAACCTCCACTTCGTTACACCTTAAATATCCCAGGAAAGAGAAAAATGGATAAAGAAGTTGTGGTCCTTATGTACAATGGAATATCACTCAGCCATGAAATCAACGTCATAAGGCTAGTAGCAGCATGATGAGTGGATTTAGGTACGACGATTCTAAGTGAAATAAGTCACACAGAAAAAGACACTTATCATAAGATATCACTTATAGAGGGAATGTAAAAACTGCTACCCTTGAACTGAATTACAAAACAGAACAGAGTCACACGGTTAGAAAACACACTATGGCTGCCTAACGGGAAAGGTGAGGTGGGGTGATGCATAAAACAAGGGTTTCAAATTAGCTCAGATACCGTTCCATAAACCCAATATGTAATAGACAAGACCTACTCCTTGCTCAGGGAACTGGACTCAACACCCCCTATTCACCGCCCAAGAGTATATCTGACTCGTAAGAATCTTAAAACTTATGTATTGATATCTCTCTGTAAGTGAGTCAAGTGGGTGTAAAGCTGCATAAACACAGCAGTGAAAAGCAGCTAAACCCCATTATAAAACTCAATTAATTTTAAAAACCCGTGAAACAAAGACAGTGAAAGAGAGAGAAATTCTTACAAAATTCGTTCAGGGGCTGTGATGCCACCTGGATTGACCATATCTAGACCCGCAGCTGATTGAGACATAAGGGTGGACACTCTTGGGGCTGAGAGGTTTGGTGAGGTTGGGTGAGCAAACGCAGACGCTTTAAAGTAATACTGCGTGGTACCCATCCCATGGGTCCCAAATCTCCAGGTTCAAGGGCATCTTCCTATATCGAAAACATGCATGAGAAACCCAGAAGATGGTCCACCGAGTGATCGGGAAAGGTTTCTAAAACGCACCTCATTTCTCATCTCCTTGTGCTCGGGTTCGCCATTCCAGCCGCTTTACTAGCAATCTCCCTCCTTGGAGAATCAGCACCTTTAACCTCCTGTTCCATACAGGTTGCAATTTGTCCTGAGGGTGAACGGGAAGACGGGGAACCAATGAGAGACTAGCTCTAGGTGTTGGGACAGGCACAGGTCACTCTATTTTCCCATCAGGAAGAAGAATTAACCACAGGCTCAGTCTGCCGCCCGGAAGCAGAATAGGGCCTAAAGCAATCCTGCGCTTTTGTGGCCAGATCCCAAGAGAGCGAGATGAAAAATGGAGCTCAGGGGCACTGCAATTCACAAACCTGCAGACTTATAAATGATAACTCTCGTCTACAAATATATTGAGGGAAGGCAACAAAGAGGATTTGAAAGCAAGGCAGAATTGCAGGAAACAGATTTCAGGAGGCAGATTCGAATCGCCTTTAAAGCACAGGAAAAGCGGCAAAACCTCGACAATGATGCCCTTGGCCAAAAAGGGCGTATGCCTTTTTTCCTGAATATATTCAGGAAAAAACGCATACGCCCTTTTTGGCCAACCAAGCAACCTGGAAAGGCAAATCAGCGCTACAAAGAAGTCTCGCTTCCCATCGGTCAAAAGGGCCATGCTGAATAAAGTGTCAAAACCAGAAATGCAGGACAGGCCACGGAGAAACGGGAGCCCTGCTACGCTGATGGGCGGGATGTAAATTGCCAACAGCCACTCTGGAGAAGTGTACGGTGTGTCCTGAAACATTTACAAAACTCAGCTTAGAGAGCATAGGGCACTTCCACTCATGGGCATATAAATTGGGAAAACTAAAAATCAGCAAGACACAAGCACCCCAAAGTTTAGGGCTGCTCTGTTGACAAGAACCTCCACTTCGTTACACCTTAAATATCCCAGGAAAGATAAAAATGGATAAAGAAGTTGTGGTCCTTATGTACTATGGAATATCACTCAGCCATGAAATCAACGTCATAAGGCTAGTAGCAGCATGATGAGTGGATTTAGGTACGACGATTCTAAGTCAAATAAGTCACACAGAAAAAGACACTTATCATAAGATATCACCTATAGAGGGAATGGAAAAACCGCTGCCCTTGAACTGAATTACAAAACAGTACAGAGTCACTCGGTTAGAAAACACACTATGGCTGCCTAACGGGAAAGGTGAGGTGGGGTGATGCATAAAACAAGGGTTTCAAATTAGCTCAGATACCGTTCCATGAACCCAATACGTAATAGACAAGACCTACTCCTTGCTCAGGGAACTGAACTCAACACCCCCTATTCACCGCCCAAGAGTATATCTGACTAGTAAGAATCTTAAAACCTATGTATTGATATCTCTCTGTAAGTGAGTCAAGTGGGTGTAAAGCTGCATAAACACAGCAGTGAAAAGCAGCTAAACCCCATTATAAAACTCAATTAATTTTAAAAACCCGTGAAACAAAGACAGTGAAAGGGAGAGAAATTCTTACAAAATTCGTTCAGGGGCTGTGATGCCACCTGGATTGACCATATCTAGACCCGCAGCTGATTGAGACATAAGGGTGGACACTCTTGGGGCTGAGAGGTTTGGTGAGGTTGGGTGAGCAAACGCAGACGCTTTAAAGTAATACTGCGTGGTACCCATCCCATGGGTCCCAAATCTCCAGGTTCAAGGGCATCTTCCTACATCGAAAACATGCATGAGAAACCCAGAAGACGGTCCACCGAGTGAACGGGAAAGGTTTCTAAAACGCACCTCATTTATCATCTCCTTGTGCTCGGGTTCGCCATTCCAGCCGCTTTACTAGCAATCTCCCTCCTTGGAGAATCAGCACCTTTAACCTCCTGTTCCATACAGGTTGCAATTTGTCCTGAGGGTGAACGGGAAGAGGGGGAACCAATGAGAGACAAGCTCTACGTGTTGGGACAGGCACAGGTCACTCTATTTTCCCATCAGGAAGAAGAATTAACCACAGGCTCAGTCTGCCGCCCGGAAGCAGAATAGGGCCTAAAGCAATCCTGCGCTTTTGCGGCCAGCTCCCAAGAGAGCGAGTTGAAAAATGGAGCTCAGGGGCACTGCAATTCACAAACCTGCAGACTTATAAATGATAACTCTCGTCTACAAATATATTGAGGGAAGGCAACAAAGAGGATTTGAAAGCAAGGCAGAATTGCAGGAAACAGATTTCAGGAGGCAGATTCGAATCGCCTTTAAAGCACAGGAAAAACGGCAAAACCTCGACAATGATGCCCTTGGCCAAAAAGGGCGTATGCGTTTTTTCCTGAATATATTCAGGAAAAAACGCATACGCCCTTTTTGGCCAACCAAGCAACCTGGAAAGGCAAATCAGCGCTACAAAGAAGTCTCGCTTCCCATCGGTCAAAAGGGCCATGCTGAATAAAGTGTCAAAACCAGAAATGCAGGACAGGCCACGGAGAAACGGGAGCCTTGCTACGCTGATGGGCGGGATGTAAATTGCCAACAGCCACTCTGGAGAAGTGTACGGTGTGTCCTGAAACATTTACAAAACTCAGCTTAGAGAGCATAGGGCACTTCCACTCATGGGCGTATAAATTGGGAAAACTAAAAATCAGCAAGACACAAGCACCCCAAAGTTTAGGGCTGCTCTGTTGACAAGAACCTCCACTTCGTTACACCTTAAATATCCCAGGAAAGAGAAAAATGGATAAAGAAGTTGTGGTCCTTATGTACAATGGAATATCACTCAGCCATGAAATCAACGTCATAAGGCTAGTAGCAGCATGATGAGTGGATTTAGGTACGACGATTCTAAGTCAAATAAGTCACACAGAAAAAGACACTTATCATAAGATATCACCTATAGAGGGAATGTAAAAACCGCTGCCCTTGAACTGAATTACAAAACAGAACAGAGTCATACGGTTAGAAAACACACTATGGCTGCCTAACGGCAAAGGTGAGGTGGGGTGATGCATAAAACAAGGGTTTCAAATTAGCTCAGATACCGTTCCATAAACCCAATACGTAATAGACAAGACCTACTCCTTGCTCAGGGAACTGGACTCAACACCCCCTATTCACCGCCCAAGAGTATATCTGACTAGTAAGAATCTTACAACCTATGTATTGATATCTCTCTGTAAGTGAGTCAAGTGGGTGTAAAGCTGCATAAACACAGCAGTGAAAAGCAGCTAAACCCCATTATAAAACTCAATTAATTTTAAAAACCCGTGAAACAAAGACAGTGAAAGGGAGAGAAATTCTTACAAAATTCGTTCAGGCGCTGTGATGCCACCTGGATTGACCATATCTAGACCCGCAGCTGATTGAGACATAAGGGTGGACACTCTTGGGGCTGAGGGGTTTGGTGAGGTTCGGTGAGCAAACGCAGACGCTTTAAAGTAATACTGCGTGGTACCCATCCCATGGGTCCCAAATCTCCAGGTTCAAGGGCATCTTCCTACATCGAAAACATGCATGAGAAACCCAGAAGATGGTCCACCGAGTGATTGGGAAAGGTTTCTAAAACGCACCTCATTTCTCGTCTCCTTGTGCTCGGGTTCGCCATTCCAGCCGCTTTACTAGCAATCTCCCTCCTTGGAGAATCAGCACCTTTAACCTCCTGTTCCATACAGGTGGCAATTTGAACTGAGGGTGAACGGGAAGACGGGGAACCAATGAGAGACTAGCTCTAGGTGTTGGGACAGGCACAGGTCACTCTATTTTCCCATCAGGAAGAAGAATTAACCACAGGCTCAGTCTGCCGCCCGGAAGCAGAATAGGGCCTAAAGCAATCCTGCGCTTTTGCGGCCAGCTCCCAAGAGAGCGAGTTGAAAAATGGAGCTCAGGGGCACTGCAATTCACAAACCTGCAGACTTATAAATGATAACTCTCGTCTACAAATATATTGAGGGAAGGCAACAAAGAGGATTTGAAAGCAAGGCAGAATTGCAGGAAACAGATTTCAGGAGGCAGATTCGAATCGCCTTTAAAGCACAGGAAAAGCGGCAAAACCTCGACAATGATGCCCTTGGCCAAAAAGGGCGTATGCGTTTTTTCCTGAATATATTCAGGAAAAAACGCATACGCCCTTTTTGGCCAACCAAGCAACCTGGAAAGGCAAATCAGCGCTACAAAGAAGTCTCGCTTCCCATCGGTCAAAAGGGCCATGCTGAATAAAGTGTCAAAACCAGAAATGCAGGACAGGCCACGGAGAAACGGGAGCCTTGCTACGCTGATGGGCGGGATGTAAATTGCCAACAGCCACTCTGGAGAAGTGTACGGTGTGTCCTGAAACATTTACAAAACTCAGCTTAGAGAGCATAGGGCACTTCCACTCATGGGCGTATAAATTGGGAAAACTAAAAATCAGCAAGACACAAGCACCCCAAAGTTTAGGGCTGCTCTGTTGACAAAAACCTCCACTTCGTTACACCTTAAATATCCCAGGAAAGATAAAAATGGATAAAGAAGTTGTGGTCCTTATGTACAATGGAATATCACTCAGCCATGAAATCAACGTCATAAGGCTAGTAGCAGCATGATGAGTGGATTTAGGTACGACGATTCTAAGTCAAATAAGTCACACAGAAAAAGACACTTATCATAAGATATCACCTATAGAGGGAATGTAAAAACCGCTGCCCTTGAACTGAATTACAAAACGGAACAGAGTCACTCGGTTAGAAAACACACTATGGCTGCCTAACGGGAAAGGTGAGGTGGGGTGATGCATAAAACAAGGGTTTCAAATTAGCTCAGATACCGTTCCATGAACCCAATACGTAATAGACAAGACCTACTCCTTGCTCAGGGAACTGGACTCAACACCCCCTATTCACCGCCCAAGAGTATATCTGACTAGTAAGAATCTTAAAACCTATGTATTGATATCTCTCTGTAAGTGAGTCAAGTGGGTGTAAAGATGCATAAACACAGCAGTGAAAAGCAGCTAAACCCCATTATAAAACTCAATTAATTTTAAAAACCCGTGAAACAAAGACAGTGAAAGGGAGAGAAATTCTTACAAAATTCGTTCAGGGGCTGTGATGCCACCTGGATTGACCATATCTAGACCCGCAGCTGATTGAGACATAAGGGTGGACACTCTTGGGGCTGAGAGGTTTGGTGAGGTTGGGTGAGCAAACGCAGACGCTTTAAAGTAATACTGCGTGGTACCCATCCCATGGGTCCCAAATCTCCAGGTTCAAGGGCATCTTCCTACATCGAAAACATGCATGAGAAACCCAGAAGACGGTCCACCGAGTGAACGGGAAAGGTTTCTAAAACGCACCTCATTTCTCATCTCCTTGTGCTCGGGTTCGCCATTCCAGCCGCTTTACTAGAAATCTCCCTCCTTGGAGAATCAGCACCTTTAACCTCCTGTTCCATACAGGTTGCAATTTGTCCTGAGGCTGAACGGGAAGAGGGGGAACCAATGAGAGACTAGCTCTAGGTGTTGGGACAGGCACAGGTCACTCTATTTTCCCATCAGGAAGAAGAATTAACCACAGGCTCAGTCTGCCGCCCGGAAGCAGAATAGGGCCTAAAGCAATCCTGCGCTTTTGCGGCCAGCTCCCAAGAGAGCGAGTTGAAAAATGGAGCTCGGGGGCACTGCAATTCACAAACCTGCAGACTTATAAATGATAACTCTCGTCTACAAATATATTGAGGGAAGGCAACAAAGAGGATTTGAAAGCAAGGCAGAATTGCAGGAAACAGATTTCAGGAGGCAGATTCGAATCGCCTTTAAAGCACAGGAAAAGCGGCAAAACCTCGACAATGATGCCCTTGGCCAAAAAGGGCGTATGCGTTTTTTCCTGAATATATTCAGGAAAAAACGCATACGCCCTTTTTGGCCAACCAAGCAACCTGGAAAGGCAAATCAGCGCTACAAAGAAGTCTCGCTTCCCATCGGTCAAAAGGGCCATGCTGAATAAAGTGTCAAAACCAGAAATGCAGGACAGGCCACGGAGAAACGGGAGCCTTGCTACGCTGATGGGCGGGATGTAAATTGCCAACAGCCACTCTGGAGAAGTGTACGGTGTGTCCTGAAACATTTACAAAACTCAGCTTAGAGAGCATAGGGCACTTCCACTCATGGGCGTATAAATTGGGAAAACTAAAAATCAGCAAGACACAAGCACCCCAAAGTTTAGGGCTGCTCTGTTGACAAGAACCTCCACTTCGTTACACCTTAAATATCCCAGGAAAGAGAAAAATGGATAAAGAAGTTGTGGTCCTTATGTACAATGGAATATCACTCAGCCATGAAATCAACGTCATAAGGCTAGTAGCAGCATGATGAGTGGATTTAGGTACGACGATTCTAAGTCAAATAAGTCACACAGAAAAAGACACTTATCATAAGATATCACCTATAGAGGGAATGTAAAAACCGCTGCCCTTGAACTGAATTACAAAACAGAACAGAGTCATACGGTTAGAGAACACACTATGGCTGCCTAACGGCAAAGGTGAGGTGGGGTGATGCATAAAACAAGGGTTTCAAATTAGCTCAGATACCGTTCCATAAACCCAATACGTAATAGACAAGACCTACTCCTTGCTCAGGGAACTGGACTCAACACCCCCTATTCACCGCCCAAGAGTATATCTGACTAGTAAGAATCTTACAACCTATGTATTGATATCTCTCTGTAAGTGAGTCAAGTGGGTGTAAAGCTGCATAAACACAGCAGTGAAAAGCAGCTAAACCCCATTATAAAACTCAATTAATTTTAAAAACCCGTGAAACAAAGACAGTGAAAGGGAGAGAAATTCTTACAAAATTCGTTCAGGCGCTGTGATGCTACCTGGATTGACCATATCTAGACCCGCAGCTGATTGAGACATAAGGGTGGACACTCTTGGGGCTGAGGGGTTTGGTGAGGTTCAGTGAGCAAACGCAGACGCTTTAAAGTAATACTGCGTGGTACCCATCCCATGGGTCCCAAATCTCCAGGTTCAAGGGCATCTTCCTACATCGAAAACATGCATGAGAAACCCAGAAGATGGTCCACCGAGTGATTGGGACAGGTTTCTAAAACGCACCTCATTTCTCGTCTCCTTGTGCTCGGGTTCGCCATTCCAGCCGCTTTACTAGCAATCTCCCTCCTTGGAGAATCAGCACCTTTAACCTCCTGTTCCATACAGGTGGCAATTTGAACTGAGGGTGAACGGGAAGACGGGGAACCAATGAGAGACTAGCTCTAGGTGTTGGGACAGGCACAGGTCACTCTATTTTCCCATCAGGAAGAAGAATTAACCACAGGCTCAGTCTGCCGCCCGGAAGCAGAATAGGGCCTAAAGCAATCCTGCGCTTTTGCGGCCAGCTCCCAAGAGAGCGAGTTGAAAAATGGAGCTCAGGGGCACTGCAATTCACAAACCTGCAGACTTATAAATGATAACTCTCGTCTACAAATATATTGAGGGAAGGCAACAAAGAGGATTTGAAAGCAAGGCAGAATTGCAGGAAACAGATTTCAGGAGGCAGATTCGAATCGCCTTTAAAGCACAGGAAAAGCGGCAAAACCTCGACAATGATGCCCTTGGCCAAAAAGGGCGTATGCGTTTTTTCCTGAATATATTCAGGAAAAAACGCATACGCCCTTTTTGGCCAACCAAGCAACCTGGAAAGGCAAATCAGCGCTACAAAGAAGTCTCGCTTCCCATCGGTCAAAAGGGCCATGCTGAATAAAGTGTCAAAACCAGAAATGCAGGACAGGCCACGGAGAAACGGGAGCCTTGCTACGCTGATGGGCGGGATGTAAATTGCCAACAGCCACTCTGGAGAAGTGTACGGTGTGTCCTGAAACATTTACAAAACTCAGCTTAGAGAGCATAGGGCACTTCCACTCATGGGCGTATAAATTGGGAAAACTAAAAATCAGCAAGACACAAGCACCCCAAAGTTTAGGGCTGCTCTGTTGACAAAAACCTCCACTTCGTTACACCTTAAATATCCCAGGAAAGATAAAAATGGATAAAGAAGTTGTGGTCCTTATGTACAATGGAATATCACTCAGCCATGAAATCAACGTCATAAGGCTAGTAGCAGCATGATGAGTGGATTTAGGTACGACGATTCTAAGTCAAATAAGTCACACAGAAAAAGACACTTATCATAAGATATCACCTATAGAGGGAATGTAAAAACCGCTGCCCTTGAACTGAATTACAAAACAGAACAGAGTCACTCGGTTAGAAAACACACTATGGCTGCCTAACGGGAAAGGTGAGGTGGGGTGATGCATAAAACAAGGGTTTCAAATTAGCTCAGATACCGTTCCATGAACCCAATACGTAATAGACAAGACCTACTCCTTGCTCAGGGAACTGGACTCAACACCCCCTATTCACCGCCCAAGAGTATATCTGACTAGTAAGAATCTTAAAACCTATGTATTGATATCTCTATGTAAGTGAGTCAAGTGGGTGTAAAGATGCATAAACACAGCAGTGAAAAGCAGCTAAACCCCATTATTAAACTCAATTAATTTTAAAAACCCGTGAAACAAAGACAGTGAAAGGGAGAGAAATTCTTACAAAATTCGTTCAGGGGCTGTGATGCCACCTGGATTGACCATATCTAGACCCGCAGCTGATTGAGACATAAGGGTGGACACTCTTGGGGCTGAGAGGTTTGGTGAGGTTGGGTGAGCAAACGCAGACGCTTTAAAATAATACTGCGTGGTACCCATCCCATGGGTCCCAAATCTCCAGGTTCAAGGGCATCTTCCTACATCGAAAACATGCATGAGAAACCCAGAAGACGGTCCACCGAGTGAACGGGAAAGGTTTCTAAAACGCACCTCATTTCTCATCTCCTTGTGCTCGGGTTCGCCATTCCAGCCACTTTACTAGCAATCTCCCTCCTTGGAGAATCAGCACCTTTAACCTCCTGTTCCATACAGGTTGCAATTTGTCCTGAGGCTGAACGGGAAGAGGGGGAACCAATGAGAGACTAGCTCTAGGTGTTGGGACAGGCACAGGTCACTCTATTTTCCCATCAGGAAGAAGAATTAACCACAGGCTCAGTCTGCCGCCCGGAAGCAGAATAGGGCCTAAAGCAATCCTGCGCTTTTGCGGCCAGCTCCCAAGAGAGCGAGTTGAAAAATGGAGCTCAGGGGCACTGCAATTCACAAACCTGCAGACTTATAAATGATAACTCTCGTCTACAAATATATTGAGGGAAGGCAACAAAGAGGATTTGAAAGCAAGGCAGAATTGCAGGAAACAGATTTCAGGAGGCAGATTCGAATCGCCTTTAAAGCACAGGAAAAGCGGCAAAACCTCGACAATGATGCCCTTGGTCAAAAAGGGCGTATGCGTTTTTTCCTGAATATATTCAGGAAAAAACGCATACGCCCTTTTTGGCCAACCAAGCAACCTGGAAAGGCAAATCAGCGCTACAAAGAAGTCTCGCTTCCCATCGGTCAAAAGGGCCATGCTGAATAAAGTGTCAAAACCAGAAATGCAGGACAGGCCACGGAGAAACGGGAGCCTTGCTACGCTGATGGGCGGGATGTAAATTGCCAACAGCCAATCTGGAGAAGTGTACGGTGTGTCCTGAAACATTTACAAAACTCAGCTTAGAGAGCATAGGGCACTTCCACTCATGGGCGTATAAATTGGGAAAACTAAAAATCAGCAAGACACAAGCACCCCAAAGTTTAGGGCTGCTCTGTTGACAAGAACCTCCACTTCGTTACACCTTAAATATCCCAGGAAAGAGAAAAATGGATAAAGAAGTTGTGGTCCTTATGTACAATGGAATATCACTCAGCCATGAAATCAACGTCATAAGGCTAGTAGCAGCATGATGAGTGGATTTAGGTACGACGATTCTAAGTGAAATAAGTCACACAGAAAAAGACACTTATCATAAGATATAACTTATAGAGGGAATGTAAAAACTGCTACCCTTGAACTGAATTACAAAACAGAACAGAGTCACACGGTTAGAAAACACACTATGGCTGCCTAACGGGAAAGGTGAGGTGGGGTGATGCATAAAACAAGGGTTTCAAATTAGCTCAGATACCGTTCCATAAACCCAATATGTAATAGAAAAGACCTACTCCTTGCTCAGGGAACTGGACTCAACACCCCCTATTCACCGCCCAAGAGTATATCTGACTAGTAAGAATCTTAAAACTTATGTATTGATATCTCTCTGTAAGTGAGTCAAGTGGGTGTAAAGCTGCATAAACACAGCAGTGAAAAGCAGCTAAACCCCATTATAAAACTCAATTAATTTTAAAAACCCGTGAAACAAAGACAGTGAAAGAGAGAGAAATTCTTACAAAATTCGTTCAGGGGCTGTGATGCCACCTGGATTGACCATATCTAGACCCGCAGCTGATTGAGACATAAGGGTGGACACTCTTGGGGCTGAGAGGTTTGGTGAGGTTGGGTGAGCAAACGCAGACGCTTTAAAGTAATACTGCGTGGTACCCATCCCATGGGTCCCAAATCTCCAGGTTCAAGGGCATCTTCCTATATCGAAAACATGCATGAGAAACCCAGAAGATGGTCCACCGAGTGATCGGGAAAGGTTTCTAAAACGCACCTCATTTCTCATCTCCTTGTGCTCGGGTTCGCCATTCCAGCCGCTTTACTAGCAATCTCCCTCCTTGGAGAATCAGCACCTTTAACCTCCTGTTCCATACAGGTTGCAATTTGTCCTGAGGGTGAACGGGAAGACGGGGAACCAATGAGAGACTAGCTCTAGGTGTTGGGACAGGCACAGGTCACTCTATTTTCCCATCAGGAAGAAGAATTAACCACAGGCTCAGTCTGCCGCCCGGAAGCAGAATAGGGCCTAAAGCAATCCTGCGCTTTTGTGGCCAGATCCCAAGAGAGCGAGATGAAAAATGGAGCTCAGGGGCACTGCAATTCACAAACCTGCAGACTTATAAATGATAACTCTCGTCTACAAATATATTGAGGGAAGGCAACAAAGAGGATTTGAAAGCAAGGCAGAATTGCAGGAAACAGATTTCAGGAGGCAGATTCGAATCGCCTTTAAAGCACAGGAAAAGCGGCAAAACCTCGACAATGATGCCCTTGGCCAAAAAGGGCGTATGCGTTTTTTCCTGAATATATTCAGGAAAAAACGCATACGCCCTTTTTGGCCAACCAAGCAACCTGGAAAGGCAAATCAGCGCTACAAAGAAGTCTCGCTTCCCATCGGTCAAAAGGGCCATGCTGAATAAAGTGTCAAAACCAGAAATGCAGGACAGGCCACGGAGAAACGGGAGCCTTGCTACGCTGATGGGCGGGATGTACATTGCCAACAGCCACTCTGGAGAAGTGTACGGTGTGTCCTGAAACATTTACAAAACTCAGCTTAGAGAGCATAGGGCACTTCCACTCATGGGCGTATAAATTGGGAAAACTAAAAATCAGCAAGACACAAGCACCCCAAAGTTTAGGGCTGCTCTGTTGACAAGAACCTCCACTTCGTTACACCTTAAATATCCCAGGAAAGAGAAAAATGGATAAAGAAGTTGTGGTCCTTATGTACAATGGAATATCACTCAGCCATGAAATCAACGTCATAAGGCTAGTAGCAGCATGATGAGTGGATTTAGGTACGACGATTCTAAGTCAAATAAGTCACACAGAAAAAGACACTTATCATAAGATATCACCTATAGAGGGAATGTAAAAACCGCTGCCCTTGAACTGAATTACAAAACAGAACAGAGTCATACGGTTAGAAAACACACTATGGCTGCCTAACGGCAAAGGTGAGGTGGGGTGATGCATAAAACAAGGGTTTCAAATTAGCTCAGATACCGTTCCATAAACCCAATACGTAATAGACAAGACCTACTCCTTGCTCAGGGAACTGGACTCAACACCCCCTATTCACCGCCCAAGAGTATATCTGACTAGTAAGAATCTTACAACCTCTGTATTGATATCTCTCTGTAAGTGAGTCAAGTGGGTGTAAAGCTGCATAAACACAGCAGTGAAAAGCAGCTAAACCCCATTATAAAACTCAATTAATTTTAAAAACCCGTGAAACAAAGACAGTGAAAGGGAGAGAAATTCTTACAAAATTCGTTCAGGCGCTGTGATGCCACCTGGATTGACCATATCTAGACCCGCAGCTGATTGAGACATAAGGGTGGACACTCTTGGGGCTGAGGGGTTTGGTGAGGTTCGGTGAGCAAACGCAGACGCTTTAAAGTAATACTGCGTGGTAACCATCCCATGGGTCCCAAATCTCCAGGTTCAAGGGCATCTTCCTACATCGAAAACATGCATGAGAAACCCAGAAGATGGTCCACCGAGTGATCGGGAAAGGTTTCTAAAACGCACCTCATTTCTCGTCTCCTTGTGCTCGGGTTCGCCATTCCAGCCGCTTTACTAGCAATCTCCCTCCTTGGAGAATCAGCACCTTTAACCTCCTGTTCCATACAGGTGGCAATTTGTCCTGAGGGTGAACGGGAAGACGGGGAACCAATGAGAGACTAGCTCTAGGTGTTGGGACAGGCACAGGTCACTCTATTTTCCCATCAGGAAGAAGAATTAACCACAGGCTCAGTCTGCCGCCCGGAAGCAGAATAGGGCCTAAAGCAATCCTGCGCTTTTGCGGCCAGCTCCCAAGAGAGCGAGTTGAAAAATGGAGCTCAGGGGCACTGCAATTCACAAACCTGCAGACTTATAAATGATAACTCTCGTCTACAAATATATTGAGGGAAGGCAACAAAGAGGATTTGAAAGCAAGGCAGAATTGCAGGAAACAGATTTCAGGAGGCAGATTCGAATCGCCTTTAAAGCACAGGAAAAGCGGCAAAACCTCGACAATGATGCCCTTGGCCAAAAAGGGCGTATGCCTTTTTTCCTGAATATATTCATGAAAAAACGCATACACCATTTTTGGCCAACCAAGCAACCTGGAAAGGCAAATCAGCGCTACAAAGAAGTCTCGCTTCCCATCGGTCAAAAGGGCCATGCTGAATAAAGTGTCAAAACCAGAAATGCAGGACAGGCCACGGAGAAACGGGAGCCTTGCTACGCTGATGGGCGGGATGTAAATTGCCAACAGCCACTCTGGAGAAGTGTACGGTGTGTCCTGAAACATTTACAAAACTCAGCTTAGAGAGCATAGGGCACTTCCACTCATGGGCGTATAAATTGGGAAAACTAAAAATCAGCAAGACACAAGCACCCCAAAGTTTAGGGCTGATCTGTTGACAAGAACCTCCACTTCGTTACACCTTAAATATCCCAGGAAAGAGAAAAATGGATAAAGAAGTTGTGGTCCTTATGTACAATGGAATATCACTCAGCCTTGAAATCAACGTCATAAGGCTAGTAGCAGCATGATGAGTGGATTTAGGTACGACGATTCTAAGTGTAATAAGTCACACAGAAAAAGACACTTATCATAAGATATCACTTATAGAGGGAATGTAAAAACCGCTACCCTTGAACTGAATTACAAAACAGAACAGAGTCACACGGTTTGAAAACACACTATGGCTGCCTAACGAGAAAGGTGAGGTGGGGTGATGCATAAAACAAGGGTTTCAAATTAGCTCAGATACCGTTCCATAAACCCAATATGTAATAGACAAGACCTACTCCTTGCTCAGGGAACTGGACTCAACACCCCCTATTCACCGCCCAAGAATATATCTGACTAGTAAGAATCTTAAAACCTATCTATTGATATCTCTCTGTAAGTGAGTCACGTGGGTGTAAAGCTGCATAAACACAGCAATGAAAAGCAGCTAAACCCCATTATAAAACTCAATTAATTTTAAAAACCCGTGAAACAAAGACAGTGAAAGAGAGAGAAATTCTTACAAAATTCGTTCAGGGGCTGTGATGCCACCTGGATTGACCAAATCTAGACCCGCAGCTGATTGAGACATAAGGGTGGACACTCTTGGGGCTGAGAGGTTTGGTGAGGTTGGGTGAGCAAACGCAGACGCTTTAAAGTAATACTGCGTGGTACCCATCCCATGGGTCCCAAATCTCCAGGTTCAAGGGCATCTTCCTACATTGAAAACATGCATGAGTAACCCAGAAGATGGTCCACCGAGTGATCGGGAAAGGTTTCTAAAACGCACCTCATTTCTCATCTCCTTGTGCTCGGGTTCGCCATTCCAGCCGCTTTACTAGCAATCTCCCTCCTTGGAGAATCAGCACCTTTAACCTCCTGTTCCATACAGGTTGCAATTTGTCCTGAGGGTGAACGGGAAGACGGGGAACCAATGAGAGACTAGCTCTAGGTGTTGGGACAGGCACAGGTCACTCTATTTTCCCATCAGGAAGAAGAATTAACCACAGGCTCAGTCTGCCGCCCGGAAGCAGAATAGGGCCTAAAGCAATCCTGCGCTTTTGCGGCCAGCTCCCAAGAGAGCGAGTTGAAAAATGGAGCTCAGGGGCACTGCAATTCACAAACCTGCAGACTTATAAATGATAACTCTCGTCTACAAATATATTGAGGGAAGGCAACAAAGAGGATTTGAAAGCAAGGCAGAATTGCAGGAAACAGATTTCAGGAGGCAGATTCGAATCGCCTTTAAAGCACAGGAAAAGCGGCAAAACCTCGACAATGATGCCCTTGGCCAAAAAGGGCGTATGCGTTTTTTCCTGAATATATTCAGGAAAAAACGCATACGCCCTTTTTGGCCAACCAAGCAACCTGGAAAGGCAAATCAGCGCTAGAAAGAAGTCTCGCTTCCCATCGGTCAAAAGGGCCATGCTGAATAAAGTGTCAAATCCAGAAATGCAGGACAGGCCACGGAGAAACGGGAGCCTTGCTACGCTGATGGGCGGGATGTAAATTGCCAACAGCCACTCTGGAGAAGTGTACGGTGTGTCCTGAAACATTTACAAAACTCAGCTTAGAGAGCATAGGGCACTTCCACTCATGGGCGTATAAATTGGGAAAACTAAAAATCAGCAAGACACAAGCACCCCAAAGTTTAGGGCTGCTCTGTTGACAAGAACCTCCACTTCGTTACACCTTAAATATCCCAGGAAAGATAAAAATGGATAAAGAAGTTGTGGTCCTTATGTACAATGGAATATCACTCAGCCATGAAATCAACGTCATAAGGCTAGTAGCAGCATGATGAGTGGATTTAGTTACGACGATTCTAAGTCAAATAAGTCACACAGAAAAAGACACTTATCATAAGATATCACCTATAGAGGGAATGTAAAAACCGCTGCCCTTGAACTGAATTACAAAACAGAACAGAGTCACACGGTTAGAAAACACACTATGGCTGCCTAACGGGAAAGGTGAGGTGGGGTGATGCATAAAACAAGGGTTTCAAATTAGCTCAGATACCGTTCCATAAACCCAATACGTAATAGACAAGACCTATTCCTTGCTCAGGGAACTGGACTCAACACCCCCTATTCACCGCCCAAGAGTATATCTGACTAGTAAGAATCTTAAAACCTATGTATTGATATCTCTCTGTAAGAGAGTCAAGTGGGTGTAAAGCTGCATAAACACAGCAGTGAAAAGCAGCTAAACCCCATTATAAAACTCAATTAATTTTAAAAACCCGTGAAACAAAGACAGTGAAAGGGAGAGAAATTCTTACAAAATTCGTTCAGGGGCTGTGATGCCACCTGGATTGACCATATCTAGACCCGCAGCTGATTGAGACATAAGGGTGGACACTCTTGGGGCTGAGAGGTTTGGTGAGGTTGGGTGAGCAAACGCAGACGCTTTAAAGTAATACTGCGTGGTACCCATCCCATGGGTCCCAAATCTCCAGGTTCAAGGGCATCTTCCTACATCGAAAACATGCATGAGAAACCCAGAAGACGGTCCACCGAGTGAACGGGAAAGATTTCTAAAACGCACCTCATTTCTCATCTCCTTGTGCTCGGGTTCGCCATTCCAGCCGCTTTACTAGCAATCTCCCTCCTTGGAGAATCAGCACCTTTAACCTCCTGTTCCATACAGGTTGCAATTTGTCCTGAGGGTGAACGGGAAGAGGGGGAACCAATGAGAGACTAGCTCTAGGTGTTGGGACAGGCACAGGTTACTCTATTTTCCCATCAGGAAGAAGAATTAACCACAGGCTCAGTCTGCCGCCCGGAAGCAGAATAGGGCCTAAAGCAATCCTGCGCTTTTGCGGCCAGCTCCCAAGAGAGCGAGTTGAAAAATGGAGCTCAGGGGCACTGCAATTCACAAACCTGCAGACTTATAAATGATAACTCTCGTCTACAAATATATTGAGGGAAGGCAACAAAGAGGATTTGAAAGCAAGGCAGAATTGCAGGAAACAGATTTCAGGAGGCAGATTCGAATCGCCTTTAAAGCACAGGAAAAGCGGCAAAACCTCGACAATGATGCCCTTGGCCAAAAAGGGCGTATGCGTTTTTTCCTGAATATATTCATGAAAAAACGCATACACCATTTTTGGCCAACCAAGCAACCTGGAAAGGCAAATCAGCGCTACAAAGAAGTCTCGCTTCCCATCGGTCAAAAGGGCCATGCTGAATAAAGTGTCAAAACCAGAAATGCAGGACAGGCCACGGAGAAACGGGAGCCTTGCTACGCTGATGGGCGGGATGTAAATTGCCAACAGCCACTCTGGAGAAGTGTACGGTGTGTCCTGAAACATTTACAAAACTCAGCTTAGAGAGCATAGGGCACTTCCACTCATGGGCGTATAAATTGGGAAAACTAAAAATCAGCAAGACACAAGCACCCCAAAGTTTAGGGCTGATCTGTTGACAAGAACCTCCACTTCGTTACACCTTAAATATCCCAGGAAAGATAAAAATGGATAAAGAAGTTGTGGTCCTTATGTACAATGGAATATCACTCAGCCATGAAATCAACGTCATAAGGCTAGTAGCAGCATGATGAGTGGATTTAGGTACGACGATTCTAAGTCAAATAAGTCACACAGAAAAAGACACTTATCATAAGATATCACCTATAGAGGGAATGTAAAAACCGCTGCCCTTGAACTGAATTACAAAACAGAACAGAGTCACTCGGTTAGAAAACACACTATGGCTGCCTAACGGGAAAGGTGAGGTGGGGTGATGCATAAAACAAGGGTTTCAAATTAGCTCAGATACCGTTCCATGAACCCAATACGTAATAGACAAGACCTACTCCTTGCTCAGGGAACTGGACTCAACACCCCCTATTCACCGCCCAAGAGTATATCTGACTAGTAAGAATCTTAAAACCTATGTATTGATATCTCTCTGTAAGTGAGTCAAGTGGGTGTAAAGATGCATAAACACAGCAGTGAAAAGCAGTTAACCCCATTATAAAACTCAATTAATTTTAAAAACCCGTGAAACAAAGACAGTGAAAGGGAGAGAAATTCTTACAAAATTCGTTCAAGCGCTGTGATGCCACCTGGATTGACCATATCTAGACCCGCAGCTGATTGAGACATAAGGGTGGACACTCTTGGGGCTGAGGGGTTTGGTGAGGTTCGGTGAGCAAACGCAGACGCTTTAAAGTAATACTGCGTGGTACCCATCCCATGGGTCCCAAATCTCCAGGTTCAAGGGCATCTTCCTACATCGAAAACATGCATGAGAAACCCAGAAGACGGTCCACCGAGTGAACGGGAAAGGTTTCTAAAACGCACCTCATTTCTCATCTCCTTGTGCTCGGGTTCGCCATTCCAGCCGCTTTACTAGCAATCTCCCTCCTTGGAGAATCAGCACCTTTAACCTCCTGTTCCATACAGGTTGCAAAATGTCCTGAGGGTGAACGGGAAGAGGGGGAACCAATGAGAGACAAGCTCTACGTGTTGGGACAGGCACAGGTCACTCTATTTTTCCATCAGGAAGAAGAATTAACCACAGGCTCAGTCTGCCGCCCGGAAGCAGAATAGGGCCTAAAGCAATCCTGCGCTTTTGCGGCCAGCTCCCAAGAGAGCGAGTTGAAAAATGGAGCTCAGGGGCACTGCAATTCACAAACCTGCAGACTTATAAATGATAACTCTCGTCTACAAATATATTGAGGGAAGGCAACAAAGAGGATTTGAAAGCAAGGCAGAATTGCAGGAAACAGATTTCAGGAGGCAGATTCGAATCGCCTTTAAAGCACAGGAAAAGCGGCAAAACCTCGACAATGATGCCCTTGGCCAAAAAGGGCGTATGCGTTTTTTCCTGAATATATTCAGGAAAAAACGCATACGCCCTTTTTGGCCAACCAAGCAACCTGGAAAGGCAAATCAGCGCTACAAAGAAGTCTCGCTTCCCATCGGTCAAAAGGGCCATGCTGAATAAAGTGTCAAAACCAGAAATGCAGGACAGGCCACGGAGAAACGGGAGCCTTGCTACGCTGATGGGCGGGATGTACATTGCCAACAGCCACTCTGGAGAAGTGTACGGTGTGTCCTGAAACATTTACAAAACTCAGCTTAGAGAGCATAGGGCACTTCCACTCATGGGCGTATAAATTGGGAAAACTAAAAATCAGCAAGACACAAGCACCCCAAAGTTTAGGGCTGCTCTGTTGACAAGAACCTCCACTTCGTTACACCTTAAATATCCCAGGAAAGAGAAAAATGGATAAAGAAGTTGTGGTCCTTATGTACAATGGAATATCACTCAGCCATGAAATCAACGTCATAAGGCTAGTAGCAGCATGATGAGTGGATTTAGGTACGACGATTCTAAGTCAAATAAGTCACACAGAAAAAGACACTTATCATAAGATATCACCTATAGAGGGAATGTAAAAACCGCTGCCCTTGAACTGAATTACAAAACAGAACAGAGTCATACGGTTAGAAAAAACACTATGGCTGCCTAACGGCAAAGGTGAGGTGGGGTGATGCATAAAACAAGGGTTTCAAATTAGCTCAGATACCGTTCCATAAACCCAATACGTAATAGACAAGACCTACTCCTTGCTCAGGGAACTGGACTCAACACCCCCTATTCACCGCCCAAGAGTATATCTGACTAGTAAGAATCTTACAACCTATGTATTGATATCTCTCTGTAAGTGAGTCAAGTGGGTGTAAAGCTGCATAAACACAGCAGTGAAAAGCAGCTAAACCCCATTATAAAACTCAATTAATTTTAAAAACCCGTGAAACAAAGACAGTGAAAGGGAGAGAAATTCTTACAAAATTCGTTCAGGCGCTGTGATGCCACCTGGATTGACCATATCTAGACCCGCAGCTGATTGAGACATAAGGGTGGACACTCTTGGGGCTGAGAGGTTTGGTGAGGTTGGGTGAGCAAACGCAGACGCTTTAAAGTAATACTGCGTGGTACCCATCCCATGGGTCCCAAATCTCCAGGTTCAAGGGCATCTTCCTACATCGAAAACATGCATGAGAAACCCAGAAGACGGTCCACCGAGTGAACGGGAAAGGTTTCTAAAACGCACCTCATTTCTCATCTCCTTGTGCTCGGGTTCGCCATTCCAGCCGCTTTACTAGCAATCTCCCTCCTTGGAGAATCAGCACCTTTAACCTCCTGTTCCATACAGGTTGCAATTTGTCCTGAGGGTGAACGGGAAGAGGGGGAACCAATGAGAGACTAGCTCTAGGTGTTGGGACAGGCACAGGTCACTCTATTTTCCCATCAGGAAGAAGAATTAACCACAGGCTCAGTCTGCCGCCCGGAAGCAGAATAGGGCCTAAAGCAATCCTGCGCTTTTGCGGCCAGCTCCCAAGAGAGCGAGTTGAAAAATGGAGCTCAGGGGCACTGCAATTCACAAACCTGCAGACTTATAAATGATAACTCTCGTCTACAAATATATTGAGGGAAGGCAACAAAGAGGATTTGAAAGCAAGGCAGAATTGCAGGAAACAGATTTCAGGAGGCAGATTCGAATCGCCTTTAAAGCACAGGAAAAGCGGCAAAACCTCGACAATGATGCCCTTGGCCAAAAAGGGCGTATGCGTTTTTTCCTGAATATATTCATGAAAAAACGCATACACCATTTTTGGCCAACCAAGCAACCTGGAAAGGCAAATCAGCGCTACAAAGAAGTCTCGCTTCCCATCGGTCAAAAGGGCCATGCTGAATAAAGTGTCAAAACCAGAAATGCAGGACAGGCCACGGAGAAACGGGAGCCTTGCTACGCTGATGGGCAGGATGTAAATTGCCAACAGCCACTCTGGAGAAGTGTACGGTGTGTCCTGAAACATTTACAAAACTCAGCTTAGAGAGCATAGGGCACTTCCACTCATGGGCGTATAAATTGGGAAAACTAAAAATCAGCAAGACACAAGCACCCCAAAGTTTAGGGCTGCTCTGTTGACAAGAACCTCCACTTCGTTACACCTTAAATATCCCAGGAAAGAGAAAAATGGATAAAGAAGTTGTGGTCCTTATGTACAATGGAATATCACTCAGCCATGAAATCAACGTCATAAGGCTAGTAGCAGCATGATGAGTGGATTTAGGTACGACGATTCTAAGTCAAATAAGTCACACAGAAAAAGACACTTATCATAAGATATCACCTATAGAGGGAATGTAAAAACCGCTGCCCTTGAACTGAATTACAAAACAGAACAGAGTCACTCGGTTAGAAAACACACTATGGCTGCCTAACGGGAAAGGTGAGGTGGGGTGATGCATAAAACAAGGGTTTCAAATTAGCTCAGATACCGTTCCATGAACCCAATACGTAATAGACAAGACCTACTCCTTGCTCAGGGAACTGGACTCAACACCCCCTATTCACCGCCCAAGAGTATATCTGACTAGTAAGAATCTTAAAACCTATGTATTGATATCTCTCTGTAAGTGAGTCAAGTGGGTGTAAAGATGCATAAACACAGCAGTGAAAAGCAGCTAAACCCCATTATAAAACTCAATTAATTTTAAAAACCCGTGAAACAAAGACAGTGAAAGGGAGAGAAATTCTTACAAAATTCGTTCAGGGGCTGTGATGCCACCTGGATTGACCATATCTAGACCCGCAGCTGATTGAGACATAAGGGTGGACACTCTTGGGGCTGAGAGGTTTGGTGAGGTTGGGTGAGCAAACGCAGACGCTTTAAAGTAATACTGCGTGGTACCCATCCCATGGGTCCCAAATCTCCAGGTTCAAGGGCATCTTCCTACATCGAAAACATGCATGAGAAACCCAGAAGACGGTCCACCGAGTGAACGGGAAAGGTTTCTAAAACGCACCTCATTTCTCATCTCCTTGTGCTCGGGTTCGCCATTCCAGCCGCTTTACTAGAAATCTCCCTCCTTGGAGAATCAGCACCTTTAACCTCCTGTTCCATACAGGTTGCAATTTGTCCTGAGGCTGAACGGGAAGAGGGGGAACCAATGAGAGACTAGCTCTAGGTGTTGGGACAGGCACAGGTCACTCTATTTTCCCATCAGGAAGAAGAATTAACCACAGGCTCAGTCTGCCGCCCGGAAGCAGAATAGGGCCTAAAGCAATCCTGCGCTTTTGCGGCCAGCTCCCAAGAGAGCGAGTTGAAAAATGGAGCTCAGGGGCACTGCAATTCACAAACCTGCAGACTTATAAATGATAACTCTCGTCTACAAATATATTGAGGGAAGGCAACAAAGAGGATTTGAAAGCAAGGCAGAATTGCAGGAAACAGATTTCAGGAGGCAGATTCGAATCGCCTTTAAAGCACAGGAAAAGCGGCAAAACCTCGACAATGATGCCCTTGGCCAAAAAGGGCGTATGCGTTTTTTCCTGAATATATTCAGGAAAAAACGCATACGCCCTTTTTGGCCAACCAAGCAACCTGGAAAGGCAAATCAGCGCTACAAAGAAGTCTCGCTTCCCATCGGTCAAAAGGGCCATGCTGAATAAAGTGTCAAAACCAGAAATGCAGGACAGGCCACGGAGAAACGGGAGCCTTGCTACGCTGATGGGCGGGATGTAAATTGCCAACAGCCACTCTGGAGAAGTGTACGGTGTGTCCTGAAACATTTACAAAACTCAGCTTAGAGAGCATAGGGCACTTCCACTCATGGGCGTATAAATTGGGAAAACTAAAAATCAGCAAGACACAAGCACCCCAAAGTTTAGGGCTGCTCTGTTGACAAGAACCTCCACTTCGTTACACCTTAAATATCCCAGGAAAGAGAAAAATGGATAAAGAAGTTGTGGTCCTTATGTACTATGGAATATCACTCAGCCATGAAATCAACGTCATAAGGCTAGTAGCAGCATGATGAGTGGATTTAGGTACGACGATTCTAAGTCAAATAAGTCACACAGAAAAAGACACTTATCATAAGATATCACCTATAGAGGGAATGTAAAAACCGCTGCCCTTGAACTGAATTACAAAACAGAACAGAGTCACTCGGTTAGAAAACACACTATGGCTGCCTAACGGGAAAGGTGAGGTGGGGTGATGCATAAAACAAGGGTTTCAAATTAGCTCAGATACCGTTCCATGAACCCAATACGTAATAGACAAGACCTACTCCTTGCTCAGGGAACTGAACTCAACACCCCCTATTCACCGCCCAAGAGTATATCTGACTAGTAAGAATCTTAAAACCTATGTATTGATATCTCTCTGTAAGTGAGTCAAGTGGGTGTAAAGCTGCATAAACACAGCAGTGAAAAGCAGCTAAACCCCATTATAAAACTCAATTAATTTTAAAAACCCGTGAAACAAAGACAGTGAAAGGGAGAGAAATTCTTACAAAATTCGTTCAGGCGCTGTGATGCCACCTGGATTGACCATATCTAGACCCGCAGCTGATTGAGACATAAGGGTGGACACTCTTGGGGCTGAGAGGTTTGGTGAGGTTGGGTGAGCAAACGCAGACGCTTTAAAGTAATACTGCGTGGTACCCATCCCATGGGTCCCAAATCTCCAGGTTCAAGGGCATCTTCCTACATCGAAAACATGCATGAGAAACCCAGAAGACGGTCCACCGAGTGAACGGGAAAGGTTTCTAAAACGCACCTCATTTCTCATCTCCTTGTGCTCGGGTTCGCCATTCCAGCCGCTTTACTAGCAATCTCCCTCCTTGGAGAATCAGCACCTTTAACCTCCTGTTCCATACAGGTTGCAATTTCTCCTGAGGGTGAACGGGAAGAGGGGGAACCAATGAGAGACTAGCTCTAGGTGTTGGGACAGGCACAGGTCACTCTATTTTCCCATCAGGAAGAAGAATTAACCACAGGCTCAGTCTGCCGCCCGGAAGCAGAATAGGGCCTAAAGCAATCCTGCGCTTTTGCGGCCAGCTCCCAAGAGAGTGAGTTGAAAAATGGAGCTCAGGGGAACTGCAATTCACAAACCTGCAGACTTATAAATGATAACTCTCGTCTACAAATATATTGAGGGAAGGCAACAAAGAGGATTTGAAAGCAAGGCAGAATTGCAGGAAACAGATTTCAGGAGGCAGATTCGAATCGCCTTTAAAGCACAGGAAAAGCGGCAAAACCTCGACAATGATGCCCTTGGCCAAAAAGGGCGTATGCGTTTTTTCCTGAATATATTCAGGAAAAAACGCATACGCCCTTTTTGGCCAACCAAGCAACCTGGAAAGGCAAATCAGCGCTACAAAGAAGTCTCGCTTCCCATCGGTCAAAAGGGCCATGCTGAATAAAGTGTCAAAACCAGAAATGCAGGACAGGCCACGGAGAAACGGGAGCCTTTCTACGCTGATGGGCGTGATGTAAATTGCCAACAGCCACTCTGGAGAAGTGTACGGTGTGTCCTGAAACATTTACAAAACTCAGCTTAGAGAGCATAGGGCACTTCCACTCATGGGCGTATAAATTGGGAAAACTAAAAATCAGCAAGACACAAGCACCCCAAAATTTAGGGCTGCTCTGTTGACAAGAACCTCCACTTCGTTACACCTTAAATATCCCAGGAAAGAGAAAAATGGATACAGAAGTTGTGGTCCTTATTTACAATGGAATATCACTCAGCCATGAAATCAACGTCATAAGGCTAGTAGCAGCATGATGAGTGGATTTAGGTACGACGATTCTAAGTGCAATAAGTCACACAGAAAAAGACACTTATCATAAGTTATCACCTATAGAGGGAATGTAAACACCGCTACCCTTGAACTGAATTACAAAACAGAACAGATTCACACGGTTAGAAAACACACTATGGCTGCCTAACGGGAAAGGTGAGGTGGGGTGATGCATAAAACAAGGGTTTCAAATTAGCTCAGATACCGTTCCATAAACCCAATACGTAATAGACAAGACCTACTCCTTGCTCAGGGAACTGGACTCAACACCCCGTATTCACCGCCCAAGAATATATCTGAATAGTAAGAATCTTAAAACCTATGTATTGACATCTCTCTGTAAGTGAGTCAAGTGGGTGTAAAGCTGCATAAACACAGCAGTGAAAAGCAGCTAAATCCCATTATAAAACTCAATTAATTTTAAAAACCCGTGAAACAAAGACAGTGAAAGGGAGAGAAATTCTTACAAAATTCGTTCAGGCGCTGTGATGCCACCTGGATTGACCATATCTAGACCCGCAGCTGATTGAGACATAAGGGTGGACACTCTTGGAGCTGAGAGGTTTGGTGAGGTTGGGTGAGCAAACGCAGACGCTTTAAAGTAATACTGCGTGGTACCCATCCCATCGGTCCCAAATCTCCAGGTTCAAGGGCATCTTCCTACATCGAAAACATGCATGAGAAACCCAGAAGACGGTCCACCGAGTGATTGGGAAAGGTTTCTAAAAGGCACCTCATTTCTCGTCTCCTTGTGCTCGGGTTCGCCATTCCAGCCGCTTTACTAGCAATCTCCCTCCTTGGAGAATCAGCACCTTTAACCTCCTGTTCCATACAGGTTGCAATTTGTCCTGAGGGTGAACGGGAAGAGGGGGAACCAATGAGAGACTAGCTCTAGGTGTTGGGACAGGCACAGGTCACTCTATTTTCCCATCAGGAAGAAGAATTAACCACAGGCTCAGTCTGCCGCCCGGAAGCAGAATAGGGCCTAAAGCAATCCTGCGCTTTTGCGGCCAGCTCCCAAGAGAGCGAGTTGAAAAATGGAGCTCAGGGGCACTGCAATTCACAAACCTGCAGACTTATAAATGATAACTCTCGTCTACAAATATATTGAGGGAAGGCAACAAAGAGGATTTGAAAGCAAGGCAGAATTGCAGGAAACAGATTTCAGGAGGCAGATTCGAATCGCCTTTAAAGCACAGGAAAAGCGGCAAAACCTCGACAATGATGCCCTTGGCCAAAAAGTGCGTATGCGTTTTTTCCTGAATATATTCAGGAAAAAACGCATACGCCCTTTTTGGCCAACCAAGCAACCTGGAAAGGCAAATCAGCGCTACAAAGAAGTCTCGCTTCCCATCGGTCAAAAGGGCCATGCTGAATAAAGTGTCAAAACCAGAAATGCAGGACAGGCCACGGAGAAACGGGAGCCTTGCTACGCTGATGGACGTGATGTAAATTGCCAACAGCCACTCTGGAGAAGTGTACGGTGTGTCCTGAAACATTTACAAAACTCAGCTTAGAGAGCATAGGGCACTTCCACTCATGGGCGTATACATTGGGAAAACTAAAAATCAGCAAGACACAAGCACCCCAAAGTTTAGGGCTGCTCTGTTGACAAGAACCTCCACTTCGTTACACCTTAAATATCCCAGGAAAGAGAAAAATGGATAAAGAAGTTGTGGTCCTTATGTACAATGGAATATCACTCAGCCATGAAATCAACGTCATAAGGCTAGTAGCAGCATGATGAGTGGATTTAGGTACGACGATTCTAAGTCAAATAAGTCACACAGAAAAAGACACTTATCATAAGATATCACCTATAGAGGGAATGTAAAAACCGCTGCCCATGAACTGAATTACAAAACAGAACAGATTCACACGGTTAGAAAACACACTATGGCTGCCTAACGGGAAAGGTGAGGTGGGGTGATGCATAAAACAAGGGTTTCAAATTAGCTCAGATACCGTTCCATAAACCCAATACGTAATAGACAAGACCTACTCCTTGCTCAGGGAACTGGACTCAACACCCCCTATTCACCGCCCAAGAGTATATCTGACTAGTAAGAATCTTAAAACCTATGTATTGACATCTCTCTGTAAGTGAGTCAAGTGGGTGTAAAGCTGCATAAACACAGCAGTGAAAAGCAGCTAAACCCCATTATAAAACTCAATTAATTTTAAAAACCCGTGAAACAAAGACAGTGAAAGGGAGACAAATTCTTACAAAATTCGTTCAGGCGCTGTGATGCCACCTGGATTGACCATATCTAGACCCGCAGCTGATTGAGACATAAGGGTGGACACTCTTGGGCTGAGGGGTTTGGTGAGGTTCGGTGAGCAAACGCAGACGCTTTAAAGTAATACTGCGTGGTACCCATCCCATGGGTCCCAAATCTCCAGGTTCAAGGGCATCTTCCTACATCGAAAACATGCATGAGAAACCCAGAAGACGGTCCACCGAGTGATTGGGAAAGGTTTCTCAAACGCACCTCATTTCTCGTCTCCTTGTGCTCGGGTTCGCCATTCCAGCCGCTTTACTAGCAATCTCCCTCCTTGGAGAATCAGCACCTTTAACCTCCTGTTCCATACAGGTTGCAATTTGTCCTGAGGCTGAACGGGAAGAGGGGGAACCAATGAGAGACTAGCTCTAGGTGTTGGGACAGGCACAGGTCACTCTATTTTCCCATCAGGAAGAAGAATTAACCACAGGCTCAGTCTGCCGCCCGGAAGCAGAATAGGGCCTAAAGCAATCCTGCGCTTTTGCGGCCAGCTCCAAGAGAGCGAGTTGAAAAATGGAGCTCAGGGGCACTGCAATTCACAAACCTGCAGACTTATAAATGATAACTCTCGTCTACAAATATATTGAGGGAAGGCAACAAAGAGGATTTGAAAGCAAGGCAGAATTGCAGGAAAACAGATTTCAGGAGGCAGATTCGAATCGCCTTTAAAGCACAGGAAAAGCGGCAAAACCTCGACAATGATGCCCTTGGCCAAAAAGGGCGTATGCGTTTTTTTCCTGAATATATTCAGGAAAAAACGCATACGCCCTTTTTGGCCAACCAAGCAACCTGGAAAGGCAAATCAGCGCTACAAAGAAGTCTCGCTTCCCATCGGTCAAAAGGGCCATGCTGAATAAAGTGTCAAAACCAGAAATGCAGGACAGGCCACGGAGAAACGGGAGCCTTGCTACGCTGATGGGCGGGATGTAAATTGCCAACAGCCACTCTGGAGAAGTGTACGGTGTGTCCTGAAACATTTACAAAACTCAGCTTAGAGAGCATAGGGCACTTCCACTCATGGGCGTATAAATTGGGAAAACTAAAAATCAGCAAGACACAAGCACCCCAAAGTTTAGGGCTGCTCTGTTGACAAGAACCTCCACTTCGTTACACCTTAAATATCCCAGGAAAGAGAAAAATGGATAAAGAAGTTGTGGTCCTTATGTACTATGGAATATCACTCAGCCATGAAATCAACGTCATAAGGCTAGTAGCAGCATGATGAGTGGATTTAGGTACGACGATTCTAAGTCAAATAAGTCACACAGAAAAAGACACTTATCATAAGATATCACCTATAGAGGGAATGTAAAAACCGCTGCCCTTGAACTGAATTACAAAACAGAACAGAGTCACTCGGTTAGAAAACACACTATGGCTGCCTAACGGGAAAGGTGAGGTGGGGTGATGCATAAAACAAGGGTTTCAAATTAGCTCAGATACCGTTCCATGAACCCAATACGTAATAGACAAGACCTACTCCTTGCTCAGGGAACTGAACTCAACACCCCCTATTCACCGCCCAAGAGTATATCTGACTAGTAAGAATCTTAAAACCTATGTATTGATATCTCTCTGTAAGTGAGTCAAGTGGGTGTAAAGCTGCATAAACACAGCAGTGAAAAGCAGCTAAACCCCATTATAAAACTCAATTAATTTTAAAAACCCGTGAAACAAAGACAGTGAAAGGGAGAGAAATTCTTACAAAATTCGTTCAGGCGCTGTGATGCCACCTGGATTGACCATATCTAGACCCGCAGCTGATTGAGACATAAGGGTGGACACTCTTGGGGCTGAGAGGTTTGGTGAGGTTGGGTGAGCAAACGCAGACGCTTTAAAGTAATACTGCGTGGTACCCATCCCATGGGTCCCAAATCTCCAGGTTCAAGGGCATCTTCCTACATCGAAAACATGCATGAGAAACCCAGAAGACGGTCCACCGAGTGAACGGGAAAGGTTTCTAAAACGCACCTCATTTCTCATCTCCTTGTGCTCGGGTTCGCCATTCCAGCCGCTTTACTAGCAATCTCCCTCCTTGGAGAATCAGCACCTTTAACCTCCTGTTCCATACAGGTTGCAATTTCTCCTGAGGGTGAACGGGAAGAGGGGGAACCAATGAGAGACTAGCTCTAGGTGTTGGGACAGGCACAGGTCACTCTATTTTCCCATCAGGAAGAAGAATTAACCACAGGCTCAGTCTGCCGCCCGGAAGCAGAATAGGGCCTAAAGCAATCCTGCGCTTTTGCGGCCAGCTCCCAAGAGAGTGAGTTGAAAAATGGAGCTCAGGGGAACTGCAATTCACAAACCTGCAGACTTATAAATGATAACTCTCGTCTACAAATATATTGAGGGAAGGCAACAAAGAGGATTTGAAAGCAAGGCAGAATTGCAGGAAACAGATTTCAGGAGGCAGATTCGAATCGCCTTTAAAGCACAGGAAAAGCGGCAAAACCTCGACAATGATGCCCTTGGCCAAAAAGGGCGTATGCGTTTTTTCCTGAATATATTCAGGAAAAAACGCATACGCCCTTTTTGGCCAACCAAGCAACCTGGAAAGGCAAATCAGCGCTACAAAGAAGTCTCGCTTCCCATCGGTCAAAAGGGCCATGCTGAATAAAGTGTCAAAACCAGAAATGCAGGACAGGCCACGGAGAAACGGGAGCCTTTCTACGCTGATGGGCGTGATGTAAATTGCCAACAGCCACTCTGGAGAAGTGTACGGTGTGTCCTGAAACATTTACAAAACTCAGCTTAGAGAGCATAGGGCACTTCCACTCATGGGCGTATAAATTGGGAAAACTAAAAATCAGCAAGACACAAGCACCCCAAAATTTAGGGCTGCTCTGTTGACAAGAACCTCCACTTCGTTACACCTTAAATATCCCAGGAAAGAGAAAAATGGATACAGAAGTTGTGGTCCTTATTTACAATGGAATATCACTCAGCCATGAAATCAACGTCATAAGGCTAGTAGCAGCATGATGAGTGGATTTAGGTACGACGATTCTAAGTGCAATAAGTCACACAGAAAAAGACACTTATCATAAGTTATCACCTATAGAGGGAATGTAAACACCGCTACCCTTGAACTGAATTACAAAACAGAACAGATTCACACGGTTAGAAAACACACTATGGCTGCCTAACGGGAAAGGTGAGGTGGGGTGATGCATAAAACAAGGGTTTCAAATTAGCTCAGATACCGTTCCATAAACCCAATACGTAATAGACAAGACCTACTCCTTGCTCAGGGAACTGGACTCAACACCCCGTATTCACCGCCCAAGAATATATCTGAATAGTAAGAATCTTAAAACCTATGTATTGACATCTCTCTGTAAGTGAGTCAAGTGGGTGTAAAGCTGCATAAACACAGCAGTGAAAAGCAGCTAAATCCCATTATAAAACTCAATTAATTTTAAAAACCCGTGAAACAAAGACAGTGAAAGGGAGAGAAATTCTTACAAAATTCGTTCAGGCGCTGTGATGCCAACTGGATTGACCATATCTAGACCCGCAGCTGATTGAGACATAAGGGTGGACACTCTTGGAGCTGAGAGGTTTGGTGAGGTTGGGTGAGCAAACGCAGACGCTTTAAAGTAATACTGCGTGGTACCCATCCCATCGGTCCCAAATCTCCAGGTTCAAGGGCATCTTCCTACATCGAAAACATGCATGAGAAACCCAGAAGACGGTCCACCGAGTGATTGGGAAAGGTTTCTAAAAGGCACCTCATTTCTCGTCTCCTTGTGCTCGGGTTCGCCATTCCAGCCGCTTTACTAGCAATCTCCCTCCTTGGAGAATCAGCACCTTTAACCTCCTGTTCCATACAGGTTGCAATTTGTCCTGAGGGTGAACGGGAAGAGGGGGAACCAATGAGAGACTAGCTCTAGGTGTTGGGACAGGCACAGGTCACTCTATTTTCCCATCAGGAAGAAGAATTAACCACAGGCTCAGTCTGCCGCCCGGAAGCAGAATAGGGCCTAAAGCAATCCTGCGCTTTTGCGGCCAGCTCCCAAGAGAGCGAGTTGAAAAATGGAGCTCAGGGGCACTGCAATTCACAAACCTGCAGACTTATAAATGATAACTCTCGTCTACAAATATATTGAGGGAAGGCAACAAAGAGGATTTGAAAGCAAGGCAGAATTGCAGGAAACAGATTTCAGGAGGCAGATTCAAATCGCCTTTAAAGCACAGGAAAAGCGGCAAAACCTCGACAATGATGCCCTTGGCCAAAAAGTGCGTATGCGTTTTTTCCTGAATATATTCAGGAAAAAACGCATACGCCCTTTTTGGCCAACCAAGCAACCTGGAAAGGCAAATCAGCGCTACAAAGAAGTCTCGCTTCCCATCGGTCAAAAGGGCCATGCTGAATAAAGTGTCAAAACCAGAAATGCAGGACAGGCCACGGAGAAACGGGAGCCTTGCTACGCTGATGGACGTGATGTAAATTGCCAACAGCCACTCTGGAGAAGTGTACGGTGTGTCCTGAAACATTTACAAAACTCAGCTTAGAGAGCATAGGGCACTTCCACTCATGGGCGTATACATTGGGAAAACTAAAAATCAGCAAGACACAAGCACCCCAAAGTTTAGGGCTGCTCTGTTGACAAGAACCTCCACTTCGTTACACCTTAAATATCCCAGGAAAGAGAAAAATGGATAAAGAAGTTGTGGTCCTTATGTACAATGGAATATCACTCAGCCATGAAATCAACGTCATAAGGCTAGTAGCAGCATGATGAGTGGATTTAGGTACGACGATTCTAAGTCAAATAAGTCACACAGAAAAAGACACTTATCATAAGATATCACCTATAGAGGGAATGTAAAAACCGCTGCCCATGAACTGAATTACAAAACAGAACAGATTCACACGGTTAGAAAACACACTATGGCTGCCTAACGGGAAAGGTGAGGTGGGGTGATGCATAAAACAAGGGTTTCAAATTAGCTCAGATACCGTTCCATAAACCCAATACGTAATAGACAAGACCTACTCCTTGCTCAGGGAACTGGACTCAACACCCCCTATTCACCGCCCAAGAGTATATCTGACTAGTAAGAATCTTAAAACCTATGTATTGACATCTCTCTGTAAGTGAGTCAAGTGGGTGTAAAGCTGCATAAACACAGCAGTGAAAAGCAGCTAAACCCCATTATAAAACTCAATTAATTTTAAAAACCCGTGAAACAAAGACAGTGAAAGGGAGACAAATTCTTACAAAATTCGTTCAGGCGCTGTGATGCCACCTGGATTGACCATATCTAGACCCGCAGCTGATTGAGACATAAGGGTGGACACTCTTGGGGCTGAGGGGTTTGGTGAGGTTCGGTGAGCAAACGCAGACGCTTTAAAGTAATACTGCGTGGTACCCATCCCATGGGTCCCAAATCTCCAGGTTCAAGGGCATCTTCCTACATCGAAAACATGCATGAGAAACCCAGAAGACGGTCCACCGAGTGATTGGGAAAGGTTTCTCAAACGCACCTCATTTCTCGTCTCCTTGTGCTCGGGTTCGCCATTCCAGCCGCTTTACTAGCAATCTCCCTCCTTGGAGAATCAGCACCTTTAACCTCCTGTTCCATACAGGTGGCAATTTGAACTGAGGGTGAACGGGAAGACGGGGAACCAATGAGAGACTAGCTCTAGGTGTTGGGACAGGCACAGGTCACTCTATTTTCCCATCAGGAAGAAGAATTAACCACAGGCTCAGTCTGCCGCCCGGAAGCAGAATAGGGCCTAAAGCAATCCTGCGCTTTTGCGGCCAGCTCCCAAGAGAGCGAGTTGAAAAATGGAGCTCAGGGGCACTGCAATTCACAAACCTGCAGACTTATAAATGATAACTCTCGTCTACAAATATATTGAGGGAAGGCAACAAAGAGGATTTGAAAGCAAGGCAGAATTGCAGGAAACAGATTTCAGGAGGCAGATTCGAATCGCCTTTAAAGCACAGGAAAAGCGGCAAAACCTCGACAATGATGCCCTTGGCCAAAAAGGGCGTATGCGTTTTTTCCTGAATATATTCAGGAAAAAACGCATACACCCTTTTTGGCCAACCAAGCAACCTGGAAAGGCAAATCAGCGCTACAAAGAAGTCTCGCTTCCCATCTGTCAAAAGGGCCATGCTGAGTAAAGTGTCAAAACCAGAAATGCAGGACAGGCCACGGAGAAACGGGAGCCTTGCTACGCTGATGGGCAGGATGTAAATTGCCAACAGCCACTCTGGAGAAGTGTACGGTGTGTCCTGAAACATTTACAAAACTCAGCTTAGAGAGCATAGGGCACTTCCACTCATGGGCGTATAAATTGGGAAAACTAAAAATCAGCAAGACACAAGCACCCCAAAGTTTAGGGCTGCTCTGTTGACAAGAACCTCCACTTCGTTACACCTTAAATATCCCAGGAAAGAGAAAAATGGATAAAGAAGTTGTGGTCCTTATGTACAATGGAATATCACTCAGCCATGAAATCAACGTCATAAGGCTAGTAGCAGCATGATGAGTGGATTTAGGTACGACGATTCTAAGTGCAATAAGTCACACAGAAAAAGACACTTATCATAAGTTATCACCTATAGAGGGAATGTAAAAACCGCTACCCTTGAACTGAATTACAAAACAGAACAGATTCACACGGTTAGAAAACACACTATGGCTGCCTAACGGGAAAGGTGAGGTGGGGTGATGCATAAAACAAGGGTTTCAAATTAGCTCAGATACCGTTCCATAAACCCAATACGTAATAGACAAGACCTACTTCTTGCTCAGGGAACTGGACTCAACACCCCCTATTCACCGCCGAAGATTATATCTGACTAGTAAGAATCTTAAAACCTATGTATTGATATCTCTCTGTAAGTGAGTCAAGTGGGTGTAAAGCTGCATAAACACAGCAGTGAAAAGCAGCTAAACCCCATTATAAAACTCAATTAATTTTAAAAACCCGTGAAACAAAGACAGTGAAAGGGAGAGAAATTCTTACAAAATTCGTTCAGGCGCTGTGATGCCACCTGGATTGACCATATCTAGACCCGCAGCTGATTGAGACATAAGGGTGGACACTCTTGGGGCTGAGGGGTTTGGTGAGGTTCGGTGAGCAAACGCAGACGCTTTAAAGTAATACTGCGTGGTACCCATCCCATGGGTCCCAAATCTCCAGGTTCAAGGGCATCTTCCTACATCGAAAACATGCATGAGAAACCCAGAAGACGGTCCACCGAGTGATTGGGAAAGGTTTCTAAAACGCACCTCATTTCTCGTCTCCTTGTGCTCGGGTTCGCCATTCCAGCCGCTTTACTAGCAATCTCCCTCCTTGGAGAATCAGCACCTTTAACCTCCTGTTCCATACAGGTGGCAATTTGAACTGAGGGTGAACGGGAAGACGGGGAACCAATGAGAGACTAGCTCTAGGTGTTGGGACAGGCACAGGTCACTCTATTTTCCCATCAGGAAGAAGAATTAACCACAGGCTCAGTCTGCCGCCCGGAAGCAGAATAGGGCCTAAAGCAATCCTGCGCTTTTGCGGCCAGCTCCCAAGAGAGCGAGTTGAAAAATGGAGCTCGGGGGCACTGCAATTCACAAACCTGCAGACTTATAAATGATAACTCTCGTCTACAAATATATTGAGGGAAGGCAACAAAGAGGATTTGAAAGCAAGGCAGAATTGCAGGAAACAGATTTCAGGAGGCAGATTCGAATCGCCTTTAAAGCACAGGAAAAGCGGCAAAACCTCGACAATGATGCCCTTGGCCAAAAAGTGCGTATGCGTTTTTTCCTGAATATATTCAGGAAAAAACGCATACGCCCTTTTTGGCCAACCAAGCAACCTGGAAAGGCAAATCAGCGCTACAAAGAAGTCTCGCTTCCCATCGGTCAAAAGGGCCATGCTGAATAAAGTGTCAAAACCAGAAATGCAGGACAGGCCACGGAGAAACGGGAGCCTTGCTACGCTGATGGACGTGATGTAAATTGCCAACAGCCACTCTGGAGAAGTGTACGGTGTGTCCTGAAACATTTACAAAACTCAGCTTAGAGAGCATAGGGCACTTCCACTCATGGGCGTATACATTGGGAAAACTAAAAATCAGCAAGACACAAGCACCCCAAAGTTTAGGGCTGCTCTGTTGACAAGAACCTCCACTTCGTTACACCTTAAATATCCCAGGAAAGAGAAAAATGGATAAAGAAGTTGTGGTCCTTATGTACAATGGAATATCACTCAGCCATGAAATCAACGTCATAAGGCTAGTAGCAGCATGATGAGTGGATTTAGGTACGACGATTCTAAGTCAAATAAGTCACACAGAAAAAGACACTTATCATAAGATATCACCTATAGAGGGAATGTAAAAACCGCTGCCCTTGAACTGAATTACAAAACAGAACAGAGTCACTCGGTTAGAAAACACACTATGGCTGCCTAACGGGAAAGGTGAGGTGGGGTGATGCATAAAACAAGGGTTTCAAATTAGCTCAGATACCGTTCCATAAACCCAATACGTAATAGACAAGACCTACTCCTTGCTCAGGGAACTGGACTCAACACCCCCTATTCACCGCCCAAGAGTATATCTGACTAGTAAGAATCTTAAAACCTATGTATTGACATCTCTCTGTAAGTGAGTCAAGTGGGTGTAAAGCTGCATAAACACAGCAGTGAAAAGCAGCTAAACCCCATTATAAAACTCAATTAATTTTAAAAACCCGTGAAACAAAGACAGTGAAAGGGAGACAAATTCTTACAAAATTCGTTCAGGCGCTGTGATGCCACCTGGATTGACCATATCTAGACCCGCAGCTGATTGAGACATAAGGGTGGACACTCTTGGGGCTGAGGGGTTTGGTGAGGTTCGGTGAGCAAACGCAGACGCTTTAAAGTAATACTGCGTGGTACCCATCCCATGGGTCCCAAATCTCCAGGTTCAAGGGCATCTTCCTACATCGAAAACATGCATGAGAAACCCAGAAGACGGTCCACCGAGTGATTGGGAAAGGTTTCTCAAACGCACCTCATTTCTCGTCTCCTTGTGCTCGGGTTCGCCATTCCAGCCGCTTTACTAGCAATCTCCCTCCTTGGAGAATCAGCACCTTTAACCTCCTGTTCCATACAGGTGGCAATTTGAACTGAGGGTGAACGGGAAGACGGGGAACCAATGAGAGACTAGCTCTAGGTGTTGGGACAGGCACAGGTCACTCTATTTTCCCATCAGGAAGAAGAATTAACCACAGGCTCAGTCTGCCGCCCGGAAGCAGAATAGGGCCTAAAGCAATCCTGCGCTTTTGCGGCCAGCTCCCAAGAGAGCGAGTTGAAAAATGGAGCTCAGGGGCACTGCAATTCACAAACCTGCAGACTTATAAATGATAACTCTCGTCTACAAATATATTGAGGGAAGGCAACAAAGAGGATTTGAAAGCAAGGCAGAATTGCAGGAAACAGATTTCAGGAGGCAGATTCGAATCGCCTTTAAAGCACAGGAAAAGCGGCAAAACCTCGACAATGATGCCCTTGGCCAAAAAGGGCGTATGCGTTTTTTCCTGAATATATTCAGGAAAAAACGCATACGCCCTTTTTGGCCAACCAAGCAACCTGGAAAGGCAAATCAGCGCTACAAAGAAGTCTCGCTTCCCATCGGTCAAAAGGGCCATGCTGAGTAAAGTGTCAAAACCAGAAATGCAGGACAGGCCACGGAGAAACGGGAGCCTTGCTACGCTGATGGGCAGGATGTAAATTGCCAACAGCCACTCTGGAGAAGTGTACGGTGTGTCCTGAAACATTTACAAAACTCAGCTTAGAGAGCATAGGGCACTTCCACTCATGGGCGTATAAATTGGGAAAACTAAAAATCAGCAAGACACAAGCACCCCAAAGTTTAGGGCTGCTCTGTTGACAAGAACCTCCACTTCGTTACACCTTAAATATCCCAGGAAAGAGAAAAATGGATAAAGAAGTTGTGGTCCTTATGTACAATGGAATATCACTCAGCCATGAAATCAACGTCATAAGGCTAGTAGCAGCATGATGAGTGGATTTAGGTACGACGATTCTAAGTGCAATAAGTCACACAGAAAAAGACACTTATCATAAGTTATCACCTATAGAGGGAATGTAAAAACCGCTACCCTTGAACTGAATTACAAAACAAAACAGATTCACACGGTTAGAAAACACACTATGGCTGCCTAACGGGAAAGGTGAGGTGGGGTGATGCATAAAACAAGGGTTTCAAATTAGCTCAGATACCGTTCCATAAACCCAATACGTAATAGACAAGACCTACTCCTTGCTCAGGGAACTGGACTCAACACCCCCTATTCACCGCCCAAGATTATATCTGACTAGTAAGAATCTTAAAACCTATGTATTGATATCTCTCTGTAAGTGAGTCAAGTGGGTGTAAAGCTGCATAAACACAGCAGTGAAAAGCAGCTAAACCCCATTATAAAACTCAATTAATTTTAAAAACCCGTGAAACAAAGACAGTGAAAGGGAGAGAAATTCTTACAAAATTCGTTCAGGCGCTGTGATGCCACCTGGATTGACCATATCTAGACGCGCAGCTGATTGAGACATAAGGGTGGACACTCTTGGGGCTGAGGGGTTTGGTGAGGTTCAGTGAGCAAACGCAGACGCTTTAAAGTAATACTGCGTGGTACCCATCCCATGGGTCCCAAATCTCCAGGTTCAAGGGCATCTTCCTACATCGAAAACATGCATGAGAAACCCAGAAGACGGTCCACCGAGTGATTGGGAAAGGTTTCTAAAACGCACCTCATTTCTCGTCTCCTTGTGCTCGGGTTCGCCATTCCAGCCGCTTTACTAGCAATCTCCCTCCTTGGAGAATCAGCACCTTTAACCTCCTGTTCCATACAGGTGGCAATTTGAACTGAGGGTGAACGGGAAGACGGGGAACCAATGAGAGACTAGCTCTAGGTGTTGGGACAGGCACAGGTCACTCTATTTTCCCATCAGGAAGAAGAATTAACCACAGGCTCAGTCTGCCGCCCGGAAGCAGAATAGGGCCTAAAGCAATCCTGCGCTTTTGCGGCCAGCTCCCAAGAGAGCGAGTTGAAAAATGGAGCTCGGGGGCACTGCAATTCACAAACCTGCAGACTTATAAATGATAACTCTCGTCTACAAATATATTGAGGGAAGGCAACAAAGAGGATTTGAAAGCAAGGCAGAATTGCAGGAAACAGATTTCAGGAGGCAGATTCGAATCGCCTTTAAAGCACAGGAAAAGCGGCAAAACCTCGACAATGATGCCCTTGGCCAAAAAGGGCGTATGCGTTTTTTCCTGAATATATTCAGGAAAAAACGCATACGCCCTTTTTGGCCAACCAAGCAACCTGGAAAGGCAAATCAGCGCTACAAAGAAGTCTCGCTTCCCATCGGTCAAAAGGGCCATGCTGAGTAAAGTGTCAAAACATGAAATGCAGGACAGGCCACGGAGAAACGGGAGCCTTGCTACGCTGATGGGCGTGATGTAAATTGCCAACAGCCACTCTGGAGAAGTGTACGGTGTGTCCTGAAACATTTACAAAACTCAGCTTAGAGAGCATAGGGCACTTCCACTCATGGGCGTATAAATTGTGAAAACTAAAAATCAGCAAGACACAAGCACCCCAAAGTTTAGGGCTGCTCTGTTGACACGAACCTCCACTTCGTTACACCTTAAATATCCCAGGAAAAAAAAAATGGATAAAGAAGTTGTGGTCCTTATGTACAATGGAATATCACTCAGCCATGAAATCAACGTCATAAGGCTAGTAGCAGCATGATGAGTGGATTTAGGTACGACGATTCTAAGTGCAATAAGTCACACAGAAAAAGACACTTATCATAAGTTATCACCTATAGAGGGAATGTAAAAACCGCTACCCTTGAACTGAATTACAAAACAGAACAGATTCACACGGTTAGAAAACACACTATGGCTGCCTAACGGCAAAGGTGAGGTGGGGTGATGCATAAAACAAGGGTTTCAAATTAGCTCAGATACCGTTCCATAAACCCAATACGTAATAGACAAGACCTACTCCTTGCTCAGGGAACTGGACTCAACACCCCCTATTCACCGCCCAAGATTATATCTGACTAGTAAGAATCTTAAAACCTATGTATTGATATCTCTCTGTAAGTGAGTCAAGTGGGTGTAAAGCTGCATAAACACAGCAGTGAAAAGCAGCTAAACCCCATTATAAAACTCAATTAATTTTAAAAACCCGTGAAACAAAGACAGTGAAAGGGAGAGAAATTCTTACAAAATTCGTTCAGGCGCTGTGATGCCACCTGGATTGACCATATCTAGACCCGCAGCTGATTGAGACATAAGGGTGGACACTCTTGGGGCTGAGGGGTTTGGTGAGGTTCGGTGAGCAAACGCAGACGCTTTAAAGTAATACTGCGTGGTACCCATCCCATGGGTCCCAAATCTCCAGGTTCAAGGGCATCTTCCTACATCGAAAACATGCATGAGAAACCCAGAAGACGGTCCACCGAGTGATTGGGAAAGGTTTCTAAAACGCACCTCATTTCTCGTCTCCTTGTGCTCGGGTTCGCCATTCCAGCCGCTTTACTAGCAATCTCCCTCCTTGGAGAATCAGCACCTTTAACCTCCTGTTCCATACAGGTGGCAATTTGAACTGAGGGTGAACGGGAAGACGGGGAACCAATGAGAGACTAGCTCTAGGTGTTGGGACAGGCACAGGTCACTCTATTTTCCCATCAGGAAGAAGAATTAACCACAGGCTCAGTCTGCCGCCCGGAAGCAGAATAGGGCCTAAAGCAATCCTGCGCTTTTGCGGCCAGCTCCCAAGAGAGCGAGTTGAAAAATGGAGCTCAGGGGCACTGCAATTCACAAACCTGCAGACTTATAAATGATAACTCTCGTCTACAAATATATTGAGGGAAGGCAACAAAGAGGATTTGAAAGCAAGGCAGAATTGCAGGAAACAGATTTCAGGAGGCAGATTCGAATCGCCTTTAAAGCACAGGAAAAGCGGCAAAACCTCGACAATGATGCCCTTGGCCAAAAAGGGCGTATGCGTTTTTTCCTGAATATATTCAGGAAAAAACGCATACGCCCTTTTTGGCCAACCAAGCAACCTGGAAAGGCAAATCAGCGCTACAAAGAAGTCTCGCTTCCCATCGGTCAAAAGGGCCATGCTGAGTAAAGTGTCAAAACCAGAAATGCAGGACAGGCCACGGAGAAACGGGAGCCTTGCTACGCTGATGGGCAGGATGTAAATTGCCAACAGCCACTCTGGAGAAGTGTACGGTGTGTCCTGAAACATTTACAAAACTCAGCTTAGAGAGCATAGGGCACTTCCACTCATGGGCGTATAAATTGGGAAAACTAAAAATCAGCAAGACACAAGCACCCCAAAGTTTAGGGCTGCTCTGTTGACAAGAACCTCCACTTCGTTACACCTTAAATATCCCAGGAAAGAGAAAAATGGATAAAGAAGTTGTGGTCCTTATGTACAATGGAATATCACTCAGCCATGAAATCAACGTCATAAGGCTAGTAGCAGCATGATGAGTGGATTTAGGTACGACGATTCTAAGTGCAATAAGTCACACAGAAAAAGACACTTATCATAAGATATCACTTATAGAGGGAATGTAAAAACCGCTACCCTTGAACTGAATTACAAAACAGAACAGAGTCACACGGTTAGAAAACACACTATGGCTGCCTAACGGGAAAGGTGAGGTGGGGTGATGCATAAAACAAGGGTTTCAAATTAGCTCAGATACCGTTCCATAAACCCAATATGTAATAGACAAGACCTACTCCTTGCTCAGGGAACTGGACTCAACACCCCCTATTCACCGCCCAAGAATATATCTGACTAGTAAGAATCTTAAAACCTATCTATTGATATCTCTCTGTAAGTGAGTCACGTGGGTGTAAAGCTGCATAAACACAGCAGTGAAAAGCAGCTAAACCCCATTATAAAACTCAATTAATTTTAAAAACCCGTGAAACAAAGACAGTGAAAGAGAGAGAAATTCTTACAAAATTCGTTCAGGGGCTGTGATGCCACCTGGATTGACCAAATCTAGACCCGCAGCTGATTGAGACATAAGGGTGGACACTCTTGGGGCTGAGAGGTTTGGTGAGGTTGGGTGAGCAAACGCAGACGCTTTAAAATAATACTGCGTGGTACCCATCCCATGGGTCCCAAATCTCCAGGTTCAAGGGCATCTTCCTACATTGAAAACATGCATGAGAAACCCAGAAGATGGTCCACCGAGTGATCGGGAAAGGTTTCTAAAACGCACCTCATTTCTCATCTCCTTGTGCTCGGGTTCGCCATTCCAGCCGCATTACTAGCAATCTCCCTCCTTGGAGAATCAGCACCTTTAACCTCCTGTTCCATACAGGTTGCAATTTGTCCTGAGGGTGAACGGGAAGACGGGGAACCAATGAGAGACTAGCTCTAGGTGTTGGGACTGGCACAGGTCACTCTATTTTCCCATCAGGAAGAAGAAATAACCACAGGCTCAGTCTGCCGCCCGGAAGCAGAATAGGGCCTAAAGCAATCCTGCGCTTTTGTGGCCAGCTCCCAAGAGAGCGAGTTGAAAAATGGAGCTCAGGGGCACTGCAATTCACAAACCTGCAGACTTATAAATGATAACTCTCGTCTACAAATATATTGAGGGAAGGCAACAAAGAGGATTTGAAAGCAAGGCAGAATTGCAGGAAACAGATTTCAGGAGGCAGATTCGAATCGCCTTTAAAGCACAGGAAAAGCGGCAAAACCTCGACAATGATGCCCTTGGCCAAGAAGGGCGTATGCCTTTTTTCCTGAATATATTCAGGAAAAAACGCATACGCCCTTTTTGGCCAACCAAGCAACCTGGAAAGGCAAATCAGCGCTACAAAGAAGTCTCGCTTCCCATCGCTCAAAAGGGCCATGCTGAATAAAGTGTCAAAACCAGAAATGCAGGACAGGCCACGGAGAAACGGGAGCCTTGCTACGCTGATGGGCAGGATGTAAATTGCCAACAGCCACTCTGGAGAAGTGTACGGTGTGTCCTGAAACATTTACAAAACTCAGCTTAGAGAGCATAGGGCACTTCCACTCATGGGCGTATAAATTGGGAAAACTAAAAATCAGCAAGACACAAGCACCCCAAAGTTTAGGGCTGCTCTGTTGACAAGAACCTCCACTTCGTTACACCTTAAATATCCCAGGAAAGAGAAAAATGGATAAAGAAGTTGTGGTCCTTATGTACTATGGAATATCACTCAGCCATGAAATCAACGTCATAAGGCTAGTAGCAGCATGATGAGTGGATTTAGGTACGACGATTCTAAGTCAAATAAGTCACACAGAAAAAGACACTTATCATAAGATATCACCTATAGAGGGAATGTAAAAACCGCTGCCCTTGAACTGAATTACAAAACAGAACAGAGTCACTCGGTTAGAAAACACACTATGGCTGCCTAACGGGAAAGGTGAGGTGGGGTGATGCATAAAACAAGGGTTTCAAATTAGCTCAGATACCGTTCCATGAACCCAATACGTAATAGACATAACCTACTCCTTGCTCAGGGAACTGAACTCAACACCCCCTATTCACCGCCCAAGATTATATCTGACTAGTAAGAATCTTAAAACCTATGTATTGATATCTCTCTGTAAGTGAGTCAAGTGGGTGTAAAGCTGCATAAACACAGCAGTGAAAAGCAGCTAAACCCCATTATAAAACTCAATTAATTTTAAAAACCCGTGAAACAAAGACAGTGAAAGGGAGAGAAATTCTTACAAAATTCGTTCAGGCGCTGTGATGCCACCTGGATTGACCATATCTAGACCCGCAGCTGATTGAGACATAAGGGTGGACACTCTTGGGGCTGAGGGGTTTGGTGAGGTTCGGTGAGCAAACGCAGACGCTTTAAAGTAATACTGCGTGGTACCCATCCCATGGGTCCCAAATCTCCAGGTTCAAGGGCATCTTCCTACATCGAAAACATGCATGAGAAACCCAGAAGACGGTCCACCGAGTGATTGGGAAAGGTTTCTAAAACGCACCTCATTTCTCGTCTCCTTGTGCTCGGGTTCGCCATTCCAGCCGCTTTACTAGCAATCTCCCTCCTTGGAGAATCAGCACCTTTAACCTCCTGTTCCATACAGGTGGCAATTTGAACTGAGGGTGAACGGGAAGACGGGGAACCAATGAGAGACTAGCTCTAGGTGTTGGGACAGGCACAGGTCACTCTATTTTCCCATCAGGAAGAAGAATTAACCACAGGCTCAGTCTGCCGCCCGGAAGCAGAATAGGGCCTAAAGCAATCCTGCGCTTTTGTGGCCAGCTCCCAAGAGAGCGAGTTGAAAAATGGAGCTCGGGGGCACTGCAATTCACAAACCTGCAGACTTATAAATGATAACTCTCGTCTACAAATATATTGAGGGAAGGCAACAAAGAGGATTTGAAAGCAAGGCAGAATTGCAGGAAACAGATTTCAGGAGGCAGATTCGAATCGCCTTTAAAGCACAGGAAAAGCGGCAAAACCTCGACAATGATGCCCTTGGCCAAAAAGGGCGTATGCGTTTTTTCCTGAATATATTCAGGAAAAAACGCATACGCCCTTTTTGGCCAACCAAGCAACCTGGAAAGGCAAATCAGCGCTACAAAGAAGTCTCGCTTCCCATCGGTCAAAAGGGCCATGCTGAGTAAAGTGTCAAAACATGAAATGCAGGACAGGCCACGGAGAAACGGGAGCCTTGCTACGCTGATGGGCGTGATGTAAATTGCCAACAGCCACTCTGGAGAAGTGTACGGTGTGTCCTGAAACATTTACAAAACTCAGCTTAGAGAGCATAGGGCACTTCCACTCATGGGCGTATAAATTGTGAAAACTAAAAATCAGCAAGACACAAGCACCCCAAAGTTTAGGGCTGCTCTGTTGACACGAACCTCCACTTCGTTACACCTTAAATATCCCAGGAAAAAAAAAATGGATAAAGAAGTTGTGGTCCTTATGTACAATGGAATATCACTCAGCCATGAAATCAACGTCATAAGGCTAGTAGCAGCATGATGAGTGGATTTAGGTACGACGATTCTAAGTGCAATAAGTCACACAGAAAAAGACACTTATCATAAGTTATCACCTATAGAGGGAATGTAAAAACCGCTACCCTTGAACTGAATTACAAAACAGAACAGATTCACACGGTTAGAAAACACACTATGGCTGCCTAACGGCAAAGGTGAGGTGGGGTGATGCATAAAACAAGGGTTTCAAATTAGCTCAGATACCGTTCCATAAACCCAATACGTAATAGACAAGACCTACTCCTTGCTCAGGGAACTGGACTCAACACCCCCTATTCACCGCCCAAGATTATATCTGACTAGTAAGAATCTTAAAACCTATGTATTGATATCTCTCTGTAAGTGAGTCAAGTGGGTGTAAAGCTGCATAAACACAGCAGTGAAAAGCAGCTAAACCCCATTATAAAACTCAATTAATTTTAAAAACCCGTGAAACAAAGACAGTGAAAGGGAGAGAAATTCTTACAAAATTCGTTCAGGCGCTGTGATGCCACCTGGATTGACCATATCTAGACCCGCAGCTGATTGAGACATAAGGGTGGACACTCTTGGGGCTGAGGGGTTTGGTGAGGTTCGGTGAGCAAACGCAGACGCTTTAAAGTAATACTGCGTGGTACCCATCCCATGGGTCCCAAATCTCCAGGTTCAAGGGCATCTTCCTACATCGAAAACATGCATGAGAAACCCAGAAGACGGTCCACCGAGTAATTGGGAAAGGTTTCTAAAACGCACCTCATTTCTCGTCTCCTTGTGCTCGGGTTCGCCATTCCAGCCGCTTTACTAGCAATCTCCCTCCTTGGAGAATCAGCACCTTTAACCTCCTGTTCCATACAGGAGGCAATTTGAACTGAGGGTGAACGGGAAGACGGGGAACCAATGAGAGACTAGCTCTAGGTGTTGGGACAGGCACAGGTCACTCTATTTTCCCATCAGGAAGAAGAATTAACCACAGGCTCAGTCTGCCGCCCGGAAGCAGAATAGGGCCTAAAGCAATCCTGCGCTTTTGCGGCCAGCTCCCAAGAGAGCGAGTTGAAAAATGGAGCTCGGGGGCACTGCAATTCACAAACCTGCAGACTTATAAATGATAACTCTCGTCTACAAATATATTGAGGGAAGGCAACAAAGAGGATTTGAAAGCAAGGCAGAATTGCAGGAAACAGATTTCAGGAGGCAGATTCGAATCGCCTTTAAAGCACAGGAAAAGCGGCAAAACCTCGACAATGATGCCCTTGGCCAAAAAGGGCGTATGCGTTTTTTCCTGAATATATTCAGGAAAAAACGCATACGCCCTTTTTGGCCAACCAAGCAACCTGGAAAGGCAAATCAGCGCTACAAAGAAGTCTCGCTTCCCATCGGTCAAAAGGGCCATGCTGAGTAAAGTGTCAAAACCAGAAATGCAGGACAGGCCACGGAGAAACGGGAGCCTTGCTACGCTGATGGGCGGGATGTAAATTGCCAACAGCCACTCTGGAGAAGTGTACGGTGTGTCCTGAAACATTTACAAAACTCAGCTTAGAGAGCATAGGGCACTTCCACTCATGGGCGTATAAATTGGGAAAACTAAAAATCAGCAAGACACAAGCACCCCAAAATTTAGGGCTGCTCTGTTGACAAGAACCTACACTTCGTTACACCTTAAATATCCCAGGAAAGAGAAAAATGGATAAAGAAGTTGTGGTCCTTATGTACAATGGAATATCACTCAGCCATGAAATCAACGTCATAAGGCTAGTAGCAGCATGATGAGTGGATTTAGGTACGACGATTCTAAGTGCAATAAGTCACACAGAAAAAGACACTTATCATAAGTTATCACCTATAGAGGGAATGTAAAAACCGCTACCCTTAAACTGAATTACAAAACAGAACAGATTCACACGGTTAGAAAACACACTATGGCTGCCTAACGGGAAAGGTGAGGTGGGGTGATGCATAAAACAAGGGTTTCAAATTAGCTCAGATACCGTTCCATAAACCCAATACGTAATAGACAAGACCTACTCCTTGCTCAGGGAACTGGACTCAACACCCCCTATTCACCGCCCAAGATTATATCTGACTAGTAAGAATCTTAAAACCTATGTATTGATATCTCTCTGTAAGTGAGTCAAGTGGGTGTAAAGCTGCATAAACACAGCAGTGAAAAGCAGCTAAACCCCATTATAAAACTCAATTAATTTTAAAAACCCGTGAAACAAAGACAGTGAAAGGGAGAGAAATTCTTACAAAATTCGTTCAGGCGCTGTGATGCCACCTGGATTGACCATATCTAGACCCGCAGCTGATTGAGACATAAGGGTGGACACTCTTGGGGCTGAGGGGTTTGGTGAGGTTCGGTGAGCAAACGCAGACGCTTTAAAGTAATACTGCGTGGTACCCATCCCATGGGTCCCAAATCTCCAGGTTCAAGGGCATCTTCCTACATCGAAAACATGCATGAGAAACCCAGAAGACGGTCCACCGAGTGATTGGGAAAGGTTTCTAAAACGCACCTCATTTCTCGTCTCCTTGTGCTCGGGTTCGCCATTCCAGCCGCTTTACTAGCAATCTCCCTCCTTGGAGAATCAGCACCTTTAACCTCCTGTTCCATACAGGTGGCAATTTGAACTGAGGGTGAACGGGAAGACGGGGAACCAATGAGAGACTAGCTCTAGGTGTTGGGACAGGCACAGGTCACTCTATTTTCCCATCAGGAAGAAGAATTAACCACAGGCTCAGTCTGCCGCCCGGAAGCAGAATAGGGCCTAAAGCAATCCTGCGCTTTTGCGGCCAGCTCCCAAGAGAGCGAGTTGAAAAATGGAGCTCGGGGGCACTGCAATTCACAAACCTGCAGACTTATAAATGATAACTCTCGTCTACAAATATATTGAGGGAAGGCAACAAAGAGGATTTGAAAGCAAGGCAGAATTGCAGGAAACAGATTTCAGGAGGCAGATTCGAATCGCCTTTAAAGCACAGGAAAAGCGGCAAAACCTCGACAATGATGCCCTTGGCCAAAAAGGGCGTATGCGTTTTTTCCTGAATATATTCAGGAAAAAACGCATACGTCCTTTTTGGCCAACCAAGCAACCTGGAAAGGCAAATCAGCGCTACAAAGAAGTCTCGCTTCCCATCGGTCAAAAGGGCCATGCTGAGTAAAGTGTCAAAACCAGAAATGCAGGACAGGCCACGGAGAAACGGGAGCCTTGCTACGCTGATGGGCGGGATGTAAATTGCCAACAGCCACTCTGGAGAAGTGTACGGTGTGTCCTGAAACATTTACAAAACTCAGCTTAGAGAGCATAGGGCACTTCCACTCATGGGCGTATAAATTGGGAAAACTAAAAATCAGCAAGACACAAGCACCCCAAAGTTTAGGGCTGCTCTGTTGACAAGAACCTCCACTTCGTTACACCTTAAATGTCCCAGGAAAGAGAAAAATGGATAAAGAAGTTGTGGTCCTTATGTACAATGGAATATCACTCAGCCATGAAATCAACGTCATAAGGCTAGTAGCAGCATGATGAGTGGATTTAGGTACGACGATTCTAAGTGCAATAAGTCACACAGAAAAAGACACTTATCATAAGTTATCACCTATAGAGGGAATGTAAAAACCGCTACCCTTAAACTGAATTACAAAACAGAACAGATTCACACGGTTAGAAAACACACTATGGCTGCCTAACGGGAAAGGTGAGGTGGGGTGATGCATAAAACAAGGGTTTCAAATTAGCTCAGATACCGTTCCATAAACCCAATACGTAATAGACAAGACCTACTCCTTGCTCAGGGAACTGGACTCAACACCCCCTATTCACCGCCCAAGATTATATCTGACTAGTAAGAATCTTAAAACCTATGTATTGATATTTCTCTGTAAGTGAGTCAAGTGGGTGTAAAGCTGCATAAACACAGCAGTGAAAAGCAGCTAAACCCCATTATAAAACTCAATTAATTTTAAAAACCCGTGAAACAAAGACAGTGAAAGGGAGAGAAGTTCTTACAAAATTCGTTCAGGCGCTGTGATGCCACCTGGATTGACCATATCTAGACCCGCAACTGATTGAGACATAAGGGTGGACACTCTTGGGGCTGAGGGGTTTGGTGAGGTTCGGTGAGCAAACGCAGACGCTTTAAAGTAATACTGCATGGTACCCGTCCCATGGGTCCCAAATCTCCAGGTTCAAGGGCATCTTCCTACATCGAAAACATGCATGAGAAACCCAGAAGACGGTCCACCGAGTGATTGGGAAAGGTTTCTAAAACGCACCTCATTTCTCGTCTCCTTGTGCTCGGGTTCGCCATTCCAGCCGCTTTACTAGCAATCTCCCTCCTTGGAGAATCAGCACCTTTAACCTCCTGTTCCATACAGGTGGCAATTTGAACTGACGGTGAACGGGAAGACGGGGAACCAATGAGAGACTAGCTCTAGGTTTTGGGACAGGCACAGGTCACTCTATTTTCCCATCAGGAAGAAGAATTAACCACAGGCTCAGTCTGCCGCCCGGAAGCAGAATAGGGCCTAAAGCAATCCTGCGCTTTTGCGGCCAGCTCCCAAGAGAGCGAGTTGAAAAATGGAGCTCAGGGGCACTGCAATTCACAAACCTGCAGACTTATAAATGATAACTCTCGTCTACAAATATATTGAGGGAAGGCAACAAAGAGGATTTGAAAGCAAGGCAGAATTGCAGGAAACAGATTTCAGGAGGAATATTCGAATCGCCTTGAAAGCACAGGAAAAGTGGCAAAACCTCGACAATGATGCCCTTGGCCAAAAAGGGCGTATGCGTTTTTTCCTGAATATATTCAGGAAAAAACGCATACGCCCTTTTTGGCCAACCAAGCAACCTGGAAAGGCAAATCAGCGCTACAAAGAAGTCTCGCTTCCCATCGGTCAAAAGGGCCATGCTGAATAAAGTGTCAAAACCAGAAATGCAGGACAGGCCACGGAGAAACGGGAGCCTTGCTACGCTGATGGGCGGGATGTAAATTGCCAACAGCCACTCTGGAGAAGTGTACGGTGTGTCCTGAAACATTTACAAAACTCAGCTTAGAGAGCATAGGGCACTTCCACTCATGGGCATATAAATTGGGAAAACTAAAAATCAGCAAGACACAAGCACCCCAAAGTTTAGGGCTGCTCTGTTGACAAGAACCTCCACTTCGTTACACCTTAAATATCCCAGGAAAGAGAAAAATGGATAAAGAAGTTGTGGTCCTTATGTACAATGGAATATCACTCAGCCATGAAATCAACGTCATAAGGCTAGTAGCAGCATGATGAGTGGATTTAGGTACGACGATTCTAAGTGCAATAAGTCACACAGAAAAAGACACTTATCATAAGTTATCACGTATAGAGGGAATGTAAAAACTGCTACCCTTGAACTGAATTACAAAACAGAACAGATTCACACGGTTAGAAAACACACTATGGCTGCCTAACGGCAAAGGTGAGGTGGGGTGATGCATAAAACAAGGGTTTCAAATTAGCTCAGATACCGTTCCATAAACCCAATACGTAATAGACAAGACCTACTCCTTGCTCAGGGAACTGGACTCAACACCCCCTATTCACCGCCCAAGATTATATCTGACTAGTAAGAATCTTAAAACCTATGTATTGATATCTCTCTGTAAGTGAGTCAAGTGGGTGTAAAGCTGCATAAACACAGCAGTGAAAAGCAGCTAAACCCCATTATAAAACTCAATTAATTTTAAAAACCCGTGAAACAAAGACAGTGAAAGGGAGAGAAATTCTTACAAAATTCGTTCAGGCGCTGTGATGCCACCTGGATTGACCATATCTAGACCCGCAGCTGATTGAGACATAAGGGTGGACACTCTTGGGGCTGAGGGGTTTGGTGAGGTTCGGTGAGCAAACGCAGACGCTTTAAAGTAATACTGCGTGGTACCCATCCCATGGGTCCCAAATCTCCAGGTTCAAGGGCATCTTCCTACATCGAAAACATGCATGAGAAACCCAGAAGACGGTCCACCGAGTGATTGGGAAAGGTTTCTAAAACGCACCTCATTTCTCGTCTCCTTGTGCTCGGGTTCGCCATTCCAGCCGCTTTACTAGCAATCTCCCTCCTTGGAGAATCAGCACCTTTAACCTCCTGTTCCATACAGGTGGCAATTTGAACTGAGGGTGAACGGGAAGACGGGGAACCAATGAGAGACTAGCTCTAGGTGTTGGGACAGGCACAGGTCACTCTATTTTCCCATCAGGAAGAAGAATTAACCACAGGCTCAGTCTGCCGCCCGGAAGCAGAATAGGGCCTAAAGCAATCCTGCGCTTTTGCGGCCAGCTCCCAAGAGAGCGAGTTGAAAAATGGAGCTCGGGGGCACTGCAATTCACAAACCTGCAGACTTATAAATGATAACTCTCGTCTACAAATATATTGAGGGAAGGCAACAAAGAGGATTTGAAAGCAAGGCAGAATTGCAGGAAACAGATTTCAGGAGGCAGATTCGAATCGCCTTTAAAGCACAGGAAAAGCGGCAAAACCTCGACAATGATGCCCTTGGCCAAAAAGGGCGTATGCGTTTTTTCCTGAATATATTCAGGAAAAAACGCATACGCCCTTTTTGGCCAACCAAGCAACCTGGAAAGGCAAATCAGCGCTACAAAGAAGTCTCGCTTCCCATCGGTCAAAAGGGCCATGCTGAGTAAAGTGTCAAAACCAGAAATGCAGGACAGGCCACGGAGAAACGGGAGCCTTGCTACGCTGATGGGCGTGATGTAAATTGCCAACAGCCACTCTGGAGAAGTGTACGGTGTGTCCTGAAACATTTACAAAACTCAGCTTAGAGAGCATAGGGCACTTCCACTCATGGGCGTATAAATTGTGAAAACTAAAAATCAGCAAGACACAAGCACCCCAAAGTTTAGGGCTGCTCTGTTGACACGAACCTCCACTTCGTTACACCTTAAATATCCCAGGAAAAAAAAAATGGATAAAGAAGTTGTGGTCCTTATGTACAATGGAATATCACTCAGCCATGAAATCAACGTCATAAGGCTAGTAGCAGCATGATGAGTGGATTTAGGTACGACGATTCTAAGTGCAATAAGTCACACAGAAAAAGACACTTATCATAAGTTATCACCTATAGAGGGAATGTAAAAACCGCTACCCTTGAACTGAATTACAAAACAGAACAGATTCACACGGTTAGAAAACACACTATGGCTGCCTAACGGGAAAGGTGAGGTGGGGTGATGCATAAAACAAGGGTTTCAAATTAGCTCAGATACCATTCCATAAACCCAATACGTAATAGACAAGACCTACTCCTTGCTCAGGGAACTGGACTCAACACCCCCTATTCACCGCCCAAGATTATATCTGACTAGTAAGAATCTTAAAACCTATGTATTGATATCTCTCTGTAAGTGAGTCAAGTGGGTGTAACGCTGCATAAACACAGCAGTGAAAAGCAGCTAAACCCCATTATAAAACTCAATTAATTTTAAAAACCCGTGAAACAAAGACAGTGAAAGGGAGAGAAATTCTTACAAAATTCGTTCAGGCGCTGTGATGCCACCTGGATTGACCATATCTAGACCCGCAGCTGATTGAGACATAAGGGTGGACACTCTTGGGGCTGAGGGGTTTGGTGAGGTTCGGTGAGCAAACGCAGACGCTTTAAAGTAATACTGCATGGTACCCGTCCCATGGGTCCCAAATCTCCAGGTTCAAGGGCATCTTCCTACATCGAAAACATGCATGAGAAACCCAGAAGACGGTCCACCGAGTGATTGGGAAAGGTTTCTAAAACGCACCTCATTTCTCGTCTCCTTGTGCTCGGGTTCGCCATTCCAGCCGCTTTACTAGCAATCTCCCTCCTTGGAGAATCAGCACCTTTAACCTCCTGTTCCATACAGGTGGCAAATTGAACTGACGGTGAACGGGAAGACGGGGAACCAATGAGAGACTAGCTCTAGGTTTTGGGACAGGCACAGGTCACTCTATTTTCCCATCAGGAAGAAGAATTAACCACAGGCTCAGTCTGCCGCCCGGAAGCAGAATAGGGCCTAAAGCAATCCTGCGCTTTTGCGGCCAGCTCCCAAGAGAGCGAGTTGAAAAATGGAGCTCAGGGGCACTGCAATTCACAAACCTGCAGACTTATAAATGATAACTCTCGTCTACAAATATATTGAGGGAAGGCAACAAAGAGGATTTGAAAGCAAGGCAGAATTGCAGGAAACAGATTTCAGGAGGAATATTCGAATCGCCTTGAAAGCACAGGAAAAGTGGCAAAACCTCGACAATGATGCCCTTGGCCAAAAAGGGCGTATGCGTTTTTTCCTGAATATATTCAGGAAAAAACGCATACGCCCTTTTTGGCCAACCAAGCAACCTGGAAAGGCAAATCAGCGCTACAAAGAAGTCTCGCTTCCCATCGGTCAAAAGGGCCATGCTGAATAAAGTGTCAAAACCAGAAATGCAGGACAGGCCACGGAGAAACGGGAGCCTTGCTACGCTGATGGGCGGGATGTAAATTGCCAACAGCCACTCTGGAGAAGTGTACGGTGTGTCCTGAAACATTTACAAAACTCAGCTTAGAGAGCATAGGGCACTTCCACTCATGGGCATATAAATTGGGAAAACTAAAAATCAGCAAGACACAAGCACCCCAAAGTTTAGGGCTGCTCTGTTGACAAGAACCTCCACTTCGTTACACCTTAAATATCCCAGGAAAGAGAAAAATGGATAAAGAAGTTGTGGTCCTTATGTACAATGGAATATCACTCAGCCATGAAATCAACGTCATAAGGCTAGTAGCAGCATGATGAGTGGATTTAGGTACGACGATTCTAAGTGCAATAAGTCACACAGAAAAAGACACTTATCATAAGTTATCACGTATAGAGGGAATGTAAAAACTGCTACCCTTGAACTGAATTACAAAACAGAACAGATTCACACGGTTAGAAAACACACTATGGCTGCCTAACGGCAAAGGTGAGGTGGGGTGATGCATAAAACAAGGGTTTCAAATTAGCTCAGATACCGTTCCATAAACCCAATACGTAATAGACAAGACCTACTCCTTGCTCAGGGAACTGGACTCAACACCCCCTATTCACCGCCCAAGATTATATCTGACTAGTAAGAATCTTAAAACCTATGTATTGATATCTCTCTGTAAGTGAGTCAAGTGGGTGTAAAGCTGCATAAACACAGCAGTGAAAAGCAGCTAAACCCCATTATAAAACTCAATTAATTTTAAAAACCCGTGAAACAAAGACAGTGAAAGGGAGAGAAATTCTTACAAAATTCGTTCAGGCGCTGTGATGCCACCTGGATTGACCATATCTAGACCCGCAGCTGATTGAGACATAAGGGTGGACACTCTTGGGGCTGAGGGGTTTGGTGAGGTTCGGTGAGCAAACGCAGACGCTTTAAAGTAATACTGCGTGGTACCCATCCCATGGGTCCCAAATCTCCAGGTTCAAGGGCATCTTCCTACATCGAAAACATGCATGAGAAACCCAGAAGACGGTCCACCGAGTGATTGGGAAAGGTTTCTAAAACGCACCTCATTTCTCGTCTCCTTGTGCTCGGGTTCGCCATTCCAGCCGCTTTACTAGCAATCTCCCTCCTTGGAGAATCAGCACCTTTAACCTCCTGTTCCATACAGGTGGCAATTTGAACTGAGGGTGAACGGGAAGACGGGGAACCAATGAGAGACTAGCTCTAGGTGTTGGGACAGGCACAGGTCACTCTATTTTCCCATCAGGAAGAAGAATTAACCACAGGCTCAGTCTGCCGCCCGGAAGCAGAATAGGGCCTAAAGCAATCCTGCGCTTTTGCGGCCAGCTCCCAAGAGAGCGAGTTGAAAAATGGAGCTCGGGGGCACTGCAATTCACAAACCTGCAGACTTATAAATGATAACTCTCGTCTACAAATATATTGAGGGAAGGCAACAAAGAGGATTTGAAAGCAAGGCAGAATTGCAGGAAACAGATTTCAGGAGGCAGATTCGAATCGCCTTTAAAGCACAGGAAAAGCGGCAAAACCTCGACAATGATGCCCTTGGCCAAAAAGGGCGTATGCGTTTTTTCCTGAATATATTCAGGAAAAAACGCATACGCCCTTTTTGGCCAACCAAGCAACCTGGAAAGGCAAATCAGCGCTACAAAGAAGTCTCGCTTCCCATCGGTCAAAAGGGCCATGCTGAGTAAAGTGTCAAAACCAGAAATGCAGGACAGGCCACGGAGAAACGGGAGCCTTGCTACGCTGATGGGCGTGATGTAAATTGCCAACAGCCACTCTGGAGAAGTGTATGGTGTGTCCTGAAACATTTACAAAACTCAGCTTAGAGAGCATAGGGCACTTCCACTCATGGGCGTATAAATTGTGAAAACTAAAAATCAGCAAGACACAAGCACCCCAAAGTTTAGGGCTGCTCTGTTGACACGAACCTCCACTTCGTTACACCTTAAATATCCCAGGAAAAAAAAAATGGATAAAGAAGTTGTGGTCCTTATGTACAATGGAATATCACTCAGCCATGAAATCAACGTCATAAGGCTAGTAGCAGCATGATGAGTGGATTTAGGTACGACGATTCTAAGTGCAATAAGTCACACAGAAAAAGACACTTATCATAAGTTATCACCTATAGAGGGAATGTAAAAACCGCTACCCTTGAACTGAATTACAAAACAGAACAGATTCACACGGTTAGAAAACACACTATGGCTGCCTAACGGGAAAGGTGAGGTGGGGTGATGCATAAAACAAGGGTTTCAAATTAGCTCAGATACCATTCCATAAACCCAATACGTAATAGACAAGACCTACTCCTTGCTCAGGGAACTGGACTCAACACCCCCTATTCACCGCCCAAGATTATATCTGACTAGTAAGAATCTTAAAACCTATGTATTGATATCTCTCTGTAAGTGAGTCAAGTGGGTGTAACGCTGCATAAACACAGCAGTGAAAAGCAGCTAAACCCCATTATAAAACTCAATTAATTTTAAAAACCCGTGAAACAAAGACAGTGAAAGGGAGAGAAATTCTTACAAAATTCGTTCAGGCGCTGTGATGCCACCTGGATTGACCATATCTAGACCCGCAGCTGATTGAGACATAAGGGTGGACACTCTTGGGGCTGAGGGGTTTGGTGAGGTTCGGTGAGCAAACGCAGACGCTTTAAAGTAATACTGCATGGTACCCGTCCCATGGGTCCCAAATCTCCAGGTTCAAGGGCATCTTCCTACATCGAAAACATGCATGAGAAACCCAGAAGACGGTCCACCGAGTGATTGGGAAAGGTTTCTAAAACGCACCTCATTTCTCGTCTCCTTGTGCTCGGGTTCGCCATTCCAGCCGCTTTACTAGCAATCTCCCTCCTTGGAGAATCAGCACCTTTAACCTCCTGTTCCATACAGGTGGCAATTTGAACTGACGGTGAACGGGAAGACGGGGAACCAATGAGAGACTAGCTCTAGGTTTTGGGACAGGCACAGGTCACTCTATTTTCCCATCAGGAAGAAGAATTAACCACAGGCTCAGTCTGCCGCCCGGAAGCAGAATAGGGCCTAAAGCAATCCTGCGCTTTTGCGGCCAGCTCCCAAGAGAGCGAGTTGAAAAATGGAGCTCAGGGGCACTGCAATTCACAAACCTGCAGACTTATAAATGATAACTCTCGTCTACAAATATATTGAGGGAAGGCAACAAAGAGGATTTGAAAGCAAGGCAGAATTGCAGGAAACAGATTTCAGGAGGAATATTCGAATCGCCTTGAAAGCACAGGAAAAGTGGCAAAACCTCGACAATGATGCCCTTGGCCAAAAAGGGCGTATGCGTTTTTTCCTGAATATATTCAGGAAAAAACGCATACGCCCTTTTTGGCCAACCAAGCAACCTGGAAAGGCAAATCAGCGCTACAAAGAAGTCTCGCTTCCCATCGGTCAAAAGGGCCATGCTGAATAAAGTGTCAAAACCAGAAATGCAGGACAGGCCACGGAGAAACGGGAGCCTTGCTACGCTGATGGGCGGGATGTAAATTGCCAACAGCCACTCTGGAGAAGTGTACGGTGTGTCCTGAAACATTTACAAAACTCAGCTTAGAGAGCATAGGGCACTTCCACTCATGGGCATATAAATTGGGAAAACTAAAAATCAGCAAGACACAAGCACCCCAAAGTTTAGGGCTGCTCTGTTGACAAGAACCTCCACTTCGTTACACCTTAAATATCCCAGGAAAGAGAAAAATGGATAAAGAAGTTGTGGTCCTTATGTACAATGGAATATCACTCAGCCATGAAATCAACGTCATAAGGCTAGTAGCAGCATGATGAGTGGATTTAGGTACGACGATTCTAAGTGCAATAAGTCACACAGAAAAAGACACTTATCATAAGTTATCACGTATAGAGGGAATGTAAAAACTGCTACCCTTGAACTGAATTACAAAACAGAACAGATTCACACGGTTAGAAAACACACTATGGCTGCCTAACGGCAAAGGTGAGGTGGGGTGATGCATAAAACAAGGGTTTCAAATTAGCTCAGATACCGTTCCATAAACCCAATACGTAATAGACAAGACCTACTCCTTGCTCAGGGAACTGGACTCAACACCCCCTATTCACCGCCCAAGATTATATCTGACTAGTAAGAATCTTAAAACCTATGTATTGATATCTCTCTGTAAGTGAGTCAAGTGGGTGTAAAGCTGCATAAACACAGCAGTGAAAAGCAGCTAAACCCCATTATAAAACTCAATTAATTTTAAAAACCCGTGAAACAAAGACAGTGAAAGGGAGAGAAATTCTTACAAAATTCGTTCAGGCGCTGTGATGCCACCTGGATTGACCATATCTAGACCCGCAGCAGATTGAGACATAAGGGTGGACACTCTTGGGGCTGAGGGGTTTGGTGAGGTTCGGTGAGCAAACGCAGACGCTTTAAAGTAATACTGCGTGGTACCCATCCCATGGGTCCCAAATCTCCAGGTTCAAGGGCATCTTCCTACATCGAAAACATGCATGAGAAACCCAGAAGACGGTCCACCGAGTGATTGGGAAAGGTTTCTAAAACGCACCTCATTTCTCGTCTCCTTGTGCTCGGGTTCGCCATTCCAGCCGCTTTACTAGCAATCTCCCTCCTTGGAGAATCAGCACCTTTAACCTCCTGTTCCATACAGGTGGCAATTTGAACTGAGGGTGAACGGGAAGACGGGGAACCAATGAGAGACTAGCTCTAGGTGTTGGGACAGGCACAGGTCACTCTATTTTCCCATCAGGAAGAAGAATTAACCACAGGCTCAGTCTGCCGCCCGGAAGCAGAATAGGGCCTAAAGCAATCCTGCGCTTTTGCGGCCAGCTCCCAAGAGAGCGAGTTGAAAAATGGAGCTCGGGGGCACTGCAATTCACAAACCTGCAGACTTATAAATGATAACTCTCGTCTACAAATATATTGAGGGAAGGCAACAAAGAGGATTTGAAAGCAAGGCAGAATTGCAGGAAACAGATTTCAGGAGGCAGATTCGAATCGCCTTTAAAGCACAGGAAAAGCGGCAAAACCTCGAAAATGATGCCCTTGGCCAAAAAGGGCGTATGCGTTTTTTCCTGAATATATTCAGGAAAAAACGCATACGCCCTTTTTGGCCAACCAAGCAACCTGGAAAGGCAAATCAGCGCTACAAAGAAGTCTCGCTTCCCATCGGTCAAAAGGGCCATGCTGAGTAAAGTGTCAAAACCAGAAATGCAGGACAGGCCACGGAGAAACGGGAGCCTTGCTACGCTGATGGGCGGGATGTAAATTGCCAACAGCCACTCTGGAGAAGTGTACGGTGTGTCCTGAAACATTTACAAAACTCAGCTTAGAGAGCATAGGGCACTTCCACTCAAGGGCGTATAAATTGTGAAAACTAAAAATCAGCAAGACACAAGCACCCCAAAGTTTAGGGCTGCTCTGTTGACACGAACCTCCACTTCGTTACACCTTAAATATCCCAGGAAAAAAAAAATGGATAAAGAAGTTGTGGTCCTTATGTACAATGGAATATCACTCAGCCATGAAATCAACGTCATAAGGCTAGTAGCAGCATGATGAGTGGATTTAGGTACGACGATTCTAAGGGCAATAAGTCACACAGAAAAAGACACTTATCATAAGTTATCACCTATAGAGGGAATGTAAAAACCGCTACCCTTGAACTGAATTACAAAACAGAACAGATTCACACGGTTAGAAAACACACTATGGCTGCCTAACGGGAAAGGTGAGGTGGGGTGATGCATAAAACAAGGGTTTCAAATTAGCTCAGATACCATTCCATAAACCCAATACGTAATAGACAAGACCTACTCCTTGCTCAGGGAACTGGACTCAACACCCCCTATTCACCGCCCAAGATTATATCTGACTAGTAAGAATCTTAAAACCTATGTATTGATATCTCTCTGTAAGTGAGTCAAGTGGGTGTAACGCTGCATAAACACAGCAGTGAAAAGCAGCTAAACCCCATTATAAAACTCAATTAATTTTAAAAACCCGTGAAACAAAGACAGTGAAAGGGAGAGAAATTCTTACAAAATTCGTTCAGGCGCTGTGATGCCACCTGGATTGACCATATCTAGACCCGCAGCTGATTGAGACATAAGGGTGGACACTCTTGGGGCTGAGGGGTTTGGTGAGGTTCGGTGAGCAAACGCAGACGCTTTAAAGTAATACTGCGTGGTACCCATCCCATGGGTCCCAAATCTCCAGGTTCAAGGGCATCTTCCTACATCGAAAACATGCATGAGAAACCCAGAAGACGGTCCACCGAGTGATTGGGAAAGGTTTCTAAAACGCACCTCATTTCTCGTCTCCTTGTGCTCGGGTTCGCCATTCCAGCCGCTTTACTAGCAATCTCCCTCCTTGGAGAATCAGCACCTTTAACCTCCTGTTCCATACAGGTGGCAATTTGAACTGAGGGTGAACGGGAAGACGGGGAACCAATGAGAGACTAGCTCTAGGTGTTGGGACAGGCACAGGTCACTCTATTTTCCCATCAGGAAGAAGAATTAACCACAGGCTCAGTCTGCCGCCCGGAAGCAGAATAGGGCCTAAAGCAATCCTGCGCTTTTGCGGCCAGCTCCCAAGAGAGCGAGTTGAAAAATGGAGCTCGGGGGCACTGCAATTCACAAACCTGCAGACTTATAAATGATAACTCTCGTCTACAAATATATTGAGGGAAGGCAACAAAGAGGATTTGAAAGCAAGGCAGAATTGCAGGAAACAGATTTCAGGAGGAATATTCGAATCGCCTTTAAAGCACAGGAAAAGTGGCAAAACCTCGACAATGATGCCCTTGGCCAAAAAGGGCGTATGCGTTTTTTCCTGAATATATTCAGGAAAAAACGCATACGTCCTTTTTGGCCAACCAAGCAACCTGGAAAGGCAAATCAGCGCTACAAAGAAGTCTCGCTTCCCATCGGTCAAAAGGGCCATGCTGAATAAAGTGTCAAAACCAGAAATGCAGGACAGGCCACGGAGAAACGGGAGCCTTGCTACGCTGATGGGCGGGATGTAAATTGCCAACAGCCACTCTGGAGAAGTGTACGGTGTGTCCTGAAACATTTACAAAACTCAGCTTAGAGAGCATAGTGCACTTCCACTCATGGGCGTATACATTGGGAAAACTAAAAATCAGCAAGACACAAGCACCCCAAAGTTTAGGGCTGCTCTGTTGACAAGAACCTCCACTTCGTTACACCTTAAATATCCCAGGAAAGAGAAAAATGGATAAAGAAGTTGTGGTCCTTATGTACAATGGAATATCACTCAGCCATGAAATCAACGTCATAAGGCTAGTAGCAGCATGATGAGTGGATTTAGGTACGACGATTCTAAGTGAAATAAATCACACAGAAAAAGACACTTATCATAAGATATCACTTATAGAGGGAATGTAAAAACCGATACTCTTGAACTGAATTACAAAACAGAACAGAGTCACACGGTTAGAAAACACACTATGGCTGCCTAACGGGAAAGGTGAGGTGGGGTGATGCATAAAACAAGGGTTTCAAATTAGCTCAGATACCGTTCCATAAACCCAATACGTAATAGACAAGACCTACTCCTTGCTCAGGGAACTGGACTCAACACCCCCTATTCACCGCCCAAGAATATATCTGACTAGTAAGAATCTTAAAACCTATGTATTGATATCTCTCAGTAAGTGAGTCAAGTGGGTGTAAAGCTGCATAAACACAGCAGTGAAAAGCAGCTAAACCCCATTATAAAACTCAATTAATTTTAAAAACCCGTGAAACAAAGACAGTGAAAGGGAGAGAAATTCTTACAAAATTCGTTCAGGGGCTGTGATGCCACCTGGAATGACCATATCTAGACCCGCAGCTGATTGAGACATAAGGGTGGACACTCTTGGGGCTGAGAGGTTTGGTGAGGTTGGGTGAGCAAACGCAGACGCTTTAAATTAATACTGCGTGGTACCCATCCCATGGGTCCCAAATCTCCAGGTTCAAGGGCATCTTCCTACATCGAAAACATGCATGAGAAACCCAGAAGACGGTCCACCGAGTGAACGGGAAAGGTTTCTAAAACGCACCTCATTTCTCGTCTCCTTGTGCTCGGGTTCGCCATTCCAGCCGCTTTACTAGCAATCTCCCTCCTTGGAGAATCAGCACCTTTAACCTCCTGTTCCATACAGGTGGCAATTTGAACTGAGGGTGAACGGGAAGACGGGGAACAAATGAGAGACTAGCTCTAGGTGTTGGGACAGGCACAGGTCACTCTATTTTCCCATCAGGAAGAAGAATTAACCACAGGCTCAGTCTGCCGCCCGGAAGCAGAATAGGGCCTAAAGCAATCCTGCGCTTTTGCGGCCAGCTCCCAAGAGAGCGAGTTGAAAAATGGAGCTCAGGGGCACTGCAATTCACAAACCTGCAGACTTATAAATGATAACTCTCGTCTACAAATATATTGAGGGAAGGCAACAAAGAGGATTTGAAAGCAAGGCAGAATTGCAGGAAACAGATTTCAGGAGGCAGATTCGAATCGCCTTTAAAGCACAGGAAAAGCGGCAAAACCTCGACAATGATGCCCTTGGCCAAAAAGGGCGTATGCGTTTTTTCCTGAATATATTCAGGAAAAAACGCATACGCCCTGTTTGGCCAACCAAGCAACCTGGAAAGGCAAATCAGCGCTACAAAGAAGTCTCGCTTCCCATCGGTCAAAAGGGACATGCTGAATAAAGTGTCAAATCCAGAAATGCAGGACAGGCCACGGAGAAACGGGAGCCTTGCTACGCTGATGGGCGGGATGTAAATTGCCAACAGCCACTCTGGAGAAGTGTACGGTGTGTCCTGAAACATTTACAAAACTCAGCTTAGAGAGCATAGGGCACTTCCACTCATGGGCGTATAAATTGGGAAAACTAAAAATCAGCAAGACACAAGCACCCCAAAGTTTAGGGCTGCTCTGTTGACAAGAACCTCCACTTCGTTACACCTTAAATATCCCAGGAAAGATAAAAATGGATAAAGAAGTTGTGGTCCTTATGTACAATGGAATATCACTCAGCCATGAAATCAACGTCATAAGGCTAGTAGCAGCATGATGAGTGGATTTAGGTACGACGATACTAAGTGAAATAAATCACACAGAAAAAGACACTTATCATAAGATATCACTTATAGAGGGAATGTAAAAACCGATACTCTTGAACTGAATTACAAAACAGAACAGAGTCACACGGTTAGAAAACACACTATGGCTGCCTAACGGGAAAGGTGAGGTGGGGTGATGCATAAAACAAGGGTTTCAAATTAGCTCAGATACCGTTCCATAAACCCAATACGTAATAGACAAGACCTACTCCTTGCTCAGGGAACTGGACTCAACACCCCCTATTCACCGCCCAAGAATATATCTGACTAGTAAGAATCTTAAAACCTATGTATTGATATCTCTCAGTAAGTGAGTCAAGTGGGTGTAAAGCTGCATAAACACAGCAGTGAAAAGCAGCTAAACCCCATTATAAAACTCAATTAATTTTAAAAACCCGTGAAACAAAGACAGTGAAAGGGAGAGAAATTCTTACAAAATTCGTTCAGGGGCTGTGATGCCACCTGGAATGACCATATCTAGACCCGCAGCTGATTGAGACATAAGGGTGGACACTCTTGGGGCTGAGAGGTTTGGTGAGGTTGGGTGAGCAAACGCAGACGCTTTAAATTAATACTGCGTGGTACCCATCCCATGGGTCCCAAATCTCCAGGTTCAAGGGCATCTTCCTACATCGAAAACATGCATGAGAAACCCAGAAGACGGTCCACCGAGTGAACGGGAAAGGTTTCTAAAACGCACCTCATTTCTCGTCTCCTTGTGCTCGGGTTCGCCATTCCAGCCGCTTTACTAGCAATCTCCCTCCTTGGAGAATCAGCACCTTTAACCTCCTGTTCCATACAGGTGGCAATTTGAACTGAGGGTGAACGGGAAGACGGGGAACAAATGAGAGACTAGCTCTAGGTGTTGGGACAGGCACAGGTCACTCTATTTTCCCATCAGGAAGAAGAATTAACCACAGGCTCAGTCTGCCGCCCGGAAGCAGAATAGGGCCTAAAGCAATCCTGCGCTTTTGCGGCCAGCTCCCAAGAGAGCGAGTTGAAAAATGGAGCTCAGGGGCACTGCAATTCACAAACCTGCAGACTTATAAATGATAACTCTCGTCTACAAATATATTGAGGGAAGGCAACAAAGAGGATTTGAAAGCAAGGCAGAATTGCAGGAAACAGATTTCAGGAGGCAGATTCGAATCGCCTTTAAAGCACAGGAAAAGCGGCAAAACCTCGACAATGATGCCCTTGGCCAAAAAGGGCGTATGCGTTTTTTCCTGAATATATTCAGGAAAAAACGCATACGCCCTGTTTGGCCAACCAAGCAACCTGGAAAGGCAAATCAGCGCTACAAAGAAGTCTCGCTTCCCATCGGTCAAAAGGGACATGCTGAATAAAGTGTCAAATCCAGAAATGCAGGACAGGCCACGGAGAAACGGGAGCCTTGCTACGCTGATGGGCGGGATGTAAATTGCCAACAGCCACTCTGGAGAAGTGTACGGTGTGTCCTGAAACATTTACAAAACTCAGCTTAGAGAGCATAGGGCACTTCCACTCATGGGCGTATAAATTGGGAAAACTAAAAATCAGCAAGACACAAGCACCCCAAAGTTTAGGGCTGCTCTGTTGACAAGAACCTCCACTTCGTTACACCTTAAATATCCCAGGAAAGATAAAAATGGATAAAGAAGTTGTGGTCCTTATGTACAATGGAATATCACTCAGCCATGAAATCAACGTCATAAGGCTAGTAGCAGCATGATGAGTGGATTTAGGTACGACGATACTAAGTGAAATAAATCACACAGAAAAAGACACTTATCATAAGATATCACTTATAGAGGGAATGTAAAAACCGATACTCTTGAACTGAATTACAAAACAGAACAGAGTCACACGGTTAGAAAACACACTATGGCTGCCTAACGGGAAAGGTGAGGTGGGGTGATGCATAAAACAAGGGTTTCAAATTAGCTCAGATACCGTTCCATAAACCCAATACGTAATAGACAAGACCTACTCCTTGCTCAGGGAACTGGACTCAACACCCCCTATTCACCGCCCAAGAATATATCTGACTAGTAAGAATCTTAAAACCTATGTATTGATATCTCTCAGTAAGTGAGTCAAGTGGGTGTAAAGCTGCATAAACACAGCAGTGAAAAGCAGCTAAACCCCATTATAAAACTCAATTAATTTTAAAAACCCGTGAAACAAAGACAGTGAAAGGGAGAGAAATTCTTACAAAATTCGTTCAGGGGCTGTGATGCCACCTGGAATGACCATATCTAGACCCGCAGCTGATTGAGACATAAGGGTGGACACTCTTGGGGCTGAGAGGTTTGGTGAGGTTGGGTGAGCAAACGCAGACGCTTTAAATTAATACTGCGTGGTACCCATCCCATGGGTCCCAAATCTCCAGGTTCAAGGGCATCTTCCTACATCGAAAACATGCATGAGAAACCCAGAAGACGGTCCACCGAGTGAACGGGAAAGGTTTCTAAAACGCACCTCATTTCTCGTCTCCTTGTGCTCGGGTTCGCCATTCCAGCCGCTTTACTAGCAATCTCCCTCCTTGGAGAATCAGCACCTTTAACCTCCTGTTCCATACAGGTGGCAATTTGAACTGAGGGTGAACGGGAAGACGGGGAACAAATGAGAGACTAGCTCTAGGTGTTGGGACAGGCACAGGTCACTCTATTTTCCCATCAGGAAGAAGAATTAACCACAGGCTCAGTCTGCCGCCCGGAAGCAGAATAGGGCCTAAAGCAATCCTGCGCTTTTGCGGCCAGCTCCCAAGAGAGCGAGTTGAAAAATGGAGCTCAGGGGCACTGCAATTCACAAACCTGCAGACTTATAAATGATAACTCTCGTCTACAAATATATTGAGGGAAGGCAACAAAGAGGATTTGAAAGCAAGGCAGAATTGCAGGAAACAGATTTCAGGAGGCAGATTCGAATCGCCTTTAAAGCACAGGAAAAGCGGCAAAACCTCGACAATGATGCCCTTGGCCAAAAAGGGCGTATGCGTTTTTTCCTGAATATATTCAGGAAAAAACGCATACGCCCTGTTTGGCCAACCAAGCAACCTGGAAAGGCAAATCAGCGCTACAAAGAAGTCTCGCTTCCCATCGGTCAAAAGGGACATGCTGAATAAAGTGTCAAATCCAGAAATGCAGGACAGGCCACGGAGAAACGGGAGCCTTGCTACGCTGATGGGCGGGATGTAAATTGCCAACAGCCACTCTGGAGAAGTGTACGGTGTGTCCTGAAACATTTACAAAACTCAGCTTAGAGAGCATAGGGCACTTCCACTCATGGGCGTATAAATTGGGAAAACTAAAAATCAGCAAGACACAAGCACCCCAAAGTTTAGGGCTGCTCTGTTGACAAGAACCTCCACTTCGTTACACCTTAAATATCCCAGGAAAGATAAAAATGGATAAAGAAGTTGTGGTCCTTATGTACAATGGAATATCACTCAGCCATGAAATCAACGTCATAAGGCTAGTAGCAGCATGATGAGTGGATTTAGGTACGACGATTCTAAGTCAAATAAGTCACACAGAAAAAGACACTTATCATAAGATATCACCTATAGAGGGAATGTAAAAACCGCTGCCCTTGAACTGAATTACAAAACAGAACAGAGTCACTCGGTTAGAAAACACACTATGGCTGCCTAACGGGAAAGGTGAGGTGGGGTGATGCATAAAACAAGGGTTTCAAATTAGCTCAGATACCGTTCCATGAACCCAATATGTAATAGACAAGACCTACTCCTTGCTCAGGGAACTGGACTCAACACCCCCTATTCACCGCCCAAGAGTATATCTGACTAGTAAGAATCTTAAAACCTATGTATTGATATCTCTCTGTAAGTGAGTCAAGTGGGTGTAAAGCTGCATAAACACAGCAGTGAAAAGCAGCTAAACACCATTATAAAACTCAATTAATTTTAAAAACCCGTGAAACAAAGACAGTGAAAGGGAGAGAAATTCTTACAAAATTCGTTCAGGGGCTGTGATGCCACCTGGATTGACCATATCTAGACCCGCAGCTGATTGAGACATAAGGGTGGACACTCTTGGGGCTGAGAGGTTTGGTGAGGTTGGGTGAGCAAACGCAGACGCTTTAAAGTAATACTGCCTGGTACCCATCCCATGGGTCCCAAATCTCCAGGTTCAAGGGCATCTTCCTACATCGAAAACATGCATGAGAAACCCAGAAGACGGTCCACCGAGTGAACGGGAAAGGTTTCTAAAACGCACCTCATTTCTCATCTCCTTGTGCTCGGGTTCGCCATTCCAGCCGCTTTACTAGCAATCTCCCTCCTTGGAGAATCAGCACCTTTAACCTCCTGTTCCATACAGGTTGCAATTTGTCCTGAGGGTGAACGGGAAGAGGGGGAACCAATGAGAGACTAGCTCTAGGTGTTGGGACAGGCACAGGTCACTCTATTTTCCCATCAGGAAGAAGAATTAACCACAGGCTCAGTCTGCCGCCCGGAAGCAGAATAGGGCCTAAAGCAATCCTGCGCTTTTGCGGCCAGCTCCCAAGAGAGCGAGTTGAAAAATGGAGCTCAGGGGCACTGCAATTCACAAACCTGCAGACTTATAAATGATAACTCTCGTCTACAAATATATTGAGGGAAGGCAACAAAGAGGATTTGAAAGCAAGGCAGAATTGCAGGAAACAGATTTCAGGAGGCAGAATCGAATCGCCTTTAAAGCACAGGAAAAGCGGCAAAACCTCGACAATGATGCCCTTGGCCAAAAAGGGCGTATGCGTTTTTTCCTGAATATATTCAGGAAAAAACGCATACGCCCTTTTTGGCCAACCAAGCAACCTGGAAAGGCAAATCAGCGCTACAAAGAAGTCTCGCTTCCCATTGGTCAAAAGGGCCATGCTGAATAAAGTGTCAAAACCAGAAATGCAGGACAGGCCACGGAGAAACAGGAGCCTTGCTACGCTGATGGGCGGGATGTAAATTGCCAACAGCCACTCTGGAGAAGTGTACGGTGTGTCCTGAAACATTTACAAAACTCAGCTTAGAGAGCATAGGGCACTTCCACTCATGGGCGTATAAATTGGGAAAACTAAAAATCAGCAAGACACAAGCACCCCAAAGTTTAGGGCTGCTCTGTTGACAAGAACCTCCACTTCGTTACACCTTAAATATCCCAGGAAAGAGAAAAATGGATAAAGAAGTTGTGGTCCTTATGTACAATGGAATATCACTCAGCCATGAAATCAACGTCATAAGGCTAGTAGCAGCATGATGAGTGGATTTAGGTACGACGATTCTAAGTCAAATAAGTCACACAGAAAAAGACACTTATCATAAGATATCACCTATAGAGGGAATGTAAAAACCGCTGCCCTTGAACTGAATTACAAAACAGAACAGAGTAATACGGTTAGAAAACACACTATGGCTGCCTAACGGCAAAGGTGAGGTGGGGTGATGCATAAAACAAGGGTTTCAAATTAGCTCAGATACCGTTCCATAAACCCAATACCTAATAGACAAGACCTACTCCTTGCTCAGGGAACTGGACTCAACACCCCCTATTCACCGCCCAAGAGTATATCTGACTAGTAAGAATCTTAAAACCTATGTATTGATATCTCTCTGTAAGTGAGTCAAGTGGGTGTAAAGCTGCATAAACACAGCAGTGAAAAGCAGCTAAACCCCATTATAAAACTCAATTAATTTTAAAAACCCGTGAAACAAAGACAGTGAAAGGGAGAGAAATTCTTACAAAATTCGTTCAGGCGCTGTGATGCCACCTGGATTGACCATATCTAGACCCGCAGCTGATTGAGACATAAGGGTGGACACTCTTGGGGCTGAGGGGTTTGGTGAGGTTCGGTGAGCAAACGCAGACGCTTTAAAGTAATACTGCGTGGTACCCATCCCATGGGTCCCAAATCTCCAGGTTCAAGGGCATCTTCCTACATCGAAAACATGCATGAGAAACCCAGAAGATGGTCCACCGAGTGATCGGGAAAGGTTTCTAAAACGCACCTCATTTCTCGTCTCCTTGTGCTCGGGTTCGCCATTCCAGCCGCTTTACTAGCAATCTCCCTCCTTGGAGAATCAGCACCTTTAACCTCCTGTTCCATACAGGTTGCAATTTGTCCTGAGGGTGAACGGGAAGAGGGGGAACCAATGAGAGACTAGCTCTACGTGTTGGGACAGGCACAGGTCACTCTATTTTCCCATCAGGAAGAAGAATTAACCACAGGCTCAGTCTGCCGCCCGGAAGCAGAATAGGGCCTAAAGCAATCCTGCGCTTTTGCGGCCAGCTCCCAAGAGAGCGAGTTGAAAAATGGAGCTCAGGGACACTGCAATTCACAAACCTGCAGACTTATAAATGATAACTCTCGTCTACAAATATATTGAGGGAAGGCAACAAAGAGGATTTGAAAGCAAGGCAGAATTGCAGGAAACAGATTTCAGGAGGCAGATTCAAATCGCCTTTAAAGCACAGGAAAAGCGGCAAAACCTCGACAATGATGCCCTTGGCCAAACAGGGCGTATGCGTTTTTTCCTGAATATATTCAGGAAAAAACGCATACGCCCTGTTTGGCCAACCAAGCAACCTGGAAAGGCAAATCAGCGCTACAAAGAAGTCTCGCTTCCCATCGGTCAAAAGGGCCATGCTGAATAAAGTGTCAAAACCAGAAATGCAGGACAGGCCACGGAGAAACGGGAGCCTTGCTACGCTGATGGGCGGGATGTAAATTGCCAACAGCCACTCTGGAGAAGTGTACGGTGTGTCCTGAAACATTTACAAAACTCAGCTTAGAGAGCATAGGGCACTTCCACTCATGGGCGTATAAATTGGGAAAACTAAAAATCAGCAAGACACAAGCACCCCAAAGTTTAGGGCTGCTCTGTTGACAAGAACCTCCACTTCGTTACACCTTAAATATCCCAGGAAAGAGAAAAATGGATAAAGAAGTTGTGGTCCTTATGTACAATGGAATATCACTCAGCCATGAAATCAACGTCATAAGGCTAGTAGCAGCATGATGAGTGGATTTAGGTACGACGATTCTAAGTCAAATAAGTCACACAGAAAAAGACACTTATCATAAGATATCACCTATAGAGGGAATGTAAAAACCGCTGCCCTTGAACTGAATTACAAAACAGAACAGAGTCACTCGGTTAGAAAATACACTATGGCTGCCTAACGGGAAAGGTGAGGTGGGGTGATGCATAAAACAAGGGTTTCAAATTAGCTCAGATACCGTTCCATGAACCCAATACGTAATAGACAAGACCTACTCCTTGCTCAGGGAACTGGACTCAACACCCCCTATTCACCGCCCAAGAGTATATCTGACTAGTAAGTATCTTAAAACCTATGTATTGATATCTCTCTGTAAGTGAGTCAAGTGGGTGTAAAGCTGCATAAACACAGCAGTGAAAAGCAGCTAAACCCCATTATAAAACTCAATTAATTTTAAAAACCCGTGAAACAAAGACAGTGAAAGGGAGAGAAATTCTTACAAAATTCGTTCAGGGGCTGTGATGCCACCTGGATTGACCGTATCTAGACCCGCAGCTGATTGAGACATAAGGGTGGACACTCTTGGGGCTGAGAGGTTTGGTGAGGTTGGGTGAGCAAACGCAGACGCTTTAAAGTAATACTGCGTGGTACCCATCCCATGGGTCCCAAATCTCCAGGTTCAAGGGCATCTTCCTACATCGAAAACATGCATGAGAAACCCAGAAGACGGTCCACCGAGTGATCGGGAAAGGTTTCTAAAACGCACCTCATTTCTCATCTCCTTGTGCTCGGGTTCGCCATTCCAGCCGCTTTACTAGCAATCTCCCTCCTTGGAGAATCAGCACCTTTAACCTCCTGTTCCATACAGGTTGCAATTTGTCCTGAGGGTGAACCGGAAGACGGGGAACCAATGAGAGACTAGCTCTAGGTGTTGGGACAGGCACAGGTCACTCTATTTTCCCATCAGGAAGAAGAATTAACCACAGGCTCAGTCTGCCGCCCGGAAGCAGAATAGGGCCTAAAGCAATCCTGCGCTTTTGCGGCCAGCTCCCAAGAGAGCGAGTTGAAAAATGGAGCTCAGGGGCACTGCAATTCACAAACCTGCAGACTTATAAATGATAACTCTCGTCTACAAATATATTGAGGGAAGGCAACAAAGAGGATTTGAAAGCAAGGCAGAATTGCAGGAAACAGATTTCAGGAGGCAGATTCGAATCGCCTTTAAAGCACAGGAAAAGCGGCAAAACCTCGACAATGATGCCTTTGGCCAAAAAGGGCGTATGCGTTTTTTCCTGAATATATTCAGGAAAAAACGCATACGCCCTTTTTGGCCAACCAAGCAACCTGGAAAGGCAAATCAGCGCTACAAAGAAGTCTCGCTTCCCATCGGTCAAAAGGGCCATGCTGAATAAAGTGTCAAATCCAGAAATGCAGGACAGGCCACGGAGAAACGGGAGCCTTGCTACGCTGATGGGCGGGATGTAAATTGCCAACAGCCAATCTGGAGAAGTGTACGGTGTGTCCTGAAATATTTACAAAACTCAGCTTAGAGAGCATAGGGCACTTCCACTCATGGGCGTATAAATTGGGAAAACTAAAAATCAGCAAGACACAAGCACCCCAAAGTTTAGGGCTGCTCTGTTGACAAGAACCTCCACTTCGTTACACCTTAAATATCCCAGGAAAGATAAAAATGGATAAAGAAGTTGTGGTCCTTATGTACAATGGAATATCACTCAGCCATGAAATCAACGTCATAAGGCTAGTAGCAGCATGATGAGTGGATTTAGTTACGACGATTCTAAGTCAAATAAGTCACACAGAAAAAGACACTTATCATAAGATATCACCTATAGAGGGAATGTAAAAACCGCTGCCCTTGAACTGAATTACAAAACAGAACAGAGTCACACGGTTAGAAAACACACTATGGCTGCCTAACGGCAAAGGTGAGGTGGGGTGATGCATAAAACAAGGGTTTCAAATTAGCTCAGATACCGTTCCATAAACCCAATACGTAATAGACAAGACCTATTCCTTGCTCAGGGAACTGGACTCAACACCCCCTATTCACCGCCCAAGAGTATATCTGACTAGTAAGAATCTTAAAACCTATGTATTGATATCTCTCTGTAAGTGAGTCAAGTGGGTGTAAAGCTGCATAAACACAGCAGTGAAAAGCAGCTAAACCCCATTATAAAACTCAATTAATTTTAAAAACCCGTGAAACAAAGACAGTGAAAGGGAGAGAAATTCTTACAAAATTCGTTCAGGGGCTGTGATGCCACCTGGATTGACCATATCTAGACCCGCAGCTGATTGAGACATAAGGGTGGACACTCTTGGGGCTGAGAGGTTTGGTGAGGTTGGGTGAGCAAACGCAGACGCTTTAAAGTAATACTGCGTGGTACCCATCCCATGGGTCCCAAATCTCCAGGTTCAAGGGCATCTTCCTACATCGAAAACATGCATGAGAAACCCAGAAGACGGTCCACCGAGTGAACGGGAAAGGTTTCTAAAACGCACCTCATTTCTCATCTCCTTGTGCTCGGGTTCGCCATTCCAGCCGCTTTACTAGCAATCTCCCTCCTTGGAGAATCAGCACCTTTAACCTCCTGTTCCATACAGGTTGCAATTTGTCCTGAGGGTGAACGGGAAGAGGGGGAACCAATGAGAGACTAGCTCTAGGTGTTGGGACAGGCACAGGTCACTCTATTTTCCCATCAGGAAGAAGAATTAACCACAGGCTCAGTCTGCCGCCCGGAAGCAGAATAGGGCCTAAAGCAATCCTGCGCTTTTGCGGCCAGCTCCCAAGAGAGCGAGTTGAAAAATGGAGCTCAGGGGCACTGCAATTCACAAACCTGCAGACTTATAAATGATAACTCTCGTCTACAAATATATTGAGGGAAGGCAACAAAGAGGATTTGAAAGCAAGGCAGAATTGCAGGAAACAGATTTCAGGAGGCAGATTCGAATCGCCTTTAAAGCACAGGAAAAGCGGCAAAACCTCGACAATGATGCCCTTGGCCAAAAAGGGCGTATGCGTTTTTTCCTGAATATATTCAGGAAAAAACGCATACGCCCTTTTTGGCCAACCAAGCAACCTGGAAAGGCAAATCAGCGCTACAAAGAAGTCTCGCTTCCCATCGGTCAAAAGGGCCATGCTGAATAAAGTGTCAAAACCAGAAATGCAGGACAGGCCACGGAGAAACGGGAGCCTTGCTACGCTGATGGGCGGGATGTAAATTGCCAACAGCCACTCTGGAGAAGTGTACGGTGTGTCCTGAAACATTTACAAAACTCAGCTTAGAGAGCATAGGGCAATTCCACTCATGGGCGTATAAATTGGGAAAACTAAAAATCAGCAAGACACAAGCACCCCAAAGTTTAGGGCTGCTCTGTTGACAAGAACCTCCACTTCGTTACACCTTAAATATCCCAGGAAAGAGAAAAATGGATAAAGAAGTTGTGGTCCTTATGTACAATGGAATATCACTCAGCCATGAAATCAACGTCATAAGGCTAGTAGCAGCATGATGAGTGGATTTAGGTACGAAGATTCTAAGTCAAATAAGTCACACAGAAAAAGACACTTATCATAAGATATCACCTATAGAGGGAATGTAAAAACCGCTGCCCTTGAACTGAATTACAAAACAGAACAGAGTCATACGGTTAGAAAACACACTATGGCTGCCTAACGGCAAAGGTGAGGTGGGGTGATGCATAAAACAAGGGTTTCAAATTAGCTCAGATACCGTTCCATAAACCCAATACGTAATAGACAAGACCTACTCCTTGCTCAGGGAACTGGACTCAACACCCCCTATTCACCGCCCAAGAGTATATCTGACTAGTAAGAATCTTAAAACCTATGTATTGATATCTCTCTGTAAGTGAGTCAAGTGGGTGTAAAGCTGCATAAACACAGCAGTGAAAAGCAGCTAAACCCCATTATAAAACTCAATTAATTTTAAAAACCCGTGAAACAAAGACAGTGAAAGGGAGAGAAATTCTTACAAAATTCGTTCAGGCGCTGTGATGCCACCTGGATTGACCATATCTAGACCCGCAGCTGATTGAGACATAAGGGTGGACACTCTTGGGGCTGAGGGGTTTGGTGAGGTTCGGTGAGCAAACGCAGACGCTTTAAAGTAATACTGCGTGGTACCCATCCCATGGGTCCCAAATCTCCAGGTTCAAGGGCATCTTCCTACATCGAAAACATGCATGAGAAACCCAGAAGACGGTCCACCGAGTGATTGGGAAAGGTTTCTAAAACGCACCTCATTTCTCGTCTCCTTGTGCTCGGGTTCGCCATTCCAGCCGCTTTACTAGCAATCTCCCTCCTTGGAGAATCAGCACCTTTAACCTCCTGTTCCATACAGGTGGCAATTTGAACTGAGGGTGAACGGGAAGACGGGGAACCAATGAGAGACTAGCTCTAGGTGTTGGGACAGGCACAGGTCACTCTATTTTCCCATCAGGAAGAAGAATTAACCACAGGCTCAGTCTGCCGCCCGGAAGCAGAATAGGGCCTAAAGCAATCCTGCGCTTTTGCGGCCAGCTCCCAAGAGAGCGAGTTGAAAAATGGAGCTCGGGGGCACTGCAATTCACAAACCTGCAGACTTATAAATGATAACTCTCGTCTACAAATATATTGAGGGAAGGCAACAAAGAGGATTTGAAAGCAAGGCAGAATTGCAGGAAACAGATTTCAGGAGGCAGATTCGAATCGCCTTTAAAGCACAGGAAAAGCGGCAAAACCTCGACAATGATGCCCTTGGCCAAAAAGGGCGTATGCGTTTTTTCCTGAATATATTCAGGAAAAAACGCATACGCCCTGTTTGGCCAACCAAGCAACCTGGAAAGGCAAATCAGCGCTACAAAGAAGTCTCGCTTCCCATCGGTCAAAAGGGCCATGCTGAATAAAGTGTCAAAACCAGAAATGCAGGACAGGCCACGGAGAAACGGGAGCCTTGCTACGCTGATGGGCGGGATGTACATTGCCAACAGCCACTCTGGAGAAGTGTACGGTGTGTCCTGAAACATTTACAAAACTCAGCTTAGAGAGCATAGGGCACTTCCACTCATGGGCGTATAAATTGGGAAAACTAAAAATCAGCAAGACACAAGCACCCCAAAGTTTAGGGCTGCTCTGTTGACAAGAACCTCCACTTCGTTACACCTTAAATATCCCAGGAAAGAGAAAAATGGATAAAGAAGTTGTGGTCCTTATGTACAATGGAATATCACTCAGCCATGAAATCAACGTCATAAGGCTAGTAGCAGCATGATGAGTGGATTTAGGTACGACGATTCTAAGTCAAATAAGTCACACAGAAAAAGACACTTATCATAAGATATCACCTATAGAGGGAATGTAAAAACCGCTGCCCTTGAACTGAATTACAAAACAGAACAGAGTCACTCGGTTAGAAAACACACTATGGCTGCCTAACGGGAAAGGTGAGGTGGGGTGATGCATAAAACAAGGGTTTCAAATTAGCTCAGATACCGTTCCATGAACCCAATACGTAATAGACAAGACCTACTCCTTGCTCAGGGAACTGGACTCAACACCCCCTATTCACCGCCCAAGAGTATATCTGAATAGTAAGAATCTTAAAACCTATGTATTGATATCTCTCTGTAAGTGAGTCAAGTGGGTGTAAAGCTGCATAAACACAGCAGTGAAAAGCAGCTAAACCCCATTATAAAACTCAATTAATTTTAAAAACCCGTGAAACAAAGACAGTGAAAGGGAGAGAAATTCTTACAAAATTCGTTCAGGGGCTGTGATGCCACCTGGATTGACCGTATCTAGACCCGCAGCTGATTGAGACATAAGGGTGGACACTCTTGGGGCTGAGAGGTTTGGTGAGGTTGGGTGAGCAAACGCAGACGCTTTAAAGTAATACTGCGTGGTACCCATCCCATGGGTCCCAAATCTCCAGGTTCAAGGGCATCTTCCTACATCGAAAACATGCATGAGAAACCCAGAAGACGGTCCACCGAGTGATCGGGAAAGGTTTCTAAAACGCACCTCATTTCTCATCTCCTTGTGCTCGGGTTCGCCATTCCAGCCGCTTTACTAGCAATCTCCCTCCTTGGAGAATCAGCACCTTTAACCTCCTGTTCCATACAGGTTGCAATTTGTCCTGAGGGTGAACGGGAAGACGGGGAACCAATGAGAGACTAGCTCTAGGTTTTGGGACAGGCACAGGTCACTCTATTTTCCCATCAGGAAGAAGAATTAACCACAGGCTCAGTCTGCCGCCCGGAAGCAGAATAGGGCCTAAAGCAATCCTGCGCTTTTGCGGCCAGCTCCCAAGAGAGCGAGTTGAAAAATGGAGCTCAGGGGCACTGCAATTCACAAACCTGAAGACTTATAAATGATAACTCTCGTCTACAAATATATTGAGGGAAGGCAACAAAGAGGATTTGAAAGCAAGGCAGAATTGCAGGAAACAGATTTCAGGAGGCAGATTCGAATCGCCTTTAAAGCACAGGAAAAGCGGCAAAACCTCGACAATGATGCCTTTGGCCAAAAAGGGCGTATGCGTTTTTTCCTGAATATATTCAGGAAAAAACGCATACGCCCTTTTTGGCCAACCAAGCAACCTGGAAAGGCAAATCAGCGCTACAAAGAAGTCTCGCTTCCCATCGGTCAAAAGGGCCATGCTGAATAAAGTGTCAAATCCAGAAATGCAGGACAGGCCACGGAGAAACGGGAGCCTTGCTACGCTGATGGGCGGGATGTAAATTGCCAACAGCCACTCTGGAGAAGTGTACGGTGTGTCCTGAAACATTTACAAAACTCAGCTTAGAGAGCATAGGGCACTTCCACTCATGGGCGTATATATTGGGAAAACTAAAAATCAGCAAGACACAAGCACCCCAAAGTTTAGGGCTGCTCTGTTGACAAGAACCTCCACTTCGTTACACCTTAAATATCCCAGGAAAGATAAAAATGGATAAAGAAGTTGTGGTCCTTATGTACAATGGAATATCACTCAGCCATGAAATCAACGTCATAAGGCTAGTAGCAGCATGATGAGTGGATTTAGTTACGACGATTCTAAGTCAAATAAGTCACACAGAAAAAGACACTTATCATAAGATATCACCTATAGAGGGAATGTAAAAACCGCTGCCCTTGAACTGAATTACAAAACAGAACAGAGTCACACGGTTAGAAAACACACTATGGCTGCCTAACGGCAAAGGTGAGGTGGGGTGATGCATAAAACAAGGGTTTCAAATTAGCTCAGATACCGTTCCATAAACCCAATACGTAATAGACAAGACCTATTCCTTGCTCAGGGAACTGGACTCAACATCCCCTATTCACCGCCCAAGAGTATATCTGACTAGTAAGAATCTTAAAACCTATGTATTGATATCTCTCTGTAAGTGAGTCAAGTGGGTGTAAAGCTGCATAAACACAGCAGTGAAAAGCAGCTAAACCCCATTATAAAACTCAATTAATTTTAAAAACCTGTGAAACAAAGACAGTGAAAGGGAGAGAAATTCTTACAAAATTCGTTCAGGGGCTGTGATGCCACCTGGATTGACCATATCTAGACCCGCAGCTGATTGAGACATAAGGGTGGACACTCTTGGGGCTGAGAGGTTTGGTGAGGTTGGGTGAGCAAACGCAGACGCTTTAAAGTAATACTGCGTGGTACCCATCCCATGGGTCCCAAATCTCCAGGTTCAAGGGCATCTTCCTACATCGAAAACATGCATGAGAAACCCAGAAGATGGTCCACCGAGTGATCGGGAAAGGTTTCTAAAACGCACCTCATTTCTCATCTCCTTGTGCTCGGGTTCGCCATTCCAGCCGCTTTACTAGCAATCTCCCTCCCTGGAGAATCAGCACCTTTAACCTCCTGTTCCATACAGGTTGCAATTTGTCCTGAGGGTGAACCGGAAGACGGGGAACCAATGAGAGACTAGCTCTAGGTGTTGGGACAGGCACAGGTCACTCTATTTTCCCATCAGGAAGAAGAATTAACCACAGGCTCAGTCTGCCGCCCGGAAGCAGAATAGGGCCTAAAGCAATCCTGCGCTTTTGCGGCCAGCTCCCAAGAGAGCGAGTTGAAAAATGGAGCTCAGGGGCACTGCAATTCACAAACCTGCAGACTTATAAATGATAACTCTCGTCTACAAATATATTGAGGGAAGGCAACAAAGAGGATTTGAAAGCAAGGCAGAATTGCAGGAAACAGATTTCAGGAGGCAGATTCGAATCGCCTTTAAAGCACAGGAAAAGCGGCAAAACCTCGACAATGATGCCTTTGGCCAAAAAGGGCGTATGCGTTTTTTCCTGAATATATTCAGGAAAAAACGCATACGCCCTTTTTGGCCAACCAAGCAACCTGGAAAGGCAAATCAGCGCTACAAAGAAGTCTCGCTTCCCATCGGTCAAAAGGGCCATGCTGAATAAAGTGTCAAATCCAGAAATGCAGGACAGGCCACGGAGAAACGGGAGCCTTGCTACGCTGATGGGCGGGATGTAAATTGCCAACAGCCACTCTGGAGAAGTGTACGGTGTGTCCTGAAACATTTACAAAACTCAGCTTAGAGAGCATAGGGCACTTCCACTCATGGGCGTATAAATTGGGAAAACTAAAAATCAGCAAGACACAAGCACCCCAAAGTTTAGGGCTGCTCTGTTGACAAGAACCTCCACTTCGTTACACCTTAAATATCCCAGGAAAGATAAAAATGGATAAAGAAGTTGTGGTCCTTATGTACAATGGAATATCACTCAGCCATGAAATCAACGTCATAAGGCTAGTAGCAGCATGATGAGTGGATTTAGTTACGACGATTCTAAGTCAAATAAGTCACACAGAAAAAGACACTTATCATAAGATATCACCTATAGAGGGAATGTAAAAACCGCTGCCCTTGAACTGAATTACAAAACAGAACAGAGTCACACGGTTAGAAAACACACTATGGCTGCCTAACGGCAAAGGTGAGGTGGGGTGATGCATAAAACAAGGGTTTCAAATTAGCTCAGATACCGTTCCATAAACCCAATACGTAATAGACAAGACCTATTCCTTGCTCAGGGAACTGGACTCAACACCCCCTATTCACCGCCCAAGAGTATATCTGACTAGTAAGAATCTTAAAACCTATGTATTGATATCTCTCTGTAAGTGAGTCAAGTGGGTGTAAAGCTGCATAAACACAGCAGTGAAAAGCAGCTAAACCCCATTATAAAACTCAATTAATTTTAAAAACCCGTGAAACAAAGACAGTGAAAGGGAGAGAAATTCTTACAAAATTCGTTCAGGGGCTGTGATGCCACCTGGATTGACCATATCTAGACCCGCAGCTGATTGAGACATAAGGGTGGACACTCTTGGGGCTGAGAGGTTTGGTGAGGTTGGGTGAGCAAACGCAGACGCTTTAAAGTAATACTGCGTGGTACCCATCCCATGGGTCCCAAATCTCCAGGTTCAAGGGCATCTTCCTACATCGAAAACATGCATGAGAAACCCAGAAGACGGTCCACCGAGTGAACGGGAAAGGTTTCTAAAACGCACCTCATTTCTCATCTCCTTGTGCTCGGGTTCGCCATTCCAGCCGCTTTACTAGCAATCTCCCTCCTTGGAGAATCAGCACCTTTAACCTCCTGTTCCATACAGGTTGCAATTTGTCCTGAGGGTGAACGGGAAGAGGGGGAACCAATGAGAGACTAGCTCTAGGTGTTGGGACAGGCACAGGTCACTCTATTTTCCCATCAGGAAGAAGAATTAACCACATGCTCAGTCTGCCGCCCGGAAGCAGAATAGGGCCTAAAGCAATCCTGCGCTTTTGCGGCCAGCTCCCAAGAGAGCGAGTTGAAAAATGGAGCTCAGGGGCACTGCAATTCACAAACCTGCAGACTTATAAATGATAACTCTCGTCTACAAATATATTGAGGGAAGGCAACAAAGAGGATTTGAAAGCAAGGCAGAATTGCAGGAAACAGATTTCAGGAGGCAGATTCGAATCGCCTTTAAAGCACAGGAAAAGCGGCAAAACCTCGACAATGATGCCCTTGGCCAAAAAGGGCGTATGCGTTTTTTCCTGAATATATTCAGGAAAAAACGCATACGCCCTTTTTGGCCAACCAAGCAACCTGGAAAGGCAAATCAGCGCTACAAAGAAGTCTCGCTTCCCATCGGTCAAAAGGGCCATGCTGAATAAAGTGTCAAAACCAGAAATGCAGGACAGGCCACGGAGAAACGGGAGCCTTGCTACGCTGATGGGCGGGATGTAAATTGCCAACAGCCACTCTGGAGAAGTGTACGGTGTGTCCTGAAACATTTACAAAACTCAGCTTAGAGAGCATAGGGCACTTCCACTCATGGGCGTATAAATTGGGAAAACTAAAAATCAGCAAGACACAAGCACCCCAAAGTTTAGGGCTGCTCTGTTGACAAGAACCTCCACTTCGTTACACCTTAAATATCCCAGGAAAGAGAAAAATGGATAAAGAAGTTGTGGTCCTTATGTACAATGGAATATCACTCAGCCATGAAATCAACGTCATAAGGCTAGTAGCAGCATGATGAGTGGATTTAGGTACGAAGATTCTAAGTCAAATAAGTCACACAGAAAAAGACACTTATCATAAGATATCACCTATAGAGGGAATGTAAAAACCGCTGCCCTTGAACTGAATTACAAAACAGAACAGAGTCATACGGTTAGAAAACACACTATGGCTGCCTAACGGCAAAGGTGAGGTGGGGTGATGCATAAAACAAGGGTTTCAAATTAGCTCAGATACCGTTCCATAAACCCAATACGTAATAGACAAGACCTACTCCTTGCTCAGGGAACTGGACTCAACACCCCCTATTCACCGCCCAAGAGTATATCTGACTAGTAAGAATCTTAAAACCTATGTATTGATATCTCTCTGTAAGTGAGTCAAGTGGGTGTAAAGCTGCATAAACACAGCAGTGAAAAGCAGCTAAACCCCATTATAAAACTCAATTAATTTTAAAAACCCGTGAAACAAAGACAGTGAAAGGGAGAGAAATTCTTACAAAATTCGTTCAGGCGCTGTGATGCCACCTGGATTGACCATATCTAGACCCGCAGCTGATTGAGACATAAGGGTGGACACTCTTGGGGCTGAGGGGTTTGGTGAGGTTCGGTGAGCAAACGCAGACGCTTTAAAGTAATACTGCGTGGTACCCATCCCATGGGTCCCAAATCTCCAGGTTCAAGGGCATCTTCCTACATCGAAAACATGCATGAGAAACCCAGAAGACGGTCCACCGAGTGATTGGGAAAGGTTTCTAAAACGCACCTCATTTCTCGTCTCCTTGTGCTCGGGTTCGCCATTCCAGCCGCTTTACTAGCAATCTCCCTCCTTGGAGAATCAGCACCTTTAACCTCCTGTTCCATACAGGTGGCAATTTGAACTGAGGGTGAACGGGAAGACGGGGAACCAATGAGAGACTAGCTCTAGGTGTTGGGACAGGCACAGGTCACTCTATTTTCCCATCAGGAAGAAGAATTAACCACAGGCTCAGTCTGCCGCCCGGAAGCAGAATAGGGCCTAAAGCAATCCTGCGCTTTTGCGGCCAGCTCCCAAGAGAGCGAGTTGAAAAATGGAGCTCGGGGGCACTGCAATTCACAAACCTGCAGACTTATAAATGATAACTCTCGTCTACAAATATATTGAGGGAAGGCAACAAAGAGGATTTGAAAGCAAGGCAGAATTGCAGGAAACTGATTTCAGGAGGCAGATTCGAATCGCCTTTAAAGCACAGGAAAAGCGGCAAAACCTCGACAATGATGCCCTTGGCCAAAAAGGGCGTATGCGTTTTTTCCTGAATATATTCAGGAAAAAACGCATACGCCCTTTTTGGCCAACCAAGCAACCTGGAAAGGCAAATCAGCGCTACAAAGAAGTCTCGCTTCCCATCGGTCAAAAGGGCCATGCTGAATAAAGTGTCAAAACCAGAAATGCAGGACAGGCCACGGAGAAACGGGAGCCTTGCTACGCTGATGGGCGGGATGTACATTGCCAACAGCCACTCTGGAGAAGTGTACGGTGTGTCCTGAAACATTTACAAAACTCAGCTTAGAGAGCATAGGGCACTTCCACTCATGGGCGTATAAATTGGGAAAACTAAAAATCAGCAAGACACAAGCACCCCAAAGTTTAGGGCTGCTCTGTTGACAAGAACCTCCACTTCGTTACACCTTAAATATCCCAGGAAAGAGAAAAATGGATAAAGAAGTTGTGGTCCTTATGTACAATGGAATATCACTCAGCCATGAAATCAACGTCATAAGGCTAGTAGCAGCATGATGAGTGGATTTAGGTACGACGATTCTAAGTCAAATAAGTCACACAGAAAAAGACACTTATCATAAGATATCACCTATAGAGGGAATGTAAAAACCGCTGCCCTTGAACTGAATTACAAAACAGAACAGAGTCACTCGGTTAGAAAACACACTATGGCTGCCTAACGGGAAAGGTGAGGTGGGGTGATGCATAAAACAAGGGTTTCAAATTAGCTCAGATACCGTTCCATGAACCCAATACGTAATAGACAAGACCTACTCCTTGCTCAGGGAACTGGACTCAACACCCCCTATTCACCGCCCAAGAGTATATCTGACTAGTAAGAATCTTAAAACCTATGTATTGATATCTCTCTGTAAGTGAGTCAAGTGGGTGTAAAGCTGCATAAACACAGCAGTGAAAAGCAGCTAAACCCCATTATAAAACTCAATTAATTTTAAAAACCCGTGAAACAAAGACAGTGAAAGGGAGAGAAATTCTTACAAAATTCGTTCAGGGGCTGTGATGCCACCTGGATTGACCGTATCTAGACCCGCAGCTGATTGAGACATAAGGGTGGACACTCTTGGGGCTGAGAGGTTTGGTGAGGTTGGGTGAGCAAACGCAGACGCTTTAAAGTAATACTGCGTGGTACCCATCCCATGGGTCCCAAATCTCCAGGTTCAAGGGCATCTTCCTACATCGAAAACATGCATGAGAAACCCAGAAGACGGTCCACCGAGTGATCGGGAAAGGTTTCTAAAACGCACCTCATTTCTCATCTCCTTGTGCTCGGGTTCGCCATTCCAGCCGCTTTACTAGCAATCTCCCTCCTTGGAGAATCAGCACCTTTAACCTCCTGTTCCATACAGGTTGCAATTTGTCCTGAGGGTGAACGGGAAGACGGGGAACCAATGAGAGACTAGCTCTAGGTTTTGGGACAGGCACAGGTCACTCTATTTTCCCATCAGGAAGAAGAATTAACCACAGGCTCAGTCTGCCGCCCGGAAGCAGAATAGGGCCTAAAGCAATCCTGCGCTTTTGCGGCCAGCTCCCAAGAGAGCGAGTTGAAAAATGGAGCTCAGGGGCACTGCAATTCACAAACCTGCAGACTTATAAATGATAACTCTCGTCTACAAATATATTGAGGGAAGGCAACAAAGAGGATTTGAAAGCAAGGCAGAATTGCAGGAAACAGATTTCAGGAGGCAGATTCGAATCGCCTTTAAAGCACAGGAAAAGCGGCAAAACCTCGACAATGATGCCTTTGGCCAAAAAGGGCGTATGCGTTTTTTCCTGAATATATTCAGGAAAAAACGCATACGCCCTTTTTGGCCAACCAAGCAACCTGGAAAGGCAAATCAGCGCTACAAAGAAGTCTCGCTTCCCATCGGTCAAAAGGGCCATGCTGAATAAAGTGTCAAATCCAGAAATGCAGGACAGGCCACGGAGAAACGGGAGCCTTGCTACGCTGATGGGCGGGATGTAAATTGCCAACAGCCACTCTGGAGAAGTGTACGGTGTGTCCTGAAACATTTACAAAACTCAGCTTAGAGAGCATAGGGCACTTCCACTCATGGGCGTATATATTGGGAAAACTAAAAATCAGCAAGACACAAGCACCCCAAAGTTTAGGGCTGCTCTGTTGACAAGAACCTCCACTTCGTTACACCTTAAATATCCCAGGAAAGATAAAAATGGATAAAGAAGTTGTGGTCCTTATGTACAATGGAATATCACTCAGCCATGAAATCAACGTCATAAGGCTAGTAGCAGCATGATGAGTGGATTTAGTTACGACGATTCTAAGTCAAATAAGTCACACAGAAAAAGACACTTATCATAAGATATCACCTATAGAGGGAATGTAAAAACCGCTGCCCTTGAACTGAATTACAAAACAGAACAGAGTCACACGGTTAGAAAACACACTATGGCTGTCTAACGGCAAAGGTGAGGTGGGGTGATGCATAAAACAAGGGTTTCAAATTAGCTCAGATACCGTTCCATAAACCCAATACGTAATAGACAAGACCTATTCCTTGCTCAGGGAACTGGACTCAACATCCCCTATTCACCGCCCAAGAGTATATCTGACTAGTAAGAATCTTAAAACCTATGTATTGATATCTCTCTGTAAGTGAGTCAAGTGGGTGTAAAGCTGCATAAACACAGCAGTGAAAAGCAGCTAAACCCCATTATAAAACTCAATTAATTTTAAAAACCCGTGAAACAAAGACAGTGAAAGGGAGAGAAATTCTTACAAAATTCGTTCAGGGGCTGTGATGCCACCTGGATTGACCATATCTAGACCCGCAGCTGATTGAGACATAAGGGTGGACACTCTTGGGGCTGAGAGGTTTGGTGAGGTTGGGTGAGCAAACGCAGACGCTTTAAAGTAATACTGCGTGGTACCCATCCCATGGGTCCCAAATCTCCAGGTTCAAGGGCATCTTCCTACATCGAAAACATGCATGAGAAACCCAGAAGACGGTCCACCGAGTGATTGGGAAAGGTTTCTAAAACGCACCTCATTTCTCGTCTCCTTGTGCTCGGGTTCGCCATTCCAGCCGCTTTACTAGCAATCTCCCTCCTTGGAGAATCAGCACCTTTAACCTCCTGTTCCATACAGGTGGCAATTTGAACTGACGGTGAACGGGAAGACGGGGAACCAATGAGAGACTAGCTCTAGGTGTTGGGACAGGCACAGGTCACTCTATTTTCCCATCAGGAAGAAGAATTAACCACAGGCTCAGTCTGCCGCCCGGAAGCAGAATAGGGCCTAAAGCAATCCTGCGCTTTTGCGGCCAGCTCCCAAGAGAGCGAGTTGAAAAATGGAGCTCAGGGGCACTGCAATTCACAAACCTGCAGACTTATAAATGATAACTCTCGTCTACAAATATATTGAGGGAAGGCAACAAAGAGGATTTGAAAGCAAGGCAGAATTGCAGGAAACAGATTTCAGGAGGAATATTCGAATCGCCTTTAAAGCACAGGAAAAGTGGCAAAACCTCGACAATGATGCCCTTGGCCAAAAAGGGCGTATGCGTTTTTTCCTGAATATATTCAGGAAAAAACGCATACGCCCTTTTTGGCCAACCAAGCAACCTGGAAAGGCAAATCAGCGCTACAAAGAAGTCTCGCTTCCCATCGGTCAAAAAGGCCATGCTGAATAAAGTGTCAAAACCAGAAATGCAGGACAGGCCACGGAGAAACGGGAGCCTTGCTACGCTGATGGGCGGGATGTAAATTGCCAACAGCCACTCTGGAGAAGTGTACGGTGTGTCCTGAAACATTTACAAAACTCAGCTTAGAGAGCATAGGGCACTTACACTCATGGGCGTATACATTGGGAAAACTAAAAATCAGCAAGACACAAGCACCCCAAAGTTTAGGGCTGCTCTGTTGACAAGAACCTCCACTTCGTTACACCTTAAATATCCCAGGAAAGAGAAAAATGGATAAAGAAGTTGTGGTCCTTATGTACAATGGAATATCACTCAGCCATGAAATCAACGTCATAAGGCTAGTAGCAGCATGATGAGTGGATTTAGGTACGACGATTCTAAGTGCAATAAGTCACACAGAAAAAGACACTTATCATAAGTTATCACCTATAGAGGGAATGTAAAAACTGCTACCCTTGAACTGAATTACAAAACAGAACAGATTCACACGGTTAGAAAACACACTATGGCTGGCTAACGGGAAAGGTGAGGTGGGGTGATGCATAAAACAAGGGTTTCAAATTAGCTCAGATACCGTTCCATAAACCCAATACGTAATAGACAAGACCTACTCCTTGCTCAGGGAACTGGACTCAACACCCCCTATTCACCGCCCAAGATTATATCTGACTAGTAAGAATCTTAAAACCTATGTATTGATATCTCTCTGTAAGTGAGTCAAGTGGGTGTAAAGCTGCATAAACACAGCAGTGAAAAGCAGCTAAACCCCATTATAAAACTCAATTAATTTTAAAAACCCGTGAAACAAAGACAGTGAAAGGGAGAGAAATTCTTACAAAATTCGTTCAGGCGCTGTGATGCCACCTGGATTGACCATATCTAGACCCGCAGCTGATTGAGACATAAGGGTGGACACTCTTGGGGCTGAGTGGTTTGGTGAGGTTCGGTGAGCAAACGCAGACGCTTTAAAGTAATACTGCGTGGTACCCATCCCATGGGTCCCAAATCTCCAGGTTCAAGGGCATCTTCCTACATCGAAAACATGCATGAGAAACCCAGAAGACGGTCCACCGAGTGATTGGGAAAGGTTTCTAAAACGCACCTCATTTCTCGTCTCCTTGTGCTCGGGTTCGCCATTCCAGCCGCTTTACTAGCAATCTCCCTCCTTGGAGAATCAGCACCTTTAACCTCCTGTTCCATACAGGTGGCAATTTGAACTGAGGGTGAACGGGAAGACGGGGAACCAATGAGAGACTAGCTCTAGGTGTTGGGACAGGCACAGGTCACTCTATTTTCCCATCAGGAAGAAGAATTAACCACAGGCTCAGTCTGCCGCCCGGAAGCAGAATAGGGCCTAAAGCAATCCTGCGCTTTTGCGGCCAGCTCCCAAGAGAGCGAGTTGAAAAATGGAGCTCGGGGGCACTGCAATTCACAAACCTGCAGACTTATAAATGATAACTCTCGTCTACAAATATATTGAGGGAAGGCAACAAAGAGGATTTGAAAGCAAGGCAGAATTGCAGGAAACAGATTTCAGGAGGCAGATTCGAATCGCCTTTAAAGCACAGGAAAAGCGGCAAAACCTCGACAATGATGCCCTTGGCCAAAAAGGGCGTATGCGTTTTTTCCTGAATATATTCAGGAAAAAACGCATACGCCCTTTTTGGCCAACCAAGCAACCTGGAAAGGCAAATCAGCGCTACAAAGAAGTCTCGCTTCCCATCGGTCAAAAGGGCCATGCTGAGTAAAGTGTCAAAACCAGAAATGCAGGACAGGCCACGGAGAAACGGGAGCCTTGCTACGCTGATGGGCGGGATGTAAATTGCCAACAGCCACTCTGGAGAAGTGTACGGTGTGTCCTGAAACATTTACAAAACTCAGCTTAGAGAGCATAGGGCACTTTCACTCATGGGCGTATAAATTGGGAAAACTAAAAATCAGCAAGACACAAGCACCCCAAAGTTTAGGGCTGCTCTGTTGACAAGAACCTCCACTTCGTTACACCTTAAATATCCCAGGAAAGAGAAAAATGGATAAAGAAGTTGTGGTCCTTATGTACAATGGAATATCACTCAGCCATGAAATCAACGTCATAAGGCTAGTAGCAGCATGATGAGTGAATTTAGGTACGACGATTCTAAGTCAAATAAGTCACACAGAAAAAGACACTTATCATAAGATATCACCTATAGAGGGAATGTAAAAACCGCTGCCCTTGAACTGAATTACAAAACAGAACAGAGTCACACGGTTAGAAAACACACTATGGCTGCCTAACGGCAAAGGTGAGGTGGGGTGATGCATAAAACAAGGGTTTCAAATTAGCTCAGATACCGTTCCATAAACCCAATATGTAATAGACAAGACCTACTCCTTGCTCAGGGAACTGGACTCAACACCCCCTATTCACCGCCCAAGAATATATCTGACTAGTAAGAATCTTAAAACTTATGTATTGATATCTCTCTGTAAGTGAGTCAAGTGGGTGTAAAGCTGCATAAACACAGCAGTGAAAAGCAGCTAAACCCCATTATAAAACTCAATTAATTTTAAAAACCCGTGAAACAAAGACAGTGAAAGAGAGAGAAATTCTTACAAAATTCTTTCAGGGGATGTGATGCCACCTGGATTGACCATATCTAGACCCGCAGCTGATTGAGACATAAGAGTGGACACTCTTGGGGCTGAGAGGTTTGGTGAGGTTGGGTGAGCAAACGCAGACGCTTTAAAGTAATACTGCGTGGTACCCATCCCATGGGTCCCAAATCTCCAGGTTCAAGGGCATCTTCCTACATCGAAAACATGCATGAGAAACCCAGAAGATGGTCCACCGAGTGATCGGGAAAGGTTTCTAAAACGCACCTCATTTCTCGTCTCCTTGTGCTCGGGTTCGCCATTCCAGCCGCTTTACTAGCAATCTCCCTCCTTGGAGAATCAGCACCTTTAACCTCCTGTTCCATACAGGTGGCAATTTGAACTGAGGGTGAACGGGAAGACGGGGAACCAATGAGAGACTAGCTCTAGGTGTTGGGACAGGCACAGGTCACTCTATTTTCCCATCAGGAAGAAGAATTAACCACAGGCTCAGTCTGCCGCCCGGAAGCAGAATAGGGCCTAAAGCAATCCTGCGCTTTTGCGGCCAGCTCCCAAGAGAGCGAGTTGAAAAATGGAGCTCGGGGGCACTGCAATTCACAAACCTGCAGACTTATAAATGATAACTGTCGTCTACAAATATATTGAGGGAAGGCAACAAAGAGGATTTGAAAGCAAGGCAGAATTGCAGGAAACAGATTTCAGGAGGCAGATTCGAATCGCCTTTAAAGCACAGGAAAAGCGGCAAAACCTCGACAATGATGCCCTTGGCCAAAAAGGGCGTATGCGTTTTTTCCTGAATATATTCAGGAAAAAACGCATACGCCCTTTTTGGCCAACCAAGCAACCTGGAAAGGCAAATCAGCGCTACAAAGAAGTCTCGCTTCCCATCGGTCAAAAGGGCCATGCTGAGTAAAGTGTCAAAACCAGAAATGCAGGACAGGCCACGGAGAAACGGGAGCCTTGCTACGCTGATGGGCGGGATGTAAATTGCCAACAACCACTCTGGAGAAGTGTACGGTGTGTCCTGAAACATTTACAAAACTCAGCTTAGAGAGCATAGGGCACTTCCACTCATGGGCGTAAAAATTGGGAAAACTAAAAATCAGCAAGACACAAGCACCCCAAAGATTAGGGCTGCTCTGTTGACAAGAACCTCCACTTCGTTACACCTTAAATATCTAAGGAAAGAGAAAAATGGATAAAGAAGTTGTGGTCCTTATGTACAATGGCATATCACTCAGCCATGAAATCAACGTCATAAGGCTAGTAGCAGCATGATGAGTGGATTTAGGTACGACGATTCTAAGTCAAATAAGTCACACAGAAAAAGACACTTATCATAAGATATCACCTATAGAGGGAATGTAAAAACCGCTGCCCTTGAACTGAATTACAAAACAGAACATAGTCACACGGTTAGAAAACACACTATGGCTGCCTAACGGGAAAGGTGAGGTGGGGTGATGCATAAAACCAGGGTTTCAAATTAGCTCAGATACCGTTCCATAAACCCAATATGTAATAGACAAGACCTACTCCTTGCTCAGGGAACTGGACTCAACACCCCCTATTCACCGCCCAAGAATATATCTGACTAGTAAGAATCTTAAAACTTATGTATTGATATCTCTCTGTAAGTGAGTCAAGTGGGTGTAAAGCTGCATAAACACAGCAGTGAAAAGCAGCTAAACCCCATTATAAAACTCAATTAATTTTAAAAACCCGTGAAACAAAGACAGTGAAAGAGAGAGAAATTCTTACAAAATTCGTTCAGGGGCTGTGATGCCACCTGGATTGACCATATCTAGACCCGCAGCTGATTGAGACATAAGGGTGGACACTCTTGGGGCTGAGAGGTTTGGTGAGGTTGGGTGAGCAAACGCAGACGCTTTAAAGTAATACTGCGTGGTACCCAGCCCATGGGTCCCAAATCTCCAGGTTCAAGGGCATCTTCCTACATCGAAAACATGCATGAGAAACCCAGAAGATGGTCCACCGAGTGATCGGGAAAGGTTTCTAAAACGCACCTCATTTCTCATCTCCTTGTGCTCGGGTTCGCCATTCCAGCCGCTTTACTAGCAATCTCCCTTCTTGGAGAATCAGCACCTTTAACCTCCTGTTCCATACAGGTTGCAATTTGTCCTGAGGGTGAACGGGAAGAGGGGGAACCAATGAGAGACTAGCTCTAGGTGTTGGGACAGGCACAGGTCACTCTATTTTCCCATCAGGAAGAAGAATTAACCACAGGCTCAGTCTGCCGCCCGGAAGCAGAATAGGGCCTAAAGCAATCCTGCGCTTTTGCGGCCAGCTCCCAAGAGAGCGAGTTGAAAAATGGAGCTCAGGGACACTGCAATTCACAAACCTGCAGACTTATAAATGATAACTCTCGTCTACAAATATATTGAGGGAAGGCAACAAAGAGGATTTGAAAGCAAGGCAGAATTGCAGGAAACAGATTTCAGGAGGCAGACTCGAATCGCCTTTAAAGCACAGGAAAAGCGGCAAAACCTCGACAATGATGCCCTTGGCCAAAAAGGGCGTATGCGTTTTTTCCTGAATATATTCAGGAAAAAACGCATACGCCCTTTTTGGCCAACCAAGCAACCTGGAAAGGCAAATCAGCGCTACAAAGAAGTCTCGCTTCCCATCGGTCAAAAGGGCCATGCTGAGTAAAGTGTCAAAACCAGAAATGCAGGACAGGCCACGGAGAAACGGGAGCCTTGCTACGCTGATGGGCGGGATGTAAATTGCCAACAGCCACTCTGGAGAAGTGTACGGTGTGTCCTGAAACATTTACAAAACTCAGCTTAGAGAGCATAGGGCACTTCCACTCATGGGCGTATAAATTGGGAAAACTAAAAATCAGCAAGACACAAGCACCCCAAAGTTTAGGGCTGCTCTGTTGACAAGAACCTCCACTTCGTTACACCTTAAATATCCCAGGAAAGAGAAAAATGGATAAAGAAGTTGTGGTCCTTATGTACAATGGAATATCACTCAGCCATGAAATCAACGTCATAAGGCTAGTAGCAGCATGATGAGTGGATTTAGGTACGACGATTCTAAGTCAAATAACACACTCAGAAAAAGACACTTATCATAAAATATCACCTATAGAGGGAATGTAAAAACCGCTGCCCTTGAACTGAATTACAAAACAGAACATAGTCACACGCTTAGAAAACACACTATGGCTGCATAACGGCAAAGGTGAGGTGGGGTGATGCATAAAACAAGGGTTTCAAATTAGCTCAGATAACGTTCCATAAACCCAATACGTAATAGACAAGACCTACTCCTTGCTCAGGGAACTGGACTCAACACCCCCTATTCACCGCCCAAGAGTATATCTGACTAGTAAGAATCTTAAAACCTATGTATTGATATCTCTCTGTAAGTGAGTCAAGTGGGTGTAAAGCTGCATAAACACAGCAGTGAAAAGCAGCTAAACCCCATTATAAAACTCAATTAATTTTAAAAACCCGTGAAACAAAGACAGTGAAAGGGAGAGAAATTCTTACAAAATTCGTTCAGGCGCTGTGATGCCACCTGGATTGACCATATCTAGACCCGCAGCTGATTGAGACATAAGGGTGGACACTCTTGGGGCTGAGGGGTTTGGTGAGGTTCGGTGAGCAAACGCAGACGCTTTAAAGTAATACTGCGTGGTACCCATCCCATGGGTCCCAAATCTCCAGGTTCAAGGGCATCTTCCTACATCGAAAACATGCATGAGAAACCCAGAAGACGGTCCACCGAGTGATTGGGAAAGGTTTCTAAAACGCACCTCATTTCTCGTCTCCTTGTGCTCGGGTTCGCCATTCCAGCCGCTTTACTAGCAATCTCCCTCCTTGGAGAATCAGCACCTTTAACCTCCTGTTCCATACAGGTGGCAATTTGAACTGAGGGTGAACGGGAAGACGGGGAACCAATGAGAGACTAGCTCTAGGTGTTGGGACAGGCACAGGTCACTCTATTTTCCCATCAGGAAGAAGAATTAACCACAGGCTCAGTCTGCCGCCCGGAAGCAGAATAGGGCCTAAAGCAATCCTGCGCTTTTGCGGCCAGCTCCCAAGAGAGCGAGTTGAAAAATGGAGCTCGGGGGCACTGCAATTCACAAACCTGCAGACTTATAAATGATAACTCTCGTCTACAAATATATTGAGGGAAGGCAACAAAGAGGATTTGAAAGCAAGGCAGAATTGCAGGAAACAGATTTCAGGAGGCAGATTCGAATCGCCTTTAAAGCACAGGAAAAGCGGCAAAACCTCGACAATGATGCCCTTGGCCAAAAAGGGCGTATGCGTTTTTTCCTGAATATATTCAGGAAAAAACGCATACGCCCTTTTTGGCCAACCAAGCAACCTGGAAAGGCAAATCAGCGCTACAAAGAAGTCTCGCTTCCCATCGGTCAAAAGGGCCATGCTGAGTAAAGTGTCAAAACCAGAAATGCAGGACAGGCCACGGAGAAACGGGAGCCTTGCTACGCTGATGGGCGGGATGTAAATTGCCAACAACCACTCTGGAGAAGTGTACGGTGTGTCCTGAAACATTTACAAAACTCAGCTTAGAGAGCATAGGGCACTTCCACTCATGGGCGTATAAATTGGGAAAACTAAAAATCAGCAAGACACAAGCACCCCAAAGTTTAGGGCTGCTCTGTTGACAAGAACCTCCACTTCGTTACACCTTAAATATCCCAGGAAAGAGAAACATGGATAAAGAAGTTGTGGTCCTTATGTACAATGGAATATCACTCAGCCATGAAATCAACGTCATAAGGCTAGTAGCAGCATGATGAGTGGATTTAGGTACGACGATTCTAAGTCAAATAAGTCACACAGAAAAAGACACTTATCATAAGATATCACCTATAGAGGGAATGTAAAAACCGCTGCCCTTGAACTGAATTACAAAACAGAACAGAGTCACACGGTTAGAAAACACACTATGGCTGCCTAACGGCAAAGGTGAGGTGGGGTGATGCATAAAACAAGGGTTTCAAATTAGCTCAGATACCGTTCCATAAACCCAATATGTAATAGACAAGACCTACTCCTTGCTCAGGGAACTGGACTCAACACCCCCTATTCACCGCCCAAGAATATATCTGACTAGTAAGAATCTTAAAACATATGTATTGATATCTCTCTGTAAGTGAGTCAAGTGGGTGTAAAGCTGCATAAACACAGCAGTGAAAAGCAGCTAAACCCCATTATAAAACTCAATTAATTTTAAAAACCCGTGAAACAAAGACAGTGAAAGAGCGAGAAATTCTTACAAAATTCGTTCAGGGGATGTGATGCCACCTGGATTGACCATATCTAGACCCGCAGCTGATTGAGACATAAGGGTGGACACTCTTGGGGCTGAGAGGTTTGGTGAGGTTGGGTGAGCAAACGCAGACGCTTTAAAGTAATACTGCGTGGTACCCATCCCATGGGTCCCAAATCTCCAGGTTCAAGGGCATCTTCCTACATCGAAAACATGCATGAGAAACCCAGAAGATGGTCCACCGAGTGATCGGGAAAGGTTTCTAAAACGCACCTCATTTCTCGTCTCCTTGTGCTCGGGTTCGCCATTCCAGCCGCTTTACTAGCAATCTCCCTCCTGGGAGAATCAGCACCTTTAACCTCCTGTTCCATACAGGTGGCAATTTGAACTGAGGGTGAACGGGAAGACGGGGAACCAATGAGAGACTAGCTCTAGGTGTTGGGACAGGCACAGGTCACTCTATTTTCCCATCAGGAAGAAGAATTAACCACAGGCTCAGTCTGCCGCCCGGAAGCAGAATAGGGCCTAAAGCAATCCTGCGCTTTTGCGGCCAGCTCCCAAGAGAGCGAGTTGAAAAATGGAGCTCAGGGGCACTGCAATTCACAAACCTGCAGACTTATAAATGATAACTCTCGTCTACAAATATATTGAGGGAAGGCAACAAAGAGGATTTGAAAGCAAGGCAGAATTGCAGGAAACAGATTTCAGGAGGCAGATTCAAATCACCTTTAAAGCACAGGAAAAGCGGCAAAACCTCGACAATGATGCCCTTGGCCAAAAAGGGCGTATGCGTTTTTTCCTGAATATATTCAGGAAAAAACGCATACGCCCTTTTTGGCCAACCAAGCAACCTGGAAAGGCAAATCAGCGCTACAAAGAAGTCTCGCTTCCCATCGGTCAAAAGGGCCATGCTGAATAAAGTGTCAAAACCAGAAATGCAGGACAGGCCACAGAGAAACGGGAGCCTTGCTACGCTGATGGGCGGGATGTAAATTGCCAACAGCCACTCTGGAGAAGTGTACGGTGTGTCCTGAAACATTTACAAAACTCAGCTTAGAGAGCATAGGGCACTTCCACTCATGGGCGTATAAATTGGGAAAACTAAAAATCAGCAAGACACAAGCACCCCAAAGTTTAGGGCTGCTCTGTTGACAAGAACCTCCACTTCGTTACACCTTAAATATCCCAGGAAAGAGAAAAATGGATAAAGAAGTTGTGGTCCTTATGTACAATGGAATATCACTCAGCCATGAAATCAACGTCATAAGGCTAGTAGCAGCATGATGAGTGGATTTAGGTACGACGATTCTACGTGCAATAAGTCACACAGAAAAAGACACTTATCATAAGTTATCACCTATAGAGGGAATGTAAAAACCGCTGCCCTTGAACTGAATTACAAAACAGAACAGAGTAATACGGTTAGAAAACACACTATGGCTGCCTAACGGCAAAGGTGAGGTGGGGTGATGCATAAAACAAGGGTTTCAAATTAGCTCAGATACCGTTCCATAAACCCAATACCTAATAGACAAGACCTACTCCTTGCTCAGGGAACTGGACTCAACACCCCCTATTCACCGCCCAAGAGTATATCTGACTAGTAAGAATCTTAAAACCTATGTATTGATATCTCTCTGTAAGTGAGTCAAGTGGGTGTAAAGCTGCATAAACACAGCAGTGAAAAGCAGCTAAACCCCATTATAAAACTCAATTAATTTTAAAAACCCGTGAAACAAAGACAGTGAAAGGGAGAGAAATTCTTACAAAATTCGTTCAGGCGCTGTGATGCCACCTGGATTGACCATATCTAGACCCGCAGCTGATTGAGACATAAGGGTGGACACTCTTGGGGCTGAGGGGTTTGGTGAGGTTCGGTGAGCAAACGCAGACGCTTTAAAGTAATACTGCGTGGTACCCATCCCATGGGTCCCAAATCTCCAGGTTCAAGGGCATCTTCCTACATCGAAAACATGCATGAGAAACCCAGAAGATGGTCCACCGAGTGATCGGGAAAGGTTTCTAAAACGCACCTCATTTCTCGTCTCCTTGTGCTCGGGTTCGCCATTCCAGCCGCTTTACTAGCAATCTCCCTCCTTGGAGAATCAGCACCTTTAACCTCCTGTTCCATACAGGTGGCAATTTGAACTGAGGGTGAACGGGAAGACGGGGAACCAATGAGAGACTAGCTCTAGGTGTTGGGACAGGCACAGGTCACTCTATTTTCCCATCAGGAAGAAGAATTAACCACAGGCTCAGTCTGCCGCCCGGAAGCAGAATAGGGCCTAAAGCAATCCTGCGCTTTTGCGGCCAGCTCCCAAGAGAGCGAGTTGAAAAATGGAGCTCAGGGGCACTGCAATTCACAAACCTGCAGACTTATAAATGATAACTCTCGTCTACAAATATATTGAGGGAAGGCAACAAAGAGGATTTGAAAGCAAGGCAGAATTGCAGAAAACAGATTTCAGGAGGCAGATTCGAATCGCCTTTAAAGCACAGGAAAAGCGGCAAAACCTCGACAATGATGCCCTTGGCCAAAAAGGGCGTATGCGTTTTTTCCTGAATATATTCAGGAAAAAACGCATACGCCCTGTTTGGCCAACCAAGCAACCTGGAAAGGCAAATCAGCGCTACAAAGAAGTCTCGCTTCCCATCGGTCAAAAGGGCCATGCTGAATAAAGTGTCAAAACCAGAAATGCAGGACAGGCCACGGAGAAACGGGAGCCTTGCTACGCTGATGGGCGGGATGTAAATTGCCAACAGCCACTCTGGAGAAGTGTACGGTGTGTCCTGAAACATTTACAAAACTCAGCTTAGAGAGCATAGGGCACTTCCACTCATGGGCGTATAAATTGGGAAAACTAAAAATCAGCAAGACACAAGCACCCCAAAGTTTAGGGCTGCTCTGTTGACAAGAACCTCCACTTCGTTACACCTTAAATATCCCAGGAAAGAGAAAAATGGATAAAGAAGTTGTGGTCCTTATGTACAATGGAATATCACTCAGCCATGAAATCAACGTCATAAGGCTAGTAGCAGCATGATGAGTGGATTTAGGTACGACGATTCTAAGTCAAATAAGTCACACAGAAAAAGACACTTATCATAAGATATCACCTATAGAGGGAATGTAAAAACCGCTGCCCTTGAACTGAATTACAAAACAGAACAGAGTCACTCGGTTAGAAAACACACTATGGCTGCCTAACGGGAAAGGTGAGGTGGGGTGATGCATAAAACAAGGGTTTCAAATTAGCTCAGATACCGTTCCATGAACCCAATACGTAATAGACAAGACCTACTCCTTGCTCAGGGAACTGGACTCAACACCCCCTATTCACCGCCCAAGAGTATATCTGACTAGTAAGAATCTTAAAACCTATGTATTGATATCTCTCTGTAAGTGAGTCAAGTGGGTGTAAAGCTGCATAAACACAGCAGTGAAAAGCAGGTAAACCCCATTATAAAACTCAATTAATTTTAAAAACCCGTGAAACAAAGACAGTGAAAGGGAGAGAAATTCTTACAAAATTCGTTCAGGGGCTGTGATGCCACCTGGATTGACCGTATCTAGACCCGCAGCTGATTGAGACATAAGGGTGGACACTCTTGGGGCTGAGAGGTTTGGTGAGGTTGGGTGAGCAAACGCAGACGCTTTAAAGTAATACTGCGTGGTACCCATCCCATGGGTCCCAAATCTCAAGGTTCAAGGGCATCTTCCTACATCGAAAACATGCATGAGAAACCTAGAAGACGGTCCACCGAGTGAACGGGAAAGGTTTCTAAAACGCACCTCATTTCTCATCTCCTTGTGCTCGGGTTCGCCATTCCAGCCGCTTTACTAGCAATCTCCCTCCTTGGAGAATCAGCACCTTTAACCTCCTGTTCCATACAGGTTGCAATTTGTCCTGAGGGTGAACGGGAAGAGGGGGAACCAATGAGAGACTAGCTCTACGTGTTGGGACAGGCACAGGTCACTCTATTTTCCCATCAGGAAGAAGAATTAACCACAGGCTCAGTCTGCCGCCCGGAAGCAGAATAGGGCCTAAAGCAATCCTGCGCTTTTGCGGCCAGCTCCCAAGAGAGCGAGTTGAAAAATGGAGCTCAGGGGCACTGCAATTCACAAACCTGCAGACTTATAAATGATAACTCTCGTCTACAAATATATTGAGGGAAGGCAACAAAGAGGATTTGAAAGCAAGGCAGAATTGCAGGAAACAGATTTCAGGAGGCAGATTCAAATCGCCTTTAAAGCACAGGAAAAGCGGCAAAACCTCGACAATGATGCCCTTGGCCAAACAGGGCGTATGCGTTTTTTCCTGAATATATTCAGGAAAAAACGCATACGCCCTTTTTGGCCAACCAAGCAACCTGGAAAGGCAAATCAGCGCTACAAAGAAGTCTCGCTTCCCATCGGTCAAAAGGGCCATGCTGAATAAAGTGTCAAAACCAGAAATGCAGGACAGGCCACGGAGAAACGGGAGCCTTGCTACGCTGATGGGCGGGATGTAAATTGCCAACAGCCACTCTGGAGAAGTGTACGGTGTGTCCTGAAACATTTACAAAACTCAGCTTAGAGAGCATAGGGCACTTCCACTCATGGGCGTATAAATTGGGAAAACTAAAAATCAGCAAGACACAAGCACCCCAAAGTTTAGGGCTGCTCTGTTGACAAGAACCTCCACTTCGTTACACCTTAAATATCCCAGGAAAGAGAAAAATGGATAAAGAAGTTGTGGTCCTTATGTACAATGGAATATCACTCAGCCATGAAATCAACGTCATAAGGCTAGTAGCAGCATGATGAGTGGATTTAGGTACGACGATTCTAAGTCAAATAAGTCACACAGAAAAAGACACTTATCATAAGATATCACCTATAGAGGGAATGTAAAAACCGCTGCCCTTGAACTGAATTACAAAACAGAACAGAGTCACTCGGTTAGAAAATACACTATGGCTGCCTAACGGGAAAGGTGAGGTGGGGTGATGCATAAAACAAGGGTTTCAAATTAGCTCAGATACCGTTCCATGAACCCAATACGTAATACACAAGACCTACTCCTTGCTCAGGGAACTGGACTCAACACCCCCTATTCACCGCCCAAGAGTATATCTGACTAGTAAGTATCTTAAAACCTATGTATTGATATATCTCTGTAAGTGAGTCAAGTGGGTGTAAAGCTGCATAAACACAGCAGTGAAAAGCAGCTAAACCCCATTATAAAACTCAATTAATTTTAAAAACCCGTGAAACAAAGACAGTGAAAGGGAGAGAAATTCTTACAAAATTCGTTCAGGGGCTGTGATGCCACCTGGATTGACCATATCTAGACCCGCAGCTGATTGAGACATAAGGGTGGACACTCTTGGGGCTGAGAGGTTTGGTGAGGTTGGGTGAGCAAACGCAGACGCTTTAAAGTAATACTGCGTGGTACCCATCCCATGGGTTCCAAATCTCCAGGTTCAAGGGCATCTTCCTACATCGAAAACATGCATGAGAAACCCAGAAGACGGTCCACCGAGTGATCGGGAAAGGTTTCTAAAACGCACCTCATTTCTCATCTCCTTGTGCTCGGGTTCGCCATTCCAGCCGCTTTACTAGCAATCTCCCTCCTTGGAGAATCAGCACCTTTAACCTCCTGTTCCATACAGGTTGCAATTTGTCCTGAGGGTGAACGGGAAGACGGGGAACCAATGAGAGACTAGCTCTAGGTGTTGGGACAGGCACAGGTCACTCTATTTTCCCATCAGGAAGAAGAATTAACCACAGGCTCAGTCTGCCGCCCGGAAGCAGAATAGGGCCTAAAGCAATCCTGCGCTTTTGCGGCCAGCTCCCAAGAGAGCGAGTTGAAAAATGGAGCTCAGGGGCACTGCAATTCACAAACCTGCAGACTTATAAATGATAACTCTCGTCTACAAATATATTGAGGGAAGGCAACAAAGAGGATTTGAAAGCAAGGCAGAATTGCAGGAAACAGATTTCAGGAGGCAGATTCGAATCGCTTTAAAGCACAGGAAAAGCGGCAAAACCTCGACAATGATGCCCTTGGCCAAAAAGGGCGTATGCGTTTTTTCCTGAATATATTCAGGAAAAAACGCATACGCCCTTTTTGGCCAACCAAGCAACCTGGAAACGCAAATCAGCGCTACAAAGAAGTCTCGCTTCCCATCGGTCAAAAGGGCCATGCTGAATAAAGTGTCAAATCCAGAAATGCAGGACAGGCCACGGAGAAACGGGAGCCTTGCTACGCTGATGGGCGGGATGTAAATTGCCAACAGCCACTCTGGAGAAGTGTACGGTGTGTCCTGAAACATTTACAAAACTCAGCTTAGAGAGCATAGGGCACTTCCACTCATGGGCGTATATATTGGGAAAACTAAAAATCAGCAAGACACAAGCACCCCAAAGTTTAGGGCTGCTCTGTTGACAAGAACCTCCACTTCGTTACACCTTAAATATCCCAGGAAAGATAAAAATGGATAAAGAAGTTGTGGTCCTTATGTACAATGGAATATCACTCAGCCATGAAATCAACGTCATAAGGCTAGTAGCAGCATGATGAGTGGATTTAGTTACGACGATTCTAAGTCAAATAAGTCACACAGAAAAAGACACTTATCATAAGATATCACCTATAGAGGGAATGTAAAAACCGCTGCCCTTGAACTGAATTACAAAACAGAACAGAGTCACACGGTTAGAAAACACACTATGGCTGCCTAACGGCAAAGGTGAGGTGGGGTGATGCATAAAACAAGGGTTTCAAATTAGCTCAGATACCGTTCCATAAACCCAATACGTAATAGACAAGACCTATTCCTTGCTCAGGGAACTGGACTCAACACCCCCTATTCACCGCCCAAGAGTATATCTGACTAGTAAGAATCTTAAAACCTATGTATTGATATCTCTCTGTAAGTGAGTCAAGTGGGTGTAAAGCTGCATAAACACAGCAGTGAAAAGCAGCTAAACCCCATTATAAAACTCAATTAATTTTAAAAACCAGTGAAACAAAGACAGTGAAAGGGAGAGAAATTCTTACAAAATTCGTTCAGGGGCTGTGATGCCACCTGGATTGACCATATCTAGACCCGCAGCTGATTGAGACATAAGGGTGGACACTCTTGGGGCTGAGAGGTTTGGTGAGGTTGGGTGAGCAAACGCAGACGCTTTAAAGTAATACTGCGTGGTACCCATCCCATGGGTCCCAAATCTCCAGGTTCAAGGGCATCTTCCTACATCGAAAACATGCATGAGAAACCCAGAAGACGGTCCACCGAGTGATCGGGAAAGGTTTCTAAAACGCACCTCATTTCTCATCTCCTTGTGCTCGGGTTCGCCATTCCAGCCGCTTTACTAGCAATCTCCCTCCTTGGAGAATCAGCACCTTTAACCTCCTGTTCCATACAGGTTGCAATTTGTCCTGAGGGTGAACGGGAAGACGGGGAACCAATGAGAGACTAGCTCTAGGTTTTGGGACAGGCACAGGTCACTCTATTTTCCCATCAGGAAGAAGAATTAACCACAGGCTCAGTCTGCCGCCCGGAAGCAGAATAGGGCCTAAAGCAATCCTGCGCTTTTGCGGCCAGCTCCCAAGAGAGCGAGTTGAAAAATGGAGCTCAGGGGCACTGCAATTCACAAACCTGCAGACTTATAAATGATAACTCTCGTCTACAAATATATTGAGGGAAGGCAACAAAGAGGATTTGAAAGCAAGGCAGAATTGCAGGAAACAGATTTCAGGAGGCAGATTCGAATCGCCTTTAAAGCACAGGAAAAGCGGCAAAACCTCGACAATGATGCCTTTGGCCAAAAAGGGCGTATGCGTTTTTTCCTGAATATATTCAGGAAAAAACGCATACGCCCTTTTTGGCCAACCAAGCAACCTGGAAAGGCAAATCAGCGCTACAAAGAAGTCTCGCTTCCCATCGGTCAAAAGGGCCATGCTGAATAAAGTGTCAAATCCAGAAATGCAGGACAGGCCACGGAGAAACGGGAGCCTTGCTACGCTGATGGGCGGGATGTAAATTGCCAACAGCCACTCTGGAGAAGTGTACGGTGTGTCCTGAAACATTTACAAAACTCAGCTTAGAGAGCATAGGGCACTTCCACTCATGGGCGTATATATTGGGAAAACTAAAAATCAGCAAGACACAAGCACCCCAAAGTTTAGGGCTGCTCTGTTGACAAGAACCTCCACTTCGTTACACCTTAAATATCCCAGGAAAGATAAAAATGGATAAAGAAGTTGTGGTCCTTATGTACAATGGAATATCACTCAGCCATGAAATCAACGTCATAAGGCTAGTAGCAGCATGATGAGTGGATTTAGTTACGACGATTCTAAGTCAAATAAGTCACACAGAAAAAGACACTTATCATAAGATATCACCTATAGAGGGAATGTAAAAACCGCTGCCCTTGAACTGAATTACAAAACAGAACAGAGTCACACGGTTAGAAAACACACTATGGCTGCCTAACGGCAAAGGTGAGGTGGGGTGATGCATAAAACAAGGGTTTCAAATTAGCTCAGATACCGTTCCATAAACCCAATACGTAATAGACAAGACCTATTCCTTGCTCAGGGAACTGGACTCAACATCCCCTATTCACCGCCCAAGAGTATATCTGACTAGTAAGAATCTTAAAACCTATGTATTGATATCTCTCTGTAAGTGAGTCAAGTGGGTGTAAAGCTGCATAAACACAGCAGTGAAAAGCAGCTAAACCCCATTATAAAACTCAATTAATTTTAAAAACCCGTGAAACAAAGACAGTGAAAGGGAGAGAAATTCTTACAAAATTCGTTCAGGGGCTGTGATGCCACCTGGATTGACCATATCTAGACCCGCAGCTGATTGAGACATAAGGGTGGACACTCTTGGGGCTGAGAGGTTTGGTGAGGATGGGTGAGCAAACGCAGACGCTTTAAAGTAATACTGCGTGGTACCCATCCCATGGGTCCCAAATCTCCAGGTTCAAGGGCATCTTCCTACATCGAAAACATGCATGAGAAACCCAGAAGATGGTCCACCGAGTGATCGGGAAAGGTTTCTAAAACGCACCTCATTTCTCATCTCCTTGTGCTCGGGTTCGCCATTCCAGCCGCTTTACTAGCAATCTCCCTCCCTGGAGAATCAGCACCTTTAACCTCCTGTTCCATACAGGTGGCAATTTGTCCTGAGGGTGAACGGGAAGAGGGGGAACCAATGAGAGACTAGCTCTAGGTGTTGGGACAGGCACAGGTCACTCTATTTTCCCATCAGGAAGAAGAATTAACCACAGGCTCAGTCTGCCGCCCGGAAGCAGAATAGGGCCTAAAGCAATCCTGCGCTTTTGCGGCCAGCTCCCAAGAGAGCGAGTTGAAAAATGGAGCTCAGGGGCACTGCAATTCACAAACCTGCAGACTTATAAATGATAACTCTCGTCTACAAATATATTGAGGGAAGGCAACAAAGAGGATTTGAAAGCAAGGCAGAATTGCAGGAAACAGATTTCAGGAGGCAGATTCGAATCGCCTTTAAAGCACAGGAAAAGCGGCAAAACCTCGACAATGATGCCCTTGGCCAAAAAGGGCGTATGCGTTTTTTCCTGAATATATTCAGGAAAAAACGCATACGCCCTTTTTGGCCAACCAAGCAACCTGGAAAGGCAAATCAGCGCTACAAAGAAGTCTCGCTTCCCATCGGTCAAAAGGGCCATGCTGAATAAAGTGTCAAAACCAGAAATGCAGGACAGGCCACGGAGAAACGGGAGCCTTGCTACGCTGATGGGCGGGATGTAAATTGCCAACAGCCACTCTGGAGAAGTGTACGGTGTGTCCTGAAACATTTACAAAACTCAGCTTAGAGAGCATAGGGCACTTCCACTCATGGGCGTATAAATTGGGAAAACTAAAAATCAGCAAGACACAAGCACCCCAAAGTTTAGGGCTGCTCTGTTGACAAGAACCTCCACTTCGTTACACCTTAAATATCCCAGGAAAGAGAAAAATGGATAAAGAAGTTGTGGTCTTTATGTACAATGGAATATCACTCAGCCATGAAATCAACGTCATAAGGCTAGTAGCAGCATGATGAGTGGATTTAGGTACGACGATTCTAAGTGCAATAAGTCACACAGAAAAAGACACTTATCATAAGTTATCACCTATAGAGGGAATGTAAAAACCGCTACCCTTGAACTGAATTACAAAACAGAACGGATTCACACAGTTAGAAAACACACTATGGCTGGCTAACGGGAAAGGTGAGGTGGGGTGATGCATAAAACAAGGGTTTCAAATTAGCTCAGATACCGTTCCATAAACCCAATACGTAATAGACAAGACCTACTCCTTGCTCAGGGAACTGGACTCAACACCCCCTATTCACCGCCCAAGATTATATCTGACTAGTAAGAATCTTAAAACCTATGTATTGATATCTCTCTGTAAGTGAGTCAAGTGGGTGTAAAGCTGCATAAACACAGCAGTGAAAAGCAGCTAAACCCCATTATAAAACTCAATTAATTTTAAAAACCCGTGAAACAAAGACAGTGAAAGGGAGAGAAATTCTTACAAAATTCGTTCAGGCGCTGTGATGCCACCTGGATTGACCATATCTAGACCCGCAGCTGATTGAGACATAAGGGTGGACACTCTTGGGGCTGAGGGGTTTGGTGAGGTTCGGTGAGCAAACGCAGACGCTTTAAAGTAATACTGCGTGGTACCCATACCATGGGTCCCAAATCTCCAGGTTCAAGGGCATCTTCCTACATCGAAAACATGCATGAGAAACCCAGAAGACGGTCCACCGAGTGATTGGGAAAGGTTTCTAAAACGCACCTCATTTCTCGTCTCCTTGTGCTCGGGTTCGCCATTCCAGCCGCTTTACTAGCAATCTCCCTCCTTGGAGAATCAGCACCTTTAACCTCCTGTTCCATACAGGTGGCAATTTGAACTGACGGTGAACGGGAAGACGGGGAACCAATGAGAGACTAGCTCTAGGTGTTGGGACAGGCACAGGTCACTCTATTTTCCCATCAGGAAGAAGAATTAACCACAGGCTCAGTCTGCCGCCCGGAAGCAGAATAGGGCCTAAAGCAATCCTGCGCTTTTGCGGCCAGCTCCCAAGAGAGCGAGTTGAAAAATGGAGCTCAGGGGCACTGCAATTCACAAACCTGCAGACTTATAAATGATAACTCTCGTCTACAAATATATTGAGGGAAGGCAACAAAGAGGATTTGAAAGCAAGGCAGAATTGCAGGAAACAGATTTCAGGAGGAATATTCGAATCGCCTTTAAAGCACAGGAAAAGTGGCAAAACCTCGACAATGATGCCCTTGGCCAAAAAGGGCGTATGCGTTTTTTCCTGAATATATTCAGGAAAAAACGCATACGCCCTTTTTGGCCAACCAAGCAACCTGGAAAGGCAAATCAGCGCTACAAAGAAGTCTCGCTTCCCATCGGTTAAAAAGGCCATGCTGAATAAAGTGTCAAAACCAGAAATGCAGGACAGGCCACGGAGAAACGGGAGCCTTGCTACGCTGATGGGCGGGATGTAAATTGCCAACAGCCACTCTGGAGAAGTGTACGGTGTGTCCTGAAACATTTACAAAACTCAGCTTAGAGAGCATAGGGCACTTACACTCATGGGCGTATACATTGGGAAAACTAAAAATCAGCAAGACACAAGCACCCCAAAGTTTAGGGCTGCTCTGTTGACAAGAACCTCCACTTCGTTACACCTTAAATATCCCAGGAAAGAGAAAAATAGATAAAGAAGTTGTGGTCCTTATGTACAATGGAATATCACTCAGCCATGAAATCAACGTCATAAGGCTAGTAGCAGCATGATGAGTGGATTTAGGTACGACGATTCTAAGTGCAATAAGTCACACAGAAAAAGACACTTATCATAAGTTATCACCTATAGAGGGAATGTAAAAACTGCTACCCTTGAACTGAATTACAAAACAGAACAGATTCACACGGTTAGAAAACACACTATGGCTGGCTAACGGGAAAGGTGAGGTGGGGTGATGCATAAAACAAGGGTTTCAAATTAGCTCAGATACCATTCCATAAACCCAATACGTAATAGACAAGACCTACTCCTTGCTCAGGGAACTGGACTCAACACCCCCTATTCACCGCCCAAGATTATATCTGACTAGTAAGAATCTTAAAACCTATGTATTGATATCTCTCTGTAAGTGAGTCAAGTGGGTGTAAAGCTGCATAAACACAGCAGTGAAAAGCAGCTAAACCCCATCATAAAACTCAATTAATTTTAAAAACCCGTGAAACAAAGACAGTGAAAGGGAGAGAAATTCTTACAAAATTCGTTCAGGCGCTGTGATGCCACCTGGATTGACCATATCTAGACCCGCAGCTGATTGAGACATAAGGGTGGACACTCTTGGGGCTGAGGGGTTTGGTGAGGTTCGGTGAGCAAACGCAGACGCTTTAAAGTAATACTGCGTGGTACCCATCCCATGGGTCCCAAATCTCCAGGTTCAAGGGCATCTTCCTACATCGAAAACATGCATGAGAAACCCAGAAGACGGTCCACCGAGTGATTGGGAAAGGTTTCTAAAACGCACCTCATTTCTCGTCTCCTTGTGCTCGGGTTCACCATTCCAGCCGCTTTACTAGCAATCTCCCTCCTTGGAGAATCAGCACCTTTAACCTCCTGTTCCATACAGGTGGCAATTTGAACTGAGGGTGAACGGGAAGACGGGGAACCAATGAGAGACTAGCTCTAGGTGTTGGGACAGGCACAGGTCACTCTATTTTCCCATCAGGAAGAAGAATTAACCACAGGCTCAGTCTGCCGCCCGGAAGCAGAATAGGGCCTAAAGCAATCCTGCGCTTTTGCGGCCAGCTCCCAAGAGAGCGAGTTGAAAAATGGAGCTCGGGGGCACTGCAATTCACAAACCTGCAGACTTATAAATGATAACTGTCGTCTACAAATATATTGAGGGAAGGCAACAAAGAGGATTTGAAAGCAAGGCAGAATTGCAGGAAACAGATTTCAGGAGGCAGATTCGAATCGCCTTTAAAGCACAGGAAAAGCGGCAAAACCTCGACAATGATGCCCTTGGCCAAAAAGGGCGTATGCGTTTTTTCCTGAATATATTCAGGAAAAAACGCATACGCCCTTTTTGGCCAACCAAGCAACCTGGAAAGGCAAATCAGCGCTACAAAGAAGTCTCGCTTCCCATCGGTCAAAAGGGCCATGCTGAGTAAAGTGTCAAAACCAGAAATGCAGGACAGGCCACGGAGAAACGGGAGCCTTGCTACGCTGATGGGCGGGATGTAAATTGCCAACAACCACTCTGGAGAAGTGTACGGTGTGTCCTGAAACATTTACAAAACTCAGCTTAGAGAGCATAGGGCACTTCCACTCATGGGCGTAAAAATTGGGAAAACTAAAAATCAGCAAGACACAAGCACCCCAAAGATTAGGGCTGCTCTGTTGACAAGAACCTCCACTTCGTTACACCTTAAATATCCCAGGAAAGAGAAAAATGGATAAAGAAGTTGTGGTCCTTATGTACAATGGAATATCACTCAGCCATGAAATCAACGTCATAAGGCTAGTAGCAGCATGATGAGTGGATTTAGGTACGACGATTCTAAGTCAAATAAGTCACACAGAAAAAGACACTTATCATAAGATATCACCTATAGAGGGAATGTAAAAACCGCTGCCCTTGAACTGAATTACAAAACAGAACATAGTCACACGGTTAGAAAACACACTATGGCTGCCTAACGGGAAAGGTGAGGTGGGGTGATGCATAAAACCAGGGTTTCAAATTAGCTCAGATACCGTTCCATAAACCCAATATGTAATAGACAAGACCTACTCCTTGCTCAGGGAACTGGACTCAACACCCCCTATTCACCGCCCAAGAATATATCTGACTAGTAAGAATCTTAAAACTTATGTATTGATATCTCTCTGTAAGTGAGTCAAGTGGGTGTAAAGCTGCATAAACACAGCAGTGAAAAGCAGCTAAACCCCATTATAAAACTCAATTAATTTTAAAAACCCGTGAAACAAAGACAGTGAAAGAGAGAGAAATTCTTACAAAATTCGTTCAGGGGCTGTGATGCCACCTGGATTGACCATATCTAGACCCGCAGCTGATTGAGACATAAGGGTGGACACTCTTGGGGCTGAGAGGTTTGGTGAGGTTGGGTGAGCAAACGCAGACGCTTTAAAGTAATACTGCGTGGTACCCAGCCCATGGGTCCCAAATCTCCAGGTTCAAGGGCATCTTCCTACATCGAAAACATGCATGAGAAACCCAGAAGATGGTCCACCGAGTGATCGGGAAAGGTTTCTAAAACGCACCTCATTTCTCATCTCCTTGTGCTCGGGTTCGCCATTCCAGCCGCTTTACTAGCAATCTCCCTTCTTGGAGAATCAGCACCTTTAACCTCCTGTTCCATACAGGTTGCAATTTGTCCTGAGGGTGAACGGGAAGAGGGGGAACCAATGAGAGACTAGCTCTAGGTGTTGGGACAGGCACAGGTCACTCTATTTTCCCATCAGGAAGAAGAATTAACCACAGGCTCAGTCTGCCGCCCGGAAGCAGAATAGGGCCTAAAGCAATCCTGCGCTTTTGCGGCCAGCTCCCAAGAGAGCGAGTTGAAAAATGGAGCTCAGGGACACTGCAATTCACAAACCTGCAGACTTATAAATGATAACTCTCGTCTACAAATATATTGAGGGAAGGCAACAAAGAGGATTTGAAAGCAAGGCAGAATTGCAGGAAACAGATTTCAGGAGGCAGACTCGAATCGCCTTTAAAGCACAGGAAAAGCGGCAAAACCTCGACAATGATGCCCTTGGCCAAAAAGGGCGTATGCGTTTTTTCCTGAATATATTCAGGAAAAAACGCATACGCCCTTTTTGGCCAACCAAGCAACCTGGAAAGGCAAATCAGCGCTACAAAGAAGTCTCGCTTCCCATCGGTCAAAAGGGCCATGCTGAGTAAAGTGTCAAAACCAGAAATGCAGGACAGGCCACGGAGAAACGGGAGCCTTGCTACGCTGATGGGCGGGATGTAAATTGCCAACAGCCACTCTGGAGAAGTGTACGGTGTGTCCTGAAACATTTACAAAACTCAGCTTAGAGAGCATAGGGCACTTCCACTCATGGGCGTATAAATTGGGAAAACTAAAAATCAGCAAGACACAAGCACCCCAAAGTTTAGGGCTGCTCTGTTGACAAGAACCTCCACTTCGTTACACCTTAAATATCCCAGGAAAGAGAAAAATGGATAAAGAAGTTGTGGTCCTTATGTACAATGGAATATCACTCAGCCATGAAATCAACGTCATAAGGCTAGTAGCAGCATGATGAGTGGATTTAGGTACGACGATTCTAAGTCAAATAACACACACAGAAAAAGACACTTATCATAAAATATCACCTATAGAGGGAATGTAAAAACCGCTGCCCTTGAACTGAATTACAAAACAGAACATAGTCACACGCTTAGAAAACACACTATGGCTGCATAACGGCAAAGGTGAGGTGGGGTGATGCATAAAACAAGGGTTTCAAATTAGCTCAGATAACGTTCCATAAACCCAATACGTAATAGACAAGACCTACTCCTTGCTCAGGGAACTGGACTCAACACCCCCTATTCACCGCCCAAGAGTATATCTGACTAGTAAGAATCTTAAAACCTATGTATTGATATCTCTCTGTAAGTGAGTCAAGTGGGTGTAAAGCTGCATAAACACAGCAGTGAAAAGCAGCTAAACCCCATTATAAAACTCAATTAATTTTAAAAACCCGTGAAACAAAGACAGTGAAAGGGAGAGAAATTCTTACAAAATTCGTTCAGGCGCTGTGATGCCACCTGGATTGACCATATCTAGACCCGCAGCTGATTGAGACATAAGGGTGGACACTCTTGGGGCTGAGGGGTTTGGTGAGGTTCGGTGAGCAAACGCAGACGCTTTAAAGTAATACTGCGTGGTACCCATCCCATGGGTCCCAAATCTCCAGGTTCAAGGGCATCTTCCTACATCGAAAACATGCATGAGAAACCCAGAAGACGGTCCACCGAGTGATTGGGAAAGGTTTCTAAAACGCACCTCATTTCTCGTCTCCTTGTGCTCGGGTTCGCCATTCCAGCCGCTTTACTAGCAATCTCCCTCCTTGGAGAATCAGCACCTTTAACCTCCTGTTCCATACAGGTGGCAATTTGAACTGAGGGTGAACGGGAAGACGGGGAACCAATGAGAGACTAGCTCTAGGTGTTGGGACAGGCACAGGTCACTCTATTTTCCCATCAGGAAGAAGAATTAACCACAGGCTCAGTCTGCCGCCCGGAAGCAGAATAGGGCCTAAAGCAATCCTGCGCTTTTGCGGCCAGCTCCCAAGAGAGCGAGTTGAAAAATGGAGCTCGGGGGCACTGCAATTCACAAACCTGCAGACTTATAAATGATAACTCTCGTCTACAAATATATTGAGGGAAGGCAACAAAGAGGATTTGAAAGCAAGGCAGAATTGCAGGAAACAGATTTCAGGAGGCAGATTCGAATCGCCTTTAAAGCACAGGAAAAGCGGCAAAACCTCGACAATGATGCCCTTGGCCAAAAAGGGCGTATGCGTTTTTTCCTGAATATATTCAGGAAAAAACGCATACGCCCTTTTTGGCCAACCAAGCAACCTGGAAAGGCAAATCAGCGCTACAAAGAAGTCTCGCTTCCCATCGGTCAAAAGGGCCATGCTGAGTAAAGTGTCAAAACCAGAAATGCAGGACAGGCCACGGAGAAACGGGAGCCTTGCTACGCTGATGGGCGGGATGTAAATTGCCAACAACCACTCTGGAGAAGTGTACGGTGTGTCCTGAAACATTTACAAAACTCAGCTTAGAGAGCATAGGGCACTTCCACTCATGGGCGTATAAATTGGGAAAACTAAAAATCAGCAAGACACAAGCACCCCAAAGTTTAGGGCTGCTCTGTTGACAAGAACCTCCACTTCGTTACACCTTAAATATCCCAGGAAAGAGAAACATGGATAAAGAAGTTGTGGTCCTTATGTACAATGGAATATCACTCAGCCATGAAATCAACGTCATAAGGCTAGTAGCAGCATGATGAGTGGATTTAGGTACGACGATTCTAAGTCAAATAAGTCACACAGAAAAAGACACTTATCATAAGATATCACCTATAGAGGGAATGTAAAAACCGCTGCCCTTGAACTGAATTACAAAACAGAACAGAGTCACACGGTTAGAAAACACACTATGGCTGCCTAACGGCAAAGGTGAGGTGGGGTGATGCATAAAACAAGGGTTTCAAATTAGCTCAGATACCGTTCCATAAACCCAATATGTAATAGACAAGACCTACTCCTTGCTCAGGGAACTGGACTCAACACCCCCTATTCACCGCCCAAGAATATATCTGACTAGTAAGAATCTTAAAACATATGTATTGATATCTCTCTGTAAGTGAGTCAAGTGGGTGTAAAGCTGCATAAACACAGCAGTGAAAAGCAGCTAAACCCCATTATAAAACTCAATTAATTTTAAAAACCCGTGAAACAAAGACAGTGAAAGAGCGAGAAATTCTTACAAAATTCGTTCAGGGGATGTGATGCCACCTGGATTGACCATATCTAGACCCGCAGCTGATTGAGACATAAGGGTGGACACTCTTGGGGCTGAGAGGTTTGGTGAGGTTGGGTGAGCAAACGCAGACGCTTTAAAGTAATACTGCGTGGTACCCATCCCATGGGTCCCAAATCTCCAGGTTCAAGGGCATCTTCCTACATCGAAAACATGCATGAGAAACCCAGAAGATGGTCCACCGAGTGATCGGGAAAGGTTTCTAAAACGCACCTCATTTCTCGTCTCCTTGTGCTCGGGTTCGCCATTCCAGCCGCTTTACTAGCAATCTCCCTCCTGGGAGAATCAGCACCTTTAACCTCCTGTTCCATACAGGTGTCAATTTGAACTGAGGGTGAACGGGAAGACGGGGAACCAATGAGAGACTAGCTCTAGGTGTTGGGACAGGCAGAGGTCACTCTATTTTCCCATCAGGAAGAAGAATTAACCACAGGCTCAGTCTGCCGCCCGGAAGCAGAATAGGGCCTAAAGCAATCCTGCGCTTTTGCGGCCAGCTCCCAAGAGAGCGAGTTGAAAAATGGAGCTCAGGGGCACTGCAATTCACAAACCTGCAGACTTATAAATGATAACTCTCGTCTACAAATATATTGAGGGAAGGCAACAAAGAGGATTTGAAAGCAAGGCAGAATTGCAGGAAACAGATTTCAGGAGGCAGATTCAAATCGCCTTTAAAGCACAGGAAAAGCGGCAAAACCTCGACAATGATGCCCTTGGCCAAAAAGGGCGTATGCGTTTTTTCCTGAATATATTCAGGAAAAAACGCATACGCCCTTTTTGGCCAACCAAGCAACCTGGAAAGGCAAATCAGCGCTACAAAGAAGTCTCGCTTCCCATCGGTCAAAAGGGCCATGCTGAATAAAGTGTCAAAACCAGAAATGCAGGACAGGCCACAGAGAAACGGGAGCCTTGCTACGCTGATGGGCGGGATGTAAATTGCCAACAGCCACTCTGGAGAAGTGTACGGTGTGTCCTGAAACATTTACAAAACTCAGCTTAGAGAGCATAGGGCACTTCCACTCATGGGCGTATAAATTGGGAAAACTAAAAATCAGCAAGACACAAGCACCCCAAAGTTTAGGGCTGCTCTGTTGACAAGAACCTCCACTTCGTTACACCTTAAATATCCCAGGAAAGAGAAAAATGGATAAAGAAGTTGTGGTCCTTATGTACAATGGAATATCACTCAGCCATGAAATCAACGTCATAAGGCTAGTAGCAGCATGATGAGTGGATTTAGGTACGACGATTCTACGTGCAATAAGTCACACAGAAAAAGACACTTATCATAAGTTATCACCTATAGAGGGAATGTAAAAACCGCTGCCCTTGAACTGAATTACAAAACAGAACAGAGTAATACGGTTAGAAAACACACTATGGCTGCCTAACGGCAAAGGTGAGGTGGGGTGATGCATAAAACAAGGGTTTCAAATTAGCTCAGATACCGTTCCATAAACCCAATACCTAATAGACAAGACCTACTCCTTGCTCAGGGAACTGGACTCAACACCCCCTATTCACCGCCCAAGAGTATATCTGACTAGTAAGAATCTTAAAACCTATGTATTGATATCTCTCTGTAAGTGAGTCAAGTGGGTGTAAAGCTGCATAAACACAGCAGTGAAAAGCAGCTAAACCCCATTATAAAACTCAATTAATTTTAAAAACCCGTGAAACAAAGACAGTGAAAGGGAGAGAAATTCTTACAAAATTCGTTCAGGCGCTGTGATGCCACCTGGATTGACCATATCTAGACCCGCAGCTGATTGAGACATAAGGGTGGAGACTCTTGGGGCTGAGGGGTTTGGTGAGGTTCGGTGAGCAAACGCAGACGCTTTAAAGTAATACTGCGTGGTACCCATCCCATGGGTCCCAAATCTCCAGGTTCAAGGGCATCTTCCTACATCGAAAACATGCATGAGAAACCCAGAAGATGGTCCACCGAGTGATCGGGAAAGGTTTCTAAAACGCACCTCATTTCTCGTCTCCTTGTGCTCGGGTTCGCCATTCCAGCCGCTTTACTAGCAATCTCCCTCCTTGGAGAATCAGCACCTTTAACCTCCTGTTCCATACAGGTGGCAATTTGAACTGAGGGTGAACGGGAAGACGGGGAACCAATGAGAGACTAGCTCTAGGTGTTGGGACAGGCACAGGTCACTCTATTTTCCCATCAGGAAGAAGAATTAACCACAGGCTCAGTCTGCCGCCCGGAAGCAGAATAGGGCCTAAAGCAATCCTGCGCTTTTGCGGCCAGCTCCCAAGAGAGCGAGTTGAATAATGGAGCTCAGGGGCACTGCAATTCACAAACCTGCAGACTTATAAATGATAACTCTCGTCTACAAATATATTGAGGGAAGGCAACAAAGAGGATTTGAAAGCAAGGCAGAATTGCAGAAAACAGATTTCAGGAGGCAGATTCGAATCGCCTTTAAAGCACAGGAAAAGCGGCAAAACCTCGACAATGATGCCCTTGGCCAAAAAGGGCGTATGCGTTTTTTCCTGAATATATTCAGGAAAAAACGCATACGCCCTGTTTGGCCAACCAAGCAACCTGGAAAGGCAAATCAGCGCTACAAAGAAGTCTCGCTTCCCATCGGTCAAAAGGGCCATGCTGAATAAAGTGTCAAAACCAGAAATGCAGGACAGGCCACGGAGAAACGGGAGCCTTGCTACGCTGATGGGCGGGATGTAAATTGCCAACAGCCACTCTGGAGAAGTGTACGGTGTGTCCTGAAACATTTACAAAACTCAGCTTAGAGAGCATAGGGCACTTCCACTCATGGGCGTATAAATTGGGAAAACTAAAAATCAGCAAGACACAAGCACCCCAAAGTTTAGGGCTGCTCTGTTGACAAGAACCTCCACTTCGTTACACCTTAAATATCCCAGGAAAGAGAAAAATGGATAAAGAAGTTGTGGTCCTTATGTACAATGGAATATCACTCAGCCATGAAATCAACGTCATAAGGCTAGTAGCAGCATGATGAGTGGATTTAGGTACGACGATTCTAAGTCAAATAAGTCACACAGAAAAAGACACTTATCATAAGATATCACCTATAGAGGGAATGTAAAAACCGCTGCCCTTGAACTGAATTACAAAACAGAACAGAGTCACTCGGTTAGAAAACACACTATGGCTGCCTAACGGGAAAGGTGAGGTGGGGTGATGCATAAAACAAGGGTTTCAAATTAGCTCAGATACCGTTCCATGAACCCAATACGTAATAGACAAGACCTACTCCTTGCTCAGGGAACTGGACTCAACACCCCCTATTCACCGCCCAAGAGTATATCTGACTAGTAAGAATCTTAAAACCTATGTATTGATATCTCTCTGTAAGTGAGTCAAGTGGGTGTAAAGCTGCATAAACACAGCAGTGAAAAGCAGGTAAACCCCATTATAAAACTCAATTAATTTTAAAAACCCGTGAAACAAAGACAGTGAAAGGGAGAGAAATTCTTACAAAATTCGTTCAGGGGCTGTGATGCCACCTGGATTGACCGTATCTAGACCCGCAGCTGATTGAGACATAAGGGTGGACACTCTTGGGGCTGAGAGGTTTGGTGAGGTTGGGTGAGCAAACGCAGACGCTTTAAAGTAATACTGCGTGGTACCCATCCCATGGGTCCCAAATCTCAAGGTTCAAGGGCATCTTCCTACATCGAAAACATGCATGAGAAACCTAGAAGACGGTCCACCGAGTGAACGGGAAAGGTTTCTAAAACGCACCTCATTTCTCATCTCCTTGTGCTCGGGTTCGCCATTCCAGCCGCTTTACTAGCAATCTCCCTCCTTGGAGAATCAGCACCTTTAACCTCCTGTTCCATACAGGTTGCAATTTGTCCTGAGGGTGAACGGGAAGAGGGGGAACCAATGAGAGACTAGCTCTACGTGTTGGGACAGGCACAGGTCACTCTATTTTCCCATCAGGAAGAAGAATTAACCACAGGCTCAGTCTGCCGCCCGGAAGCAGAATAGGGCCTAAAGCAATCCTGCGCTTTTGCGGCCAGCTCCCAAGAGAGCGAGTTGAAAAATGGAGCTCAGGGGCACTGCAATTCACAAACCTGCAGACTTATAAATGATAACTCTCGTCTACAAATATATTGAGGGAAGGCAACAAAGAGGATTTGAAAGCAAGGCAGAATTGCAGGAAACAGATTTCAGGAGGCAGATTCAAATCGCCTTTAAAGCACAGGAAAAGCGGCAAAACCTCGACAATGATGCCCTTGGCCAAACAGGGCGTATGCGTTTTTTCCTGAATATATTCAGGAAAAAACGCATACGCCCTGTTTGGCCAACCAAGCAACCTGGAAAGGCAAATCAGCGCTACAAAGAAGTCTCGCTTCCCATCGGTCAAAAGGGCCATGCTGAATAAAGTGTCAAAACCAGAAATGCAGGACAGGCCACGGAGAAACGGGAGCCTTGCTATGCTGATGGGCGGGATGTAAATTGCCAACAGCCACTCCGGAGAAGTGTACGGTGTGTCCTGAAACATTTACAAAACTCAGCTTAGAGAGCATAGGGCACTTCCACTCATGGGCGTATAAATTGGGAAAACTAAAAATCAGCAAGACACAAGCACCCCAAAGTTTAGGGCTGCTCTGTTGACAAGAACCTCCACTTCGTTACACCTTAAATATCCCAGGAAAGAGAAAAATGGATAAAGAAGTTGTGGTCCTTATGTACAATGGAATATCACTCAGCCATGAAATCAACGTCATAAGGCTAGTAGCAGCATGATGAGTGGATTTAGGTACGACGATTCTAAGTCAAATAAGTCACACAGAAAAAGACACTTATCATAAGATATCACCTATAGAGGGAATGTAAAAACCGCTGCCCTTGAACTGAATTACAAAACAGAACAGAGTCACTCGGTTAGAAAATACACTATGGCTGCCTAACGGGAAAGGTGAGGTGGGGTGATGCATAAAACAAGGGTTTCAAATTAGCTCAGATACCGTTCCATGAACCCAATACGTAATAGACAAGACCTACTCCTTGCTCAGGGAACTGGACTCAACACCCCCTATTCACCGCCCAAGAGTATATCTGACTAGTAAGTATCTTAAAACCTATGTATTGATATATCTCTGTAAGTGAGTCAAGTGGGTGTAAAGCTGCATAAACACAGCAGTGAAAAGCAGCTAAACCCCATTATAAAACTCAATTAATTTTAAAAACCCGTGAAACAAAGACAGTGAAAGGGAGAGAAATTCTTACAAAATTCGTTCAGGGGCTGTGATGCCACCTGGATTGACCATATCTAGACCCGCAGCTGATTGAGACATAAGGGTGGACACTCTTGGGGCTGAGAGGTTTGGTGAGGTTGGGTGAGCAAACGCAGACGCTTTAAAGTAATACTGCGTGGTACCCATCCCATGGGTCCCAAATCTCCAGGTTCAAGGGCATCTTCCTACATCGAAAACATGCATGAGAAACCCAGAAGACGGTCCACCGAGTGATCGGGAAAGGTTTCTAAAACGCACCTCATTTCTCTTCTCCTTGTGCTCGGGTTCGCCATTCCAGCCGCTTTACTAGCAATCTCCCTCCTTGGAGAATCAGCACCTTTAACCTCCTGTTCCATACAGGTTGCAATTTGTCCTGAGGGTGAACGGGAAGACGGGGAACCAATGAGAGACTAGCTCTAGGTGTTGGGACAGGCACAGGTCACTCTATTTTCCCATCAGGAAGAAGAATTAACCACAGGCTCAGTCTGCCGCCCGGAAGCAGAATAGGGCCTAAAGCAATCCTGCGCTTTTGCGGCCAGCTCCCAAGAGAGCGAGTTGAAAAATGGAGCTCAGGGGCACTGCAATTCACAAACCTGCAGACTTATAAATGATAACTCTCGTCTACAAATATATTGAGGGAAGGCAACAAAGAGGATTTGAAAGCAAGGCAGAATTGCAGGAAACAGATTTCAGGAGGCAGATTCGAATCGCCTTTAAAGCACAGGAAAAGCGGCAAAACCTCGACAATGATGCCTTTGGCCAAAAAGGGCGTATGCGTTTTTTCCTGAATATATTCAGGAAAAAACGCATACGCCCTTTATGGCCAACCAAGCAACCTGGAAAGGCAAATCAGCGCTACAAAGAAGTCTCGCTTCCCATCGGTCAAAAGGGCCATGCTGAATAAAGTGTCAAATCCAGAAATGCAGGACAGGCCACGGAGAAACGGGAGCCTTGCTACGCTGATGGGCGGGATGTAAATTGCCAACAGCCACTCTGGAGAAGTGTACGGTGTGTCCTGAAACATTTACAAAACTCAGCTTAGACAGCATAGGGCACTTCCACTCATGGGCGTATATATTGGGAAAACTAAAAATCAGCAAGACACAAGCACCCCAAAGTTTAGGGCTGCTCTGTTGACAAGAACCTCCACTTCGTTACACCTTAAATATCCCAGGAAAGATAAAAATGGATAAAGAAGTTGTGGTCCTTATGTACAATGGAATATCACTCAGCCATGAAATCAACGTCATAAGGCTAGTAGCAGCATGATGAGTGGATTTAGTTACGACGATTCTAAGTCAAATAAGTCACACAGAAAAAGACACTTATCATAAGATATCACCTATAGAGGGAATGTAAAAACCGCTGCCCTTGAACTGAATTACAAAACAGAACAGAGTCACACGGTTAGAAAACACACTATGGCTGCCTAACGGCAAAGGTGAGGTGGGGTGATGCATAAAACAAGGGTTTCAAATTAGCTCAGATACCGTTCCATAAACCCAATACGTAATAGACAAGACCTATTCCTTGCTCAGGGAACTGGACTCAACACCCCCTATTCACCGCCCAAGAGTATATCTGACTAGTAAGAATCTTAAAACCTATGTATTGATATCTCTCTGTAAGTGAGTCAAGTGGGTGTAAAGCTGCATAAACACAGCAGTGAAAAGCAGCTAAACCCCATTATAAAACTCAATTAATTTTAAAAACCCGTGAAACAAAGACAGTGAAAGGGAGAGAAATTCTTACAAAATTCGTTCAGGGGCTGTGATGCCACCTGGATTGACCATATCTAGACCCGCAGCTGATTGAGACATAAGGGTGGACACTCTTGGGGCTGAGAGGTTTGGTGAGGTTGGGTGAGCAAACGCAGACGCTTTAAAGTAATACTGCGTGGTACCCATCCCATGGGTCCCAAATCTCCAGGTTCAAGGGCATCTTCCTACATCGAAAACATGCATGAGAAACCCAGAAGACGGTCCACCGAGTGAACGGGAAAGGTTTCTAAAACGCACCTCATTTCTCATCTCCTTGTGCTCGGGTTCGCCATTCCAGCCGCTTTACTAGCAATCTCCCTCCTTGGAGAATCAGCACCTTTAACCTCCTGTTCCATACAGGTTGCAATTTGTCCTGAGGGTGAACGGGAAGAGGGGGAACCAATGAGAGACTAGCTCTAGGTGTTGGGACAGGCACAGGTCACTCTATTTTCCCATCAGGAAGAAGAATTAACCACAGGCTCAGTCTGCCGCCCGGAAGCAGAATAGGGCCTAAAGCAATCCTGCGCTTTTGCGGCCAGCTCCCAAGAGAGCGAGTTGAAAAATGGAGCTCAGGGGCACTGCAATTCACAAACCTGCAGACTTATAAATGATAACTCTCGTCTACAAATATATTGAGGGAAGGCAACAAAGAGGATTTGAAAGCAAGGCAGAATTGCAGGAAACAGATTTCAGGAGGCAGATTCGAATCGCCTTTAAAGCACAGGAAAAGCGGCAAAACCTCGACAATGATGCCCTTGGCCAAAAAGGGCGTATGCGTTTTTTCCTGAATATATTCAGGAAAAAACGCATACGCCCTTTTTGGCCAACCAAGCAACCTGGAAAGGCAAATCAGCGCTACAAAGAAGTCTCGCTTCCCATCGGTCAAAAGGGCCATGCTGAATAAAGTGTCAAAACCAGAAATGCAGGACAGGCCACGGAGAAACGGGAGCCTTGCTACGCTGATGGGCGGGATGTAAATTGCCAACAGCCACTCTGGAGAAGTGTACGGTGTGTCCTGAAACATTTACAAAACTCAGCTTAGAGAGCATAGGGCACTTCCACTCATGGGCGTATAAATTGGGAAAACTAAAAATCAGCAAGACACAAGCACCCCAAAGTTTAGGGCTGCTCTGTTGACAAGAACCTCCACTTCATTACACCTTAAATATCCCAGGAAAGAGAAAAATGGATAAAGAAGTTGTGGTCCTTATGTACAATGGAATATCACTCAGCCATGAAATCAACGTCATAAGGCTAGTAGCAGCATGATGAGTGGATTTAGGTACGAAGATTCTAAGTCAAATAAGTCACACAGAAAAAGACACTTATCATAAGATATCACCTATAGAGGGAATGTAAAAACCGCTGCCCTTGAACTGAATTACAAAACAGAACAGTGTCATACGGTTAGAAAACACACTATGGCTGCCTAACGGCAAAGATGAGGTGGGGTGATGCATAAAACAAGGGTTTCAAATTAGCTCAGATACCGTTCCATAAACCCAATACGTAATAGACAAGACCTACTCCTTGCTCAGGGAACTGGACTCAACACCCCCTATTCACCGCCCAAGAGTATATCTGACTAGTAAGAATCTTAAAACCTATGTATTGATATCTCTCTGTAAGTGAGTCAAGTGGGTGTAAAGCTGCATAAACACAGCAGTGAAAAGCAGCTAAACCCCATTATAAAACTCAATTAATTTTAAAAACCCGTGAAACAAAGACAGTGAAAGGGAGAGAAATTCTTACAAAATTCGTTCAGGCGCTGTGATGCCACCTGGATTGACCATATCTAGACCCGCAGCTGATTGAGACATAAGGGTGGACACTCTTGGGGCTGAGGGGTTTGGTGAGGTTCGGTGAGCAAACGCAGACGCTTTAAAGTAATACTGCGTGGTACCCATCCCATGGGTCCCAAATCTCCAGGTTCAAGGGCATCTTCCTACATCGAAAACATGCATGAGAAACCCAGAAGACGGTCCACCGAGTGATTGGGAAAGGTTTCTAAAACGCACCTCATTTCTCGTCTCCTTGTGCTCGGGTTCGCCATTCCAGCCGCTTTACTAGCAATCTCCCTCCTTGGAGAATCAGCACCTTTAACCTCCTGTTCCATACAGGTGGCAATTTGAACTGAGGGTGAACGGGAAGACGGGGAACCAATGAGAGACTAGCTCTAGGTGTTGGGACAGGCACAGGTCACTCTATTTTCCCATCAGGAAGAAGAATTAACCACAGGCTCAGTCTGCCGCCCGGAAGCAGAATAGGGCCTAAAGCAATCCTGCGCTTTTGCGGCCAGCTCCCAAGAGAGCGAGTTGAAAAATGGAGCTCGGGGGCACTGCAATTCACAAACCTGCAGACTTATAAATGATAACTCTCGTCTACAAATATATTGAGGGAAGGCAACAAAGAGGATTTGAAAGCAAGGCAGAATTGCAGGAAACAGATTTCAGGAGGCAGATTCGAATCGCCTTTAAAGCACAGGAAAAGCGGCAAAACCTCGACAATGATGCCCTTGGCCAAAAAGGGCGTATGCGTTTTTTCCTGAATATATTCAGGAAAAAACGCATACGCCCTTTTTGGCCAACCAAGCAACCTGGAAAGGCAAATCAGCGCTACAAAGAAGTCTCGCTTCCCATCGGTCAAAAGGGCCATGCTGAGTAAAGTGTCAAAACCAGAAATGCAGGACAGGCCACGGAGAAACGGGAGCCTTGCTACGCTGATGGGCGGGATGTAAATTGCCAACAGCCACTCTGGAGAAGTGTACGGTGTGTCCTGAAACATTTACAAAACTCAGCTTAGAGAGCATAGGGCACTTTCACTCATGGGCGTATAAATTGGGAAAACTAAAAATCAGCAAGACACAAGCACCCCAAAGTTTAGGGCTGCTCTGTTGACAAGAACCTCCACTTCGTTTCACCTTAAATATCCCAGGAAACAGAAAAATGGATAAAGAAGTTGTGGTCTTTATGTACAATGGAATATCACTCAGCCATGAAATCAACGTCATAAGGCTAGTAGCAGCATGATGAGTGGATTTAGGTACGACGATTCTAAGTGCAATAAGTCACACAGAAAAAGACACTTATCATAAGTTATCACCTATAGAGGGAATGTAAAAACCGCTACCCTTGAACTGAATTACAAAACAGAACGGATTCACACAGTTAGAAAACACACTATGGCTGGCTAACGGGAAAGGTGAGGTGGGGTGATGCATAAAACAAGGGTTTCAAATTAGCTCAGATACCGTTCCATAAACCCAATACGTAATAGACAAGACCTACTCCTTGCTCAGGGAACTGGACTCAACACCCCCTATTCACCGCCCAAGATTATATCTGACTAGTAAGAATCTTAAAACCTATGTATTGATATCTCTCTGTAAGTGAGTCAAGTGGGTGTAAAGCTGCATAAACACAGCAGTGAAAAGCAGCTAAACCCCATTATAAAACTCAATTAATTTTAAAAACCCGTGAAACAAAGACAGTGAAAGGGAGAGAAATTCTTACAAAATTCGTTCAGGCGCTGTGATGCCACCTGGATTGACCATATCTAGACCCGCAGCTGATTGAGACATAAGGGTGGACACTCTTGGGGCTGAGGGGTTTGGTGAGGTTCGGTGAGCAAACGCAGACGCTTTAAAGTAATACTGCGTGGTACCCATCCCATGGGTCCCAAATCTCCAGGTTCAAGGGCATCTTCCTACATCGAAAACATGCATGAGAAACCCAGAAGACGGTCCACCGAGTGATTGGGAAAGGTTTCTAAAACGCACCTCATTTCTCGTCTCCTTGTGCTCGGGTTCGCCATTCCAGCCGCTTTACTAGCAATCTCCCTCCTTGGAGAATCAGCACCTTTAACCTCCTGTTCCATACAGGTGGCAATTTGAACTGACGGTGAACGGGAAGACGGGGAACCAATGAGAGACTAGCTCTAGGTGTTGGGACAGGCACAGGTCACTCTATTTTCCCATCAGGAAGAAGAATTAACCACAGGCTCAGTCTGCCGCCCGGAAGCAGAATAGGGCCTAAAGCAATCCTGCGCTTTTGCGGCCAGCTCCCAAGAGAGCGAGTTGAAAAATGGAGCTCAGGGGCACTGCAATTCACAAACCTGCAGACTTATAAATGATAACTCTCGTCTACAAATATATTGAGGGAAGGCAACAAAGAGGATTTGAAAGCAAGGCAGAATTGCAGGAAACAGATTTCAGGAGGCAGATTCAAATCGCCTTTAAAGCACAGGAAAAGCGGCAAAACCTCGACAATGATGCCCTTGGCCAAAAAGGGCGTATGCGTTTTTTCCTGAATATATTCAGGAAAAAACGCATACGCCCTGTTTGGCCAACCAAGCAACCTGGAAAGGCAAATCAGCGCTACAAAGAAGTCTCGCTTCCCATCGGTCAAAAGGGCCATGCTGAATAAAGTGTCAAAACCAGAAATGCAGGACAGGCCACGGAGAAACGGGAGCCTTGCTACGCTGATGGGCGGGATGTAAATTGCCAACAGCCACTCTGGAGAAGTGTACGGTGTGTCCTGAAACATTTACAAAACTCAGCTTAGAGAGCATAGGGCACTTCCACTCATGGGCGTATAAATTGGGAAAACTAAAAATCAGCAAGACACAAGCACCCCAAAGTTTAGGGCTGCTCTGTTGACAAGAACCTCCACTTCGTTACACCTTAAATATCCCAGGAAAGAGAAAAATGGATAAAGAAGTTGTGGTCCTTATGTACAATGGAATATCACTCAGCCATGAAATCAACGTCATAAGGCTAGTAGCAGCATGATGAGTGGATTTAGGTACGACGATTCTAAGTCAAATAAGTCACACAGAAAAAGACACTTATCATAAGATATCACCTATAGAGGGAATGTAAAAACCGCTGCCCTTGAACTGAATTACAAAACAGAACAGAGTCACTCGGTTAGAAAACACACTATGGCTGCCTAACGGGAAAGGTGAGGTGGGGTGATGCATAAAACAAGGGTTTCAAATTAGCTCAGATACCGTTCCATGAACCCAATACGTAATAGACAAGACCTACTCCTTGCTCAGGGAACTGGACTCAACACCCCCTATTCACCGCCCAAGAGTATATCTGACTAGTAAGAATCTTAAAACCTATGTATTGATATCTCTCTGTAAGTGAGTCAAGTGGGTGTAAAGCTGCATAAACACAGCAGTGAAAAGCAGCTAAACCCCATTATAAAACTCAATTAATTTTAAAAACCCGTGAAACAAAGACAGTGAAAGGGAGAGAAATTCTTACAAAATTCGTTCAGGGGCTGTGATGCCACCTGGATTGACCGTATCTAGACCCGCAGCTAATTGAGACATAAGGGTGGACACTCTTGGGGCTGAGAGGTTTGGTGAGGTTGGGTGAGCAAACGCAGACGCTTTAAAGTAATACTGCGTGGTACCCATCCCATGGGTCCCAAATCTCCAGGTTCAAGGGCATCTTCCTACATCGAAAACATGCATGAGAAACCCAGAAGACGGTCCACCGAGTGATCGGGAAAGGTTTCTAAAACGCACCTCATTTCTCATCTCCTTGTGCTCGGGTTCACCATTCCAGCCGCTTTACTAGCAATCTCCCTCCTTGGAGAATCAGCACCTTTAACCTCCTGTTCCATACAGGTTGCAATTTGTCCTGAGGGTGAACGGGAAGACGGGGAACCAATGAGAGACTAGCTCTAGGTTTTGGGACAGGCACAGGTCACTCTATTTTCCCATCAGGAAGAAGAATTAACCACAGGCTCAGTCTGCCGCCCGGAAGCAGAATAGGGCCTAAAGCAATCCTGCGCTTTTGCGGCCAGCTCCCAAGAGAGCGAGTTGAAAAATGGAGCTCAGGGGCACTGCAATTCACAAACCTGCAGACTTATAAATGATAACTCTCGTCTACAAATATATTGAGGGAAGGCAACAAAGAGGATTTGAAAGCAAGGCAGAATTGCAGGAAACAGATTTCAGGAGGCAGATTCGAATCGCCTTTAAAGCACAGGAAAAGCGGCAAAACCTCGAAAATGATGCCTTTGGCCAAAAAGGGCGTATGCGTTTTTTCCTGAATATATTCAGGAAAAAACGCATACGCCCTTTTTGGCCAACCAAGCAACCTGGAAAGGCAAATCAGCGCTACAAAGAAGTCTCGCTTCCCATCGGTCAAAAGGGCCATGCTGAATAAAGTGTCAAATCCAGAAATGCAGGACAGGCCACGGAGAAACGGGAGCCTTGCTACGCTGATGGGCGGGATGTAAATTGCCAACAGCCACTCTGGAGAAGTGTACGGTGTGTCCTGAAACATTTACAAAACTCAGCTTAGAGAGCATAGGGCACTTCCACTCATGGGCGTATATATTGGGAAAACTAAAAATCAGCAAGACACAAGCACCCCAAAGTTTAGGGCTGCTCTGTTGACAAGAACCTCCACTTCGTTACACCTTAAATATCCCAGGAAAGATAAAAATGGATAAAGAAGTTGTGGTCCTTATGTACAATGGAATATCACTCAGCCATGAAATCAACGTCATAAGGCTAGTAGCAGCATGATGAGTGGATTTAGTTACGACGATTCTAAGTCAAATAAGTCACACAGAAAAAGACACTTATCATAAGATATCACCTATAGAGGGAATGTAAAAACCGCTGCCCTTGAACTGAATTACAAAACAGAACAGAGTCACACGGTTAGAAAACACACTATGGCTGCCTAACGGCAAAGGTGAGGTGGGGTGATGCATAAAACAAGGGTTTCAAATTAGCTCAGATACCGTTCCATAAACCCAATACGTAATAGACAAGACCTATTCCTTGCTCAGGGAACTGGACTCAACATCCCCTATTCACCGCCCAAGAGTATATCTGACTAGTAAGAATCTTAAAACCTATGTATTGATATCTCTCTGTAAGTGAGTCAAGTGGGTGTAAAGCTGCATAAACACAGCAGTGAAAAGCAGCTAAACCCCATTATAAAACTCAATTAATTTTAAAAACCCGTGAAACAAAGACAGTGAAAGGGAGAGAAATTCTTACAAAATTCGTTCAGGGGCTGTGATGCCACCTGGATTGACCATATCTAGACCCGCAGCTGATTGAGACATAAGGGTGGACACTCTTGGGGCTGAGAGGTTTGGTGAGGTTGGGTGAGCAAACGCAGACGCTTTAAAGTAATACTGCGTGGTACCCATCCCATGGGTCCCAAATCTCCAGGTTCAAGGGCATCTTCCTACATCGAAAACATGCATGAGAAACCCAGAAGACGGTCCACCGAGTGAACGGGAAAGGTTTCTAAAACGCACCTCATTTCTCATCTCCTTGTGCTCGGGTTCGCCATTCCAGCCGCTTTACTAGCAATCTCCCTCCTTGGAGAATCAGCACCTTTAACCTCCTGTTCCATACAGGTTGCAATTTGTCCTGAGGGTGAACGGGAAGAGGGGGAACCAATGAGAGACTAGCTCTAGGTGTTGGGACAGGCACAGGTCACTCTATTTTCCCATCAGGAAGAAGAATTAACCACAGGCTCAGTCTGCCGCCCGGAAGCAGAATAGGGCCTAAAGCAATCCTGCGCTTTTGCGGCCAGCTCCCAAGAGAGCGAGTTGAAAAATGGAGCTCAGGGGCACTGCAATTCACAAACCTGCAGACTTATAAATGATAACTCTCGTCTACAAATATATTGAGGGAAGGCAACAAAGAGGATTTGAAAGCAAGGCAGAATTGCAGGAAACAGATTTCAGGAGGCAGATTCGAATCGCCTTTAAAGCACAGGAAAAGCGGCAAAACCTCGACAATGATGCCCTTGGCCAAAAAGGGCGTATGCGTTTTTTCCTGAATATATTCAGGAAAAAACGCATACGCCCTTTTTGGCCAACCAAGCAACCTGGAAAGGCAAATCAGCGCTACAAAGAAGTCTCGCTTCCCATCGGTCAAAAGGGCCATGCTGAATAAAGTGTCAAAACCAGAAATGCAGGACAGGCCACGGAGAAACGGGAGCCTTGCTACGCTGATGGGCGGGATGTAAATTGCCAACAGCCACTCTGGAGAAGTGTACGGTGTGTCCTGAAACATTTACAAAACTCAGCTTAGAGAGCATAGGGCACTTCCACTCATGGGCGTAAAAATTGGGAAAACTAAAAATCAGCAAGACACAAGCACCCCAAAGATTAGGGCTGCTCTGTTGACAAGAACCTCCACTTCGTTACACCTTAAATATCCCAGGAAAGAGAAAAATGGATAAAGAAGTTGTGGTCCTTATGTACAATGGAATATCACTCAGCCATGAAATCAACGTCATAAGGCTAGTAGCAGCATGATGAGTGGATTTAGGTACGACGATTCTAAGTCAAATAAGTCACACAGAAAAAGACACTTATCATAAGATATCACCTATAGAGGGAATGTAAAAACCGCTGCCCTTGAACTGAATTACAAAACAGAACATAGTCACACGGTTAGAAAACACACTATGGCTGCCTAACGGGAAAGGTGAGGTGGGGTGATGCATAAAACCAGGGTTTCAAATTAGCTCAGATACCGTTCCATAAACCCAATATGTAATAGACAAGACCTACTCCTTGCTCAGGGAACTGGACTCAACACCCCCTATTCACCGCCCAAGAATATATCTGACTAGTAAGAATCTTAAAACTTATGTATTGATATCTCTCTGTAAGTGAGTCAAGTGGGTGTAAAGCTGCATAAACACAGCAGTGAAAAGCAGCTAAACCCCATTATAAAACTCAATTAATTTTAAAAACCCGTGAAACAAAGACAGTGAAAGAGAGAGAAATTCTTACAAAATTCGTTCAGGGGCTGTGATGCCACCTGGATTGACCATATCTAGACCCGCAGCTGATTGAGACATAAGGGTGGACACTCTTGGGGCTGAGAGGTTTGGTGAGGTTGGGTGAGCAAACGCAGACGCTTTAAAGTAATACTGCGTGGTACCCAGCCCATGGGTCCCAAATCTCCAGGTTCAAGGGCATCTTCCTACATCGAAAACATGCATGAGAAACCCAGAAGATGGTCCACCGAGTGATCGGGAAAGGTTTCTAAAACGCACCTCATTTCTCATCTCCTTGTGCTCGGGTTCGCCATTCCAGCCGCTTTACTAGCAATCTCCCTTCTTGGAGAATCAGCACCTTTAACCTCCTGTTCCATACAGGTTGCAATTTGTCCTGAGGGTGAACGGGAAGAGGGGGAACCAATGAGAGACTAGCTCTAGGTGTTGGGACAGGCACAGGTCACTCTATTTTCCCATCAGGAAGAAGAATTAACCACAGGCTCAGTCTGCCGCCCGGAAGCAGAATAGGGCCTAAAGCAATCCTGCGCTTTTGCGGCCAGCTCCCAAGAGAGCGAGTTGAAAAATGGAGCTCAGGGACACTGCAATTCACAAACCTGCAGACTTATAAATGATAACTCTCGTCTACAAATATATTGAGGGAAGGCAACAAAGAGGATTTGAAAGCAAGGCAGAATTGCAGGAAACAGATTTCAGGAGGCAGACTCGAATCGCCTTTAAAGCACAGGAAAAGCGGCAAAACCTCGACAATGATGCCCTTGGCCAAAAAGGGCGTATGCGTTTTTTCCTGAATATATTCAGGAAAAAACGCATACGCCCTTTTTGGCCAACCAAGCAACCTGGAAAGGCAAATCAGCGCTACAAAGAAGTCTCGCTTCCCATCGGTCAAAAGGGCCATGCTGAGTAAAGTGTCAAAACCAGAAATGCAGGACAGGCCACGGAGAAACGGGAGCCTTGCTACGCTGATGGGCGGGATGTAAATTGCCAACAGCCACTCTGGAGAAGTGTACGGTGTGTCCTGAAACATTTACAAAACTCAGCTTAGAGAGCATAGGGCACTTCCACTCATGGGCGTATAAATTGGGAAAACTAAAAATCAGCAAGACACAAGCACCCCAAAGTTTAGGGCTGCTCTGTTGACAAGAACCTCCACTTCGTTACACCTTAAATATCCCAGGAAAGAGAAAAATGGATAAAGAAGTTGTGGTCCTTATGTACAATGGAATATCACTCAGCCATGAAATCAACGTCATAAGGCTAGTAGCAGCATGATGAGTGGATTTAGGTACGACGATTCTAAGTCAAATAACACACACAGAAAAAGACACTTATCATAAAATATCACCTATAGAGGGAATGTAAAAACCGCTGCCCTTGAACTGAATTACAAAACAGAACATAGTCACACGCTTAGAAAACACACTATGGCTGCATAACGGCAAAGGTGAGGTGGGGTGATGCATAAAACAAGGGTTTCAAATTAGCTCAGATAACGTTCCATAAACCCAATACGTAATAGACAAGACCTACTCCTTGCTCAGGGAACTGGACTCAACACCCCCTATTCACCGCCCAAGAGTATATCTGACTAGTAAGAATCTTAAAACCTATGTATTGATATCTCTCTGTAAGTGAGTCAAGTGGGTGTAAAGCTGCATAAACACAGCAGTGAAAAGCAGCTAAACCCCATTATAAAACTCAATTAATTTTAAAAACCCGTGAAACAAAGACAGTGAAAGGGAGAGAAATTCTTACAAAATTCGTTCAGGCGCTGTGATGCCACCTGGATTGACCATATCTAGACCCGCAGCTGATTGAGACATAAGGGTGGACACTCTTGGGGCTGAGGGGTTTGGTGAGGTTCGGTGAGCAAACGCAGACGCTTTAAAGTAATACTGCGTGGTACCCATCCCATGGGTCCCAAATCTCCAGGTTCAAGGGCATCTTCCTACATCGAAAACATGCATGAGAAACCCAGAAGACGGTCCACCGAGTGATTGGGAAAGGTTTCTAAAACGCACCTCATTTCTCGTCTCCTTGTGCTCGGGTTCGCCATTCCAGCCGCTTTACTAGCAATCTCCCTCCTTGGAGAATCAGCACCTTTAACCTCCTGTTCCATACAGGTGGCAATTTGAACTGAGGGTGAACGGGAAGACGGGGAACCAATGAGAGACTAGCTCTAGGTGTTGGGACAGGCACAGGTCACTCTATTTTCCCATCAGGAAGAAGAATTAACCACAGGCTCAGTCTGCCGCCCGGAAGCAGAATAGGGCCTAAAGCAATCCTGCGCTTTTGCGGCCAGCTCCCAAGAGAGCGAGTTGAAAAATGGAGCTCGGGGGCACTGCAATTCACAAACCTGCAGACTTATAAATGATAACTCTCGTCTACAAATATATTGAGGGAAGGCAACAAAGAGGATTTGAAAGCAAGGCAGAATTGCAGGAAACAGATTTCAGGAGGCAGATTCGAATCGCCTTTAAAGCACAGGAAAAGCGGCAAAACCTCGACAATGATGCCCTTGGCCAAAAAGGGCGTATGCGTTTTTTCCTGAATATATTCAGGAAAAAACGCATACGCCCTTTTTGGCCAACCAAGCAACCTGGAAAGGCAAATCAGCGCTACAAAGAAGTCTCGCTTCCCATCGGTCAAAAGGGCCATGCTGAGTAAAGTGTCAAAACCAGAAATGCAGGACAGGCCACGGAGAAACGGGAGCCTTGCTACGCTGATGGGCGGGATGTAAATTGCCAACAACCACTCTGGAGAAGTGTACGGTGTGTCCTGAAACATTTACAAAACTCAGCTTAGAGAGCATAGGGCACTTCCACTCATGGGCGTATAAATTGGGAAAACTAAAAATCAGCAAGACACAAGCACCCCAAAGTTTAGGGCTGCTCTGTTGACAAGAACCTCCACTTCGTTACACCTTAAATATCCCAGGAAAGAGAAACATGGATAAAGAAGTTGTGGTCCTTATGTACAATGGAATATCACTCAGCCATGAAATCAACGTCATAAGGCTAGTAGCAGCATGATGAGTGGATTTAGGTACGACGATTCTAAGTCAAATAAGTCACACAGAAAAAGACACTTATCATAAGATATCACCTATAGAGGGAATGTAAAAACCGCTGCCCTTGAACTGAATTACAAAACAGAACAGAGTCACACGGTTAGAAAACACACTATGGCTGCCTAACGGCAAAGGTGAGGTGGGGTGATGCATAAAACAAGGGTTTCAAATTAGCTCAGATACCGTTCCATAAACCCAATATGTAATAGACAAGACCTACTCCTTGCTCAGGGAACTGGACTCAACACCCCCTATTCACCGCCCAAGAATATATCTGACTAGTAAGAATCTTAAAACATATGTATTGATATCTCTCTGTAAGTGAGTCAAGTGGGTGTAAAGCTGCATAAACACAGCAGTGAAAAGCAGCTAAACCCCATTATAAAACTCAATTAATTTTAAAAACCCGTGAAACAAAGACAGTGAAAGAGCGAGAAATTCTTACAAAATTCGTTCAGGGGATGTGATGCCACCTGGATTGACCATATCTAGACCCGCAGCTGATTGAGACATAAGGGTGGACACTCTTGGGGCTGAGAGGTTTGGTGAGGTTGGGTGAGCAAACGCAGACGCTTTAAAGTAATACTGCGTGGTACCCATCCCATGGGTCCCAAATCTCCAGGTTCAAGGGCATCTTCCTACATCGAAAACATGCATGAGAAACCCAGAAGATGGTCCACCGAGTGATCGGGAAAGGTTTCTAAAACGCACCTCATTTCTCGTCTCCTTGTGCTCGGGTTCGCCATTCCAGCCGCTTTACTAGCAATCTCCCTCCTGGGAGAATCAGCACCTTTAACCTCCTGTTCCATACAGGTGGCAATTTGAACTGAGGGTGAACGGGAAGACGGGGAACCAATGAGAGACTAGCTCTAGGTGTTGGGACAGGCAGAGGTCACTCTATTTTCCCATCAGGAAGAAGAATTAACCACAGGCTCAGTCTGCCGCCCGGAAGCAGAATAGGGCCTAAAGCAATCCTGCGCTTTTGCGGCCAGCTCCCAAGAGAGCGAGTTGAAAAATGGAGCTCAGGGGCACTGCAATTCACAAACCTGCAGACTTATAAATGATAACTCTCGTCTACAAATATATTGAGGGAAGGCAACAAAGAGGATTTGAAAGCAAGGCAGAATTGCAGGAAACAGATTTCAGGAGGCAGATTCAAATCGCCTTTAAAGCACAGGAAAAGCGGCAAAACCTCGACAATGATGCCCTTGGCCAAAAAGGGCGTATGCGTTTTTTCCTGAATATATTCAGGAAAAAACGCATACGCCCTTTTTGGCCAACCAAGCAACCTGGAAAGGCAAATCAGCGCTACAAAGAAGTCTCGCTTCCCATCGGTCAAAAGGGCCATGCTGAATAAAGTGTCAAAACCAGAAATGCAGGACAGGCCACAGAGAAACGGGAGCCTTGCTACGCTGATGGGCGGGATGTAAATTGCCAACAGCCACTCTGGAGAAGTGTACGGTGTGTCCTGAAACATTTACAAAACTCAGCTTAGAGAGCATAGGGCACTTCCACTCATGGGCGTATAAATTGGGAAAACTAAAAATCAGCAAGACACAAGCACCCCAAAGTTTAGGGCTGCTCTGTTGACAAGAACCTCCACTTCGTTACACCTTAAATATCCCAGGAAAGAGAAAAATGGATAAAGAAGTTGTGGTCCTTATGTACAATGGAATATCACTCAGCCATGAAATCAACGTCATAAGGCTAGTAGCAGCATGATGAGTGGATTTAGGTACGACGATTCTACGTGCAATAAGTCACACAGAAAAAGACACTTATCATAAGTTATCACCTATAGAGGGAATGTAAAAACCGCTGCCCTTGAACTGAATTACAAAACAGAACAGAGTAATACGGTTAGAAAACACACTATGGCTGCCTAACGGCAAAGGTGAGGTGGGGTGATGCATAAAACAAGGGTTTCAAATTAGCTCAGATACCGTTCCATAAACCCAATACCTAATAGACAAGACCTACTCCTTGCTCAGGGAACTGGACTCAACACCCCCTATTCACCGCCCAAGAGTATATCTGACTAGTAAGAATCTTAAAACCTATGTATTGATATCTCTCTGTAAGTGAGTCAAGTGGGTGTAAAGCTGCATAAACACAGCAGTGAAAAGCAGCTAAACCCCATTATAAAACTCAATTAATTTTAAAAACCCGTGAAACAAAGACAGTGAAAGGGAGAGAAATTCTTACAAAATTCGTTCAGGCGCTGTGATGCCACCTGGATTGACCATATCTAGACCCGCAGCTGATTGAGACATAAGGGTGGACACTCTTGGGGCTGAGGGGTTTGGTGAGGTTCGGTGAGCAAACGCAGACGCTTTAAAGTAATACTGCGTGGTACCCATCCCATGGGTCCCAAATCTCCAGGTTCAAGGGCATCTTCCTACATCGAAAACATGCATGAGAAACCCAGAAGATGGTCCACCGAGTGATCGGGAAAGGTTTCTAAAACGCACCTCATTTCTCGTCTCCTTGTGCTCGGGTTCGCCATTCCAGCCGCTTTACTAGCAATCTCCCTCCTTGGAGAATCAGCACCTTTAACCTCCTGTTCCATACAGGTGGCAATTTGAACTGAGGGTGAACGGGAAGACGGGGAACCAATGAGAGACTAGCTCTAGGTGTTGGGACAGGCACAGGTCACTCTATTTTCCCATCAGGAAGAAGAATTAACCACAGGCTCAGTCTGCCGCCCGGAAGCAGAATAGGGCCTAAAGCAATCCTGCGCTTTTGCGGCCAGCTCCCAAGAGAGCGAGTTGAAAAATGGAGCTCAGGGGCACTGCAATTCACAAACCTGCAGACTTATAAATGATAACTCTCGTCTACAAATATATTGAGGGAAGGCAACAAAGAGGATTTGAAAGCAAGGCAGAATTGCAGAAAACAGATTTCAGGAGGCAGATTCGAATCGCCTTTAAAGCACAGGAAAAGCGGCAAAACCTCGACAATGATGCCCTTGGCCAAACAGGGCGTATGCGTTTTTTCCTGAATATATTCAGGAAAAAACGCATACGCCCTGTTTGGCCAACCAAGCAACCTGGAAAGGCAAATCAGCGCTACAAAGAAGTCTCGCTTCCCATCGGTCAAAAGGGCCATGCTGAATAAAGTGTCAAAACCAGAAATGCAGGACAGGCCACGGAGAAACGGGAGCCTTGCTACGCTGATGGGCGGGATGTAAATTGCCAACAGCCACTCTGGAGAAGTGTACGGTGTGTCCTGAAACATTTACAAAACTCAGCTTAGAGAGCATAGGGCACTTCCACTCATGGGCGTATAAATTGGGAAAACTAAAAATCAGCAAGACACAAGCACCCCAAAGTTTAGGGCTGCTCTGTTGACAAGAACCTCCACTTCGTTACACCTTAAATATCCCAGGAAAGAGAAAAATGGATAAAGAAGTTGTGGTCCTTATGTACAATGGAATATCACTCAGCCATGAAATCAACGTCATAAGGCTAGTAGCAGCATGATGAGTGGATTTAGGTACGACGATTCTAAGTCAAATAAGTCACACAGAAAAAGACACTTATCATAAGATATCACCTATAGAGGGAATGTAAAAACCGCTGCCCTTGAACTGAATTACAAAACAGAACAGAGTCACTCGGTTAGAAAACACACTATGGCTGCCTAACGGGAAAGGTGAGGTGGGGTGATGCATAAAACAAGGGTTTCAAATTAGCTCAGATACCGTTCCATGAACCCAATACGTAATAGACAAGACCTACTCCTTGCTCAGGGAACTGGACTCAACACCCCCTATTCACCGCCCAAGAGTATATCTGACTAGTAAGAATCTTAAAACCTATGTATTGATATCTCTCTGTAAGTGAGTCAAGTGGGTGTAAAGCTGCATAAACACAGCAGTGAAAAGCAGGTAAACCCCATTATAAAACTCAATTAATTTTAAAAACCCGTGAAACAAAGACAGTGAAAGGGAGAGAAATTCTTACAAAATTCGTTCAGGGGCTGTGATGCCACCTGGATTGACCGTATCTAGACCCGCAGCTGATTGAGACATAAGGGTGGACACTCTTGGGGCTGAGAGGTTTGGTGAGGTTGGGTGAGCAAACGCAGACGCTTTAAAGTAATACTGCGTGGTACCCATCCCATGGGTCCCAAATCTCAAGGTTCAAGGGCATCTTCCTACATCGAAAACATGCATGAGAAACCTAGAAGACGGTCCACCGAGTGAACGGGAAAGGTTTCTAAAACGCACCTCATTTCTCATCTCCTTGTGCTCGGGTTCGCCATTCCAGCCGCTTTACTAGCAATCTCCCTCCTTGGAGAATCAGCACCTTTAACCTCCTGTTCCATACAGGTTGCAATTTGTCCTGAGGGTGAACGGGAAGAGGGGGAACCAATGAGAGACTAGCTCTACGTGTTGGGACAGGCACAGGTCACTCTATTTTCCCATCAGGAAGAAGAATTAACCACAGGCTCAGTCTGCCGCCCGGAAGCAGAATAGGGCCTAAAGCAATCCTGCGCTTTTGCGGCCAGCTCCCAAGAGAGCGAGTTGAAAAATGGAGCTCAGGGGCACTGCAATTCACAAACCTGCAGACTTATAAATGATAACTCTCGTCTACAAATATATTGAGGGAAGGCAACAAAGAGGATTTGAAAGCAAGGCAGAATTGCAGGAAACAGATTTCAGGAGGCAGATTCAAATCGCCTTTAAAGCACAGGAAAAGCGGCAAAACCTCGACAATGATGCCCTTGGCCAAACAGGGCGTATGCGTTTTTTCCTGAATATATTCAGGAAAAAACGCATACGCCCTGTTTGGCCAACCAAGCAACCTGGAAAGGCAAATCAGCGCTACAAAGAAGTCTCGCTTCCCATCGGTCAAAAGGGCCATGCTGAATAAAGTGTCAAAACCAGAAATGCAGGACAGGCCACGGAGAAACGGGAGCCTTGCTATGCTGATGGGCGGGATGTAAATTGCCAACAGCCACTCCGGAGAAGTGTACGGTGTGTCCTGAAACATTTACAAAACTCAGCTTAGAGAGCATAGGGCACTTCCACTCATGGGCGTATAAATTGGGAAAACTAAAAATCAGCAAGACACAAGCACCCCAAAGTTTAGGGCTGCTCTGTTGACAAGAACCTCCACTTCGTTACACCTTAAATATCCCAGGAAAGAGAAAAATGGATAAAGAAGTTGTGGTCCTTATGTACAATGGAATATCACTCAGCCATGAAATCAACGTCATAAGGCTAGTAGCAGCATGATGAGTGGATTTAGGTACGACGATTCTAAGTCAAATAAGTCACACAGAAAAAGACACTTATCATAAGATATCACCTATAGAGGGAATGTAAAAACCGCTGCCCTTGAACTGAATTACAAAACAGAACAGAGTCACTCGGTTAGAAAATACACTATGGCTGCCTAACGGGAAAGGTGAGGTGGGGTGATGCATAAAACAAGGGTTTCAAATTAGCTCAGATACCGTTCCATGAACCCAATACGTAATAGACAAGACCTACTCCTTGCTCAGGGAACTGGACTCAACACCCCCTATTCACCGCCCAAGAGTATATCTGACTAGTAAGTATCTTAAAACCTATGTATTGATATATCTCTGTAAGTGAGTCAAGTGGGTGTAAAGCTGCATAAACACAGCAGTGAAAAGCAGCTAAACCCCATTATAAAACTCAATTAATTTTAAAAACCCGTGAAACAAAGACAGTGAAAGGGAGAGAAATTCTTACAAAATTCGTTCAGGGGCTGTGATGCCACCTGGATTGACCATATCTAGACCCGCAGCTGATTGAGACATAAGGGTGGACACTCTTGGGGCTGAGAGGTTTGGTGAGGTTGGGTGAGCAAACGCAGACGCTTTAAAGTAATACTGCGTGGTACCCATCCCATGGGTCCCAAATCTCCAGGTTCAAGGGCATCTTCCTACATCGAAAACATGCATGAGAAACCCAGAAGACGGTCCACCGAGTGATCGGGAAAGGTTTCTAAAACGCACCTCATTTCTCTTCTCCTTGTGCTCGGGTTCGCCATTCCAGCCGCTTTACTAGCAATCTCCCTCCTTGGAGAATCAGCACCTTTAACCTCCTGTTCCATACAGGTTGCAATTTGTCCTGAGGGTGAACGGGAAGACGGGGAACCAATGAGAGACTAGCTCTAGGTGTTGGGACAGGCACAGGTCACTCTATTTTCCCATCAGGAAGAAGAATTAACCACAGGCTCAGTCTGCCGCCCGGAAGCAGAATAGGGCCTAAAGCAATCCTGCGCTTTTGCGGCCAGCTCCCAAGAGAGCGAGTTGAAAAATGGAGCTCAGGGGCACTGCAATTCACAAACCTGCAGACTTATAAATGATAACTCTCGTCTACAAATATATTGAGGGAAGGCAACAAAGAGGATTTGAAAGCAAGGCAGAATTGCAGGAAACAGATTTCAGGAGGCAGATTCGAATCGCCTTTAAAGCACAGGAAAAGCGGCAAAACCTCGACAATGATGCCTTTGGCCAAAAAGGGCGTATGCGTTTTTTCCTGAATATATTCAGGAAAAAACGCATACGCCCTTTTTGGCCAACCAAGCAACCTGGAAAGGCAAATCAGCGCTACAAAGAAGTCTCGCTTCCCATCGGTCAAAAGGGCCATGCTGAATAAAGTGTCAAATCCAGAAATGCAGGACAGGCCACGGAGAAACGGGAGCCTTGCTACGCTGATGGGCGGGATGTAAATTGCCAACAGCCACTCTGGAGAAGTGTACGGTGTGTCCTGAAACATTTACAAAACTCAGCTTAGACAGCATAGGGCACTTCCACTCATGGGCGTATATATTGGGAAAACTAAAAATCAGCAAGACACAAGCACCCCAAAGTTTAGGGCTGCTCTGTTGACAAGAACCTCCACTTCGTTACACCTTAAATATCCCAGGAAAGATAAAAATGGATAAAGAAGTTGTGGTCCTTATGTACAATGGAATATCACTCAGCCATGAAATCAACGTCATAAGGCTAGTAGCAGCATGATGAGTGGATTTAGTTACGACGATTCTAAGTCAAATAAGTCACACAGAAAAAGACACTTATCATAAGATATCACCTATAGAGGGAATGTAAAAACCGCTGCCCTTGAACTGAATTACAAAACAGAACAGAGTCACACGGTTAGAAAACACACTATGGCTGCCTAACGGCAAAGGTGAGGTGGGGTGATGCATAAAACAAGGGTTTCAAATTAGCTCAGATACCGTTCCATAAACCCAATACGTAATAGACAAGACCTATTCCTTGCTCAGGGAACTGGACTCAACACCCCCTATTCACCGCCCAAGAGTATATCTGACTAGTAAGAATCTTAAAACCTATGTATTGATATCTCTCTGTAAGTGAGTCAAGTGGGTGTAAAGCTGCATAAACACAGCAGTGAAAAGCAGCTAAACCCCATTATAAAACTCAATTAATTTTAAAAACCCGTGAAACAAAGACAGTGAAAGGGAGAGAAATTCTTACAAAATTCGTTCAGGGGCTGTGATGCCACCTGGATTGACCATATCTAGACCCGCAGCTGATTGAGACATAAGGGTGGACACTCTTGGGGCTGAGAGGTTTGGTGAGGTTGGGTGAGCAAACGCAGACGCTTTAAAGTAATACTGCGTGGTACCCATCCCATGGGTCCCAAATCTCCAGGTTCAAGGGCATCTTCCTACATCGAAAACATGCATGAGAAACCCAGAAGACGGTCCACCGAGTGAACGGGAAAGGTTTCTAAAACGCACCTCATTTCTCATCTCCTTGTGCTCGGGTTCGCCATTCCAGCCGCTTTACTAGCAATCTCCCTCCTTGGAGAATCAGCACCTTTAACCTCCTGTTCCATACAGGTTGCAATTTGTCCTGAGGGTGAACGGGAAGAGGGGGAACCAATGAGAGACTAGCTCTAGGTGTTGGGACAGGCACAGGTCACTCTATTTTCCCATCAGGAAGAAGAATTAACCACAGGCTCAGTCTGCCGCCCGGAAGCAGAATAGGGCCTAAAGCAATCCTGCGCTTTTGCGGCCAGCTCCCAAGAGAGCGAGTTGAAAAATGGAGCTCAGGGGCACTGCAATTCACAAACCTGCAGACTTATAAATGATAACTCTCGTCTACAAATATATTGAGGGAAGGCAACAAAGAGGATTTGAAAGCAAGGCAGAATTGCAGGAAACAGATTTCAGGAGGCAGATTCGAATCGCCTTTAAAGCACAGGAAAAGCGGCAAAACCTCGACAATGATGCCCTTGGCCAAAAAGGGCGTATGCGTTTTTTCCTGAATATATTCAGGAAAAAACGCATACGCCCTTTTTGGCCAACCAAGCAACCTGGAAAGGCAAATCAGCGCTACAAAGAAGTCTCGCTTCCCATCGGTCAAAAGGGCCATGCTGAATAAAGTGTCAAAACCAGAAATGCAGGACAGGCCACGGAGAAACGGGAGCCTTGCTACGCTGATGGGCGGGATGTAAATTGCCAACAGCCACTCTGGAGAAGTGTACGGTGTGTCCTGAAACATTTACAAAACTCAGCTTAGAGAGCATAGGGCACTTCCACTCATGGGCGTATAAATTGGGAAAACTAAAAATCAGCAAGACACAAGCACCCCAAAGTTTAGGGCTGCTCTGTTGACAAGAACCTCCACTTCGTTACACCTTAAATATCCCAGGAAAGAGAAAAATGGATAAAGAAGTTGTGGTCCTTATGTACAATGGAATATCACTCAGCCATGAAATCAACGTCATAAGGCTAGTAGCAGCATGATGAGTGGATTTAGGTACGAAGATTCTAAGTCAAATAAGTCACACAGAAAAAGACACTTATCATAAGATATCACCTATAGAGGGAATGTAAAAACCGCTGCCCTTGAACTGAATTACAAAACAGAACAGTGTCATACGGTTAGAAAACACACTATGGCTGCCTAACGGCAAAGATGAGGTGGGGTGATGCATAAAACAAGGGTTTCAAATTAGCTCAGATACCGTTCCATAAACCCAATACGTAATAGACAAGACCTACTCCTTGCTCAGGGAACTGGACTCAACACCCCCTATTCACCGCCCAAGAGTATATCTGACTAGTAAGAATCTTAAAACCTATGTATTGATATCTCTTTGTAAGTGAGTCAAGTGGGTGTAAAGCTGCATAAACACAGCAGTGAAAAGCAGCTAAACCCCATTATAAAACTCAATTAATTTTAAAAACCCGTGAAACAAAGACAGTGAAAGGGAGAGAAATTCTTACAAAATTCGTTCAGGCGCTGTGATGCCACCTGGATTGACCATATCTAGACCCGCAGCTGATTGAGACATAAGGGTGGACACTCTTGGGGCTGAGGGGTTTGGTGAGGTTCGGTGAGCAAACGCAGACGCTTTAAAGTAATACTGCGTGGTACCCATCCCATGGGTCCCAAATCTCCAGGTTCAAGGGCATCTTCCTACATCGAAAACATGCATGAGAAACCCAGAAGACGGTCCACCGAGTGATTGGGAAAGGTTTCTAAAACGCACCTCATTTCTCGTCTCCTTGTGCTCGGGTTCGCCATTCCAGCCGCTTTACTAGCAATCTCCCTCCTTGGAGAATCAGCACCTTTAACCTCCTGTTCCATACAGGTGGCAATTTGAACTGACGGTGAACGGGAAGACGGGGAACCAATGAGAGACTAGCTCTAGGTGTTGGGACAGGCACAGGTCACTCTATTTTCCCATCAGGAAGAAGAATTAACCACAGGCTCAGTCTGCCGCCCGGAAGCAGAATAGGGCCTAAAGCAATCCTGCGCTTTTGCGGCCAGCTCCCAAGAGAGCGAGTTGAAAAATGGAGCTCGGGGGCACTGCAATTCACAAACCTGCAGACTTATAAATGATAACTCTCGTCTACAAATATATTGAGGGAAGGCAACAAAGAGGATTTGAAAGCAAGGCAGAATTGCAGGAAACAGATTTCAGGAGGCAGATTCGAATCGCCTTTAAAGCACAGGAAAAGCGGCAAAACCTCGACAATGATGCCCTTGGCCAAAAAGGGCGTATGCGTTTTTTCCTGAATATATTCAGGAAAAAACGCATACGCCCTTTTTGGCCAACCAAGCAACCTGGAAAGGCAAATCAGCGCTACAAAGAAGTCTCGCTTCCCATCGGTCAAAAGGGCCATGCTGAGTAAAGTGTCAAAACCAGAAATGCAGGACAGGCCACGGAGAAACGGGAGCCTTGCTACGCTGATGGGCGGGATGTAAATTGCCAACAGCCACTCTGGAGAAGTGTACGGTGTGTCCTGAAACATTTACAAAACTCAGCTTAGAGAGCATAGGGCACTTTCACTCATGGGCGTATAAATTGGGAAAACTAAAAATCAGCAAGACACAAGCACCCCAAAGTTTAGGGCTGCTCTGTTGACAAGAACCTCCACTTCGTTTCACCTTAAATATCCCAGGAAACAGAAAAATGGATAAAGAAGTTGTGGTCTTTATGTACAATGGAATATCACTCAGCCATGAAATCAACGTCATAAGGCTAGTAGCAGCATGATGAGTGGATTTAGGTACGACGATTCTAAGTGCAATAAGTCACACAGAAAAAGACACTTATCATAAGTTATCACCTATAGAGGGAATGTAAAAACCGCTACCCTTGAACTGAATTACAAAACAGAACGGATTCACACAGTTAGAAAACACACTATGGCTGGCTAACGGGAAAGGTGAGGTGGGGTGATGCATAAAACAAGGGTTTCAAATTAGCTCAGATACCGTTCCATAAACCCAATACGTAATAGACAAGACCTACTCCTTGCTCAGGGAACTGGACTCAACACCCCCTATTCACCGCCCAAGATTATATCTGACTAGTAAGAATCTTAAAACCTATGTATTGATATCTCTCTGTAAGTGAGTCAAGTGGGTGTAAAGCTGCATAAACACAGCAGTGAAAAGCAGCTAAACCCCATTATAAAACTCAATTAATTTTAAAAACCCGTGAAACAAAGACAGTGAAAGGGAGAGAAATTCTTACAAAATTCGTTCAGGCGCTGTGATGCCACCTGGATTGACCATATCTAGACCCGCAGCTGATTGAGACATAAGGGTGGACACTCTTGGGGCTGAGGGGTTTGGTGAGGTTCGGTGAGCAAACGCAGACGCTTTAAAGTAATACTGCGTGGTACCCATCCCATGGGTCCCAAATCTCCAGGTTCAAGGGCATCTTCCTACATCGAAAACATGCATGAGAAACCCAGAAGACGGTCCACCGAGTGATTGGGAAAGGTTTCTAAAACGCACCTCATTTCTCGTCTCCTTGTGCTCGGGTTCGCCATTCCAGCCGCTTTACTAGCAATCTCCCTCCTTGGAGAATCAGCACCTTTAACCTCCTGTTCCATACAGGTGGCAATTTGAACTGACGGTGAACGGGAAGACGGGGAACCAATGAGAGACTAGCTCTAGGTGTTGGGACAGGCACAGGTCACTCTATTTTCCCATCAGGAAGAAGAATTAACCACAGGCTCAGTCTGCCGCCCGGAAGCAGAATAGGGCCTAAAGCAATCCTGCGCTTTTGCGGCCAGCTCCCAAGAGAGCGAGTTGTAAAATGGAGCTCAGGGGCACTGCAATTCACAAACCTGCAGACTTATAAATGATAACTCTCGTCTACAAATATATTGAGGGAAGGCAACAAAGAGGATTTGAAAGCAAGGCAGAATTGCAGGAAACAGATTTCAGGAGGCAGATTCAAATCGCCTTTAAAGCACAGGAAAAGCGGCAAAACCTCGACAATGATGCCCTTGGCCAAAAAGGGCGTATGCGTTTTTTCCTGAATATATTCAGGAAAAAACGCATACGCCCTGTTTGGCCAACCAAGCAACCTGGAAAGGCAAATCAGCGCTACAAAGAAGTCTCGCTTCCCATCGGTCAAAAGGGCCATGCTGAATAAAGTGTCAAAACCAGAAATGCAGGACAGGCCACGGAGAAACGGGAGCCTTGCTACGCTGATGGGCGGGATGTAAATTGCCAACAGCCACTCTGGAGAAGTGTACGGTGTGTCCTGAAACATTTACAAAACTCAGCTTAGAGAGCATAGGGCACTTCCACTCATGGGCGTATAAATTGGGAAAACTAAAAATCAGCAAGACACAAGCACCCCAAAGTTTAGGGCTGCTCTGTTGACAAGAACCTCCACTTCGTTACACCTTAAATATCCCAGGAAAGAGAAAAATGGATAAAGAAGTTGTGGTCCTTATGTACAATGGAATATCACTCAGCCATGAAATCAACGTCATAAGGCTAGTAGCAGCATGATGAGTGGATTTAGGTACGACGATTCTAAGTCAAATAAGTCACACAGAAAAAGACACTTATCATAAGATATCACCTATAGAGGGAATGTAAAAACCGCTGCCCTTGAACTGAATTACAAAACAGAACAGAGTCACTCGGTTAGAAAACACACTATGGCTGCCTAACGGGAAAGGTGAGGTGGGGTGATGCATAAAACAAGGGTTTCAAATTAGCTCAGATACCGTTCCATGAACCCAATACGTAATAGACAAGACCTACTCCTTGCTCAGGGAACTGGACTCAACACCCCCTATTCACCGCCCAAGAGTATATCTGACTAGTAAGAATCTTAAAACCTATGTATTGATATCTCTCTGTAAGTGAGTCAAGTGGGTGTAAAGCTGCATAAACACAGCAGTGAAAAGCAGCTAAACCCCATTATAAAACTCAATTAATTTTAAAAACCCGTGAAACAAAGACAGTGAAAGGGAGAGAAATTCTTACAAAATTCGTTCAGGGGCTGTGATGCCACCTGGATTGACCGTATCTAGACCCGCAGCTAATTGAGACATAAGGGTGGACACTCTTGGGGCTGAGAGGTTTGGTGAGGTTGGGTGAGCAAACGCAGACGCTTTAAAGTAATACTGCGTGGTACCCATCCCATGGGTCCCAAATCTCCAGGTTCAAGGGCATCTTCCTACATCGAAAACATGCATGAGAAACCCAGAAGACGGTCCACCGAGTGATCGGGAAAGGTTTCTAAAACGCACCTCATTTCTCATCTCCTTGTGCTCGGGTTCACCATTCCAGCCGCTTTACTAGCAATCTCCCTCCTTGGAGAATCAGCACCTTTAACCTCCTGTTCCATACAGGTTGCAATTTGTCCTGAGGGTGAACGGGAAGACGGGGAACCAATGAGAGACTAGCTCTAGGTTTTGGGACAGGCACAGGTCACTCTATTTTCCCATCAGGAAGAAGAATTAACCACAGGCTCAGTCTGCCGCCCGGAAGCAGAATAGGGCCTAAAGCAATCCTGCGCTTTTGCGGCCAGCTCCCAAGAGAGCGAGTTGAAAAATGGAGCTCAGGGGCACTGCAATTCACAAACCTGCAGACTTATAAATGATAACTCTCGTCTACAAATATATTGAGGGAAGGCAACAAAGAGGATTTGAAAGCAAGGCAGAATTGCAGGAAACAGATTTCAGGAGGCAGATTCAAATCGCCTTTAAAGCACAGGAAAAGCGGCAAAACCTCGACAATGATGCCCTTGGCCAAAAAGGGCGTATGCGTTTTTTCCTGAATATATTCAGGAAAAAACGCATACGCCCTGTTTGGCCAACCAAGCAACCTGGAAAGGCAAATCAGCGCTACAAAGAAGTCTCGCTTCCCATCGGTCAAAAGGGCCATGCTGAATAAAGTGTCAAAACCAGAAATGCAGGACAGGCCACGGAGAAACGGGAGCCTTGCTACGCTGATGGGCGGGATGTAAATTGCCAACAGCCACTCTGGAGAAGTGTACGGTGTGTCCTGAAACATTTACAAAACTCAGCTTAGAGAGCATAGGGCACTTCCACTCATGGGCGTATAAATTGGGAAAACTAAAAATCAGCAAGACACAAGCACCCCAAAGTTTAGGGCTGCTCTGTTGACAAGAACCTCCACTTCGTTACACCTTAAATATCCCAGGAAAGAGAAAAATGGATAAAGAAGTTGTGGTCCTTATGTACAATGGAATATCACTCAGCCATGAAATCAACGTCATAAGGCTAGTAGCAGCATGATGAGTGGATTTAGGTACGACGATTCTAAGTCAAATAAGTCACACAGAAAAAGACACTTATCATAAGATATCACCTATAGAGGGAATGTAAAAACCGCTGCCCTTGAACTGAATTACAAAACAGAACAGAGTCACTCGGTTAGAAAACACACTATGGCTGCCTAACGGGAAAGGTGAGGTGGGGTGATGCATAAAACAAGGGTTTCAAATTAGCTCAGATACCGTTCCATGAACCCAATACGTAATAGACAAGACCTACTCCTTGCTCAGGGAACTGGACTCAACACCCCCTATTCACCGCCCAAGAGTATATCTGACTAGTAAGAATCTTAAAACCTATGTATTGATATCTCTCTGTAAGTGAGTCAAGTGGGTGTAAAGCTGCATAAACACAGCAGTGAAAAGCAGCTAAACCCCATTATAAAACTCAATTAATTTTAAAAACCCGTGAAACAAAGACAGTGAAAGGGAGAGAAATTCTTACAAAATTCGTTCAGGGGCTGTGATGCCACCTGGATTGACCGTATCTAGACCCGCAGCTAATTGAGACATAAGGGTGGACACTCTTGGGGCTGAGAGGTTTGGTGAGGTTGGGTGAGCAAACGCAGACGCTTTAAAGTAATACTGCGTGGTACCCATCCCATGGGTCCCAAATCTCCAGGTTCAAGGGCATCTTCCTACATCGAAAACATGCATGAGAAACCCAGAAGACGGTCCACCGAGTGATCGGGAAAGGTTTCTAAAACGCACCTCATTTCTCATCTCCTTGTGCTCGGGTTCACCATTCCAGCCGCTTTACTAGCAATCTCCCTCCTTGGAGAATCAGCACCTTTAACCTCCTGTTCCATACAGGTTGCAATTTGTCCTGAGGGTGAACGGGAAGACGGGGAACCAATGAGAGACTAGCTCTAGGTTTTGGGACAGGCACAGGTCACTCTATTTTCCCATCAGGAAGAAGAATTAACCACAGGCTCAGTCTGCCGCCCGGAAGCAGAATAGGGCCTAAAGCAATCCTGCGCTTTTGCGGCCAGCTCCCAAGAGAGCGAGTTGAAAAATGGAGCTCAGGGGCACTGCAATTCACAAACCTGCAGACTTATAAATGATAACTCTCGTCTACAAATATATTGAGGGAAGGCAACAAAGAGGATTTGAAAGCAAGGCAGAATTGCAGGAAACAGATTTCAGGAGGCAGATTCGAATCGCCTTTAAAGCACAGGAAAAGCGGCAAAACCTCGAAAATGATGCCTTTGGCCAAAAAGGGCGTATGCGTTTTTTCCTGAATATATTCAGGAAAAAACGCATACGCCCTTTTTGGCCAACCAAGCAACCTGGAAAGGCAAATCAGCGCTACAAAGAAGTCTCGCTTCCCATCGGTCAAAAGGGCCATGCTGAATAAAGTGTCAAATCCAGAAATGCAGGACAGGCCACGGAGAAACGGGAGCCTTGCTACGCTGATGGGCGGGATGTAAATTGCCAACAGCCACTCTGGAGAAGTGTACGGTGTGTCCTGAAACATTTACAAAACTCAGCTTAGAGAGCATAGGGCACTTCCACTCATGGGCGTATATATTGGGAAAACTAAAAATCAGCAAGACACAAGCACCCCAAAGTTTAGGGCTGCTCTGTTGACAAGAACCTCCACTTCGTTACACCTTAAATATCCCAGGAAAGATAAAAATGGATAAAGAAGTTGTGGTCCTTATGTACAATGGAATATCACTCAGCCATGAAATCAACGTCATAAGGCTAGTAGCAGCATGATGAGTGGATTTAGTTACGACGATTCTAAGTCAAATAAGTCACACAGAAAAAGACACTTATCATAAGATATCACCTATAGAGGGAATGTAAAAACCGCTGCCCTTGAACTGAATTACAAAACAGAACAGAGTCACACGGTTAGAAAACACACTATGGCTGCCTAACGGCAAAGGTGAGGTGGGGTGATGCATAAAACAAGGGTTTCAAATTAGCTCAGATACCGTTCCATAAACCCAATACGTAATAGACAAGACCTATTCCTTGCTCAGGGAACTGGACTCAACATCCCCTATTCACCGCCCAAGAGTATATCTGACTAGTAAGAATCTTAAAACCTATGTATTGATATCTCTCTGTAAGTGAGTCAAGTGGGTGTAAAGCTGCATAAACACAGCAGTGAAAAGCAGCTAAACCCCATTATAAAACTCAATTAATTTTAAAAACCCGTGAAACAAAGACAGTGAAAGGGAGAGAAATTCTTACAAAATTCGTTCAGGGGCTGTGATGCCACCTGGATTGACCATATCTAGACCCGCAGCTGATTGAGACATAAGGGTGGACACTCTTGGGGCTGAGAGGTTTGGTGAGGTTGGGTGAGCAAACGCAGACGCTTTAAAGTAATACTGCGTGGTACCCATCCCATGGGTCCCAAATCTCCAGGTTCAAGGGCATCTTCCTACATCGAAAACATGCATGAGAAACCCAGAAGACGGTCCACCGAGTGAACGGGAAAGGTTTCTAAAACGCACCTCATTTCTCATCTCCTTGTGCTCGGGTTCGCCATTCCAGCCGCTTTACTAGCAATCTCCCTCCTTGGAGAATCAGCACCTTTAACCTCCTGTTCCATACAGGTTGCAATTTGTCCTGAGGGTGAACGGGAAGAGGGGGAACCAATGAGAGACTAGCTCTAGGTGTTGGGACAGGCACAGGTCACTCTATTTTCCCATCAGGAAGAAGAATTAACCACAGGCTCAGTCTGCCGCCCGGAAGCAGAATAGGGCCTAAAGCAATCCTGCGCTTTTGCGGCCAGCTCCCAAGAGAGCGAGTTGAAAAATGGAGCTCAGGGGCACTGCAATTCACAAACCTGCAGACTTATAAATGATAACTCTCGTCTACAAATATATTGAGGGAAGGCAACAAAGAGGATTTGAAAGCAAGGCAGAATTGCAGGAAACAGATTTCAGGAGGCAGATTCGAATCGCCTTTAAAGCACAGGAAAAGCGGCAAAACCTCGACAATGATGCCCTTGGCCAAAAAGGGCGTATGCGTTTTTTCCTGAATATATTCAGGAAAAAACGCATACGCCCTTTTTGGCCAACCAAGCAACCTGGAAAGGCAAATCAGCGCTACAAAGAAGTCTCGCTTCCCATCGGTCAAAAGGGCCATGCTGAATAAAGTGTCAAAACCAGAAATGCAGGACAGGCCACGGAGAAACGGGAGCCTTGCTACGCTGATGGGCGGGATGTAAATTGCCAACAGCCACTCTGGAGAAGTGTACGGTGTGTCCTGAAACATTTACAAAACTCAGCTTAGAGAGCATAGGGCACTTCCACTCATGGGCGTATAAATTGGGAAAACTAAAAATCAGCAAGACACAAGCACCCCAAAGTTTAGGGCTGCTCTGTTGACAAGAACCTCCACTTCGTTACACCTTAAATATCCCAGGAAAGAGAAAAATGGATAAAGAAGTTGTGGTCTTTATGTACAATGGAATATCACTCAGCCATGAAATCAACGTCATAAGGCTAGTAGCAGCATGATGAGTGGATTTAGGTACGACGATTCTAAGTGCAATAAGTCACACAGAAAAAGACACTTATCATAAGTTATCACCTATAGAGGGAATGTAAAAACCGCTACCCTTGAACTGAATTACAAAACAGAACGGATTCACACAGTTAGAAAACACACTATGGCTGGCTAACGGGAAAGGTGAGGTGGGGTGATGCATAAAACAAGGGTTTCAAATTAGCTCAGATACCGTTCCATAAACCCAATACGTAATAGACAAGACCTACTCCTTGCTCAGGGAACTGGACTCAACACCCCCTATTCACCGCCCAAGATTATATCTGACTAGTAAGAATCTTAAAACCTATGTATTGATATCTCTCTGTAAGTGAGTCAAGTGGGTGTAAAGCTGCATAAACACAGCAGTGAAAAGCAGCTAAACCCCATTATAAAACTCAATTAATTTTAAAAACCCGTGAAACAAAGACAGTGAAAGGGAGAGAAATTCTTACAAAATTCGTTCAGGCGCTGTGATGCCACCTGGATTGACCATATCTAGACCCGCAGCTGATTGAGACATAAGGGTGGACACTCTTGGGGCTGAGGGGTTTGGTGAGGTTCGGTGAGCAAACGCAGACGCTTTAAAGTAATACTGCGTGGTACCCATCCCATGGGTCCCAAATCTCCAGGTTCAAGGGCATCTTCCTACATCGAAAACATGCATGAGAAACCCAGAAGACGGTCCACCGAGTGATTGGGAAAGGTTTCTAAAACGCACCTCATTTCTCGTCTCCTTGTGCTCGGGTTCGCCATTCCAGCCGCTTTACTAGCAATCTCCCTCCTTGGAGAATCAGCACCTTTAACCTCCTGTTCCATACAGGTGGCAATTTGAACTGACGGTGAACGGGAAGACGGGGAACCAATGAGAGACTAGCTCTAGGTGTTGGGACAGGCACAGGTCACTCTATTTTCCCATCAGGAAGAAGAATTAACCACAGGCTCAGTCTGCCGCCCGGAAGCAGAATAGGGCCTAAAGCAATCCTGCGCTTTTGCGGCCAGCTCCCAAGAGAGCGAGTTGAAAAATGGAGCTCAGGGGCACTGCAATTCACAAACCTGCAGACTTATAAATGATAACTCTCGTCTACAAATATATTGAGGGAAGGCAACAAAGAGGATTTGAAAGCAAGGCAGAATTGCAGGAAACAGATTTCAGGAGGAATATTCGAATCGCCTTTAAAGCACAGGAAAAGTGGCAAAACCTCGACAATGATGCCCTTGGCCAAAAAGGGCGTATGCGTTTTTTCCTGAATATATTCAGGAAAAAACGCATACGCCCTTTTTGGCCAACCAAGCAACCTGGAAAGGCAAATCAGCGCTACAAAGAAGTCTCGCTTCCCATCGGTCAAAAGGGCCATGCTGAATAAAGTGTCAAAACCAGAAATGCAGGACAGGCCACGGAGAAACGGGAGCCTTGCTACGCTGATGGGCGGGATGAAAATTGCCAACAGCCACTCTGGAGAAGTGTACGGTGTGTCCTGAAACATTTACAAAACTCAGCTTAGAGAGCATAGGGCACTTACACTCATGGGCGTATACATTGGGAAAACTAAAAATCAGCAAGACACAAGCACCCCAAAGTTTAGGGCTGCTCTGTTGACAAGAACCTCCACTTCGTTACACCTTAAATATCCCAGGAAAGAGAAAAATGGATAAAGAAGTTGTGGTCCTTATGTACAATGGAATATCACTCAGCCATGAAATCAACGTCATAAGGCTAGTAGCAGCATGATGAGTGGATTTAGGTACGACGATTCTAAGTGCAATAAGTCACACAGAAAAAGACACTTATCATAAGATATCACCTATAGAGGGAATGTAAAAACTGCTACCCTTGAACTGAATTACAAAACAGAACAGATTCACACGGTTAGAAAACACACTATGGCTGGCTAACGGGAAAGGTGAGGTGGGGTGATGCATAAAACAAGGGTTTCAAATTAGCTCAGATACCGTTCCATAAACCCAATACGTAATAGACAAGACCTACTCCTTGCTCAGGGAACTGGACTCAACACCCCCTATTCACCGCCCAAGATTATATCTGACTAGTAAGAATCTTAAAACCTATGTATTGATATCTCTCTGTAAGTGAGTCAAGTGGGTGTAAAGCTGCATAAACACAGCAGTGAAAAGCAGCTAAACCCCATCATAAAACTCAATTAATTTTAAAAACCCGTGAAACAAAGACAGTGAAAGGGAGAGAAATTCTTACAAAATTCGTTCAGGCGCTGTGATGCCACCTGGAATGACCATATCTAGACCCGCAGCTGATTGAGACATAAGGGTGGACACTCTTGGGGCTGAGGGGTTTGGTGAGGTTCGGTGAGCAAACGCAGACGCTTTAAAGTAATACTGCGTGGTACCCATCCCATGGGTCCCAAATCTCCAGGTTCAAGGGCATCTTCCTACATCGAAAACATGCATGAGAAACCCAGAAGACGGTCCACCGAGTGATTGGGAAAGGTTTCTAAAACGCACCTCATTTCTCGTCTCCTTGTGCTCGGGTTCACCATTCCAGCCGCTTTACTAGCAATCTCCCTCCTTGGAGAATCAGCACCTTTAACCTCCTGTTCCATACAGGTGGCAATTTGAACTGAGGGTGAACGGGAAGACGGGGAACCAATGAGAGACTAGCTCTAGGTGTTGGGACAGGCACAGGTCACTCTATTTTCCCATCAGGAAGAAGAATTAACCACAGGCTCAGTCTGCCGCCCGGAAGCAGAATAGGGCCTAAAGCAATCCTGCGCTTTTGCGGCCAGCTCCCAAGAGAGCGAGTTGAAAAATGGAGCTCGGGGGCACTGCAATTCACAAACCTGCAGACTTATAAATGATAACTCTCGTCTACAAATATATTGAGGGAAGGCAACAAAGAGGATTTGAAAGCAAGGCAGAATTGCAGGAAACAGATTTCAGGAGGCAGATTCGAATCGCCTTTAAAGCACAGGAAAAGCGGCAAAACCTCGACAATGATGCCCTTGGCCAAAAAGGGCGTATGCGTTTTTTCCTGAATATATTCAGGAAAAAACGCATACGCCCTTTTTGGCCAACCAAGCAACCTGGAAAGGCAAATCAGCGCTACAAAGAAGTCTCGCTTCCCATCGGTCAAAAGGGCCATGCTGAGTAAAGTGTCAAAACCAGAAATGCAGGACACGCCACAGAGAAACGGGAGCCTTGCTACGCTGATGGGCGGGATGTAAATTGCCAACAGCCACTCTGGAGAAGTGTACGGTGTGTCCTGAAACATTTACAAAACTCAGCTTAGAGAGCATAGGGCACTTCAACTCATGGGCGTATAAATTGGGAAAACTAAAAATCAGCAAGACACAAGCACCCCAAAGTTTAGGGCTGCTCTGTTGACAAGAACCTCCACTTCGTTACACCTTAAATATCCCAGGAAAGAGAAAAATGGATAAAGAAGTTGTGGTCCTTATGTACAATGGAATATCACTCAGCCATGAAATCAACGTCATAAGGCTAGTAGCAGCATGATGAGTGGATTTAGGTACGACGATTCTAAGTCAAATAAGTCACACAGAAAAAGACACTTATCATAAGATATCACCTATAGAGGGAATGTAAAAACCGCTGCCCTTGAACTGAATTACAAAACAGAACAGAGTCATACGGTTAGAAAACACACTATGGCTGCCTAACGGGAAAGGTGAGGTGGGGTGATGCATAAAACAAGGGTTTCAAATTAGCTCAGATACCGTTCCATAAACCCAATATGTAATAGACAAGACCTACTCCTTGCTCAGGGAACTGGACTCAACACCCCCTATTCACCGCCCAAGATTATATCTGACTAGTAAGAATCTTAAAACCTATGTATTGATATCTCTCTGTAAGTGAGTCAAGTGGGTGTAAAGCTGCATAAACACAGCAGTGAAAAGCAGCTAAACCCCATTATAAAACTCAATTAATTTTAAAAACCCGTGAAACAAAGACAGTGAAAGGGAGAGAAATTCTTACAAAATTCGTTCAGGCGCTGTGATGCCACCTGGATTGACCATATCTAGACCCGCAGCTGATTGAGACATAAGGGTGGACACTCTTGGGGCTGAGGGGTTTGGTGAGGTTCGGTGAGCAAACGCAGACGCTTTAAAGTAATACTGCGTGGTACCCATCCCATGGGTCCCAAATCTCCAGGTTCAAGGGCATCTTCCTACATCGAAAACATGCATGAGAAACCCAGAAGACGGTCCACCGAGTGATTGGGAAAGGTTTCTAAAACGCACCTCATTTCTCGTCTCCTTGTGCTCGGGTTCGCCATTCCAGCCGCTTTACTAGCAATCTCCCTCCTTGGAGAATCAGCACCTTTAACCTCCTGTTCCATACAGGTGGCAATTTGAACTGACGGTGAACGGGAAGACGGGGAACCAATGAGAGACTAGCTCTAGGTGTTGGGACAGGCACAGGTCACTCTATTTTCCCATCAGGAAGAAGAATTAACCACAGGCTCAGTCTGCCGCCCGGAAGCAGAATAGGGCCTAAAGCAATCCTGCGCTTTTGCGGCCAGCTCCCAAGAGAGCGAGTTGAAAAATGGAGCTCAGGGGCACTGCAATTCACAAACCTGCAGACTTATAAATGATAACTCTCGTCTACAAATATATTGAGGGAAGGCAACAAAGAGGATTTGAAAGCAAGGCAGAATTGCAGGAAACAGATTTCAGGAGGCAGATTCAAATCGCCTTTAAAGCACAGGAAAAGCGGCAAAACCTCGACAATGATGCCCTTGGCCAAAAAGGGCGTATGCGTTTTTTCCTGAATATATTCAGGAAAAAACGCATACGCCCTGTTTGGCCAACCAAGCAACCTGGAAAGGCAAATCAGCGCTACAAAGAAGTCTCGCTTCCCATCGGTCAAAAGGGCCATGCTGAATAAAGTGTCAAAACCAGAAATGCAGGACAGGCCACGGAGAAACGGGAGCCTTGCTACGCTGATGGGCGGGATGTAAATTGCCAACAGCCACTCTGGAGAAGTGTACGGTGTGTCCTGAAACATTTACAAAACTCAGCTTAGAGAGCATAGGGCACTTCCACTCATGGGCGTATAAATTGGGAAAACTAAAAATCAGCAAGACACAAGCACCCCAAAGTTTAGGGCTGCTCTGTTGACAAGAACCTCCACTTCGTTACACCTTAAATATCCCAGGAAAGAGAAAAATGGATAAAGAAGTTGTGGTCCTTATGTACAATGGAATATCACTCAGCCATGAAATCAACGTCATAAGGCTAGTAGCAGCATGATGAGTGGATTTAGGTACGACGATTCTAAGTCAAATAAGTCACACAGAAAAAGACACTTATCATAAGATATCACCTATAGAGGGAATGTAAAAACCGCTGCCCTTGAACTGAATTACAAAACAGAACAGAGTCACTCGGTTAGAAAACACACTATGGCTGCCTAACGGGAAAGGTGAGGTGGGGTGATGCATAAAACAAGGGTTTCAAATTAGCTCAGATACCGTTCCATGAACCCAATACGTAATAGACAAGACCTACTCCTTGCTCAGGGAACTGGACTCAACACCCCCTATTCACCGCCCAAGAGTATATCTGACTAGTAAGAATCTTAAAACCTATGTATTGATATCTCTCTGTAAGTGAGTCAAGTGGGTGTAAAGCTGCATAAACACAGCAGTGAAAAGCAGCTAAACCCCATTATAAAACTCAATTAATTTTAAAAACCCGTGAAACAAAGACAGTGAAAGGGAGAGAAATTCTTACAAAATTCGTTCAGGGGCTGTGATGCCACCTGGATTGACCGTATCTAGACCCGCAGCTAATTGAGACATAAGGGTGGACACTCTTGGGGCTGAGAGGTTTGGTGAGGTTGGGTGAGCAAACGCAGACGCTTTAAAGTAATACTGCGTGGTACCCATCCCATGGGTCCCAAATCTCCAGGTTCAAGGGCATCTTCCTACATCGAAAACATGCATGAGAAACCCAGAAGACGGTCCACCGAGTGATCGGGAAAGGTTTCTAAAACGCACCTCATTTCTCATCTCCTTGTGCTCGGGTTCGCCATTCCAGCCGCTTTACTAGCAATCTCCCTCCTTGGAGAATCAGCACCTTTAACCTCCTGTTCCATACAGGTTGCAATTTGTCCTGAGGGTGAACGGGAAGACGGGGAACCAATGAGAGACTAGCTCTAGGTTTTGGGACAGGCACAGGTCACTCTATTTTCCCATCAGGAAGAAGAATTAACCACAGGCTCAGTCTGCCGCCCGGAAGCAGAATAGGGCCTAAAGCAATCCTGCGCTTTTGCGGCCAGCTCCCAAGAGAGCGAGTTGAAAAATGGAGCTCAGGGGCACTGCAATTCACAAACCTGCAGACTTATAAATGATAACTCTCGTCTACAAATATATTGAGGGAAGGCAACAAAGAGGATTTGAAAGCAAGGCAGAATTGCAGGAAACAGATTTCAGGAGGCAGATTCGAATCGCCTTTAAAGCACAGGAAAAGCGGCAAAACCTCGACAATGATGCCTTTGGCCAAAAAGGGCGTATGCGTTTTTTCCTGAATATATTCAGGAAAAAACGCATACGCCCTTTTTGGCCAACCAAGCAACCTGGAAAGGCAAATCAGCGCTACAAAGAAGTCTCGCTTCCCATCGGTCAAAAGGGCCATGCTGAATAAAGTGTCAAATCCAGAAATGCAGGACAGGCCACGGAGAAACGGGAGCCTTGCTACGCTGATGGGCGGGATGTAAATTGCCAACAGCCACTCTGGAGAAGTGTACGGTGTGTCCTGAAACATTTACAAAACTCAGCTTAGAGAGCATAGGGCACTTCCACTCATGGGCGTATATATTGGGAAAACTAAAAATCAGCAAGACACAAGCACCCCAAAGTTTAGGGCTGCTCTGTTGACAAGAACCTCCACTTCGTTACACCTTAAATATCCCAGGAAAGATAAAAATGGATAAAGAAGTTGTGGTCCTTATGTACAATGGAATATCACTCAGCCATGAAATCAACGTCATAAGGCTAGTAGCAGCATGATGAGTGGATTTAGTTACGACGATTCTAAGTCAAATAAGTCACACAGAAAAAGACACTTATCATAAGATATCACCTATAGAGGGAATGTAAAAACCGCTGCCCTTGAACTGAATTACAAAACAGAACAGAGTCACACGGTTAGAAAACACACTATGGCTGCCTAACGGCAAAGGTGAGGTGGGGTGATGCATAAAACAAGGGTTTCAAATTAGCTCAGATACCGTTCCATAAACCCAATACGTAATAGACAAGACCTATTCCTTGCTCAGGGAACTGGACTCAACATCCCCTATTCACCGCCCAAGAGTATATCTGACTAGTAAGAATCTTAAAACCTATGTATTGATATCTCTCTGTAAGTGAGTCAAGTGGGTGTAAAGCTGCATAAACACAGCAGTGAAAAGCAGCTAAACCCCATTATAAAACTCAATTAATTTTAAAAACCCGTGAAACAAAGACAGTGAAAGGGAGAGAAATTCTTACAAAATTCGTTCAGGGGCTGTGATGCCACCTGGATTGACCATATCTAGACCCGCAGCTGATTGAGACATAAGGGTGGACACTCTTGGGGCTGAGAGGTTTGGTGAGGTTGGGTGAGCAAACGCAGACGCTTTAAAGTAATACTGCGTGGTACCCATCCCATGGGTCCCAAATCTCCAGGTTCAAGGGCATCTTCCTACATCGAAAACATGCATGAGAAACCCAGAAGACGGTCCACCGAGTGAACGGGAAAGGTTTCTAAAACGCACCTCATTTCTCATCTCCTTGTGCTCGGGTTCGCCATTCCAGCCGCTTTACTAGCAATCTCCCTCCTTGGAGAATCAGCACCTTTAACCTCCTGTTCCATACAGGTTGCAATTTGTCCTGAGGGTGAACGGGAAGAGGGGGAACCAATGAGAGACTAGCTCTAGGTGTTGGGACAGGCACAGGTCACTCTATTTTCCCATCAGGAAGAAGAATTAACCACAGGCTCAGTCTGCCGCCCGGAAGCAGAATAGGGCCTAAAGCAATCCTGCGCTTTTGCGGCCAGCTCCCAAGAGAGCGAGTTGAAAAATGGAGCTCAGGGGCACTGCAATTCACAAACCTGCAGACTTATAAATGATAACTCTCGTCTACAAATATATTGAGGGAAGGCAACAAAGAGGATTTGAAAGCAAGGCAGAATTGCAGGAAACAGATTTCAGGAGGAATATTCGAATCGCCTTTAAAGCACAGGAAAAGTGGCAAAACCTCGACAATGATGCCCTTGGCCAAAAAGGGCGTATGCGTTTTTTCCTGAATATATTCAGGAAAAAACGCATACGCCCTTTTTGGCCAACCAAGCAACCTGGAAAGGCAAATCAGCGCTACAAAGAAGTCTCGCTTCCCATCGGTCAAAAGGGCCATGCTGAATAAAGTGTCAAAACCAGAAATGCAGGACAGGCCACGGAGAAACGGGAGCCTTGCTACGCTGATGGGCGGGATGTAAATTGCCAACAGCCACTCTGGAGAAGTGTACGGTGTGTCCTGAAACATTTACAAAACTCAGCTTAGAGAGCATAGGGCACTTACACTCATGGGCGTATACATTGGGAAAACTAAAAATCAGCAAGACACAAGCACCCCAAAGTTTAGGGCTGCTCTGTTGACAAGAACCTCCACTTCGTTACACCTTAAATATCCCAGGAAAGAGAAAAATGGATAAAGAAGTTGTGGTCCTTATGTACAATGGAATATCACTCAGCCATGAAATCAACGTCATAAGGCTAGTAGCAGCATGATGAGTGGATTTAGGTACGACGATTCTAAGTGCAATAAGTCACACAGAAAAAGACACTTATCATAAGATATCACCTATAGAGGGAATGTAAAAACTGCTACCCTTGAACTGAATTACAAAACAGAACAGATTCACACGGTTAGAAAACACACTATGGCTGGCTAACGGGAAAGGTGAGGTGGGGTGATGCATAAAACAAGGGTTTCAAATTAGCTCAGATACCGTTCCATAAACCCAATACGTAATAGACAAGACCTACTCCTTGCTCAGGGAACTGGACTCAACACCCCCTATTCACCGCCCAAGATTATATCTGACTAGTAAGAATCTTAAAACCTATGTATTGATATCTCTCTGTAAGTGAGTCAAGTGGGTGTAAAGCTGCATAAACACAGCAGTGAAAAGCAGCTAAACCCCATCATAAAACTCAATTAATTTTAAAAACCCGTGAAACAAAGACAGTGAAAGGGAGAGAAATTCTTACAAAATTCGTTCAGGCGCTGTGATGCCACCTGGAATGACCATATCTAGACCCGCAGCTGATTGAGACATAAGGGTGGACACTCTTGGGGCTGAGGGGTTTGGTGAGGTTCGGTGAGCAAACGCAGACGCTTTAAAGTAATACTGCGTGGTACCCATCCCATGGGTCCCAAATCTCCAGGTTCAAGGGCATCTTCCTACATCGAAAACATGCATGAGAAACCCAGAAGACGGTCCACCGAGTGATTGGGAAAGGTTTCTAAAACGCACCTCATTTCTCGTCTCCTTGTGCTCGGGTTCACCATTCCAGCCGCTTTACTAGCAATCTCCCTCCTTGGAGAATCAGCACCTTTAACCTCCTGTTCCATACAGGTGGCAATTTGAACTGAGGGTGAACGGGAAGACGGGGAACCAATGAGAGACTAGCTCTAGGTGTTGGGACAGGCACAGGTCACTCTATTTTCCCATCAGGAAGAAGAATTAACCACAGGCTCAGTCTGCCGCCCGGAAGCAGAATAGGGCCTAAAGCAATCCTGCGCTTTTGCGGCCAGCTCCCAAGAGAGCGAGTTGAAAAATGGAGCTCGGGGGCACTGCAATTCACAAACCTGCAGACTTATAAATGATAACTCTCGTCTACAAATATATTGAGGGAAGGCAACAAAGAGGATTTGAAAGCAAGGCAGAATTGCAGGAAACAGATTTCAGGAGGCAGATTCGAATCGCCTTTAAAGCACAGGAAAAGCGGCAAAACCTCGACAATGATGCCCTTGGCCAAAAAGGGCGTATGCGTTTTTTCCTGAATATATTCAGGAAAAAACGCATACGCCCTTTTTGGCCAACCAAGCAACCTGGAAAGGCAAATCAGCGCTACAAAGAAGTCTCGCTTCCCATCGGTCAAAAGGGCCATGCTGAGTAAAGTGTCAAAACCAGAAATGCAGGACAGGCCACGGAGAAACGGGAGCCTTGCTACGCTGATGGGCGGGATGTAAATTGCCAACAACCACTCTGGAGAAGTGTACGGTGTGTCCTGAAACATTTACAAAACTCAGCTTAGAGAGCATAGGGCACTTCCACTCATGGGCGTAAAAATTGGGAAAACTAAAAATCAGCAAGACACAAGCACCCCAAAGATTAGGACTGCTCTGTTGACAAGAACCTCCACTTCGTTACACCTTAAATATCCCAGGAAAGAGAAAAATGGATAAAGAAGTTGTGGTCCTTATGTACAATGGAATATCACTCAGCCATGAAATCAACGTCATAAGGCTAGTAGCAGCATGATGAGTGGATTTAGGTACGACGATTCTAAGTCAAATAAGTCACACAGAAAAAGACACTTATCATAAGATATCACCTATAGAGGGAATGTAAAAACCGCTGCCCTTGAACTGAATTACAAAACAGACCAGAGTCACACGGTTAGAAAACACACTATGGCTGCCTAACGGGAAAGGTGAGGTGGGGTGATGCATAAAACCAGGGTTTCAAATTAGCTCAGATACCGTTCCATAAACCCAATATGTAATAGACAAGACCTACTCCTTGCTCAGGGAACTGGACTCAACACCCCCTATTCACCGCCCAAGAATATATCTGACTAGTAAGAATCTTAAAACTTATGTATTGATATCTCTCTGTAAGTGAGTCAAGTGGGTGTAAAGCTGCATAAACACAGCAGTGAAAAGCAGCTAAACCCCATTATAAAACTCAATTAATTTTAAAAACCCGTGAAACAAAGACAGTGAAAGAGAGAGAAATTCTTACAAAATTCGTTCAGGGGCTGTGATGCCACCTGGATTGACCATATCTAGACCCGCAGCTGATTGAGACATAAGGGTGGACACTCTTGGGGCTGAGAGGTTTGGTGAGGTTGGGTGAGCAAACGCAGACGCTTTAAAGTAATACTGCGTGGTACCCAGCCCATGGGTCCCAAATCTCCAGGTTCAAGGGCATCTTCCTACATCGAAAACATGCATGAGAAACCCAGAAGATGGTCCACCGAGTGATCGGGAAAGGTTTCTAAAACGCACCTCATTTCTCATCTCCTTGTGCTCGGGTTCGCCATTCCAGCCGCTTTACTAGCAATCTCCCTTCTTGGAGAATCAGCACCTTTAACCTCCTGTTCCATACAGGTTGCAATTTGTCCTGAGGGTGAACGGGAAGAGGGGGAACCAATGAGAGACTAGCTCTAGGTGTTGGGACAGGCACAGGTCACTCTATTTTCCCATCAGGAAGAAGAATTAACCACAGGCTCAGTCTGCCGCCCGGAAGCAGAATAGGGCCTAAAGCAATCCTGCGCTTTTGCGGCCAGCTCCCAAGAGAGCGAGTTGAAAAATGGAGCTCAGGGACACTGCAATTCACAAACCTGCAGACTTATAAATGATAACTCTCGTCTACAAATATATTGAGGGAAGGCAACAAAGAGGATTTGAAAGCAAGGCAGAATTGCAGGAAACAGATTTCAGGAGGCAGACTCGAATCGCCTTTAAAGCACAGGAAAAGCGGCAAAACCTCGACAATGATGCCCTTGGCCAAAAAGGGCGTATGCGTTTTTTCCTGAATATATTCAGGAAAAAACGCATACGCCCTTTTTGGCCAACCAAGCAACCTGGAAAGGCAAATCAGCGCTACAAAGAAGTCTCGCTTCCCATCGGTCAAAAGGGCCATGCTGAGTAAAGTGTCAAAACCAGAAATGCAGGACAGGCCACGGAGAAACGGGAGCCTTGCTACGCTGATGGGCGGGATGTAAATTGCCAACAGCCACTCTGGAGAAGTGTACGGTGTGTCCTGAAACATTTACAAAACTCAGCTTAGAGAGCATAGGGCACTTCCACTCATGGGCGTATAAATTGGGAAAACTAAAAATCAGCAAGACACAAGCACCCCAAAGTTTAGGGCTGCTCTGTTGACAAGAACCTCCACTTCGTTACACCTTAAATATCCCAGGAAAGAGAAAAATGGATAAAGAAGTTGTGGTCCTTATGTACAATGGAATATCACTCAGCCATGAAATCAACGTCATAAGGCTAGTAGCAGCATGATGAGTGGATTTAGGTACGACGATTCTAAGTCAAATAAGTCACACAGAAAAAGACACTTATCATAAGATATCACCTATAGAGGGAATGTAAAAACCGCTGCCCTTGAACTGAATTACAAAACAGAACAGAGTCATACGGTTAGAAAACACACTATGGCTGCCTAACGGGAAAGGTGAGGTGGGGTGATGCATAAAACAAGGGTTTCAAATTAGCTCAGATACCGTTCCATAAACCCAATATGTAATAGACAAGACCTACTCCTTGCTCAGGGAACTGGACTCAACACCCCCTATTCACCGCCCAAGATTATATCTGACTAGTAAGAATCTTAAAACCTATGTATTGATATCTCTCTGTAAGTGAGTCAAGTGGGTGTAAAGCTGCATAAACACAGCAGTGAAAAGCAGCTAAACCCCATTATAAAACTCAATTAATTTTAAAAACCCGTGAAACAAAGACAGTGAAAGGGAGAGAAATTCTTACAAAATTCGTTCAGGCGCTGTGATGCCACCTGGATTGACCATATCTAGACCCGCAGCTGATTGAGACATAAGGGTGGACACTCTTGGGGCTGAGTGGTTTGGTGAGGTTCGGTGAGCAAACGCAGACGCTTTAAAGTAATACTGCGTGGTACCCATCCCATGGGTCCCAAATCTCCAGGTTCAAGGGCATCTTCCTACATCGAAAACATGCATGAGAAACCCAGAAGAAGGTCCACCGAGTGATTGGGAAAGGTTTCTAAAACGCACCTCATTTCTCGTCTCCTTGTGCTCGGGTTCGCCATTCCAGCCGCTTTACTAGCAATCTCCCTCCTTGGAGAATCAGCACCTTTAACCTCCTGTTCCATACAGGTGGCAATTTGAACTGAGGGTGAACGGGAAGACGGGGAACCAATGAGAGACTAGCTCTAGGTGTTGGGACAGGCACAGGTCACTCTATTTTCCCATCAGGAAGAAGAATTAACCACAGGCTCAGTCTGCCGCCCGGAAGCAGAATAGGGCCTAAAGCAATCCTGCGCTTTTGCGGCCAGCTCCCAAGAGAGCGAGTTGAAAAATGGAGCTCGGGGGCACTGCAATTCACAAACCTGCAGACTTATAAATGATAACTCTCGTCTACAAATATATTGAGGGAAGGCAACAAAGAGGATTTGAAAGCAAGGCAGAATTGCAGGAAACAGGTTTCAGGAGGCAGATTCGAATCGCCTTTAAAGCACAGGAAAAGCGGCAAAACCTCGACAATGATGCCCTTGGCCAAAAAGGGCGTATGCGTTTTTTCCTGAATATATTCAGGAAAAAACGCATACGCCCTTTTTGGCCAACCAAGCAACCTGGAAAGGCAAATCAGCGCTACAAAGAAGTCTCGCTTCCCATCGGTCAAAAGGGCCATGCTGAGTAAAGTGTCAAAACCAGAAATGCAGGACAGGCCACGGAGAAACGGGAGCCTTGCTACGCTGATGGGCGGGATGTAAATTGCCAACAGCCACTCTGGAGAAGTGTACGGTGTGTCCTGAAACATTTACAAAACTCAGCTTAGAGAGCATAGGGCACTTTCACTCATGGGCGTATAAATTGGGAAAACTAAAAATCAGCAAGACACAAGCACCCCAAAGTTTAGGGCTGCTCTGTTGACAAGAACCTCCACTTCGTTACACCTTAAATATCCCAGGAAAGAGAAAAATGGATAAAGAAGTTGTGGTCCTTATGTACAATGGAATATCACTCAGCCATGAAATCAACGTCATAAGGCTAGTAGCAGCATGATGAGTGGATTTAGGTACGACGATTCTAAGTCAAATAAGTCACACAGAAAAAGACACTTATCATAAGATATCACCTATAGAGGGAATGTAAAAACCGCTGCCCTTGAACTGAATTACAAAACAGAACAGAGTCACACGGTTAGAAAACACACTATGGCTGCCTAACGGCAAAGGTGAGGTGGGGTGATGCATAAAACAAGGGTTTCAAATTAGCTCAGATACCGTTCCATAAACCCAATATGTAATAGACAAGACCTACTCCTTGCTCAGGGAACTGGACTCAACACCCCCTATTCACCGCCCAAGAATATATCTGACTAGTAAGAATCTTAAAACTTATGTATTGATATCTCTCTGTAAGTGAGTCAAGTGGGTGTAAAGCTGCATAAACACAGCAGTGAAAAGCAGCTAAACCCCATTATAAAACTCAATTAATTTTAAAAACCCGTGAAACAAAGACAGTGAAAGAGAGAGAAATTCTTACAAAATTCGTTCAGGGGATGTGATGCCACCTGGATTGACCATATCTAGACCCGCAGCTGATTGAGACATAAGAGTGGACACTCTTGGGGCTGAGAGGTTTGGTGAGGTTGGGTGAGCAAACGCAGACGCTTTAAAGTAATACTGCGTGGTACCCATCCCATGGGTCCCAAATCTCCAGGTTCAAGGGCATCTTCCTACATCGAAAACATGCATGAGAAACCCAGAAGATGGTCCACCGAGTGATCGGGAAAGGTTTCTAAAACGCACCTCATTTCTCATCTCCTTGTGCTCGGGTTCGCCATTCCAGCCGCTTTACTAGCAATCTCCCTTCTTGGAGAATCAGCACCTTTAACCTCCTGTTCCATACAGGTTGCAATTTGTCCTGAGGGTGAACGGGAAGAGGGGGAACCAATGAGAGACTAGCTCTAGGTGTTGGGACAGGCACAGGTCACTCTATTTTCCCATCAGGAAGAAGAATTAACCACAGGCTCAGTCTGCCGCCCGGAAGCAGAATAGGGCCTAAAGCAATCCTGCGCTTTTGCGGCCAGCTCCCAAGAGAGCGAGTTGAAAAATGGAGCTCAGGGACACTGCAATTCACAAACCTGCAGACTTATAAATGATAACTCTCGTCTACAAATATATTGAGGGAAGGCAACAAAGAGGATTTGAAAGCAAGGCAGAATTGCAGGAAACAGATTTCAGGAGGCAGACTCGAATCGCCTTTAAAGCACAGGAAAAGCGGCAAAACCTCGACAATGATGCCCTTGGCCAAAAAGGGCGTATGCGTTTTTTCCTGAATATATTCAGGAAAAAACGCATACGCCCTTTTTGGCCAACCAAGCAACCTGGAAAGGCAAATCAGCGCTACAAAGAAGTCTCGCTTCCCATCGGTCAAAAGGGCCATGCTGAGTAAAGTGTCAAAACCAGAAATGCAGGACAGGCCACGGAGAAACGGGAGCCTTGCTACGCTGATGGGCGGGATGTAAATTGCCAACAGCCACTCTGGAGAAGTGTACGGTGTGTCCTGAAACATTTACAAAACTCAGCTTAGAGAGCATAGGGCACTTTCACTCATGGGCGTATAAATTGGGAAAACTAAAAATCAGCAAGACACAAGCACCCCAAAGTTTAGGGCTGCTCTGTTGACAAGAACCTCCACTTCGTTACACCTTAAATATCCCAGGAAAGAGAAAAATGGATAAAGAAGTTGTGGTCCTTATGTACAATGGAATATCACTCAGCCATGAAATCAACGTCATAAGGCTAGTAGCAGCATGATGAGTGGATTTAGGTACGACGATTCTAAGTCAAATAAGTCACACAGAAAAAGACACTTATCATAAGATATCACCTATAGAGGGAATGTAAAAATCGCTGCCCTTGAACTGAATTACAAAACAGAACAGAGTCACACGGTTAGAAAACACACTATGGCTGCCTAACGGCAAAGGTGAGGTGGGGTGATGCATAAAACAAGGGTTTCAAATTAGCTCAGATACCGTTCCATAAACCCAATATGTAATAGACAAGACCTACTCCTTGCTCAGGGAACTGGACTCAACACCCCCTATTCACCGCCCAAGAGTATATCTGACTAGTAAGAATCTTAAAACCTATGTATTGATATCTCTCTGTAAGTGAGTCAAGTGGGTGTAAAGCTGCATAAACACAGCAGTGAAAAGCAGCTAAACCCCATTATAAAACTCAATTAATTTTAAAAACCCGTGAAACAAAGACAGTGAAAGGGAGAGAAATTCTTACAAAATTCGTTCAGGCGCTGTGATGCCACCTGGATTGACCATATCTAGACCCGCAGCTGATTGAGACATAAGGGTGGACACTCTTGGGGCTGAGGGGTTTGGTGAGGTTCGGTGAGCAAACGCAGACGCTTTAAAGTAATACTGCGTGGTACCCATCCCATGGGTCCCAAATCTCCAGGTTCAAGGGCATCTTCCTACATCGAAAACATGCATGAGAAACCCAGAAGACGGTCCACCGAGTGATTGGGAAAGGTTTCTAAAACGCACCTCATTTCTCGTCTCCTTGTGCTCGGGTTCGCCATTCCAGCCGCTTTACTAGCAATCTCCCTCCTTGGAGAATCAGCACCTTTAACCTCCTGTTCCATACAGGTGGCAATTTGAACTGAGGGTGAACGGGAAGACGGGGAACCAATGAGAGACTAGCTCTAGGTGTTGGGACAGGCACAGGTCACTCTATTTTCCCATCAGGAAGAAGAATTAACCACAGGCTCAGTCTGCCGCCCGGAAGCAGAATAGGGCCTAAAGCAATCCTGCGCTTTTGCGGCCAGCTCCCAAGAGAGCGAGTTGAAAAATGGAGCTCGGGGGCACTGCAATTCACAAACCTGCAGACTTATAAATGATAACTCTCGTCTACAAATATATTGAGGGAAGGCAACAAAGAGGATTTGAAAGCAAGGCAGAATTGCAGGAAACAGATTTCAGGAGGCAGATTCGAATCGCCTTTAAAGCACAGGAAAAGCGGCAAAACCTCGACAATGATGCCCTTGGCCAAAAAGGGCGTATGCGTTTTTTCCTGAATATATTCAGGAAAAAACGCATACGCCCTTTTTGGCCAACCAAGCAACCTGGAAAGGCAAATCAGCGCTACAAAGAAGTCTCGCTTCCCATCGGTCAAAAGGGCCATGCTGAGTAAAGTGTCAAAACCAGAAATGCAGGACAGGCCACGGAGAAACGGGAGCCTTGCTACGCTGATGGGCGGGATGTAAATTGCCAACAACCACTCTGGAGAAGTGTACGGTGTGTCCTGAAACATTTACAAAACTCAGCTTAGAGAGCATAGGGCACTTCCACTCATGGGCGTATAAATTGGGAAAACTAAAAATCAGCAAGACACAAGCACCCCAAAGTTTAGGGCTGCTCTGTTGACAAGAACCTCCACTTCGTTACACCTTAAATATCCCAGGAAAGAGAAACATGGATAAAGAAGTTGTGGTCCTTATGTACAATGGAATATCACTCAGCCATGAAATCAACGTCATAAGGCTAGTAGCAGCATGATGAGTGGATTTAGGTACGACGATTCTAAGTCAAATAAGTCACACAGAAAAAGACACTTATCATAAGATATCACCTATAGAGGGAATGTAAAAACCGCTGCCCTTGAACTGAATTACAAAACAGAACAGAGTCACACGGTTAGAAAACACACTATGGCTGCCTAACGGCAAAGGTGAGGTGGGGTGATGCATAAAACAAGGGTTTCAAATTAGCTCAGATACCGTTCCATAAACCCAATATGTAATAGACAAGACCTACTCCTTGCTCAGGGAACTGGACTCAACACCCCCTATTCACCGCCCAAGAATATATCTGACTAGTAAGAATCTTAAAACATATGTATTGATATCTCTCTGTAAGTGAGTCAAGTGGGTGTAAAGCTGCATAAACACAGCAGTGAAAAGCAGCTAAACCCCATTATAAAACTCAATTAATTTTAAAAACCCGTGAAACAAAGACAGTGAAAGAGCGAGAAATTCTTACAAAATTCGTTCAGGGGATGTGATGCCACCTGGATTGACCATATCTAGACCCGCAGCTGATTGAGACATAAGGGTGGACACTCTTGGGGCTGAGAGGTTTGGTGAGGTTGGGTGAGCAAACGCAGACGCTTTAAAGTAATACTGCGTGGTACCCATCCCATGGGTCCCAAATCTCCAGGTTCAAGGGCATCTTCCTACATCGAAAACATGCATGAGAAACCCAGAAGATGGTCCACCGAGTGATCGGGAAAGGTTTCTAAAACGCACCTCATTTCTCGTCTCCTTGTGCTCGGGTTCGCCATTCCAGCCGCTTTACTAGCAATCTCCCTCCTTGGAGAATCAGCACCTTTAACCTCCTGTTCCATACAGGTGGCAATTTGAACTGAGGGTGAACGGGAAGACGGGGAACCAATGAGAGACTAGCTCTAGGTGTTGGGACAGGCACAGGTCACTCTATTTTCCCATCAGGAAGAAGAATTAACCACAGGCTCAGTCTGCCGCCCGGAAGCAGAATAGGGCCTAAAGCAATCCTGCGCTTTTGCGGCCAGCTCCCAAGAGAGCGAGTTGAAAAATGGAGCTCAGGGGCACTGCAATTCACAAACCTGCAGACTTATAAATGATAACTCTCGTCTACAAATATATTGAGGGAAGGCAACAAAGAGGATTTGAAAGCAAGGCAGAATTGCAGGAAACAGATTTCAGGAGGCAGATTCAAATCGCCTTTAAAGCACAGGAAAAGCGGCAAAACCTCGACAATGATGCCCTTGGCCAAAAAGGGCGTATGCGTTTTTTCCTGAATATATTCAGGAAAAAACGCATACGCCCTTTTTGGCCAACCAAGCAACCTGGAAAGGCAAATCAGCGCTACAAAGAAGTCTCGCTTCCCATCGGTCAAAAGGGCCATGCTGAATAAAGTGTCAAAACCAGAAATGCAGGACAGGCCACAGAGAAACGGGAGCCTTGCTACGCTGATGGGCGGGATGTAAATTGCCAACAGCCACTCTGGAGAAGTGTACGGTGTGTCCTGAAACATTTACAAAACTCAGCTTAGAGAGCATAGGGCACTTCCACTCATGGGCGTATAAATTGGGAAAACTAAAAATCAGCAAGACACAAGCACCCCAAAGTTTAGGGCTGCTCTGTTGACAAGAACCTCCACTTCGTTACACCTTAAATATCCCAGGAAAGAGAAAAATGGATAAAGAAGTTGTGGTCCTTATGTACAATGGAATATCACTCAGCCATGAAATCAACGTCATAAGGCTAGTAGCAGCATGATGAGTGGATTTAGGTACGACGATTCTACGTGCAATAAGTCACACAGAAAAAGACACTTATCATAAGTTATCACCTATAGAGGGAATGTAAAAACCGCTGCCCTTGAACTGAATTACAAAACAGAACAGATTCACACGGTTAGAAAACACACTATGGCTGCCTAACGGGAAAGGTGAGGTGGGGTGATGCATAAAACAAGGGTTTCAAATTAGCTCAGATACCGTTCCATAAACCCAATACGTAATAGACAAGACCTACTCCTTGCTCAGGGAACTGGACTCAACACCCCCTATTCACCGCCCAAGAGTATATCTGACTAGTAAGAATCTTAAAACCTATGTATTGATATCTCTCTGTAAGTGAGTCAAGTGGGTGTAAAGCTGCATAAACACAGCAGTGAAAAGCAGCTAAACCCCATTATAAAACTCAATTAATTTTAAAAACCCGTGAAACAAAGACAGTGAAAGGGAGAGAAATTCTTACAAAATTCGTTCAGGCGCTGTGATGCCACCTGGATTGACCATATCTAGACCCGCAGCTGATTGAGACATAAGGGTGGACACTCTTGGGGCTGAGGGGTTTGGTGAGGTTCGGTGAGCAAACGCAGACGCTTTAAAGTAATACTGCGTGGTACCCATCCCATGGGTCCCAAATCTCCAGGTTCAAGGGCATCTTCCTACATCGAAAACATGCATGAGAAACCCAGAAGACGGTCCACCGAGTGATTGGGAAAGGTTTCTAAAACGCACCTCATTTCTCGTCTCCTTGTGCTCGGGTTCGCCATTCCAGCCGCTTTACTAGCAATCTCCCTCCTTGGAGAATCAGCACCTTTAACCTCCTGTTCCATACAGGTGGCAATTTGAACTGAGGGTGAACGGGAAGACGGGGAACCAATGAGAGACTAGCTCTAGGTGTTGGGACAGGCACAGGTCACTCTATTTTCCCATCAGGAAGAAGAATTAACCACAGGCTCAGTCTGCCGCCCGGAAGCAGAATAGGGCCTAAAGCAATCCTGCGCTTTTGCGGCCAGCTCCCAAGAGAGCGAGTTGAAAAATGGAGCTCGGGGGCACTGCAATTCACAAACCTGCAGACTTATAAATGATAACTCTCGTCTACAAATATATTGAGGGAAGGCAACAAAGAGGATTTGAAAGCAAGGCAGAATTGCAGGAAACAGATTTCAGGAGGCAGATTCGAATCGCCTTTAAAGCACAGGAAAAGCGGCAAAACCTCGACAATGATGCCCTTGGCCAAAAAGGGCGTATGCGTTTTTTCCTGAATATATTCAGGAAAAAACGCATACGCCCTTTTTGGCCAACCAAGCAACCTGGAAAGGCAAATCAGCGCTACAAAGAAGTCTCGCTTCCCATCGGTCAAAAGGGCCATGCTGAGTAAAGTGTCAAAACCAGAAATGCAGGACAGGCCACGGAGAAACGGGAGCCTTGCTACGCTGATGGGCGGGATGTAAATTGCCAACAACCACTCTGGAGAAGTGTACGGTGTGTCCTGAAACATTTACAAAACTCAGCTTAGAGAGCATAGGGCACTTCCACTCATGGGCGTATAAATTGGGAAAACTAAAAATCAGCAAGACACAAGCACCCCAAAGTTTAGGGCTGCTCTGTTGACAAGAACCTCCACTTCGTTACACCTTAAATATCCCAGGAAAGAGAAACATGGATAAAGAAGTTGTGGTCCTTATGTACAATGGAATATCACTCAGCCATGAAATCAACGTCATAAGGCTAGTAGCAGCATGATGAGTGGATTTAGGTACGACGATTCTAAGTCAAATAAGTCACACAGAAAAAGACACTTATCATAAGATATCACCTATAGAGGGAATGTAAAAACCGCTGCCCTTGAACTGAATTACAAAACAGAACAGAGTCACACGGTTAGAAAACACACTATGGCTGCCTAACGGCAAAGGTGAGGTGGGGTGATGCATAAAACAAGGGTTTCAAATTAGCTCAGATACCGTTCCATAAACCCAATATGTAATAGACAAGACCTACTCCTTGCTCAGGGAACTGGACTCAACACCCCCTATTCACCGCCCAAGAATATATCTGACTAGTAAGAATCTTAAAACATATGTATTGATATCTCTCTGTAAGTGAGTCAAGTGGGTGTAAAGCTGCATAAACACAGCAGTGAAAAGCAGCTAAACCCCATTATAAAACTCAATTAATTTTAAAAACCCGTGAAACAAAGACAGTGAAAGAGCGAGAAATTCTTACAAAATTCGTTCAGGGGATGTGATGCCACCTGGATTGACCATATCTAGACCCGCAGCTGATTGAGACATAAGGGTGGACACTCTTGGGGCTGAGAGGTTTGGTGAGGTTGGGTGAGCAAACGCAGACGCTTTAAAGTAATACTGCGTGGTACCCATCCCATGGGTCCCAAATCTCCAGGTTCAAGGGCATCTTCCTACATCGAAAACATGCATGAGAAACCCAGAAGATGGTCCACCGAGTGATCGGGAAAGGTTTCTAAAACGCACCTCATTTCTCGTCTCCTTGTGCTCGGGTTCGCCATTCCAGCCGCTTTACTAGCAATCTCCCTCCTTGGAGAATCAGCACCTTTAACCTCCTGTTCCATACAGGTGGCAATTTGAACTGAGGGTGAACGGGAAGACGGGGAACCAATGAGAGACTAGCTCTAGGTGTTGGGACAGGCACAGGTCACTCTATTTTCCCATCAGGAAGAAGAATTAACCACAGGCTCAGTCTGCCGCCCGGAAGCAGAATAGGGCCTAAAGCAATCCTGCGCTTTTGCGGCCAGCTCCCAAGAGAGCGAGTTGAAAAATGGAGCTCAGGGGCACTGCAATTCACAAACCTGCAGACTTATAAATGATAACTCTCGTCTACAAATATATTGAGGGAAGGCAACAAAGAGGATTTGAAAGCAAGGCAGAATTGCAGGAAACAGATTTCAGGAGGCAGATTCAAATCGCCTTTAAAGCACAGGAAAAGCGGCAAAACCTCGACAATGATGCCCTTGGCCAAAAAGGGCGTATGCGTTTTTTCCTGAATATATTCAGGAAAAAACGCATACGCCCTTTTTGGCCAACCAAGCAACCTGGAAAGGCAAATCAGCGCTACAAAGAAGTCTCGCTTCCCATCGGTCAAAAGGGCCATGCTGAATAAAGTGTCAAAACCAGAAATGCAGGACAGGCCACAGAGAAACGGGAGCCTTGCTACGCTGATGGGCGGGATGTAAATTGCCAACAGCCACTCTGGAGAAGTGTACGGTGTGTCCTGAAACATTTACAAAACTCAGCTTAGAGAGCATAGGGCACTTCCACTCATGGGCGTATAAATTGGGAAAACTAAAAATCAGCAAGACACAAGCACCCCAAAGTTTAGGGCTGCTCTGTTGACAAGAACCTCCACTTCGTTACACCTTAAATATCCCAGGAAAGAGAAAAATGGATAAAGAAGTTGTGGTCCTTATGTACAATGGAATATCACTCAGCCATGAAATCAACGTCATAAGGCTAGTAGCAGCATGATGAGTGGATTTAGGTACGACGATTCTACGTGCAATAAGTCACACAGAAAAAGACACTTATCATAAGTTATCACCTATAGAGGGAATGTAAAAACCGCTGCCCTTGAACTGAATTACAAAACAGAACAGATTCACACGGTTAGAAAACACACTATGGCTGCCTAACGGGAAAGGTGAGGTGGGGTGATGCATAAAACAAGGGTTTCAAATTAGCTCAGATACCGTTCCATAAACCCAATACGTAATAGACAAGACCTACTCCTTGCTCAGGGAACTGGACTCAACACCCCCTATTCACCGCCCAAGATTATATCTGACTAGTAAGAATCTTAAAACCTATGTATTGATATCTCTCTGTAAGTGAGTCAAGTGGGTGTAAAGCTGCATAAACACAGCAGTGAAAAGCAGCTAAACCCCATTATAAAACTCAATTAATTTTAAAAACCCGTGAAACAAAGACAGTGAAAGGGAGAGAAATTCTTACAAAATTCGTTCAGGCGCTGTGATGCCACCTGGATTGACCATATCTAGACCCGCAGCTGATTGAGACATAAGGGTGGACACTGTTGGGGCTGAGGGGTTTGGTGAGGTTGGGTGAGCAAACGCAGACGCTTTAAAGTAATACTGCGTGGTACCCATCCCATGGGTCCCAAATCTCCAGGTTCAAGGGCATCTTCCTACATCGAAAACATGCATGAGAAACCCAGAAGACGGTCCACCGAGTGATTGGGAAAGGTTTCTAAAACGCACCTCATTTCTCATCTCCTTGTGCTCGGGTTCGCCATTCCAGCCGCTTTACTAGCAATCTCCCTCCTTGGAGAATCAGCACCTTTAACCTCCTGTTCCATACAGGTGGCAATTTGAACTGAGGGTGAACGGGAAGACGGGGAACCAATGAGAGACTAGCTCTAGGTGTTGGGACAGGCACAGGTCACTCTATTTTCCCATCAGGAAGAAGAATTAACCACAGGCTCAGTCTGCCTCCCGGAAGCAGAATAGGGCCTAAAGCAATCCTGCGCTTTTGCGGCCAGCTCCCAAGAGAGCAAGTTGAAAAATGGAGCTCGGGGGCACTGCAATTCACAAACCTGCAGACTTATAAATGATAACTCTCGTCTACAAATATATTGAGGGAAGGCAACAAAGAGGATTTGAAAGCAAGGCAGAATTGCAGGAAACAGATTTCAGGAGGCAGATTCGAATCGCCTTTAAAGCACAGGAAAAGCGGCAAAACCTCGACAATGATGCCCTTGGCCAAAAAGGGCGTATGCGTTTTTTCCTGAATATATTCAGGAAAAAACGCATACGCCCTTTTTGGCCAACCAAGCAACCTGGAAAGGCAAATCAGCGCTACAAAGAAGTCTCGCTTCCCATCGGTCAAAAGGGCCATGCTGAATAAAGTGTCAAAACCAGAAATGCAGGACAGGCCACGGAGAAACGGGAGCCTTGCTACGCTGATGGGCGGGATGTAAATTGCCAACAGCCACTCTGGAGAAGTGTACGGTGTGTCCTGAAACATTTACAAAACTCAGCTTAGAGAGCATAGGGCACTTCCACTCATGGGCGTATAAATTGGGAAAACTAAAAATCAGCAAGACACAAGCACCCCAAAGTTTAGGGCTGCTCTGTTGACAAGAACCTCCACTTCGTTACACCTTAAATATCCCAGGAAAGAGAAAAATGGATAAAGAAGTTGTGGTCCTTATGTACAATGGAATATCACTCTGCCATGAAATCAACGTCATAAGGCTAGTAGCAGCATGATGAGTGGATTTAGGTACGACAATTCTAACTCAAATAAGTCACACAGAAAAAGACACTTATCATAAGTTATCACCTATAGAGGGAATGTAAAAACCGCTACCCTTGAACTGAATTACAAAACAGAACAGATTCACACGGTTAGAAAACACACTATGGCTGCCTAACGGGAAAGGTGAAGTGGGGTGATGCATAAAACAAGGGTTTCAAATTAGCTCAGATACCGTTCCATAAACCCAATACGTAATAGACAAGACCTACTCCTTGCTCAGGGAACTGGACTCAACACCCCCTATTCACCGCCCAAGATTATATCTGACTAGTAAGAATCTTAAAACCTATGTATTGATATCTCTCTGTAAGTGAGTCAAGTGGGTGTAAAGCTGCATAAACACAGCAGTGAAAAGCAGCTAAACCCCATTATAAAACTCAATTAATTTTAAAAACCCGTGAAACAAAGACAGTGAAAGGGAGAGAAATTCTTACAAAATTCGTTCAGGCGCTGTGATGCCACCTGGATTGACCATATCTAGACCCGCAGCTGATTGAGACATAAGGGTGGACACTCTTGGGGCTGAGGGGTTTGGTGAGGTTCGGTGAGCAAACGCAGACGCTTTAAAGTAATACTGCGTGGTACCCATCCCATGGGTCCCAAATCTCCAGGTTCAAGGGCATCTTCCTACAACGAAAACATGCATGAGAAACCCAGAAGACGGTCCACCGAGTGATTGGGAAAGGTTTCTAAAACGCACCTCATTTCTCGTCTCCTTGTGCTCGGGTTCGCCATTCCAGCCGCTTTACTAGCAATCTCCCTCCTTGGAGAATCAGCACCTTTAACCTCCTGTTCCATACAGGTGGCAATTTGAACTGAGGGTGAACGGGAAGACGGGGAACCAATGAGAGACTAGCTCTAGGTGTTGGGACAGGCACAGGTCACTCTATTTTCCCATCAGGAAGAAGAATTAACCACAGGCTCAGTCTGCCGCCCGGAAGCAGAATAGGGCCTAAAGCAATCCTGCGCTTTTGCGGCCAGCTCCCAAGAGAGCGAGTTGAAAAATGGAGCTCGGGGGCACTGCAATTCACAAACCTGCAGACTTATAAATGATAACTCTCGTCTACAAATATATTGAGGGAAGGCAACAAAGAGGATTTGAAAGCAAGGCAGAATTGCAGGAAACAGGTTTCAGGAGGCAGATTCGAATCGCCTTTAAAGCACAGGAAAAGCGGCAAAACCTCGACAATGATGCCCTTGGCCAAAAAGGGCGTATGCGTTTTTTCCTGAATATATTCAGGAAAAAACGCATACGCCCTTTTTGGCCAACCAAGCAACCTGGAAAGGCAAATCAGCGCTACAAAGAAGTCTCGCTTCCCATCGGTCAAAAGGGCCATGCTGAGTAAAGTGTCAAAACCAGAAATGCAGGACAGGCCACGGAGAAACGGGAGCCTTGCTACGCTGATGGGCGGGATGTAAATTGCCAACAGCCACTCTGGAGAAGTGTACGGTGTGTCCTGAAACATTTACAAAACTCAGCTTAGAGAGCATAGGGCACTTCCACTCATGGGCGTATAAATTGGGAAAACTAAAAATCAGCAAGACACAAGCACCCCAAAGTTTAGGGCTGCTCTGTTGACAAGAACCTCCACTTCGTTACACCTTAAATATCCCAGGAAAGAGAAAAATGGATAAAGAAGTTGTGGTCCTTATGTACAATGGAATATCACTCAGCCATGAAATCAACGTCATAAGGCTAGTAGCAGCATGATGAGTGGATTTAGGTACGACGATTCTAACTCAAATAAGTCACACAGAAAAAGACACTTATCATAAGATATCACCTATAGAGGGAATGTAAAAACCGCTGCCCTTGAACTGAATTACAAAACAGAACAGATTCACACGGTTAGAAAACACACTATGGCTGGCTAACGGGAAAGGTGAGGTGGGGTGATGCATAAAACAAGGGTTTCAAATTAGCTCAGATACCGTTCCATAAACCCAATACATAATAGACAAGACCTACTCCTTGCTCAGGGAACTGGACTCAACACCCCCTATTCACCGCCCAAGAGTATATCTGACTAGTAACAATCTTAAAACCTATGTATTGATATCTCTCTGTAAGTGAGTCAAGTGGGTGTAAAGCTGCATAAACACAGCAGTGAAAAGCAGCTAAACCCCATTATAAAACTCAATTAATTTTAAAAACCCGTGAAACAAAGACAGTGAAAGGGAGAGAAATTCTTACAAAATTCGTTCAGGCGCTGTGATGCCACCTGGATTGACCATATCTAGACCCGCAGCTGATTGAGACATAAGGGTGGACACTCTTGGGGCTGAGGGGTTTGGTGAGGTTCGGTGAGCAAACGCAGACGCTTTAAAGTAATACTGCATGGTACCCATCCCATGGGTCCCAAATCTCCAGGTTCAAGGGCATCTTCCTACATCGAAAACATGCATGAGAAACCCAGAAGACGGTCCACCGAGTGATTGGGAAAGGTTTCTAAAACGCACCTCATTTCTCGTCTCCTTGTGCTCGGGTTCGCCATTCCAGCCGCTTTACTAGCAATCTCCCTCCTTGGAGAATCAGCACCTTTAACCTCCTGTTCCATACAGGTGGCAATTTGAACTGAGGGTGAACGGGAAGACGGGGAACCAATGAGAGACTAGCTCTAGGTGTTGGGACAGGCACAGGTCACTCTATTTTCCCATCAGGAAGAAGAATTAACCACAGGCTCAATCTGCCGCCCGGAAGCAGAATAGGGCCTAAAGCAATCCTGCGCTTTTGCGGCCAGCTCCCAAGAGAGCGAGTTGAAAAATGGAGCTCGGGGGCACTGCAATTCACAAACCTGCAGACTTATAAATGATAACTCTCCTCTACAAATATATTGAGGGAAGGCAACAAAGAGGATTTGAAAGCAAGGCAGAATTGCAGGAAACAGATTTCAGGAGGCAGATTCGAATCGCCTTTAAAGCACAGGAAAAGCGGCAAAACCTCGACAATGATGCCCTTGGCCAAAAAGGGCGTATGCGTTTTTTCCTGAATATATTCAGGAAAAAACGCATACGCCCTTTTTGGCCTACCAAGCAACCTGGAAAGGCAAATCAGCGCTACAAAGAAGTCTCGCTTCCCATCGGTCAAAAGGGCCATGCTGAATAAAGTGTCAAAACCAGAAATGCAGGACAGGCCACAGAGAAACGGGAGCCTTGCTACGCTGATGGGCGGGATGTAAATTGCCAACAGCCACTCTAGAGAAGTGTACGGTGTGTCCTGAAACATTTACAAAACTCAGCTTAGAGAGCATAGGGCACTTCCACTCATGGGCGTATAAATTGGGAAAACTAAAAATCAGCAAGACACAAGCACCCCAAAGTTTAGGGCTGCTCTGTTGACAAGAACCTCCACTTCGTTACACCTTAAATATCCCAGGAAAGAGAAAAATGGATAAAGAAGTTGTGGTCCTTATGTACAATGGAATATCACTCAGCCATGAAATCAACGTCATAAGGCTAGTAGCAGCATGATGAGTGGATTTAGGTACGACGATTCTACGTGCAATAAGTCACACAGAAAAAGACACTTATCATAAGTTATCACCTATAGAGGGAATGTAAAAACCGCTACCCTTGAACTGAATTACAAAACAGAACAGATTCACACGGTTAGAAAACACACTATGGCTGCCTAACGGGAAAGGTGAGGTGGGGTGATGCATAAAACAAGGGTTTCAAATTAGCTCAGATACCGTTCCATAAACCCAATACGTAATAGACAAGACCTACTCCTTGCTCAGGGAACTGGACTCAACACCCCCTATTCACCGCCCAAGATTATATCTGACTAGTAAGAATCTTAAAACCTATGTATTGATATCTCTCTGTAAGTGAGTCAAGTGGGTGTAAAGCTGCATAAACACAGCAGTGAAAAGCAGCTAAACCCCATTATAAAACTCAATTAATTTTAAAAACCCGTGAAACAAAGACAGTGAAAGGGAGAGAAATTCTTACAAAATTCGTTCAGGCGCTGTGATGCCACCTGGATTGACCATATCTAGACCCGCAGCTGATTGAGACATAAGGGTGGACACTCTTGGGGCTGAGGGGTTTGGTGAGGTTCGGTGAGCAAACGCAGACGCTTTAAAGTAATACCGCGTGGTACCCATCCCATGGGTCCCAAATCTCCAGGTTCAAGGGCATCTTCCTACATCGAAAACATGCATGAGAAACCCAGAAGACGGTCCACCGAGTGATTGGGAAAGGTTTCTAAAACGCACCTCATTTCTCGTCTCCTTGTGCTCGGGTTCGCCATTCCAGCCGCTTTACTAGCAATCTCCCTCCTTGGAGAATCAGCACCTTTAACCTCCTGTTCCATACAGGTGGCAATTTGAACTGAGGGTGAACGGGAAGACGGGGAACCAATGAGAGACTAGCTCTAGGTGTTGGGACAGGCACAGGTCACTCTATTTTCCCATCAGGAAGAAGAATTAACCACAGGCTCAGTCTGCCGCCCGGAAGCAGAATAGGGCCTAAAGCAATCCTGCGCTTTTGCGGCCAGCTCCCAAGAGAGCGAGTTGAAAAATGGAGCTCGGGGGCACTGCAATTCACAAACCTGCAGACTTATAAATGATAACTCTCGTCTACAAATATATTGAGGGAAGGCAACATATATTCAGGAAAAAACGCATACGCCCTTTTTGGCCAACCAAGCAACCTGGAAAGGCAAATCAGCGCTACAAAGAAGTCTCGCTTCCCATCGGTCAAAAGGGCCATGCTGAGTAAAGTGTCAAAACCAGAAATGCAGGACAGGCCACGGAGAAACGGGAGCCTTGCTACGCTGATGGGCGGGATGTAAATTGCCAACAACCACTCTGGAGAAGTGTACGGTGTGTCCTGAAACATTTACAAAACTCAGCTTAGAGAGCATAGGGCACTTCCACTCATGGGCGTATAAATTGGGAAAACTAAAAATCAGCAAGACACAAGCACCCCAAAGTTTAGGGCTGCTCTGTTGACAAGAACCTCCACTTCGTTACACCTTAAATATCCCAGGAAAGAGAAACATGGATAAAGAAGTTGTGGTCCTTATGTACAATGGAATATCACTCAGCCATGAAATCAACGTCATAAGGCTAGTAGCAGCATGATGAGTGGATTTAGGTACGACGATTCTAAGTCAAATAAGTCACACAGAAAAAGACACTTATCATAAGATATCACCTATAGAGGGAATGTAAAAACCGCTGCCCTTGAACTGAATTACAAAACAGAACAGAGTCACACGGTTAGAAAACACACTATGGCTGGCTAACGGGAAAGGTGAGGTGGGGTGATGCATAAAACAAGGGTTTCAAATTAGCTCAGATACCGTTCCATAAACCCAATACGTAATAGACAAGACCTACTCCTTGCTCAGGGAACTGGACTCAACACCCCCTATTCACCGCCCAAGAATATATCTGACTAGTAAGAATCTTAAAACATATGTATTGATATTTCTCTGTAAGTGAGTCAAGTGGGTGTAAAGCTGCATAAACACAGCAGTGAAAAGCAGCTAAACCCCATTATAAAACTCAATTAATTTTAAAAACCCGTGAAACAAAGACAGTGAAAGAGCGAGAAATTCTTACAAAATTCGTTCAGGGGATGTGATGCCACCTGGATTGACCATATCTAGACCCGCAGCTGATTGAGACATAAGGGTGGACACTCTTGGGGCTGAGAGGTTTGGTGAGGTTGGGTGAGCAAACGCAGACGCTTTAAAGTAATACTGCGTGGTACCCATCCCATGGGTCCCAAATCTCCAGGTTCAAGGGCATCTTCCTACATCGAAAACATGCATGAGAAACCCAGAAGATGGTCCACCGAGTGATCGGGAAAGGTTTCTAAAACGCACCTCATTTCTCGTCTCCTTGTGCTCGGGTTCGCCATTCCAGCCGCTTTACTAGCAATCTCCCTCCTTGGAGAATCAGCACCTTTAACCTCCTGTTCCATACAGGTGGCAATTTGAACTGAGGGTGAACGGGAAGACGGGGAACCAATGAGAGACTAGCTCTAGGTGTTGGGACAGGCACAGGTCACTCTATTTTCCCATCAGGAAGAAGAATTAACCACAGGCTCAGTCTGCCGCCCGGAAGCAGAATAGGGCCTAAAGCAATCCTGCGCTTTTGCGGCCAGCTCCCAAGAGAGCGAGTTGAAAAATGGAGCTCAGGGGCACTGCAATTCACAAACCTGCAGACTTATAAATGATAACTCTCGTCTACAAATATATTGAGGGAAGGCAACAAAGAGGATTTGAAAGCAAGGCAGAATTGCAGGAAACAGATTTCAGGAGGCAGATTCAAATCGCCTTTAAAGCACAGGAAAAGCGGCAAAACCTCGACAATGATGCCCTTGGCCAAAAAGGGCGTATGCGTTTTTTCCTGAATATATTCAGGAAAAAACGCATACGCCCTTTTTGGCCAACCAAGCAACCTGGAAAGGCAAATCAGCGCTACAAAGAAGTCTCGCTTCCCATCGGTCAAAAGGGCCATGCTGAATAAAGTGTCAAAACCAGAAATGCAGGACAGGCCACAGAGAAACGGGAGCCTTGCTACGCTGATGGGCGGGATGTAAATTGCCAACAGCCACTCTGGAGAAGTGTACGGTGTGTCCTGAAACATTTACAAAACTCAGCTTAGAGAGCATAGGGCACTTCCACTCATGGGCGTATAAATTGGGAAAACTAAAAATCAGCAAGACACAAGCACCCCAAAGTTTAGGGCTGCTCTGTTGACAAGAACCTCCACTTCGTTACACCTTAAATATCCCAGGAAAGAGAAAAATGGATAAAGAAGTTGTGGTCCTTATGTACAATGGAATATCACTCAGCCATGAAATCAACGTCATAAGGCTAGTAGCAGCATGATGAGTGGATTTAGGTACGACGATTCTACGTGCAATAAGTCACACAGAAAAAGACACTTATCATAAGTTATCACCTATAGAGGGAATGTAAAAACCGCTACCCTTGAACTGAATTACAAAACAGAACAGATTCACACGGTTAGAAAACACACTATGGCTGCCTAACGGGAAAGGTGAGGTGGGGTGATGCATAAAACAAGGGTTTCAAATTAGCTCAGATACCGTTCCATAAACCCAATACGTAATAGACAAGACCTACTCCTTGCTCAGGGAACTGGACTCAACACCCCCTATTCACCGCCCAAGATTATATCTGACTAGTAAGAATCTTAAAACCTATGTATTGATATCTCTCTGTAAGTGAGTCAAGTGGGTGTAAAGCTGCATAAACACAGCAGTGAAAAGCAGCTAAACCCCATTATAAAACTCAATTAATTTTAAAAACCCGTGAAACAAAGGCAGTGAAAGGGAGAGAAATTCTTACAAAATTCGTTCAGGCGCTGTGATGCCACCTGGATTGACCATATCTAGACCCGCAGCTGATTGAGACATAAGGGTGGACACTGTTGGGGCTGAGGGGTTTGGTGAGGTTGGGTGAGCAAACGCAGACGCTTTAAAGTAATACTGCGTGGTACCCATCCCATGGGTCCCAAATCTCCAGGTTCAAGGGCATCTTCCTACATCGAAAACATGCATGAGAAACCCAGAAGACGGTCCACCGAGTGATTGGGAAAGGTTTCTAAAACGCACCTCATTTCTCATCTCCTTGTGCTCGGGTTCGCCATTCCAGCCGCTTTACTAGCAATCTCCCTCCTAGGAGAATCAGCACCTTTAACCTCCTGTTCCATACAGGTGGCAATTTGAACTGAGGGTGAACGGGAAGACGGGGAACCAATGAGAGACTAGCTCTAGGTGTTGGGACAGGCACAGGTCACTCTATTTTCCCATCAGGAAGAAGAATTAACCACAGGCTCAGTCTGCCGCACGGAAGCAGAATAGGGCCTAAAGCAATCCTGCGCTTTTGCGGCCAGCTCCCAAGAGAGCAAGTTGAAAAATGGAGCTCGGGGGCACTGCAATTCACAAACCTGCAGACTTATAAATGATAACTCTCGTCTACAAATATATTGAGGGAAGGCAACAAAGAGGATTTGAAAGCAAGGCAGAATTGCAGGAAACAGATTTCAGGAGGCAGATTCGAATCGCCTTTAAAGCACAGGAAAAGCGGTAAAACCTCGACAATGATGCCCTTGGCCAAAAAGGGCGTATGCGTTTTTTCCTGAATATATTCAGGAAAAAACGCATACGCCCTTTTTGGCCAACCAAGCAACCTGGAAAGGCAAATCAGCGCTACAAAGAAGTCTCGCTTCCCATCGGTCAAAAGGGCCATGCTGAATAAAGTGTCAAAACCAGAAATGCAGGACAGGCCACGGAGAAACGGGAGCCTTGCTACGCTGATGGGCGGGATGTAAATTGCCAACAGCCACTCTGGAGAAGTGTACGGTGTGTCCTGAAACATTTACAAAACTCAGCTTAGAGAGCATAGGGCACTTCCACTCATGGGCGTATAAATTGGGAAAACTAAAAATCAGCAAGACACAAGCACCCCAAAGTTTAGGGCTGCTCTGTTGACAAGAACCTCCACTTCGTTACACCTTAAATATCCCAGGAAAGAGAAAAATGGATAAAGAAGTTGTGGTCCTTATGTACAATGGAATATCACTCTGCCATGAAATCAACGTCATAAGGCTAGTAGCAGCATGATGAGTGGATTTAGGTACGACAATTCTAACTCAAATAAGTCACACAGAAAAAGACACTTATCATAAGTTATCACCTATAGAGGGAATGTAAAAACCGCTACCCTTGAACTGAATTACAAAACAGAACAGATTCATACGGTTAGAAAACACACTATGGCTGCCTAACGGGAAAGGTGAAGTGGGGTGATGCATAAAACAAGGGTTTCAAATTAGCTCAGATACCGTTCCATAAACCCAATACGTAATAGACAAGACTTACTCCTTGCTCAGGGAACTGGACTCAACACCCCCTATTCACCGCCCAAGATTATATCTGACTAGTAAGAATCTTAAAACCTATGTATTGATATCTCTCTGTAAGTGAGTCAAGTGGGTGTAAAGCTGCATAAACACAGCAGTGAAAAGCAGCTAAACCCCATTATAAAACTCAATTAATTTTAAAAACCCGTGAAACAAAGACAGTGAAAGGGAGAGAAATTCTTACAAAATTCGTTCAGGCGCTGTGATGCCACCTGGATTGACCATATCTAGACCCGCAGCTGATTGAGACATAAGGGTGGACACTCTTGGGGCTGAGGGGTTTGGTGAGGTTCGGTGAGCAAACGCAGACGCTTTAAAGTAATACTGCGTGGTACCCATCCCATGGGTCCCAAATCTCCAGGTTCAAGGGCATCTTCCTACAACGAAAACATGCATGAGAAGCCCAGAAGACGGTCCACCGAGTGATTGGGAAAGGTTTCTAAAACGCACCTCATTTCTCGTCTCCTTGTGCTCGGGTTCGCCATTCCAGCCGCTTTACTAGCAATCTCCCTCCTTGGAGAATCAGCACCTTTAACCTCCTGTTCCATACAGGTGGCAATTTGAACTGAGGGTGAACGGGAAGACGGGGAACCAATGAGAGACTAGCTCTAGGTGTTGGGACAGGCACAGGTCACTCTATTTTCCCATCAGGAAGAAGAATTAACCACAGGCTCAGTCTGCCGCCCGGAAGCAGAATAGGGCCTAAAGCAATCCTGCGCTTTTGCGGCCAGCTCCCAAGAGAGCGAGTTGAAAAATGGAGCTCGGGGGCACTGCAATTCACAAACCTGCAGACTTATAAATGATAACTCTCGTCTACAAATATATTGAGGGAAGGCAACAAAGAGGATTTGAAAGCAAGGCAGAATTGCAGGAAACAGGTTTCAGGAGGCAGATTCGAATCGCCTTTAAAGCACAGGAAAAGCGGCAAAACCTCGACAATGATGCCCTTGGCCAAAAAGGGCGTATGCTTTTTTTCCTGAATATATTCAGGAAAAAACGCATACGCCCTTTTTGGCCAACCAAGCAACCTGGAAAGGCAAATCAGCGCTACAAAGAAGTCTCGCTTCCCATCGGTCAAAAGGGCCATGCTGAGTAAAGTGTCAAAACCAGAAATGCAGGACAGGCCACGGAGAAACGGGAGCCTTGCTACGCTGATGGGCGGGATGTAAATTGCCAACAGCCACTCTGGAGAAGTGTACGGTGTGTCCTGAAACATTTACAAAACTCAGCTTAGAGAGCATAGGGCACTTCCACTCATGGGCGTATAAATTGGGAAAACTAAAAATCAGCAAGACACAAGCACCCCAAAGTTTAGGGCTGCTCTGTTGACAAGAACCTCCACTTCGTTACACCTTAAATATCCCAGGAAAGAGAAAAATGGATAAAGAAGTTGTGGTCCTTATGTACAATGGAATATCACTCAGCCATGAAATCAACGTCATAAGGCTAGTAGCAGCATGATGAGTGGATTTAGGTACGACGATTCTAACTCAAATAAGTCACACAGAAAAAGACACTTATCATAAGATATCACCTATAGAGGGAATGTAAAAACCGCTGCCCTTGAACTGAATTACAAAACAGAACAGATTCACACGGTTAGAAAACACACTATGGCTGGCTAACGGGAAAGGTGAGGTGGGGTGATGCATAAAACAAGGGTTTCAAATTAGCTCAGATACCGTTCCATAAACCCAATACATAATAGACAAGACCTACTCCTTGCTCAGGGAACTGGACTCAACACCCCCTATTCACCGCCCAAGAGTATATCTGACTAGTAACAATCTTAAAACCTATGTATTGATATCTCTCTGTAAGTGAGTCAAGTGGGTGTAAAGCTGCATAAACACAGCAGTGAAAAGCAGCTAAACCCCATTATAAAACTCAATTAATTTTAAAAACCCGTGAAACAAAGACAGTGAAAGGGAGAGAAATTCTTACAAAATTCGTTCAGGCGCTGTGATGCCACCTGGATTGACCATATCTAGACCCGCAGCTGATTGAGACATAAGGGTGGACACTCTTGGGGCTGAGGGGTTTGGTGAGGTTCGGTGAGCAAACGCAGACGCTTTAAAGTAATACTGCATGGTACCCATCCCATGGGTCCCAAATCTCCAGGTTCAAGGGCATCTTCCTACATCGAAAACATGCATGAGAAACCCAGAAGACGGTCCACCGAGTGATTGGGAAAGGTTTCTAAAACGCACCTCATTTCTCGTCTCCTTGTGCTCGGGTTCGCCATTCCAGCCGCTTTACTAGCAATCTCCCTCCTTGGAGAATCAGCACCTTTAACCTCCTGTTCCATACAGGTGGCAATTTGAACTGAGGGTGAACGGGAAGACGGGGAACCAATGAGAGACTAGCTCTAGGTGTTGGGACAGGCACAGGTCACTCTATTTTCCCATCAGGAAGAAGAATTAACCACAGGCTCAGTCTGCCGCCCGGAAGCAGAATAGGGCCTAAAGCAATCCTGCGCTTTTGCGGCCAGCTCCCAAGAGAGCGAGTTGAAAAATGGAGCTCGGGGGCACTGCAATTCACAAACCTGCAGACTTATAAATGATAACTCTCCTCTACAAATATATTGAGGGAAGGCAACAAAGAGGATTTGAAAGCAAGGCAGAATTGCAGGAAACAGATTTCAGGAGGCAGTTTCGAATCGCCTTTAAAGCACAGGAAAAGCGGCAAAACCTCGACAATGATGCCCTTGGCCAAAAAGGGCGTATGCGTTTTTTCCTGAATATATTCAGGAAAAAACGCATACGCCCTTTTTGGCCAACCAAGCAACCTGGAAAGGCAAATCAGCGCTACAAAGAAGTCTCGCTTCCCATCGGTCAAAAGGGCCATGCTGAATAAAGTGTCAAAACCAGAAATGCAGGACAGGCCACAGAGAAACGGGAGCCTTGCTACGCTGATGGGCGGGATGTAAATTGCCAACAGCCACTCTGGAGAAGTGTACGGTGTGTCCTGAAACATTTACAAAACTCAGCTTAGAGAGCATAGGGCACTTCCACTCATGGGCGTATAAATTGGGAAAACTAAAAATCAGCAAGACACAAGCACCCCAAAGTTTAGGGCTGCTCTGTTGACAAGAACCTCCACTTCGTTACACCTTAAATATCCCAGGAAAGAGAAAAATGGATAAAGAAGTTGTGGTCCTTATGTACAATGGAATATCACTCAGCCATGAAATCAACGTCATAAGGCTAGTAGCAGCATGATGAGTGGATTTAGGTACGACGATTCTACGTGCAATAAGTCACACAGAAAAAGACACTTATCATAAGTTATCACCTATAGAGGGAATGTAAAAACCGCTACCCTTGAACTGAATTACAAAACAGAACAGATTCACACGGTTAGAAAACACACTATGGCTGCCTAACGGGAAAGGTGAGGTGGGGTGATGCATAAAACAAGGGTTTCAAATTAGCTCAGATACCGTTCCATAAACCCAATACGTAATAGACAAGACCTACTCCTTGCTCAGGGAACTGGACTCAACACCCCCTATTCACCGCCCAAGATTATATCTGACTAGTAAGAATCTTAAAACCTATGTATTGATATCTCTCTGTAAGTGAGTCAAGTGGGTGTAAAGCTGCATAAACACAGCAGTGAAAAGCAGCTAAACCCCATTATAAAACTCAATTAATTTTAAAAACCCGTGAAACAAAGACAGTGAAAGGGAGATAAATTCTTACAAAATTCGTTCAGGCGCTGTGATGCCACCTGGATTGACCATATCTAGACCCGCAGCTGATTGAGACATAAGGGTGGACACTCTTGGCGCTGAGGGGTTTGGTGAGGTTCGGTGAGCAAACGCAGACGCTTTAAAGTAATACTGCGTGGTACCCATCCCATGGGTCCCAAATCTCCAGGTTCAAGGGCATCTTCCTACATCGAAAACATGCATGAGAAACCCAGAAGACGGTCCACCGAGTGATTGGGAAAGGTTTCTAAAACGCACCTCATTTCTCGTCTCCTTGTGCTCGGGTTCGCCATTCCAGCCGCTTTACTAGCAATCTCCCTCCTTGGAGAATCAGCACCTTTAACCTCCTGTTCCATACAGGTGGCAATTTGAACTGAGGGTGAACGGGAAGACGGGGAACCAATGAGAGACTAGCTCTAGGTGTTGGGACAGGCACAGGTCACTCTATTTTCCCATCAGGAAGAAGAATTAACCACAGGCTCAGTCTGCCGCCCGGAAGCAGAATAGAGCCTAAAGCAATCCTGAGCTTTTGCGGCCAGCTCCCAAGAGAGCGAGTTGAAAAATGGAGCTCAGGGGCACTGCAATTCACAAACCTGCAGACTTATAAATGATAACTCTCGTCTACAAATATATTGAGGGAAGGCAACAAAGAGGATTTGAAAGCAAGGCAGAATTGCAGGAAACAGATTTCAGGAGGCAGATTCGAATCGCCTTTAAAGCACAGGAAAAGCGGCAAAACCTCGACAATGATGCCCTTGGCCAAAAAGGGCGTATGCGTTTTTTCCTGAATATATTCAGGAAAAAACGCATACGCCCTTTTTGGCCAACCAAGCAACCTGGAAAGGCAAATCAGCGCTACAAAGAAGTCTCGCTTCCCATCGGTCAAAAGGGCCATGCTGAGTAAAGTGTCAAAACCAGAAATGCAGGACAGGCCACGGAGAAACGGGAGCCTTGCTACGCTGATGGGCGGGATGTAAATTGCCAACAACCACTCTGGAGAAGTGTACGGTGTGTCCTGAAACATTTACAAAACTCAGCTTAGAGAGCATAGGGCACTTCCTCTCATGGGCGTATAAATTGGGAAAACTAAAAATCAGCAAGACACAAGCACCCCAAAGTTTAGGGCTGCTCTGTTGACAAGAACCTCCACTTCGTTACACCTTAAATATCCCAGGAAAGAGAAACATGGATAAAGAAGTTGTGGTCCTTATGTACAATGGAATATCACTCAGCCATGAAATCAACGTCATATGGCTAGTAGCAGCATGATGAGTGGATTTAGGTACGACGATTCTAAGTCAAATAAGTCACACAGAAAAAGACACTTATCATAAGATATCACCTATAGAGGGAATGTAAAAACCGCTGCCCTTGAACTGAATTACAAAACAGAACAGAGTCACACGGTTAGAAAACACACTATGGCTGCCTAACGGCAAAGGTGAGGTGGGGTGATGCATAAAACAAGGGTTTCAAATTAGCTCAGATACCGTTCCATAAACCCAATATGTAATAGACAAGACCTACTCCTTGCTCAGGGAACTGGACTCAACACCCCCTATTCACCGCCCAAGAATATATCTGACTAGTAAGAATCTTAGAACTTATGTATTGATATCTCTCTGTAAGTGAGTCAAGTGGGTGTAAAGCTGCATAAACACAGCAGTGAAAAGCAGCTAAACCCCATTATAAAACTCAATTAATTTTAAAAACCCGTGAAACAAAGACAGTGAAAGAGAGAGAAATTCTTACAAAATTCGTTCAGGGGCTGTGATGCCACCTGGATTGACCATATCTAGACCCGCAGCTGATTGAGACATAAGGGTGGACACTCTTGGGGCTGAGAGGTTTGGTGAGGTTGGGTGAGCAAACGCAGACGCTTTAAAGTAATACTGCGTGGTACCCATCCCATGGGTCCCAAATCTCCAGGTTCAAGGGCATCTTCCTACATCGAAAACATGCATGAGAAACCCAGAAGATGGTCCACCGAGTGATCGGGAAAGGTTTCTAAAACGCACCTCATTTCTCATCTCCTTGTGCTCGGGTTCGCCATTCCAGCCGCTTTACTAGCAATCTCCCTCCCTGGAGAATCAGCACCTTTAACCTCCTGTTCCATACAGGTGGCAATTTGTCCTGAGGTTGAACGGGAAGAGGGGGAACCAATGAGAGACTAGCTCTAGGTGTTGGGACAGGCACAGGTCACTCTATTTTCCCATCAGGAAGAAGAATTAACCACAGGCTCAGTCTGCCGCCCGGAAGCAGAATAGGGCCTAAAGCAATCCTGCGCTTTTGCGGCCAGCTCCCAAGAGAGCGAGTTGAAAAATGGAGCTCAGGGGCACTGCAATTCACAAACCTGCAGACTTATAAATGATAACTCTCGTCTACAAATATATTGAGGGAAGGCAACAAAGAGGATTTGAAAGCAAGGCAGAATTGCAGGAAACAGATTTCAGGAGGCAGATTCAAATCGCCTTTAAAGCACAGGAAAAGCGGCAAAACCTCGACAATGATGCCCTTGGCCAAAAAGGGCGTATGCGTTTTTTCCTGAATATATTCAGGAAAAAACGCATACGCCCTTTTTGGCCAACCAAGCAACCTGGAAAGGCAAATCAGCGCTACAAAGAAGTCTCGCTTCCCATCGGTCAAAAGGGCCATGCTGAATAAAGTGTCAAAACCAGAAATGCAGGACAGGCCACGGAGAAACGGGAGCCTTGCTACGCTGATGGGCGGGATGTAAATTGCCAACAGCCACTCTGGAGAAGTGTACGGTGTGTCCTGAAACATTTACAAAACTCAGCTTAGAGAGCATAGGGCACTTCCACTCATGGGCGTATAAATTGGGAAAACTAAAAATCAGCAAGACACAAGCACCCCAAAGTTTAGGGCTGCTCTGTTGACAAGAACCTCCACTTCGTTACACCTTAAATATCCCAGGAAAGAGAAAAATGGATAAAGAAGTTGTGGTCCTTATGTACAATGGAATATCACTCAGCCATGAAATCAACGTCATAAGGCTAGTAGCAGCATGATGAGTGGATTTAGGTACGACGATTCTACGTGCAATAAGTCACACAGAAAAAGACACTTATCATAAGTTATCACCTATAGAGGGAATGTAAAAACCGCTACCCTTGAACTGAATTACAAAACAGAACAGATTCACACGGTTAGAAAACACACTATGGCTGCCTAACGGGAAAGGTGAGGTGGGGTGATGCATAAAACAAGGGTTTCAAATTAGCTCAGATACCGTTCCATAAACCCAATACGTAATAGACAAGACCTACTCCTTGCTCAGGGAACTGGACTCAACACCCCCTATTCACCGCCCAAGATTATATCTGACTAGTAAGAATCTTAAAACCTATGTATTGATATCTCTCTGTAAGTGAGTCAAGTGGGTGTAAAGCTGCATAAACACAGCAGTGAAAAGCAGCTAAACCCCATTATAAAACTCAATTAATTTTAAAAACCCGTGAAACAAAGACAGTGAAAGGGAGAGAAATTCTTACAAAATTCGTTCAGGCGCTGTGATGCCACCTGGATTGACCATATCTAGACCCGCAGCTGATTGAGACATAAGGGTGGACACTCTTGGGGCTGAGGGGTTTGGTGAGGTTGGGTGAGCAAACGCAGACGCTTTAAAGTAATACTGCGTGGTACCCATCCCATGGGTCCCAAATCTCCAGGTTCAAGGGCATCTTCCTACATCGAAAACATGCATGAGAAACCCAGAAGACGGTCCACCGAGTGATTGGGAAAGGTTTCTAAAACGCACCTCATTTCTCATCTCCTTGTGCTCGGGTTCGCCATTCCAGCCGCTTTACTAGCAATCTCCCTCCTTGGAGAATCAGCACCTTTAACCTCCTGTTACATACAGGTGGCAATTTGAACTGAGGGTGAACGGGAAGACGGGGAACCAATGAGAGACTAGCTCTAGGTGTTGGGACAGGCACAGGTCACTCTATTTTCCCATCAGGAAGAAGAATTAACCACAGGCTCAGTCTGCCGCCCGGAAGCAGAATAGGGCCTAAAGCAATCCTGCGCTTTTGCGGCCAGCTCCCAAGAGAGCGAGTTGAAAAATGGAGCTCGGGGGCACTGCAATTCACAAACCTGCAGACTTATAAATGATAACTCTCGTCTACAAATATATTGAGGGAAGGCAACAAAGAGGATTTGAAAGCAAGGCAGAATTGCAGGAAACAGATTTTAGGAGGCAGATTCGAATCGCCTTTAAAGCACAGGAAAAGCGGCAAAACCTCGACAATGATGCCCTTGGCCAAAAAGGGCGTATGCGTTTTTTCCTGAATATATTCAGGAAAAAACGCATACGCCCTTTTTGGCCAACCAAGCAACCTGGAAAGGCAAATCAGCGCTACAAAGAAGTCTCGCTTCCCATCGGTCAAAAGGGCCATGCTGAATAAAGTGTCAAAACCAGAAATGCAGGACAGGCCACGGAGAAACGGGAGCCTTGCTACGCTGATGGGCGGGATGTAAATTGCCAACAGCCACTCTGGAGAAGTGTACGGTGTGTCCTGAAACATTTACAAAACTCAGCTTAGAGAGCATAGGGCACTTCCACTCATGGGCGTATAAATTGGGAAAACTAAAAATCAGCAAGACACAAGCACCCCAAAGTTTAGGGCTGCTCTGTTGACAAGAACCTCCACTTCGTTACACCTTAAATATCCCAGGAAAGAGAAAAATGGATAAAGAAGTTGTGGTCCTTATGTACAATGGAATATCACTCTGCCATGAAATCAACGTCATAAGGCTAGTAGCAGCATGATGAGTGGATTTAGGTACGACAATTCTAACTCAAATAAGTCACACAGAAAAAGACACTTATCATAAGTTATCACCTATAGAGGGAATGTAAAAACCGCTACCCTTGAACTGAATTACAAAACAGAACAGATTCATACGGTTAGAAAACACACTATGGCTGCCTAACGGGAAAGGTGAAGTGGGGTGATGCATAAAACAAGGGTTTCAAATTAGCTCAGATACCGTTCCATAAACCCAATACGTAATAGACAAGACCTACTCCTTGCTCAGGGAACTGGACTCAACACCCCCTATTCACCGCCCAAGATTATATCTGACTAGTAAGAATCTTAAAACCTATGTATTGATATCTCTCTGTAAGTGAGTCAAGTGGGTGTAAAGCTGCATAAACACAGCAGTGAAAAGCAGCTAAACCCCATTATAAAACTCAATTAATTTTAAAAACCCGTGAAACAAAGACAGTGAAAGGGAGAGAAATTCTTACAAAATTCGTTCAGGCGCTGTGATGCCACCTGGATTGACCATATCTAGACCCGCAGCTGATTGAGACATAAGGGTGGACACTCTTGGGGCTGAGGGGTTTGGTGAGGTTCGGTGAGCAAACGCAGACGCTTTAAAGTAATACTGCGTGGTACCCATCCCATGGGTCCCAAATCTCCAGGTTCAAGGGCATCTTCCTACAACGAAAACATGCATGAGAAACCCAGAAGACGGTCCACCGAGTGATTGGGAAAGGTTTCTAAAACGCACCTCATTTCTCGTCTCCTTGTGCTCGGGTTCGCCATTCCAGCCGCTTTACTAGCAATCTCCCTCCTTGGAGAATCAGCACCTTTAACCTCCTGTTCCATACAGGTGGCAATTTGAACTGAGGGTGAACGGGAAGACGGGGAACCAATGAGAGACTAGCTCTAGGTGTTGGGACAGGCACAGGTCACTCTATTTTCCCATCAGAAAGAAGAATTAACCACAGGCTCAGTCTGCCGCCCGGAAGCAGAATAGGGCCTAAAGCAATCCTGCGCTTTTGCGGCCAGCTCCCAAGAGAGCGAGTTGAAAAATGGAGCTCAGGGGCACTGCAATTCACAAACCTGCAGACTTATAAATGATAACTCTCGTCTACAAATATATTGAGGGAAGGCAACAAAGAGGATTTGAAAGCAAGGCAGAATTGCAGGAAACAGGTTTCAGGAGGCAGATTCGAATCGCCTTTAAAGCACAGGAAAAGCGGCAAAACCTCGACAATGATGCCCTTGGCCAAAAAGGGCGTATGCTTTTTTTCCTGAATATATTCAGGAAAAAACGCATACGCCCTTTTTGGCCAACCAAGCAACCTGGAAAGGCAAATCAGCGCTACAAAGAAGTCTCGCTTCCCATCGGTCAAAAGGGCCATGCTGAGTAAAGTGTCAAAACCAGAAATGCAGGACAGGCCACGGAGAAACGGGAGCCTTGCTACGCTGATGGGCGGGATGTAAATTGCCAACAGCCACTCTGGAGAAGTGTACGGTGTGTCCTGAAACATTTACAAAACTCAGCTTAGAGAGCATAGGGCACTTCCACTCATGGGCGTATAAATTGGGAAAACTAAAAATCAGCAAGACACAAGCACCCCAAAGTTTAGGGCTGCTCTGTTGACAAGAACCTCCACTTCGTTACACCTTAAATATCCCAGGAAAGAGAAAAATGGATAAAGAAGTTGTGGTCCTTATGTACAATGGAATATCACTCAGCCATGAAATCAACGTCATAAGGCTAGTAGCAGCATGATGAGTGGATTTAGGTACGACGATTCTACGTGCAATAAGTCACACAGAAAAAGACACTTATCATAAGATATCACCTATAGAGGGAATGTAAAAACCGCTGCCCTTGAACTGAATTACAAAACAGAACAGATTCACACGGTTAGAAAACACACTATGGCTGGCTAACGGGAAAGGTGAGGTGGGGTGATGCATAAAACAAGGGTTTCAAATTAGCTCAGATACCGTTCCATAAACCCAATACATAATAGACAAGACCTACTCCTTGCTCAGGGAACTGGACTCAACACCCCCTATTCACCGCCCAAGAGTATATCTGACTAGTAACAATCTTAAAACCTATGTATTGATATCTCTCTGTAAGTGAGTCAAGTGGGTGTAAAGCTGCATAAACACAGCAGTGAAAAGCAGCTAAACCCCATTATAAAACTCAATTAATTTTAAAAACCCGTGAAACAAAGACAGTGAAAGGGAGAGAAATTCTTACAAAATTCGTTCAGGCGCTGTGATGCCACCTGGATTGACCATATCTAGACCCGCAGCTGATTGAGACATAAGGGTGGACACTCTTGGGGCTGAGGGGTTTGGTGAGGTTCGGTGAGCAAACGCAGACGCTTTAAAGTAATACTGCATGGTACCCATCCCATGGGTCCCAAATCTCCAGGTTCAAGGGCATCTTCCTACATCGAAAACATGCATGAGAAACCCAGAAGACGGTCCACCGAGTGATTGGGAAAGGTTTCTAAAACGCACCTCATTTCTCGTCTCCTTGTGCTCGGGTTCGCCATTCCAGCCGCTTTACTAGCAATCTCCCTCCTTGGAGAATCAGCACCTTTAACCTCCTGTTCCATACAGGTGGCAATTTGAACTGAGGGTGAACGGGAAGACGGGGAACCAATGAGAGACTAGCTCTAGGTGTTGGGACAGGCACAGGTCACTCTATTTTCCCATCAGGAAGAAGAATTAACCACAGGCTCAATCTGCCGCCCGGAAGCAGAATAGGGCCTAAAGCAATCCTGCGCTTTTGCGGCCAGCTCCCAAGAGAGCGAGTTGAAAAATGGAGCTCGGGGGCACTGCAATTCACAAACCTGCAGACTTATAAATGATAACTCTCCTCTACAAATATATTGAGGGAAGGCAACAAAGAGGATTTGAAAGCAAGGCAGAATTGCAGGAAACAGATTTCAGGAGGCAGTTTCGAATCGCCTTTAAAGCACAGGAAAAGCGGCAAAACCTCGACAATGATGCCCTTGGCCAAAAAGGGCGTATGCGTTTTTTCCTGAATATATTCAGGAAAAAACGCATACGCCCTTTTTGGCCAACCAAGCAACCTGGAAAGGCAAATCAGCGCTACAAAGAAGTCTCGCTTCCCATCGGTCAAAAGGGCCATGCTGAATAAAGTGTCAAAACCAGAAATGCAGGACAGGCCACAGAGAAACGGGAGCCTTGCTACGCTGATGGGCGGGATGTAAATTGCCAACAGCCACTCTGGAGAAGTGTACGGTGTGTCCTGAAACATTTACAAAACTCAGCTTAGAGAGCATAGGGCACTTCCACTCATGGGCGTATAAATTGGGAAAACTAAAAATCAGCAAGACACAAGCACCCCAAAGTTTAGGGCTGCTCTGTTGACAAGAACCTCCACTTCGTTACACCTTAAATATCCCAGGAAAGAGAAAAATGGATAAAGAAGTTGTGGTCCTTATGTACAATGGAATATCACTCAGCCATGAAATCAACGTCATAAGGCTAGTAGCAGCATGATGAGTGGATTTAGGTACGACGATTCTACGTGCAATAAGTCACACAGAAAAAGACACTTATCATAAGTTATCACCTATAGAGGGAATGTAAAAACCGCTACCCTTGAACTGAATTACAAAACAGAACAGATTCACACGGTTAGAAAACACACTATGGCTGCCTAACGGGAAAGGTGAGGTGGGGTGATGCATAAAACAAGGGTTTCAAATTAGCTCAGATACCGTTCCATAAACCCAATACGTAATAGACAAGACCTACTCCTTGCTCAGGGAACTGGACTCAACACCCCCTATTCACCGCCCAAGATTATATCTGACTAGTAAGAATCTTAAAACCTATGTATTGATATCTCTCTGTAAGTGAGTCAAGTGGGTGTAAAGCTGCATAAACACAGCAGTGAAAAGCAGCTAAACCCCATTATAAAACTCAATTAATTTTAAAAACCCGTGAAACAAAGACAGTGAAAGAGAGAGAAATTCTTACAAAATTCGTTCAGGGGCTGTGATGCCACCTGGATTGACCATATCTAGACCCGCAGCTGATTGAGACATAAGGGTGGACACTCTTGGGGCTGAGAGGTTTGGTGAGGTTGGGTGAGCAAACGCAGACGCTTTAAAGTAATACTGCGTGGTACCCATCCCATGGGTCCCAAATCTCCAGGTTCAAGGGCATCTTCCTACATCGAAAACATGCATGAGAAACCCAGAAGATGGTCCACCGAGTGATCGGGAAAGGTTTCTAAAACGCACCTCATTTCTCATCTCCTTGTGCTCGGGTTCGCCATTCCAGCCGCTTTACTAGCAATCTCCCTCCCTGGAGAATCAGCACCTTTAACCTCCTGTTCCATACAGGTGGCAATTTGTCCTGAGGGTGAACGGGAAGAGGGGGAACCAATGAGAGACTAGCTCTAGGTGTTGGGACAGGCACAGGTCACTCTATTTTCCCATCAGGAAGAAGAATTAACCACAGGCTCAGTCTGCCGCCCGGAAGCAGAATAGGGCCTAAAGCAATCCTGCGCTTTTGCGGCCAGCTCCCAAGAGAGCGAGTTGAAAAATGGAGCTCAGGGGCACTGCAATTCACAAACCTGCAGACTTATAAATGATAACTCTCGTCTACAAATATATTGAGGGAAGGCAACAAAGAGGATTTGAAAGCAAGGCAGAATTGCAGGAAACAGATTTCAGGAGGCAGATTCAAATCGCCTTTAAAGCACAGGAAAAGCGGCAAAACCTCGACAATGATGCCCTTGGCCAAAAAGGGCGTATGCGTTTTTTCCTGAATATATTCAGGAAAAAACGCATACGCCCTTTTTGGCCAACCAAGCAACCTGGAAAGGCAAATCAGCGCTACAAAGAAGTCTCGCTTCCCATCGGTCAAAAGGGCCATGCTGAATAAAGTGTCAAAACCAGAAATGCAGGACAGGCCACGGAGAAACGGGAGCCTTGCTACGCTGATGGGCGGGATGTAAATTGCCAACAGCCACTCTGGAGAAGTGTACGGTGTGTCCTGAAACATTTACAAAACTCAGCTTAGAGAGCATAGGGCACTTCCACTCATGGGCGTATAAATTGGGAAAACTAAAAATCAGCAAGACACAAGCACCCCAAAGTTTAGGGCTGCTCTGTTGACAAGAACCTCCACTTCGTTACACCTTAAATATCCCAGGAAAGAGAAAAATGGATAAAGAAGTTGTGGTCCTTATGTACAATGGAATATCACTCAGCCATGAAATCAACGTCATAAGGCTAGTAGCAGCATGATGAGTGGATTTAGGTACGACGATTCTACGTGCAATAAGTCACACAGAAAAAGACACTTATCATAAGTTATCACCTATAGAGGGAATGTAAAAACCGCTACCCTTGAACTGAATTACAAAACAGAACAGATTCACACGGTTAGAAAACACACTATGGCTGCCTAACGGGAAAGGTGAGGTGGGGTGATGCATAAAACAAGGGTTTCAAATTAGCTCAGATACCGTTCCATAAACCCAATACGTAATAGACAAGACCTACTCCTTGCTCAGGGAACTGGACTCAACACCCCCTATTCACCGCCCAAGATTATATCTGACTAGTAAGAATCTTAAAACCTATGTATTGATATCTCTCTGTAAGTGAGTCAAGTGGGTGTAAAGCTGCATAAACACAGCAGTGAAAAGCAGCTAAACCCCATTATAAAACTCAATTAATTTTAAAAACCCGTGAAACAAAGACAGTGAAAGGGAGAGAAATTCTTACAAAATTCGTTCAGGCGCTGTGATGCCACCTGGATTGACCATATCTAGACCCGCAGCTGATTGAGACATAAGGGTGGACACTCTTGGGGCTGAGGGGTTTGGTGAGGTTGGGTGAGCGAACGCAGACGCTTTAAAGTAATACTGCGTGGTACCCATCCCATGGGTCCCAAATCTCCAGGTTCAAGGGCATCTTCCTACATCGAAAACATGCATGAGAAACCCAGAAGACGGTCCACCGAGTGATTGGGAAAGGTTTCTAAAACGCACCTCATTTCTCATCTCCTTGTGCTCGGGTTCGCCATTCCAGCCGCTTTACTAGCAATCTCCCTCCTTGGAGAATCAGCACCTTTAACCTCCTGTTCCATACAGGTGGCAATTTGAACTGAGGGTGAACGGGAAGACGGGGAACCAATGAGAGACTAGCTCTAGGTGTTGGGACAGGCACAGGTCACTCTATTTTCCCATCAGGAAGAAGAATTAACCACAGGCTCAGTCTGCCGCCCGGAAGCAGAATAGGGCCTAAAGCAATCCTGCGCTTTTGCGGCCAGCTCCCAAGAGAGCGAGTTGAAAAATGGAGCTCGGGGGCACTGCAATTCACAAACCTGCAGACTTATAAATGATAACTCTCGTCTACAAATATATTGAGGGAAGGCAACAAAGAGGATTTGAAAGCAAGGCAGAATTGCAGGAAACAGATTTTAGGAGGCAGATTCGAATCGCCTTTAAAGCACAGGAAAAGCGGCAAAACCTCGACAATGATGCCCTTGGCCAAAAAGGGCGTATGCGTTTTTTCCTGAATATATTCAGGAAAAAACGCATACGCCCTTTTTGGCCAACCAAGCAACCTGGAAAGGCAAATCAGCGCTACAAAGAAGTCTCGCTTCCCATCGGTCAAAAGGGCCATGCTGAATAAAGTGTCAAAACCAGAAATGCAGGACAGGCCACGGAGAAACGGGAGCCTTGCTACGCTGATGGGCGGGATGTAAATTGCCAACAGCCACTCTGGAGAAGTGTACGGTGTGTCCTGAAACATTTACAAAACTCAGCTTAGAGAGCATAGGGCACTTCCACTCATGGGCGTATAAATTGGGAAAACTAAAAATCAGCAAGACACAAGCACCCCAAAGTTTAGGGCTGCTCTGTTGACAAGAACCTCCACTTCGTTACACCTTAAATATCCCAGGAAAGAGAAAAATGGATAAAGAAGTTGTGGTCCTTATGTACAATGGAATATCACTCTGCCATGAAATCAACGTCATAAGGCTAGTAGCAGCATGATGAGTGGATTTAGGTACGACAATTCTAACTCAAATAAGTCACACAGAAAAAGACACTTATCATAAGTTATCACCTATAGAGGGAATGTAAAAACCGCTACCCTTGAACTGAATTACAAAACAGAACAGATTCATACGGTTAGAAAACACACTATGGCTGCCTAACGGGAAAGGTGAAGTGGGGTGATGCATAAAACAAGGGTTTCAAATTAGCTCAGATACCGTTCCATAAACCCAATATGTAATAGACAAGACCTACTCCTTGCTCAGGGAACTGGACTCAACACCCCCTATTCACCGCCCAAGAGTATATCTGACTAGTAAGAATCTTAAAACCTATGTATTGATATCTCTCTGTAAGTGAGTCAAGTGGGTGTAAAGCTGCATAAACACAGCAGTGAAAAGCAGCTAAACCCCATTATAAAACTCAATTAATTTTAAAAACCCGTGAAACAAAGACAGTGAAAGGGAGAGAAATTCTTACAAAATTCGTTCAGGCGCTGTGATGCCACCTGGATTGACCATATCTAGACCCGCAGCTGATTGAGACATAAGGGTGGACACTCTTGGGGCTGAGAGGTTTGGTGAGGTTGGGTGAGCAAACGCAGACGCTTTAAAGTAATACTGCGTGGTACCCATCCCATGGGTCCCAAATCTCCAGGTTCAAGGGCATCTTCCTACATCGAAAACATGCATGAGAAACCCAGAAGATGGTCCACCGAGTGATCGGGAAAGGTTTCTAAAACGCACCTCATTTCTCGTCTCCTTGTGCTCGGGTTCGCCATTCCAGCCGCTTTACTAGCAATCTCCCTCCTTGGAGAATCAGCACCTTTAACCTCCTGTTCCATACAGGTGGCAATTTGAACTGAGGGTGAACGGGAAGACGGGGAACCAATGAGAGACTAGCTCTAGGTGTTGGGACAGGCACAGGTCACTCTATTTTCCCATCAGGAAGAAGAATTAACCACAGGCTCAGTCTGCCGCCCGGAAGCAGAATAGGGCCTAAAGCAATCCTGCGCTTTTGCGGCCAGCTCCCAAGAGAGCGAGTTGAAAAATGGAGCTCAGGGGCACTGCAATTCACAAACCTGCAGACTTATAAATGATAACTCTCGTCTACAAATATATTGAGGGAAGGCAACAAAGAGGATTTGAAAGCAAGGCAGAATTGCAGGAAACAGATTTCAGGAGGCAGATTCAAATCGCCTTTAAAGCACAGGAAAAGCGGCAAAACCTCGACAATGATGCCCTTGGCCAAAAAGGGCGTATGCGTTTTTTCCTGAATATATTCAGGAAAAAACGCATACGCCCTTTTTGGCCAACCAAGCAACCTGGAAAGGCAAATCAGCGCTACAAAGAAGTCTCGCTTCCCATCGGTCAAAAGGGCCATGCTGAATAAAGTGTCAAAACCAGAAATGCAGGACAGGCCACAGAGAAACGGGAGCCTTGCTACGCTGATGGGCGGGATGTAAATTGCCAACAGCCACTCTGGAGAAGTGTACGGTGTGTCCTGAAACATTTACAAAACTCAGCTTAGAGAGCATAGGGCACTTCCACTCATGGGCGTATAAATTGGGAAAACTAAAAATCAGCAAGACACAAGCACCCCAAAGTTTAGGGCTGCTCTGTTGACAAGAACCTCCACTTCGTTACACCTTAAATATCCCAGGAAAGAGAAAAATGGATAAAGAAGTTGTGGTCCTTATGTACAATGGAATATCACTCAGCCATGAAATCAACGTCATAAGGCTAGTAGCAGCATGATGAGTGGATTTAGGTACGACGATTCTACGTGCAATAAGTCACACAGAAAAAGACACTTATCATAAGTTATCACCTATAGAGGGAATGTAAAAACCGCTGCCCTTGAACTGAATTACAAAACAGAACAGATTCACACGGTTAGAAAACACACTATGGCTGCCTAACGGGAAATAGGTGAGGTGGGGTGATGCATAAAACAAGGGTTTCAAATTAGCTCAGATACCGTTCCATAAACCCAATACGTAATAGACAAGACCTACTCCTTGCTCAGGGAACTGGACTCAACACCCCCTATTCACCGCCCAAGATTATATCTGACTAGTAAGAATCTTAAAACCTATGTATTGATATCTCTCTGTAAGTGAGTCAAGTGGGTGTAAAGCTGCATAAACACAGCAGTGAAAAGCAGCTAAACCCCATTATAAAACTCAATTAATTTTAAAAACCCGTGAAACAAAGACAGTGAAAGGGAGAGAAATTCTTACAAAATTCGTTCAGGCGCTGTGATGCCACCTGGATTGACCATATCTAGACCCGCAGCTGATTGAGACATAAGGGTGGACACTGTTGGGGCTGAGGGTTTGGTGAGGTTGGGTGAGCAAACGCAGACGCTTTAAAGTAATACTGCGTGGTACCCATCCCATGGGTCCCAAATCTCCAGGTTCAAGGGCATCTTCCTACATCGAAAACATGCATGAGAACCCAGAAGACGGTCCACCGAGTGATTGGGAAAGGTTTCTAAAACGCACCTCATTTCTCATCTCCTTGTGCTCGGGTTCGCCATTCCAGCCGCTTTACTAGCAATCTCCCTCCTTGGAGAATCAGCACCTTTAACCTCCTGTTCCATACAGGTGGCAATTTGAACTGAGGGTGAACGGGAAGACGGGGAACCAATGAGAGACTAGCTCTAGGTGTTGGGACAGGCACAGGTCACTCTATTTTCCCATCAGGAAGAAGAATTAACCACAGGCTCAGTCTGCCTCCCGGAAGCAGAATAGGGCCTAAAGCAATCCTGCGCTTTTGCGGCCAGCTCCCAAGAGAGCAAGTTGAAAAATGGAGCTCGGGGGCACTGCAATTCACAAACCTGCAGACTTATAAATGATAACTCTCGTCTACAAATATATTGAGGGAAGGCAACAAAGAGGATTTGAAAGCAAGGCAGAATTGCAGGAAACAGATTTCAGGAGGCAGATTCGAATCGCCTTTAAAGCACAGGAAAAGCGGCAAAACCTCGACAATGATGCCCTTGGCCAAAAAGGGCGTATGCGTTTTTTCCTGAATATATTCAGGAAAAAACGCATACGCCCTTTTTGGCCAACCAAGCAACCTGGAAAGGCAAATCAGCGCTACAAAGAAGTCTCGCTTCCCATCGGTCAAAAGGGCCATGCTGAATAAAGTGTCAAAACCAGAAATGCAGGACAGGCCACGGAGAAACGGGAGCCTTGCTACGCTGATGGGCGGGATGTAAATTGCCAACAGCCACTCTGGAGAAGTGTACGGTGTGTCCTGAAACATTTACAAAACTCAGCTTAGAGAGCATAGGGCACTTCCACTCATGGGCGTATAAATTGGGAAAACTAAAAATCAGCAAGACACAAGCACCCCAAAGTTTAGGGCTGCTCTGTTGACAAGAACCTCCACTTCGTTACACCTTAAATATCCCAGGAAAGAGAAAAATGGATAAAGAAGTTGTGGTCCTTATGTACAATGGAATATCACTCTGCCATGAAATCAACGTCATAAGGCTAGTAGCAGCATGATGAGTGGATTTAGGTACGACAATTCTAACTCAAATAAGTCACACAGAAAAAGACACTTATCATAAGTTATCACCTATAGAGGGAATGTAAAAACCGCTACCCTTGAACTGAATTACAAAACAGAACAGATTCACACGGTTAGAAAACACACTATGGCTGCCTAACGGGAAAGGTGAAGTGGGGTGATGCATAAAACAAGGGTTTCAAATTAGCTCAGATACCGTTCCATAAACCCAATACGTAATAGACAAGACCTACTCCTTGCTCAGGGAACTGGACTCAACACCCCCTATTCACCGCCCAAGATTATATCTGACTAGTAAGAATCTTAAAACCTATGTATTGATATCTCTCTGTAAGTGAGTCAAGTGGGTGTAAAGCTGCATAAACACAGCAGTGAAAAGCAGCTAAACCCCATTATAAAACTCAATTAATTTTAAAAACCCGTGAAACAAAGACAGTGAAAGGGAGAGAAATTCTTACAAAATTCGTTCAGGCGCTGTGATGCCACCTGGATTGACCATATCTAGACCCGCAGCTGATTGAGACATAAGGGTGGACACTCTTGGGGCTGAGGGGTATGGTGAGGTTCGGTGAGCAAACGCAGACGCTTTAAAGTAATACTGCGTGGTACCCATCCCATGGGTCCCAAATCTCCAGGTTCAAGGGCATCTTCCTACAACGAAAACATGCATGAGAAACCCAGAAGACGGTCCACCGAGTGATTGGGAAAGGTTTCTAAAACGCACCTCATTTCTCGTCTCCTTGTGCTCGGGTTCGCCATTCCAGCCGCTTTACTAGCAATCTCCCTCCTTGGAGAATCAGCACCTTTAACCTCCTGTTCCATACAGGTGGCAATTTGAACTGAGGGTGAACGGGAAGACGGGGAACCAATGAGAGACTAGCTCTAGGTGTTGGGACAGGCACAGGTCACTCTATTTTCCCATCAGGAAGAAGAATTAACCACAGGCTCAGTCTGCCGCCCGGAAGCAGAATAGGGCCTAAAGCAATCCTGCGCTTTTGCGGCCAGCTCCCAAGAGAGCGAGTTGAAAAATGGAGCTCGGGGCACTGCAATTCACAAACCTGCAGACTTATAAATGATAACTCTCGTCTACAAATATATTGAGGAAGGCAACAAAGAGGATTTGAAAGCAAGGCAGAATTGCAGGAAACAGGTTTCAGGAGGCAGATTCGAATCGCCTTTAAAGCACATGAAAAGCGGCAAAACCTCGACAATGATGCCCTTGGCCAAAAAGGGCGTATGCGTTTTTTCCTGAATATATTCAGGAAAAAACGCATACGCCCTTTTTGGCCAACCAAGCAACCTGGAAAGGCAAATCAGCGCTACAAAGAAGTCTCGCTTCCCATCGGTCAAAAGGGCCATGCTGAGTAAAGTGTCAAAACCAGAAATGCAGGACAGGCCACGGAGAAACGGGAGCCTTGCTACGCTGATGGGCGGGATGTAAATTGCCAACAGCCACTCTGGAGAAGTGTACGGTGTGTCCTGAAACATTTACAAAACTCAGCTTAGAGAGCATAGGGCACTTCCACTCATGGGCGTATAAATTGGGAAAACTAAAAATCAGCAAGACACAAGCACCCCAAAGTTTAGGGCTGCTCTGTTGACAAGAACCTCCACTTCGTTACACCTTAAATATCCCAGGAAAGAGAAAAATGGATAAAGAAGTTGTGGTCCTTATGTACAATGGAATATCACTCAGCCATGAAATCAACGTCATAAGGCTAGTAGCAGCATGATGAGTGGATTTAGGTACGACGATTCTAACTCAAATAAGTCACACAGAAAAAGACACTTATCATAAGATATCACCTATAGAGGGAATGTAAAAACCGCTGCCCTTGAACTGAATTACAAAACAGAACAGATTCACACGGTTAGAAAACACACTATGGCTGGCTAACGGGAAAGGTGAGGTGGGGTGATGCATAAAACAAGGGTTTCAAATTAGCTCAGATACCGTTCCATAAACCCAATACATAATAGACAAGACCTACTCCTTGCTCAGGGAACTGGACTCAACACCCCCTATTCACCGCCCAAGAGTATATCTGACTAGTAACAATCTTAAAACCTATGTATTGATATCTCTCTGTAAGTGAGTCAAGTGGGTGTAAAGCTGCATAAACACAGCAGTGAAAAGCAGCTAAACCCCATTATAAAACTCAATTAATTTTAAAAACCCGTGAAACAAAGACAGTGAAAGGGAGAGAAATTCTTACAAAATTCGTTCAGGCGCTGTGATGCCACCTGGATTGACCATATCTAGACCCGCAGCTGATTGAGACATAAGGGTGGACACTCTTGGGGCTGAGGGGTTTGGTGAGGTTCGGTGAGCAAACGCAGACGCTTTAAAGTAATACTGCATGGTACCCATCCCATGGGTCCCAAATCTCCAGGTTCAAGGGCATCTTCCTACATCGAAAACATGCATGAGAAACCCAGAAGACGGTCCACCGAGTGATTGGGAAAGGTTTCTAAAACGCACCTCATTTCTCGTCTCCTTGTGCTCGGGTTCGCCATTCCAGCCGCTTTACTAGCAATCTCCCTCCTTGGAGAATCAGCACCTTTAACCTCCTGTTCCATACAGGTGGCAATTTGAACTGAGGGTGAACGGGAAGACGGGGAACCAATGAGAGACTAGCTCTAGGTGTTGGGACAGGCACAGGTCACTCTATTTTCCCATCAGGAAGAAGAATTAACCACAGGCTCAATCTGCCGCCCGGAAGCAGAATAGGGCCTAAAGCAATCCTGCGCTTTTGCGGCCAGCTCCCAAGAGAGCGAGTTGAAAAATGGAGCTCGGGGGCACTGCAATTCACAAACCTGCAGACTTATAAATGATAACTCTCCTCTACAAATATATTGAGGGAAGGCAACAAAGAGGATTTGAAAGCAAGGCTGAAACAGATTTCAGGAGGCAGATTCGAATCGCCTTTAAAGCACAGGAAAAGCGGCAAAACCTCGACAATGATGCCCTTGGCCAAAAAGGGCGTATGCGTTTTTTCCTGAATATATTCAGGAAAAAACGCATACGCCCTTTTTGGCCTACCAAGCAACCTGGAAAGGCAAATCAGCGCTACAAAGAAGTCTCGCTTCCCATCGGTCAAAAGGGCCATGCTGAATAAAGTGTCAAAACCAGAAATGCAGGACAGGCCACAGAGAAACGGGAGCCTTGCTACGCTGATGGGCGGGATGTAAATTGCCAACAGCCACTCTGGAGAAGTGTACGGTGTGTCCTGAAACATTTACAAAACTCAGCTTAGAGAGCATAGGGCACTTCCACTCATGGGCGTATAAATTGGGAAAACTAAAAATCAGCAAGACACAAGCACCCCAAAGTTTAGGGCTGCTCTGTTGACAAGAACCTCCACTTCGTTACACCTTAAATATCCCAGGAAAGAGAAAAATGGATAAAGAAGTTGTGGTCCTTATGTACAATGGAATATCACTCAGCCATGAAATCAACGTCATAAGGCTAGTAGCAGCATGATGAGTGGATTTAGGTACGACGATTCTACGTGCAATAAGTCACACAGAAAAAGACACTTATCATAAGTTATCACCTATAGAGGGAATGTAAAAACCGCTACCCTTGAACTGAATTACAAAACAGAACAGATTCACACGGTTAGAAAACACACTATGGCTGCCTAACGGGAAAGGTGAGGTGGGGTGATGCATAAAACAAGGGTTTCAAATTAGCTCAGATACCGTTCCATAAACCCAATACGTAATAGACAAGACCTACTCCTTGCTCAGGGAACTGGACTCAACACCCCCTATTCACCGCCCAAGATTATATCTGACTAGTAAGAATCTTAAAACCTATGTATTGATATCTCTCTGTAAGTGAGTCAAGTGGGTGTAAAGCTGCATAAACACAGCAGTGAAAAGCAGCTAAACCCCATTATAAAACTCAATTAATTTTAAAAACCCGTGAAACAAAGACAGTGAAAGGGAGAGAAATTCTTACAAAATTCGTTCAGGCGCTGTGATGCCACCTGGATTGACCATATCTAGACCCGCAGCTGATTGAGACATAAGGGTGGACACTCTTGGGGCTGAGGGGTTTGGTGAGGTTCGGTGAGCAAACGCAGACGCTTTAAAGTAATACCGCGTGGTACCCATCCCATGGGTCCCAAATCTCCAGGTTCAAGGGCATCTTCCTACATCGAAAACATGCATGAGAAACCCAGAAGACGGTCCACCGAGTGATTGGGAAAGGTTTCTAAAACGCACCTCATTTCTCGTCTCCTTGTGCTCGGGTTCGCCATTCCAGCCGCTTTACTAGCAATCTCCCTCCTTGGAGAATCAGCACCTTTAACCTCCTGTTCCATACAGGTGGCAATTTGAACTGAGGGTGAACGGGAAGACGGGGAACCAATGAGAGACTAGCTCTAGGTGTTGGGACAGGCACAGGTCACTCTATTTTCCCATCAGGAAGAAGAATTAACCACAGGCTCAGTCTGCCGCCCGGAAGCAGAATAGGGCCTAAAGCAATCCTGCGCTTTTGCGGCCAGCTCCCAAGAGAGCGAGTTGAAAAATGGAGCTCGGGGGCACTGCAATTCACAAACCTGCAGACTTATAAATGATAACTCTCGTCTACAAATATATTGAGGGAAGGCAACATATATTCAGGAAAAAACGCATACGCCCTTTTTGGCCAACCAAGCAACCTGGAAAGGCAAATCAGCGCTACAAAGAAGTCTCGCTTCCCATCGGTCAAAAGGGCCATGCTGAGTAAAGTGTCAAAACCAGAAATGCAGGACAGGCCACGGAGAAACGGGAGCCTTGCTACGCTGATGGGCGGGATGTAAATTGCCAACAACCACTCTGGAGAAGTGTACGGTGTGTCCTGAAACATTTACAAAACTCAGCTTAGAGAGCATAGGGCACTTCCACTCATGGGCGTATAAATTGGGAAAACTAAAAATCAGCAAGACACAAGCACCCCAAAGTTTAGGGCTGCTCTGTTGACAAGAACCTCCACTTCGTTACACCTTAAATATCCCAGGAAAGAGAAACATGGATAAAGAAGTTGTGGTCCTTATGTACAATGGAATATCACTCAGCCATGAAATCAACGTCATAAGGCTAGTAGCAGCATGATGAGTGGATTTAGGTACGACGATTCTAAGTCAAATAAGTCACACAGAAAAAGACACTTATCATAAGATATCACCTATAGAGGGAATGTAAAAACCGCTGCCCTTGAACTGAATTACAAAACAGAACAGAGTCACACGGTTAGAAAACACACTATGGCTGGCTAACGGGAAAGGTGAGGTGGGGTGATGCATAAAACAAGGGTTTCAAATTAGCTCAGATACCGTTCCATAAACCCAATACGTAATAGACAAGACCTACTCCTTGCTCAGGGAACTGGACTCAACACCCCCTATTCACCGCCCAAGAATATATCTGACTAGTAAGAATCTTAAAACATATGTATTGATATCTCTCTGTAAGTGAGTCAAGTGGGTGTAAAGCTGCATAAACACAGCAGTGAAAAGCAGCTAAACCCCATTATAAAACTCAATTAATTTTAAAAACCCGTGAAACAAAGACAGTGAAAGAGCGAGAAATTCTTACAAAATTCGTTCAGGGGATGTGATGCCACCTGGATTGACCATATCTAGACCCGCAGCTGATTGAGACATAAGGGTGGACACTCTTGGGGCTGAGAGGTTTGGTGAGGTTGGGTGAGCAAACGCAGACGCTTTAAAGTAATACTGCGTGGTACCCATCCCATGGGTCCCAAATCTCCAGGTTCAAGGGCATCTTCCTACATCGAAAACATGCATGAGAAACCCAGAAGATGGTCCACCGAGTGATCGGGAAAGGTTTCTAAAACGCACCTCATTTCTCGTCTCCTTGTGCTCGGGTTCGCCATTCCAGCCGCTTTACTAGCAATCTCCCTCCTTGGAGAATCAGCACCTTTAACCTCCTGTTCCATACAGGTGGCAATTTGAACTGAGGGTGAACGGGAAGACGGGGAACCAATGAGAGACTAGCTCTAGGTGTTGGGACAGGCACAGGTCACTCTATTTTCCCATCAGGAAGAAGAATTAACCACAGGCTCAGTCTGCCGCCCGGAAGCAGAATAGGGCCTAAAGCAATCCTGCGCTTTTGCGGCCAGCTCCCAAGAGAGCGAGTTGAAAAATGGAGCTCAGGGGCACTGCAATTCACAAACCTGCAGACTTATAAATGATAACTCTCGTCTACAAATATATTGAGGGAAGGCAACAAAGAGGATTTGAAAGCAAGGCAGAATTGCAGGAAACAGATTTCAGGAGGCAGATTCAAATCGCCTTTAAAGCACAGGAAAAGCGGCAAAACCTCGACAATGATGCCCTTGGCCAAAAAGGGCGTATGCGTTTTTTCCTGAATATATTCAGGAAAAAACGCATACGCCCTTTTTGGCCAACCAAGCAACCTGGAAAGGCAAATCAGCGCTACAAAGAAGTCTCGCTTCCCATCGGTCAAAAGGGCCATGCTGAATAAAGTGTCAAAACCAGAAATGCAGGACAGGCCACAGAGAAACGGGAGCCTTGCTACGCTGATGGGCGGGATGTAAATTGCCAACAGCCACTCTGGAGAAGTGTACGGTGTGTCCTGAAACATTTACAAAACTCAGCTTAGAGAGCATAGGGCACTTCCACTCATGGGCGTATAAATTGGGAAAACTAAAAATCAGCAAGACACAAGCACCCCAAAGTTTAGGGCTGCTCTGTTGACAAGAACCTCCACTTCGTTACACCTTAAATATCCCAGGAAAGAGAAAAATGGATAAAGAAGTTGTGGTCCTTATGTACAATGGAATATCACTCAGCCATGAAATCAACGTCATAAGGCTAGTAGCAGCATGATGAGTGGATTTAGGTACGACGATTCTACGTGCAATAAGTCACACAGAAAAAGACACTTATCATAAGTTATCACCTATAGAGGGAATGTAAAAACCGCTACCCTTGAACTGAATTACAAAACAGAACAGATTCACACGGTTAGAAAACACACTATGGCTGCCTAACGGGAAAGGTGAGGTGGGGTGATGCATAAAACAAGGGTTTCAAATTAGCTCAGATACCGTTCCATAAACCCAATACGTAATAGACAAGACCTACTCCTTGCTCAGGGAACTGGACTCAACACCCCCTATTCACCGCCCAAGATTATATCTGACTAGTAAGAATCTTAAAACCTATGTATTGATATCTCTCTGTAAGTGAGTCAAGTGGGTGTAAAGCTGCATAAACACAGCAGTGAAAAGCAGCTAAACCCCATTATAAAACTCAATTAATTTTAAAAACCCGTGAAACAAAGGCAGTGAAAGGGAGAGAAATTCTTACAAAATTCGTTCAGGCGCTGTGATGCCACCTGGATTGACCATATCTAGACCCGCAGCTGATTGAGACATAAGGGTGGACACTGTTGGGGCTGAGGGGTTTGGTGAGGTTGGGGTGAGCAAACGCAGACGCTTTAAAGTAATACTGCGTGGTACCCATCCCATGGGTCCCAAATCTCCAGGTTCAAGGGCATCTTCCTACATCGAAAACATGCATGAGAAACCCAGAAGACGGTCCACCGAGTGATTGGGAAAGGTTTCTAAAACGCACCTCATTTCTCATCTCCTTGTGCTCGGGTTCGCCATTCCAGCCGCTTTACTAGCAATCTCCCTCCTAGGAGAATCAGCACCTTTAACCTCCTGTTCCATACAGGTGGCAATTTGAACTGAGGGTGAACGGGAAGACGGGGAACCAATGAGAGACTAGCTCTAGGTGTTGGGACAGGCACAGGTCACTCTATTTTCCCATCAGGAAGAAGAATTAACCACAGGCTCAGTCTGCCGCCCGGAAGCAGAATAGGGCCTAAAGCAATCCTGCGCTTTTGCGGCCAGCTCCCAAGAGAGCAAGTTGAAAAATGGAGCTCGGGGGCACTGCAATTCACAAACCTGCAGACTTATAAATGATAACTCTCGTCTACAAATATATTGAGGGAAGGCAACAAAGAGGATTTGAAAGCAAGGCAGAATTGCAGGAAACAGATTTCAGGAGGCAGATTCGAATCGCCTTTAAAGCACAGGAAAAGCGGTAAAACCTCGACAATGATGCCCTTGGCCAAAAAGGGCGTATGCGTTTTTTCCTGAATATATTCAGGAAAAAACGCATACGCCCTTTTTGGCCAACCAAGCAACCTGGAAAGGCAAATCAGCGCTACAAAGAAGTCTCGCTTCCCATCGGTCAAAAGGGCCATGCTGAATAAAGTGTCAAAACCAGAAATGCAGGACAGGCCACGGAGAAACGGGAGCCTTGCTACGCTGATGGGCGGGATGTAAATTGCCAACAGCCACTCTGGAGAAGTGTACGGTGTGTCCTGAAACATTTACAAAACTCAGCTTAGAGAGCATAGGGCACTTCCACTCATGGGCGTATAAATTGGGAAAACTAAAAATCAGCAAGACACAAGCACCCCAAAGTTTAGGGCTGCTCTGTTGACAAGAACCTCCACTTCGTTACACCTTAAATATCCCAGGAAAGAGAAAAATGGATAAAGAAGTTGTGGTCCTTATGTACAATGGAATATCACTCTGCCATGAAATCAACGTCATAAGGCTAGTAGCAGCATGATGAGTGGATTTAGGTACGACAATTCTAACTCAAATAAGTCACACAGAAAAAGACACTTATCATAAGTTATCACCTATAGAGGGAATGTAAAAACCGCTACCCTTGAACTGAATTACAAAACAGAACAGATTCATACGGTTAGAAAACACACTATGGCTGCCTAACGGGAAAGGTGAAGTGGGGTGATGCATAAAACAAGGGTTTCAAATTAGCTCAGATACCGTTCCATAAACCCAATACGTAATAGACAAGACTTACTCCTTGCTCAGGGAACTGGACTCAACACCCCCTATTCACCGCCCAAGATTATATCTGACTAGTAAGAATCTTAAAACCTATGTATTGATATCTCTCTGTAAGTGAGTCAAGTGGGTGTAAAGCTGCATAAACACAGCAGTGAAAAGCAGCTAAACCCCATTATAAAACTCAATTAATTTTAAAAACCCGTGAAACAAAGACAGTGAAAGGGAGAGAAATTCTTACAAAATTCGTTCAGGCGCTGTGATGCCACCTGGATTGACCATATCTAGACCCGCAGCTGATTGAGACATAAGGGTGGACACTCTTGGGGCTGAGGGGTTTGGTGAGGTTCGGTGAGCAAACGCAGACGCTTTAAAGTAATACTGCGTGGTACCCATCCCATGGGTCCCAAATCTCCAGGTTCAAGGGCATCTTCCTACAACGAAAACATGCATGAGAAGCCCAGAAGACGGTCCACCGAGTGATTGGGAAAGGTTTCTAAAACGCACCTCATTTCTCGTCTCCTTGTGCTCGGGTTCGCCATTCCAGCCGCTTTACTAGCAATCTCCCTCCTTGGAGAATCAGCACCTTTAACCTCCTGTTCCATACAGGTGGCAATTTGAACTGAGGGTGAACGGGAAGACGGGGAACCAATGAGAGACTAGCTCTAGGTGTTGGGACAGGCACAGGTCACTCTATTTTCCCATCAGGAAGAAGAATTAACCACAGGCTCAGTCTGCCGCCCGGAAGCAGAATAGGGCCTAAAGCAATCCTGCGCTTTTGCGGCCAGCTCCCAAGAGAGCGAGTTGAAAAATGGAGCTCGGGGGCACTGCAATTCACAAACCTGCAGACTTATAAATGATAACTCTCGTCTACAAATATATTGAGGGAAGGCAACAAAGAGGATTTGAAAGCAAGGCAGAATTGCAGGAAACAGGTTTCAGGAGGCAGATTCGAATCGCCTTTAAAGCACAGGAAAAGCGGCAAAACCTCGACAATGATGCCCTTGGCCAAAAAGGGCGTATGCTTTTTTTCCTGAATATATTCAGGAAAAAACGCATACGCCCTTTTTGGCCAACCAAGCAACCTGGAAAGGCAAATCAGCGCTACAAAGAAGTCTCGCTTCCCATCGGTCAAAAGGGCCATGCTGAGTAAAGTGTCAAAACCAGAAATGCAGGACAGGCCACGGAGAAACGGGAGCCTTGCTACGCTGATGGGCGGGATGTAAATTGCCAACAGCCACTCTGGAGAAGTGTACGGTGTGTCCTGAAACATTTACAAAACTCAGCTTAGAGAGCATAGGGCACTTCCACTCATGGGCGTATAAATTGGGAAAACTAAAAATCAGCAAGACACAAGCACCCCAAAGTTTAGGGCTGCTCTGTTGACAAGAACCTCCACTTCGTTACACCTTAAATATCCCAGGAAAGAGAAAAATGGATAAAGAAGTTGTGGTCCTTATGTACAATGGAATATCACTCAGCCATGAAATCAACGTCATAAGGCTAGTAGCAGCATGATGAGTGGATTTAGGTACGACGATTCTAACTCAAATAAGTCACACAGAAAAAGACACTTATCATAAGATATCACCTATAGAGGGAATGTAAAAACCGCTGCCCTTGAACTGAATTACAAAACAGAACAGATTCACACGGTTAGAAAACACACTATGGCTGGCTAACGGGAAAGGTGAGGTGGGGTGATGCATAAAACAAGGGTTTCAAATTAGCTCAGATACCGTTCCATAAACCCAATACATAATAGACAAGACCTACTCCTTGCTCAGGGAACTGGACTCAACACCCCCTATTCACCGCCCAAGAGTATATCTGACTAGTAACAATCTTAAAACCTATGTATTGATATCTCTCTGTAAGTGAGTCAAGTGGGTGTAAAGCTGCATAAACACAGCAGTGAAAAGCAGCTAAACCCCATTATAAAACTCAATTAATTTTAAAAACCCGTGAAACAAAGACAGTGAAAGGGAGAGAAATTCTTACAAAATTCGTTCAGGCGCTGTGATGCCACCTGGATTGACCATATCTAGACCCGCAGCTGATTGAGACATAAGGGTGGACACTCTTGGGGCTGAGGGGTTTGGTGAGGTTCGGTGAGCAAACGCAGACGCTTTAAAGTAATACTGCATGGTACCCATCCCATGGGTCCCAAATCTCCAGGTTCAAGGGCATCTTCCTACATCGAAAACATGCATGAGAAACCCAGAAGACGGTCCACCGAGTGATTGGGAAAGGTTTCTAAAACGCACCTCATTTCTCGTCTCCTTGTGCTCGGGTTCGCCATTCCAGCCGCTTTACTAGCAATCTCCCTCCTTGGAGAATCAGCACCTTTAACCTCCTGTTCCATACAGGTGGCAATTTGAACTGAGGGTGAACGGGAAGACGGGGAACCAATGAGAGACTAGCTCTAGGTGTTGGGACAGGCACAGGTCACTCTATTTTCCCATCAGGAAGAAGAATTAACCACAGGCTCAATCTGCCGCCCGGAAGCAGAATAGGGCCTAAAGCAATCCTGCGCTTTTGCGGCCAGCTCCCAAGAGAGCGAGTTGAAAAATGGAGCTCGGGGGCACTGCAATTCACAAACCTGCAGACTTATAAATGATAACTCTCCTCTACAAATATATTGAGGGAAGGCAACAAAGAGGATTTGAAAGCAAGGCAGAATTGCAGGAAACAGATTTCAGGAGGCAGTTTCGAATCGCCTTTAAAGCACAGGAAAAGCGGCAAAACCTCGACAATGATGCCCTTGGCCAAAAAGGGCGTATGCGTTTTTTCCTGAATATATTCAGGAAAAAACGCATACGCCCTTTTTGGCCAACCAAGCAACCTGGAAAGGCAAATCAGCGCTACAAAGAAGTCTCGCTTCCCATCGGTCAAAAGGGCCATGCTGAATAAAGTGTCAAAACCAGAAATGCAGGACAGGCCACAGAGAAACGGGAGCCTTGCTACGCTGATGGGCGGGATGTAAATTGCCAACAGCCACTCTGGAGAAGTGTACGGTGTGTCCTGAAACATTTACAAAACTCAGCTTAGAGAGCATAGGGCACTTCCACTCATGGGCGTATAAATTGGGAAAACTAAAAATCAGCAAGACACAAGCACCCCAAAGTTTAGGGCTGCTCTGTTGACAAGAACCTCCACTTCGTTACACCTTAAATATCCCAGGAAAGAGAAAAATGGATAAAGAAGTTGTGGTCCTTATGTACAATGGAATATCACTCAGCCATGAAATCAACGTCATAAGGCTAGTAGCAGCATGATGAGTGGATTTAGGTACGACGATTCTACGTGCAATAAGTCACACAGAAAAAGACACTTATCATAAGTTATCACCTATAGAGGGAATGTAAAAACCGCTACCCTTGAACTGAATTACAAAACAGAACAGATTCACACGGTTAGAAAACACACTATGGCTGCCTAACGGGAAAGGTGAGGTGGGGTGATGCATAAAACAAGGGTTTCAAATTAGCTCAGATACCGTTCCATAAACCCAATACGTAATAGACAAGACCTACTCCTTGCTCAGGGAACTGGACTCAACACCCCCTATTCACCGCCCAAGATTATATCTGACTAGTAAGAATCTTAAAACCTATGTATTGATATCTCTCTGTAAGTGAGTCAAGTGGGTGTAAAGCTGCATAAACACAGCAGTGAAAAGCAGCTAAACCCCATTATAAAACTCAATTAATTTTAAAAACCCGTGAAACAAAGACAGTGAAAGGGAGATAAATTCTTACAAAATTCGTTCAGGCGCTGTGATGCCACCTGGATTGACCATATCTAGACCCGCAGCTGATTGAGACATAAGGGTGGACACTCTTGGCGCTGAGGGGTTTGGTGAGGTTCGGTGAGCAAACGCAGACGCTTTAAAGTAATACTGCGTGGTACCCATCCCATGGGTCCCAAATCTCCAGGTTCAAGGGCATCTTCCTACATCGAAAACATGCATGAGAAACCCAGAAGACGGTCCACCGAGTGATTGGGAAAGGTTTCTAAAACGCACCTCATTTCTCGTCTCCTTGTGCTCGGGTTCGCCATTCCAGCCGCTTTACTAGCAATCTCCCTCCTTGGAGAATCAGCACCTTTAACCTCCTGTTCCATACAGGTGGCAATTTGAACTGAGGGTGAACGGGAAGACGGGGAACCAATGAGAGACTAGCTCTAGGTGTTGGGACAGGCACAGGTCACTCTATTTTCCCATCAGGAAGAAGAATTAACCACAGGCTCAGTCTGCCGCCCGGAAGCAGAATAGAGCCTAAAGCAATCCTGAGCTTTTGCGGCCAGCTCCCAAGAGAGCGAGTTGAAAAATGGAGCTCAGGGGCACTGCAATTCACAAACCTGCAGACTTATAAATGATAACTCTCGTCTACAAATATATTGAGGGAAGGCAACAAAGAGGATTTGAAAGCAAGGCAGAATTGCAGGAAACAGATTTCAGGAGGCAGATTCGAATCGCCTTTAAAGCACAGGAAAAGCGGCAAAACCTCGACAATGATGCCCTTGGCCAAAAAGGGCGTATGCGTTTTTTCCTGAATATATTCAGGAAAAAACGCATACGCCCTTTTTGGCCAACCAAGCAACCTGGAAAGGCAAATCAGCGCTACAAAGAAGTCTCGCTTCCCATCGGTCAAAAGGGCCATGCTGAGTAAAGTGTCAAAACCAGAAATGCAGGACAGGCCACGGAGAAACGGGAGCCTTGCTACGCTGATGGGCGGGATGTAAATTGCCAACAGCCACTCTGGAGAAGTGTACGGTGTGTCCTGAAACATTTACAAAACTCAGCTTAGAGAGCATAGGGCACTTCCACTCATGGGCGTATAAATTGGGAAAACTAAAAATCAGCAAGACACAAGCACCCCAAAGTTTAGGGCTGCTCTGTTGACAAGAACCTCCACTTCGTTACACCTTAAATATCCCAGGAAAGAGAAAAATGGATAAAGAAGTTGTGGTCCTTATGTACAATGGAATATCACTCAGCCATGAAATCAACGTCATAAGGCTAGTAGCAGCATGATGAGTGGATTTAGGTACGACGATTCTAACTCAAATAAGTCACACAGAAAAAGACACTTATCATAAGATATCACCTATAGAGGGAATGTAAAAACCGCTGCCCTTGAACTGAATTACAAAACAGAACAGATTCACACGGTTAGAAAACACACTATGGCTGGCTAACGGGAAAGGTGAGGTGGGGTGATGCATAAAACAAGGGTTTCAAATTAGCTCAGATACCGTTCCATAAACCCAATACATAATAGACAAGACCTACTCCTTGCTCAGGGAACTGGACTCAACACCCCCTATTCACCGCCCAAGAGTATATCTGACTAGTAACAATCTTAAAACCTATGTATTGATATCTCTCTGTAAGTGAGTCAAGTGGGTGTAAAGCTGCATAAACACAGCAGTGAAAAGCAGCTAAACCCCATTATAAAACTCAATTAATTTTAAAAACCCGTGAAACAAAGACAGTGAAAGGGAGAGAAATTCTTACAAAATTCGTTCAGGCGCTGTGATGCCACCTGGATTGACCATATCTAGACCCGCAGCTGATTGAGACATAAGGGTGGACACTCTTGGGGCTGAGGGGTTTGGTGAGGTTCGGTGAGCAAACGCAGACGCTTTAAAGTAATACTGCATGGTACCCATCCCATGGGTCCCAAATCTCCAGGTTCAAGGGCATCTTCCTACATCGAAAACATGCATGAGAAACCCAGAAGACGGTCCACCGAGTGATTGGGAAAGGTTTCTAAAACGCACCTCATTTCTCGTCTCCTTGTGCTCGGGTTCGCCATTCCAGCCGCTTTACTAGCAATCTCCCTCCTTGGAGAATCAGCACCTTTAACCTCCTGTTCCATACAGGTGGCAATTTGAACTGAGGGTGAACGGGAAGACGGGGAACCAATGAGAGACTAGCTCTAGGTGTTGGGACAGGCACAGGTCACTCTATTTTCCCATCAGGAAGAAGAATTAACCACAGGCTCAATCTGCCGCCCGGAAGCAGAATAGGGCCTAAAGCAATCCTGCGCTTTTGCGGCCAGCTCCCAAGAGAGCGAGTTGAAAAATGGAGCTCGGGGGCACTGCAATTCACAAACCTGCAGACTTATAAATGATAACTCTCCTCTACAAATATATTGAGGGAAGGCAACAAAGAGGATTTGAAAGCAAGGCAGAATTGCAGGAAACAGATTTCAGGAGGCAGTTTCGAATCGCCTTTAAAGCACAGGAAAAGCGGCAAAACCTCGACAATGATGCCCTTGGCCAAAAAGGGCGTATGCGTTTTTTTGTTTTTTCCTGAATATATTCAGGAAAAAACGCATACGCCCTTTTTGGCCAACCAAGCAACCTGGAAAGGCAAATCAGCGCTACAAAGAAGTCTCGCTTCCCATCGGTCAAAAGGGCCATGCTGAATAAAGTGTCAAAACCAGAAATGCAGGACAGGCCACGGAGAAACGGGAGCCTTGCTACGCTGATGGGCGGGATGTAAATTGCCAACAGCCACTCTGGAGAAGTGTACGGTGTGTCCTGAAACATTTACAAATCTCAGCTTAGAGAGCATAAGGCACTTCCACTCATGGGCGTATAAATTGGGAAAACTAAAAATCAGCAAGACCACAAAGCACCCCAAAGTTTAGGGCTGCTCTGTTGACAAGAACCTCCACTTCGGTACACCTTAAATATCCCAGGAAAGAGAAAATGGATAAAGAAGTTGTGGTCCTTATGTACAATGGAATATCACTCAGCCATGAAATCAACGTCATAAGGCTAGTAGCAGCATGATGAGTGGATTTAGGTACGACGATTCTAAGTGAAATAAGTCACACAGAAAAAGACACTTATCATAAGATATCACCAATAGAGGGAATGTAAAAACCGCTGCCCTTGAACTGAATTACAAAACAGAACAGAGTCACACGGTTAGAAAACACACTATGGCTGCCTAACGGGAAGGTGAGGTGGGGTGATGCATAAAACAAGGGTTTCAAATTAGCTCAGATACCGTTCCATAAACCCAATACGTAATAGACAAGGACCTACTCCTTGCTCAGGGAACTGGACTCAACACCCCCTATTCACCGCCCAAGAGTATATCTGACTAGTAAGAATCTTAAAACCTATGTATTGATATCTCTCTGTAAGTGAGTCCAGTGGGTGTAAAGCTGCATAAACACAGCAGTGAAAAGCAGCTAAACCCCATTATAAAACTCAATTAATTTTAAAAACCCGTGAAACAAAAGACAGTGAAAGGGAGAGAAATTCTTACAAAATTCGTTCAGGCGCTGTGATGCCACCTGGATTGACCATATCTAGACCCGCAGCTGATTGAGACATAAGGGTGGACACTCTTGGGGCTGAGGGGTTTGGTGAGGTTCGGTGAGCAAACGCAGACGCTTTAAAGTAATACTGCGTGGTACCCATCCCATGGGTCCCAAATCTCCAGGTTCAAGGGCATCTGCCTACATCGAAAACATGCATGAGAAACCCAGAAGATGGTCCACCGAGTGATCGGGAAAGGTTTCTAAAATGCACCTCATTTCTCGTCTCCTTGTGCTCGGGTTCGCCATTCGAGCCGCTTTACTAGCAATCTCCCTCTTGCAGAATCAGCACCTTTAACCTCCTGTTCCATACAGGTGGCAATTTGAACTGAGATGAACGGCAAGACGGGGAACCAATGAGAGACTAGCTCTAGGTGTTGGGACAGGCACAGGTCACTCTATTTTCCCATCAGGAAGAAGAATTAACCACAGGCTCAGTCTGCCGCCGGAAGCAGAATAGGGCCTAAAGCAATCCTGCGCTTTTGCGGCCAGCTCCCAAGAGAGCGAGTTGAAAATGGAGCTCAGGGGCACTGCAATTTACAAACCTGCAGACTTATAAATGATAACTCTCGTCTACAAATATATTGAGGGAAGGCAACAAAGAGGATTTGAAAGCAAGGCAGAATTGCAGGAAACAGATTTCAGGAGGCAGATTCGAATCGCCTTTAAAACACAGGAAAAGCGGCAAAACCTCTACAATGATGCCCTTGGCCAAAAAGGGCGTATGCGTTTTTTCCTGAATAGATTCAGGAAAAAACGCATACGCCCTTTTTGGCCAACCAAGCAACCTGGAAAGGCAAATCAGCGCTACAAAGAAGTCTCGCTTCCCATCGGTCAAAAGGGCCATGCTGAATAAAGTGTCAAAACCAGAAATGCAGGACAGGCCACGGAGAAACGGGAGCCTTGCTACGCTGATGGGCGGGATGTAAATTGCCAACAGCCACTCTGGAGAAGTGTACGGGTGTGTCCTGAAACATTTACAAAACTCAGCTTAGAGAGCATAGGGCACTTCCACTCATGGGCGTATAAATTGGGAAAACTAAAAATCAGCAAGACACAAGCACCCCAAAGTTTAGGGCTGCTCTGTTGACAAGAACTCCACTTCGTTACACCTTAAATATCCCAGGAAAGAGAAAAATGGATAAAGAAGTTGTGGTCCTTATGTACAATGGAATATCACTCAGCCATGAAATCAACGTCATAAGGCTAGTAGCCAGCATGATGAGTGGATTTAGGTACGACGATTCTAAGTCAAATAAGTCACACAGAAAAAGACACTTATCATAAGATATCACCGATAGAGGGAATGTAAAAACCGCTGCCCTTGAACTGAATACAAAAACAGAACAGAGTCACACGGTTAGAAAACACACTATGGCTGCCTAACGGGAAAGGTGAGGTGGGGTGATGCATAAAACAAGGGTTTCAAATTAGCTCAGATACCGTTCCATAAACCCAATACGTAATAGACAAGACCTACTCCTTGCTCAGGGAACTGGACTCACCACCCCTATTCACCGCCCAAGAGTATATCTGACTAGTAAGAAATCTAAAACCTATGTATTGATATCTCTCTGTAAGTGAGTCAAGTGGGTGTAAAGCTGCATAAACACAGCAGTGAAAAGCAGCTAAACCCCATTATAAAACTCAATTAATTTTAAAAACCCGTGAAACAAAGACAGTGAAAGGGAGAGAAATTCTTACAAAATTCGTTCAGGCGCTGTGATGCCACCTGGATTGACCATATCTAGACCCGCAGCTGATTGAGACATAAGGGTGGACACTCTTGGGGCTGAGGGGTTTGGTGAGGTTCGGTGAGCAAACGCAGACGCTTTAAAGTAATACTGCGTGGTACCCATCCCATGGGTCCCAAATCTCCAGGTTCAAGGGCATCTGCCTACATCGAAAAACATGCATGAGAAACCCAGAAGATGGTCCACCGAGTGATCGGGAAAGGTTCTAAAATGCACCTCATTTCTCGTCTCCTTGTGCTCGGGTTCGCCATTCCAGCCGCTTTACTAGCAATCTCCCTCCTTGCAGAATCAGCACCTTTAACCTCCTGTTCCATACAGGTGGCAATTTGAACTGAGGGTGAACGGGGAAGACGGGGACCAATGAGAGACTAGCTCTAGGTGTTGGGACAGGCACAGGTCACTCTATTTTCCCATCAGGAAGAAGAATTAACCACAGGCTCAGTCTGCCGCCCGGAAGCAGAATAGGGCCTAAAGCAATCCTGCGCTTTTGCGGCCAGCTCCCAAGAGAGCGAGTTGAAAAATGGAGCTCAGGGGCACTGCAATTTACAAACCTGCAGACTTATAAATGATAACTCTCGTCTACAAATATATTGAGGGAAGGCAACAAAGAGGATTGAAAGCAAGGCAGAATTGCAGGAAACAGATTTCAGGAGGCAGATTCGAATCGCCTTTAAAACACAGGAAAAGCGGCAAAACCTCTACAATGATGCCCCTTGGCCAAAAGGGCGTATGCGTTTTTTCCTGAATATATTCAGGAAAAAACGCATACGCCCTTTTTGGCCAACCAAGCAACCTGGAAAGGCAAATCAGCGCTACAAAGAAGTCTCGCTTCCCATCGGTCAAAAGGCCATGCCTGAATAAAGTGTTCAAAACCAGAAATGCAGGACAGCCACGGAGAAACGGGAGCCTTGCTACGCTGATGGGCGGGATGTAAATTGCCAACAGCCACTCTGGAGAAGTGTACGGTGTGTCCTGAAACATTTACAAAACTCAGCTTAGAGAGCATAGGGCACTTCCACTCATGGGCGTATAAATTGGGAAAACTAAAAATCAGCAAGACACAAGCACCCCAAAGTTTAGGCTGCTCTGTTGACAAGAACCTCCACTTCGTTACACCTTAAATATCCCAGGAAAGAGAAAAATGATAAAGAAGTTGTGGTCCTTATGTACAATGGAATATCACTCAGCCATGAAATCAACGTCATAAGGCTAGTAGCAGCATGATGAGTGGATTTAGGTACGACGATTCTAAGTCAAATAAGTCACACAGAAAAAGACACTTATCATAAGATATCACCGATAGAGGAATGTAAAAACCGCTGCCCTTGAACTGAATTACAAACAGAACAGAGTCACACGGTTAGAAAACACACTATGGCTGCCTAACGGGAAAGGTGAGGTGGGGTGATGCATAAAACAAGGTTTCAAATTAGCTCAGATACCGTTCCATAAACCCAATACGTAATAGACAAGACCTACTCCTTGCTCAGGGAACTGGACTCACCACCCCCTATTCACCGCCCAAGAGTATATCTGACTAGTAAGAATCTTAAAACCTATGTATTGATATCTCTCTGTAAGTGAGTCAAGTGGGTGTAAAGCTGCATAAACACAGCAGTGAAAAGCAGCTATACCCCATTATAAAACTCAATTAATTTTAAAACCCGTGAAACAAAGACAGTGAAAGGGAGAGAAATTCTTACAAAATTCGTTCAGGCGCTGTGATGCCACCTGGATTGACCATATCTAGACCCGCAGCTGATTGAGACATAAGGGGTGGACACTCTTGGGGCTGAGGGGTTTGGTGAGGTTCGGTGAGCAAACGCAGACGCTTTAATTAATACTGCGTGGTACCCATCCCATGGGTCCTCAATCTCCAGGTTCAAGGGCATCTGCCTACATCGAAAACATGCATGAGAAACCCAGAAGATGGTCCACCGAGTGATCGGGAAAGGTTTCTAAACGCACCTCATTTCTCGTCTCCTTGTCCTCGGGTTCGCCATTCCAGCCGCTTTACTAGCAATCTTCCTCCTTGGCAGAATCAGCACCTTTAACCTCCTGTTCCATACAGGTGGCAATTTGAACTGAGGATGAACGGGAAGACGGGGAACCAATGAGAGACTAGCTCTAGGTGGTGGGACAGGCCACAGGTCACTCTATTTTCCCATCAGGAAGAAGAATTGAACCACAGGCTCAGTCTGCCGCCCGGAAGCAGAATAGGGCCTAAAGCAATCCTGCGCTTTTGCGGCCAGCTCCCAAGAGAGCGAGTTGAAAATGGAGCTCAGGGGCACTGCAATTACAACCTGCAGACTTATAAATGATAACTCTCGTCTACAAATATATTGAGGGAAGGCAACAAAGAGGATTTGAAAGCAAGGCAGAATTGCAGGAACAGATTCAGGAGGCAGATTCGAATCGCCTTTAAAGCACAGGAAAAGCGGCAAAACCTCGACAATGATGCCCTTGGCCAAAAAGGGCGTATGCGTTTTTTCCTGAATATATTCAGGAAAAAAACGCATACGCCCTTTTTGGCCAACCAAGCAACCTGGAAAGGCAAATCAGCGCTACAAAGAAGTCTCGCTTCCCATCGGTCAAAAGGGCCATGCTGAATAAAGTGTCAAACCAGAAATGCAGGACAGGCCACGGAGAAACGTGAGCCTTGCTACGCTGATGGGCGGGATGTAAATTGCCAACAGCCACTCTGGAGAAGTGTACGGTGTGTCCTGAAACATTTACAAAACTCAGCTTAGAGAGCATAGGGCACTTCCACTCATGGGCGTATAAATTGGGAAAACTAAAAATCAGCAAGACACAAGCACCCAAAGTTAGGGCTGCTCTGTTGACAAGAACCTCCACTTCGCTACACCTTAAATATCCCAGGAAAGAGGAAAATGGATAAAGAAGTTGTGGTCCTTATGTACAATGGAATATCACTCAGCCATGAAATCAACGTCATAAGGCTAGTAGCAGCATGATGAGTGGATTTAGGTACGACGATTCTATGTGAAATAAGTCACACAGAAAAAGACACTTATCATAAGATATCACCATAGAGGGAATGTAAAAACCGCTGCCCTTGAACTGAATTACAAACAGAACAGAGTCACACGGTTAGAAAACACACTATGGCTGCCTAACGGCAAAGGTGAGGTGGGGTGATGCATAAAACAAGGGTTTCAAATTAGCTCAGATACCGTTCCATAAACCCAATACGTAATAGACAAGACCTACTCCTTGCTCAGGGACTGGACTCACCACCCCTATTCACCGCCCAAGAGTATATCTGACTAGTAAGAATCTTAAAACCCTATGTATTGATATCTCTCTGTAAGTGAGTCAAGTGGGTGTAAAGCTGCATAAACACAGCAGTGAAAAACAGCTAAAACCCATTATAAAACTCAATTAATTTTAAAAACCCTTGAAACAAAGACAGTGAAAGGGAGAGAAATTCTTACAAAATTCGTTCAGGCGCTGTGATGCACCTGGATTGACCATATCTAGACCCGCAGCTGATTGAGACATAAGGGTGGACACTCTTGGGGCTGAGGGGTTGGGTGAGGTTCGGTGAGCAAACGCAGACGCTTTAAAGTAATACTGCGTGGTACCCATCCCATGGGTCCCAAATCTCCAGGTTCAAGGGCATCTGCCTACATCGAAAACATGCATGAGAAACCCAGAAGATGGTCCATTGAGTGATCGGGAAAGGTTTCTAAAACGCACCTCATTTCTCATCTCCTTGTGCTCGGGTTCGCCATTCCAGCCGCTTTACTAGCAATCTCCTCCTTGGAGAATCAGCACCTTTAACCTCCTGTTCCATACAGGTTGCAATTTGTCCTGAGGGTGAACGGGAAGAGGGGGAACCAATGAGAGACTAGCTCTAGGTGTTGGGACAGGCACAGGTCACTCTATTTTCCCATCAGGAAGAAGAATTAACCATAGGCTCAGTCTGCCGCCCGGAAGCAGATAGGGGCCTAAAGCAATCCTGCGCTTTTTGCGGCCAGCTCCCAAGAGAGCGAGTTGAAAATGGAGCTCAGGGGCACTGCAATTCACAAACCTGCAGACTTATAAATGATAACTCTCGTCTACAAATATATTGAGGGAAGGCAACAAAGAGGATTTGAAAGCAAGGCAGAATTGCAGGAAACGGATTTCAGGAGGCAGATTCGAATCGCCTTTAAAGCACAGGAAAAGCGGCAAAACCTCGACAATGATGCCTTGGCCAAAAAGGGCGTATGCGTTTTTTCCTGAATATATTCAGGAAAAACGCATACGCCCTTTTTGGCCAACCAAGCAACCTGGAAGGCAAATCAGCGCTACAAAGAAGTCTCGCTTCCCATCGGTCAAAAGGGCCATGCTGAATAAAGTGTCAAAACCAGAAATGCAGGACAGGCCACGGAGAAACGGGAGCCTTGCTACGCTGATGGGCGGGATGTAAATTGCCAACAGCCACTCTGGAGAAGTGTACGGTGTGTCCTGAAACATTTACAAAACTCAGCTTAGAGAGCATAGGGCACTTCCACTCATGGGCGTATAAATTGGGAAAACTAAAATCAGCAAGACACAAGCACCCCAAAGTTTAGGGCTGCTCTGTTGACAAGAACCTCCACTTCGTTACACCTTAATATACCAGGAAAGAGAAAATGGATAAAGAAGTTGTGGTCCTTATGTACAATGGAATATCACTCAGCCATGAAATCAACGTCATAAGGCTAGTAGCAGCATGATGAGTGGATTTAGGTACCCACGATTCTAAGTGTAATAAGTCACACAGAAAAAGACACTTATCATAAGATATCACCTATAGAGGGAATGTAAAAAACCGCTGCCCTTGAACTGAATTACAAAACAGAACAGAGTCACACGGTTAGAAAACACACTATGGCTGCCTAACGGGAAAGGTGAGGTGGGGTGATGCATAAAACAAGGGTTTCAAATTAGCTCAGATACCGTTCCATAAACCCAATACGTAATAGACAAGACCTACTCCTTGCTCAGGGAACTGGACTCAACACCCCCTATTCACCGCCCAAGAGTATATCTGACTAGTAAGAATCTTAAAACCTATGTATTGATATCTCTCTGTAAGTGAGTCAAGTGGTGTAAAGCTGCATAAACACAGCAGTGAAAAGCAGCTAAACCCCATTATAAAACTCAATTAATTTTAAAAACCCGTGAAACAAAGACAGTGAAAGGGAGAGAAATTCTTACAAAATTCGTTCAGGCGCTGTGATGCCACCTGGATTGACCATATCTAGACCCGCAGCTGATTGAGACATAAGGGTGGACACTGTTTGGGCTGAGGGTTGGTGAGGTTCGGTGAGCAAACGCAGACCCTTTACAGTAATACTGCGTGGTACCCATCCCATGGGGTCCCAAATCTCCAGGTTCAAGGGCATCTGCCTACATCGAAACATGCATGAGAAACCCAGAGATGGTCAACCGAGTGATCGGGAAAGGTTTCTAAAACGCACCTCATTTCTCGTCTCCTTGTGCTCGGGTTCGCCATTCCAGCCGCTTTACTAGCAATCTCCCTCCTTGGAGAATCAGCACCTTTAAACCTCCTGTTCCATACAGGTGGCAATTTGAACTGAGGATGAACGGGAAGACGGGGAACCAATGAGAGACTAGCTCTAGGTGTTGGGACAGGCACAGGTCACTCTATTTTCCCATCAGGAAGAAGAATTAACCACAGGCTCCAGTCTGCCGCCCGGAAGCAGAATAGGGCCTAAAGCAATCCTTCGCTTTTGCGGCCAGCTCCCAAGAGAGCGAGTTGAAAAATGGAGCTCAGGGGCACTGCAATTCACAAACCTGCAGACTTATAAATGATAACTCTCGTCTACAAATATATTGAGGGGAAGGCAACAAAGAGGATTGAAAGCAAGGCAGAATTGCAGGAAACAGATTTCAGGAAGCAGATTCGAATCGCCTTTAAAGCACAGGAAAAGCGGCAAAACCTCGACAAATGATGCCCTTGGCCAAAAAGGGCGTATGCGTTTTTTCCTGAATATATTCAGGAAAAAACGCATACGCCCTTTTGGCCAACCAAGCAACCTGGAAAGGCAAATCAGCGCTACAAAGAAGTCTCGCTTCCATCGGTCAAAAGGGCCATGCTGAGTAAAGTGTGAAAACCAGAAATGCAGGACAGGCCACGGAGAAACGGGAGCCTTGCTACGCTGATGGGCGGGATGTAAATTGCCAACAGCCACTCTGGAGAAGTGTACGGTGTGTCCTGAAACATTACAAAACTCAGCTTAGAGGAGCATAGGGCACTTCCACTCATGGGCGTATAAATAGGGAAAACTAAAAATCAGCAAGACACAAGCACCCCAAAGTTTAGGGCTGCTCTGTTGACAAGAACCTCCACTTCGTTACACCTTAAATATCCCCAGGAAAGAGAAAAATGGATAAAGAAGTTGTGGTCCTTATGTACAATGGAATATCACTCAGCCATGAAATCAACGTCATAAGGCTAGTAGCAGCATGATGAGTGGATTTAGGTACGACGATTTTAAGTGAATAAGTCACACAGAAAAAGACACTTATCATAAGATATCACCTATAGAGGGAATGTAAAAACCGCTGCCCTTGAACTGAATTACAAACAGAACAGAGTCACAGGGTTAGAAAACACACTATGGCTGCCTAATGGGAAAGGTGAGGTGGGGTGATGCATAAAACAAGGGTTTCAAATTAGCTCAGATACCGTTCCATAAACCCACTACGTAATAGACAAGACCTACTCCTTGCTCAGGGAACTGGACTCAACACCCCCTATTCACCGCCCAAGAGTATATCTGACTAGTAAGAATCTTAAAACCTATGTATTGATATCTCTCTGTAAGTGAGTCAAGTGGGTGTAAAGCTGCATAAACACAGCAGTGAAAAGCAGCTAAACCCCATTATAAAACTCAATTAATTTTAAAAACCCGTGAAACAAAGACAGTGAAAGGGAGAGAAATTCTTACAAATTCGTTCAGGCGCTGTGATGCCACCTGGATTGACCATATCTAGACCCGCAGCTGATTGAGACATAAGGGTGGACACTCTTGGGGCTGAGGGGTTTGGTGAGGTTCGGTGAGCAAACGCAGACGCTTTAAAGTAATACTGCGTGGTACCCATCCCATGGGTCCCAAATCTCCAGGTTCAAGGGCATCTGCCTACATCGAAAACATGCATGAGAAACCAGAAGATGGTCCACCGAGTTGATCGGGAAAGGTTTCTAAAACGCACCTCATTTCTCGTCTCCTTGTGCTCGGTTCGCCATTCCAGCCGCTTTACTAGCAATCTCCCTCCTTGCAGAATCAGCACCTTTAACCTCCTGTTCCATACAGGTGGCAATTTGAACTGAGGATGAACGGGAAGACGGGAACCAATGAGAGACTAGCTCTAGGTGTTGGGACAGGCACAGGTCACTCTATTTTCCCATCAGGAAGAAGAATTAACCACAGGCTCAGTCTGCCGCCCGGAAGCAGAATAGGGCCTAAAGCAATCCTGCGCTTTTGCGGCCAGCTCCCAAGAGAGCGAGTTGAAAAATGGAGCTCAGGGGCACTGCAATTTACAAACCTGCAGACTTATAAATGAAACTCTCGTCTACAAATATATTGAGGGAAGGCAACAAAGAGGATTTGAAAGCAAGGCAGAATTGCAGGAAACAGATTTCAGGAGGCAGATTCGAATCGCCTTTAAAGCACAGGAAAAGCGGCAAAACTCGACAATGATGCCCTTGGCCAAAAAGGGCGTATGCGTTTTTTCCTGAATATATTCAGAGAAAAACGCATACGCCCTTTTTGGCCAACCAAGCAACCTGGAAAGGCAAATCAGCGCTACAAAGAAGTCTCGCTTCCCATCGGTCAAAAGGGCCATGCTGAATAAAGTGTCAAAACCAGAAATGCAGGACAGGCCACGGAGAAACGGGAGCCTTGCTACGCTGATGGGCGGGATGTAAATTGCCAACAGCCACTCTGGAGAAGTGTACGGTGTGTCCTGAAACATTTACAAAACTCAGCTTAGAGAGCATAGGGCACTTCCACTCATGGGCGTATAAACTGGGAAAACTAAAAATCAGCAAGGACACAAGCACCCCAAAGTTTAGGGCTGCTCTGTTGACAAGAACCTCCACTTCGTTACAACCTTAAATATCCCAGGAAAGAGAAAAATGGATAAAGAAGTTGTGGTCCTATGTACAATGGCATATCACTCAGCCATGAAATCAACGTCATAAGGCTAGTAGCAGCATGATGAGTGGATTTAGGTACGACGATTCTAAGTGTAATAAGTCACACAGAAAAAGACACTTATCATAAGATATCACCTATAGAGGTGAATGTAAAAACCGCTGGCCCTTGAACTGAATTACAAAACAGAACAGAGTCACACGGTTAGAAAACACACTATGGCTGCCTAACGGGAAAGGTGAGGTGGGGTGATGCATAAACAAGGGTTTCAAATTAGCTCAGATACCGTTCCATAAACCCAATACGTAATAGACAAGAACCTACTCCTTGCTCAGGGAACTGGACTCACCACCCCCTATTCACCGCCCAAGAGTATATCTGACTAGTAAGAATCTTAAAACCTATGTATTGATATCTCTCTGTAAGTGAGTCAAGTGGGTGTAAAGCTGCATAAACACAGCAGTGAAAAGCAGCTAAACCCCATTATAAAAACTCAATTAATTTTAAAAACCCGTGAAACAAAGACAGTGAAAGGGAGAGAAATTCTTACAAAATTCGTTCAGGCGCTGTGATGCCACCTGGATTGACCATATCTAGACCCGCAGCTGATTGAGACATAAGGGTGGACACTCTTGGGGCTGAGGGGTTTGGTGAGGTTCGGTGAGCAAACGCAGACGCTTTAAAGTAATACTGCGTGGTACCCATCCCATGGGTCCCAAATCTCCAGGTTCAAGGGCATCTGCCTACATCGAAAACATGCATGAGAAACCCAGAAGATGGTCCACCGAGTGATCGGGAAAGGTTTCTAAAATGCACCTCATTTCTCGTCTCCTTGTGCTCGGGTTCGCCATTCCAGCCGCTTTACTAGCAATCTCCCTCCTTGCAGAATCAGCACCTTTAACCTCCTGTTCCATACAGGTGGCAATTTGAACTGAGGGTGAACGGGAAGACGGGGAACCAATGAGAGACTAGCTCTAGGTGTTGGGACAGGCACAGGTCACTCTATTTTCCCATCAGGAAGAAGAATTAACCACAGGCTCAGTCTGCCGCCCGGAAGCAGAATAGGGCCTAAAGCAATCCTGCGCTTTTGCGGCCAGCTCCCAAGAGAGCGAGTTGAAAAATGGAGCTCAGGGGCACTGCAATTTACAAACCTGCAGACTTATAAATGATAACTCTCGTCTACAAATATATTGAGGGAAGGCAACAAAGAGGATTTGAAAGCAAGGCAGAATTGCAGGAAACAGATTTCAGGAGGCAGATTCGAATCGCCTTTAAAACACAGGAAAAGCGGCAAAACCTCTACAATGATGCCCTTGGCCAAAAAGGGCGTATGCGTTTTTTCCTGAATATATTCAGGAAAAAACGCATACGCCCTTTTTGGCCAACCAAGCAACCTGGAAAGGCAAATCAGCGCTACAAAGAAGTCTCGCTTCCCATCGGTCAAAAGGGCCATGCTGAATAAAGTGTCAAAACCAGAAATGCAGGACAGGCCACGGAGAAACGGGAGCCTTGCTACGCTGATGGGCGGGATGTAAATTGCCAACAGCCACTCTGGAGAAGTGTACGGTGTGTCCTGAAACATTTACAAAACTCAGCTTAGAGAGCATAGGGCACTTCCACTCATGGGCGTATAAATTGGGAAAACTAAAAATCAGCAAGACACAAGCACCCCAAAGTTTAGGGCTGCTCTGTTGACAAGAACCTCCACTTCGTTACACCTTAAATATCCCAGGAAAGAGAAAAATGGATAAAGAAGTTGTGGTCCTTATGTACAATGGAATATCACTCAGCCATGAAATCAACGTCATAAGGCTAGTAGCAGCATGATGAGTGGATTTAGGTACGACGATTCTAAGTCAAATAAGTCACACAGAAAAAGACACTTATCATAAGATATCACCGATAGAGGGAATGTAAAAACCGCTGCCCTTGAACTGAATTACAAAACAGAACAGAGTCACACGGTTAGAAAACACACTATGGCTGCCTAACGGGAAAGGTGAGGTGGGGTGATGCATAAAACAAGGGTTTCAAATTAGCTCAGATACCGTTCCATAAACCCAATACGTAATAGACAAGACCTACTCCTTGCTCAGGGAACTGGACTCACCACCCCCTATTCACCGCCCAAGAGTATATCTGACTAGTAAGAATCTTAAAACCTATGTATTGATATCTCTCTGTAAGTGAGTCAAGTGGGTGTAAAGCTGCATAAACACAGCAGTGAAAAGCAGCTATACCCCATTATAAAACTCAATTAATTTTAAAAACCCGTGAAACAAAGACAGTGAAAGGGAGAGAAATTCTTACAAAATTCGTTCAGGCGCTGTGATGCCACCTGGATTGACCATATCTAGACCCGCAGCTGATTGAGACATAAGGGTGGACACTCTTGGGGCTGAGGGGTTTGGTGAGGTTCGGTGAGCAAACGCAGACGCTTTAAATTAATACTGCGTGGTACCAATCCCATGGGTCCCAAATCTCCAGGTTCAAGGGCATCTGCCTACATCGAAAACATGCATGAGAAACCCAGAAGATGGTCCACCGAGTGATCGGGAAAGGTTTCTAAAACGCACCTCATTTCTCGTCTCCTTGTCCTCGGGTTCGCCATTCCAGCCGCTTTACTAGCAATCTTCCTCCTTGCAGAATCAGCACCTTTAACCTCCTGTTCCATACAGGTGGCAATTTGAACTGAGGATGAACGGGAAGACGGGGAACCAATGAGAGACTAGCTCTAGGTGTTGGGACAGGCACAGGTCACTCTATTTTCCCATCAGGAAGAAGAATTAACCACAGGCTCAGTCTGCCGCCCGGAAGCAGAATAGGGCCTAAAGCAATCCTGCGCTTTTGCGGCCAGCTCCCAAGAGAGCGAGTTGAAAAATGGAGCTCAGGGGCACTGCAATTTACAAACCTGCAGACTTATAAATGATAACTCTCGTCTACAAATATATTGAGGGAAGGCAACAAAGAGGATTTGAAAGCAAGGCAGAATTGCAGGAAACAGATTTCAGGAGGCAGATTCGAATCGCCTTTAAAGCACAGGAAAAGCGGCAAAACCTCGACAATGATGCCCTTGGCCAAAAAGGGCGTATGCGTTTTTTCCTGAATATATTCAGGAAAAAACGCATACGCCCTTTTTGGCCAACCAAGCAACCTGGAAAGGCAAATCAGCGCTACAAAGAAGTCTCGCTTCCCATCGGTCAAAAGGGCCATGCTGAATAAAGTGTCAAAACCAGAAATGCAGGACAGGCCACGGAGAAACGGGAGCCTTGCTACGCTGATGGGCGGGATGTAAATTGCCAACAGCCACTCTGGAGAAGTGTACGGTGTGTCCTGAAACATTTACAAAACTCAGCTTAGAGAGCATAGGGCACTTCCACTCATGGGCGTATAAATTGGGAAAACTAAAAATCAGCAAGACACAAGCACCCCAAAGTTTAGGGCTGCTCTGTTGACAAGAACCTCCACTTCGCTACACCTTAAATATCCCAGGAAAGAGGAAAATGGATAAAGAAGTTGTGGTCCTTATGTACAATGGAATATCACTCAGCCATGAAATCAACGTCATAAGGCTAGTAGCAGCATGATGAGTGGATTTAGGTACGACGATTCTATGTGAAATAAGTCACACAGAAAAAGACACTTATCATAAGATATCACCAATAGAGGGAATGTAAAAACCGCTGCCCTTGAACTGAATTACAAAACAGAACAGAGTCACACGGTTAGAAAACACACTATGGCTGCCTAACGGCAAAGGTGAGGTGGGGTGATGCATAAAACAAGGGTTTCAAATTAGCTCAGATACCGTTCCATAAACCCAATACGTAATAGACAAGACCTACTCCTTGCTCAGGGAACTGGACTCACCACCCCCTATTCACCGCCCAAGAGTATATCTGACTAGTAAGAATCTTAAAACCTATGTATTGATATCTCTCTGTAAGTGAGTCAAGTGGGTGTAAAGCTGCATAAACACAGCAGTGAAAAACAGCTAAACCCCATTATAAAACTCAATTAATTTTAAAAACCCTTGAAACAAAGACAGTGAAAGGGAGAGAAATTCTTACAAAATTCGTTCAGGCGCTGTGATGCCACCTGGATTGACCATATCTAGACCCGCAGCTGATTGAGACATAAGGGTGGACACTCTTGGGGCTGAGGGGTTTGGTGAGGTTCGGTGAGCAAACGCAGACGCTTTAAAGTAATACTGCGTGGTACCCATCCCATGGGTCCCAAATCTCCAGGTTCAAGGGCATCTGCCTACATCGAAAACATGCATGAGAAACCCAGAAGATGGTCCATTGAGTGATCGGGAAAGGTTTCTAAAACGCACCTCATTTCTCATCTCCTTGTGCTCGGGTTCGCCATTCCAGCCGCTTTACTAGCAATCTCCCTCCTTGGAGAATCAGCACCTTTAACCTCCTGTTCCATACAGGTTGCAATTTGTCCTGAGGGTGAACGGGAAGAGGGGGAACCAATGAGAGACTAGCTCTAGGTGTTGGGACAGGCACAGGTCACTCTATTTTCCCATCAGGAAGAAGAATTAACCACAGGCTCAGTCTGCCGCCCGGAAGCAGAATAGGGCCTAAAGCAATCCTGCGCTTTTGCGGCCAGCTCCCAAGAGAGCGAGTTGAAAAATGGAGCTCAGGGGCACTGCAATTCACAAACCTGCAGACTTATAAATGATAACTCTCGTCTACAAATATATTGAGGGAAGGCAACAAAGAGGATTTGAAAGCAAGGCAGAATTGCAGGAAACAGATTTCAGGAGGCAGATTCGAATCGCCTTTAAAGCACAGGAAAAGCGGCAAAACCTCGACAATGATGCCCTTGGCCAAAAAGGGCGTATGCGTTTTTTCCTGAATATATTCAGGAAAAAACGCATCCGCCCTTTTTGGCCAACCAAGCAACCTGGAAAGGCAAATCAGCGCTACAAAGAAGTCTCGCTTCCCATCGGTCAAAAGGGCCATGCTGAATAAAGTGTCAAAACCAGAAATGCAGGACAGGCCACGGAGAAACGGGAGCCTTGCTACGCTGATGGGCGGGATGTAAATTGCCAACAGCCACTCTGGAGAAGTGTACGGTGTGTCCTGAAACATTTACAAAACTCAGCTTAGAGAGCATAGGGCACTTCCACTCATGGGCGTATAAATTGGGAAAACTAAAAATCAGCAAGACACAAGCACCCCAAAGTTTAGGGCTGCTCTGTTGACAAGAACCTCCACTTCGTTACACCTTAAATATCCCAGGAAAGAGAAAAATGGATAAAGAAGTTGTGGTCCTTATGTACAATGGAATATCACTCAGCCATGAAATCAACGTCATAAGGCTAGTAGCAGCATGATGAGTGGATTTAGGTACGACGATTCTAAGTGTAATAAGTCACACAGAAAAAGACACTTATCATAAGATATCACCTATAGAGGGAATGTAAAAACCGCTGCCCTTGAACTGAATTACAAAACAGAACAGAGTCACACGGTTAGAAAACACACTATGGCTGCCTAACGGGAAAGGTGAGGTGGGGTGATGCATAAAACAAGGGTTTCAAATTAGCTCAGATACCGTTCCATAAACCCAATACGTAATAGACAAGACCTACTCCTTGCTCAGGGAACTGGACTCAACACCCCCTATTCACCGCCCAAGAGTATATCTGACTAGTAAGAATCTTAAAACCTATGTATTGATATCTCTCTGTAAGTGAGTCAAGTGGGTGTAAAGCTGCATAAACACAGCAGTGAAAAGCAGCTAAACCCCATTATAAAACTCAATTAATTTTAAAAACCCGTGAAACAAAGACAGTGAAAGGGAGAGAAATTCTTACAAAATTCGTTCAGGCGCTGTGATGCCACCTGGATTGACCATATCTAGACCCGCAGCTGATTGAGACATAAGGGTGGACACTGTTTGGGCTGAGGGGTTTGGTGAGGTTCGGTGAGCAAACGCAGACGCTTTACAGTAATACTGCGTGGTACCCATCCCATGGGTCCCAAATCTCCAGGTTCAAGGGCATCTGCCTACATCGAAAACATGCATGAGAAACCCAGAAGATGGTCAACCGAGTGATCGGGAAAGGTTTCTAAAACGCACCTCATTTCTCGTCTCCTTGTGCTCGGGTTCGCCATTCCAGCCGCTTTACTAGCAATCTCCCTCCTTGGAGAATCAGCACCTTTAACCTCCTGTTCCATACAGGTGGCAATTTGAACTGAGGATGAACGGGAAGACGGGGAACCAATGAGAGACTAGCTCTAGGTGTTGGGACAGGCACAGGTCACTCTATTTTCCCATCAGGAAGAAGAATTAACCACAGGCTCAGTCTGCCGCCCGGAAGCAGAATAGGGCCTAAAGCAATCCTTCGCTTTTGCGGCCAGCTCCCAAGAGAGCGAGTTGAAAAATGGAGCTCAGGGGCACTGCAATTCACAAACCTGCAGACTTATAAATGATAACTCTCGTCTACAAATATATTGAGGGAAGGCAACAAAGAGGATTTGAAAGCAAGGCAGAATTGCAGGAAACAGATTTCAGGAAGCAGATTCGAATCGCCTTTAAAGCACAGGAAAAGCGGCAAAACCTCGACAATGATGCCCTTGGCCAAAAAGGGCGTATGCGTTTTTTCCTGAATATATTCAGGAAAAAACGCATACGCCCTTTTTGGCCAACCAAGCAACCTGGAAAGGCAAATCAGCGCTACAGAAGTCTCGCTTCCCATCGGTCAAAAGGGCCATGCTGAGTAAAGTGTGAAAACCAGAAATGCAGGACAGGCCACGGAGAAACGGGAGCCTTGCTACGCTGATGGGCGGGATGTAAATTGCCAACAGCCACTCTGGAGAAGTGTACGGTGTGTCCTGAAACATTTACAAAACTCAGCTTAGAGAGCATAGGGCACTTCCACTCATGGGCGTATAAATAGGGAAAACTAAAAATCAGCAAGACACAAGCACCCCAAAGTTTAGGGCTGCTCTGTTGACAAGAACCTCCACTTCGTTACACCTTAAATATCCCAGGAAAGAGAAAAATGGATAAAGAAGTTGTGGTCCTTATGTACAATGGAATATCACTCAGCCATGAAATCAACGTCATAAGGCTAGTAGCAGCATGATGAGTGGATTTAGGTACGACGATTTTAAGTGAAATAAGTCACACAGAAAAAGACACTTATCATAAGATATCACCTATAGAGGGAATGTAAAAACCGCTGCCCTTGAACTGAATTACAAAACAGAACAGAGTCACAGGGTTAGAAAACACACTATGGCTGCCTAATGGGAAAGGTGAGGTGGGGTGATGCATAAAACAAGGGTTTCAAATTAGCTCAGATACCGTTCCATAAACCCAATACGTAATAGACAAGACCTACTCCTTGCTCAGGGAACTGGACTCAACACCCCCTATTCACCGCCCAAGAGTATATCTGACTAGTAAGAATCTTAAAACCTATGTATTGATATCTCTCTGTAAGTGAGTCAAGTGGGTGTAAAGCTGCATAAACACAGCAGTGAAAAGCAGCTAAACCCCATTATAAAACTCAATTAATTTTAAAAACCCGTGAAACAAAGACAGTGAAAGGGAGAGAAATTCTTACAAAATTCGTTCAGGCGCTGTGATGCCACCTGGATTGACCATATCTAGACCCGCAGCTGATTGAGACATAAGGGTGGACACTCTTGGGGCTGAGGGGTTTGGTGAGGTTCGGTGAGCAAACGCAGACGCTTTAAAGTAATACTGCGTGGTACCCATCCCATGGGTCCCAAATCTCCAGGTTCAAGGGCATCTGCCTACATCGAAAACATGCATGAGAAACCCAGAAGATGGTCCACCGAGTGATCGGGAAAGGTTTCTAAAACGCACCTCATTTCTCGTCTCCTTGTGCTCGGGTTCGCCATTCCAGCCGCTTTACTAGCAATCTCCCTCCTTGCAGAATCAGCACCTTTAACCTCCTGTTCCATACAGGTGGCAATTTGAACTGAGGATGAACGGGAAGACGGGGAACCAATGAGAGACTAGCTCTAGGTGTTGGGACAGGCACAGGTCACTCTATTTTCCCATCAGGAAGAAGAATTAACCACAGGCTCAGTCTGCCGCCCGGAAGCAGAATAGGGCCTAAAGCAATCCTGCGCTTTTGCGGCCAGCTCCCAAGAGAGCGAGTTGAAAAATGGAGCTCAGGGGCACTGCAATTTACAAACCTGCAGACTTATAAATGATAACTCTCGTCTACAAATATATTGAGGGAAGGCAACAAAGAGGATTTGAAAGCAAGGCAGAATTGCAGGAAACAGATTTCAGGAGGCAGATTCGAATCGCCTTTAAAGCACAGGAAAAGCGGCAAAACCTCGACAATGATGCCCTTGGCCAAAAAGGGCGTATGCGTTTTTTCCTGAATATATTCAGGAAAAAACGCATACGCCCTTTTTGGCCAACCAAGCAACCTGGAAAGGCAAATCAGCGCTACAAAGAAGTCTCGCTTCCCATCGGTCAAAAGGGCCATGCTGAATAAAGTGTCAAAACCAGAAATGCAGGACAGGCCACGGAGAAACGGGAGCCTTGCTACGCTGATGGGCGGGATGTAAATTGCCAACAGCCACTCTGGAGAAGTGTACGGTGTGTCCTGAAACATTTACAAAACTCAGCTTAGAGAGCATAGGGCACTTCCACTCATGGGCGTATAAACTGGGAAAACTAAAAATCAGCAAGACACAAGCACCCCAAAGTTTAGGGCTGCTCTGTTGACAAGAACCTCCACTTCGTTACACCTTAAATATCCCAGGAAAGAGAAAAATGGATAAAGAAGTTGTGGTCCTTATGTACAATGGCATATCACTCAGCCATGAAATCAACGTCATAAGGCTAGTAGCAGCATGATGAGTGGATTTAGGTACGACGATTCTAAGTGTAATAAGTCACACAGAAAAAGACACTTATCATAAGATATCACCTATAGAGGGAATGTAAAAACCGCTGCCCTTGAACTGAATTACAAAACAGAACAGAGTCACACGGTTAGAAAACACACTATGGCTGCCTAACGGGAAAGGTGAGGTGGGGTGATGCATAAAACAAGGGTTTCAAATTAGCTCAGATACCGTTCCATAAACCCAATACGTAATAGACAAGACCTACTCCTTGCTCAGGGAACTGGACTCAACACCCCCTATTCACTGCCCAAGAGTATATCTGACTAGTAAGAATCTTAAAACCTATGTATTGATATCTCACTGTAAGTGAGTCAAGTGGGTGTAAAGCTGCATAAACACAGCAGTGAAAAGCAGAGCAAAACCCCATTATAAAACTCAATTAATTTTAAAAACCCTTGAAACAAAGACAGTGAAAGAGAGATAAATTCTTACAAAATTCGTTCAGGGGCTGTGATGCCACCTGGATTGACCATACCTAGACCTGCAGCTGATTGAGACATAAGGGTGGACACTCTTGGGGCTGAGAGGTTTGGTGAGGTTGGGTGAGCAAACGCAGACGCTTTAAAGTAATACTGCGTGGTACCCATCCCATGGGTCCCAAATCTCCAGGTTCAAGGGCATCTTCCTACATCGAAAACATGCATGAGAAACCCAGAAGATGGTCCACCGAGTGATCAGGAAAGGTTTCTAAAACGCACCTCATTTCTCATCTCCTTGTGCTCGGGTTCGCCATTCCAGCCGCTTTACTAGCAATCTCCCTCCTTGGAGAATCAGCACCTTTAACCTCCTGTTCCATACAGGTGGCAATTTGTCCAGAGGATGAACGGGAAGAGGGGGAACCAATGAGAGACTAGCTCTAGGTGTTGGGACAGGCACAGGTCACTCTATTTTCCCATCAGGAAGAAGAATTAACCACAAGCTCAGTCTGCCGCCCGGAAGCAGAATAGGGCCTAAAGCAATCCTGCGCTTTTGCGGCCAGCTCCCAAGAGAGCGAGTTGAAATATGGAGCTCAGGGGCACTGCAATTCACAAACCTGCAGACTTATAAATGATAACTCTCGTCTACAAATATATTGAGGGAAGGCAACAAAGAGGATTTGAAAGCAAGGCAGAATTGCAGGAAACAGATTTCAGGAGGCAGATTCGAATCGCCTTTAAAGCACAGGAAAAGCGGCAAAACCTCGACAATGATGCCCTTGGCCAAAAAGGGCGTATGCGTTTTTTCCTGAATATATTCAGGAAAAAACGCATCCGCCCTTTTGGGCCAACCAAGCAACCTGGAAAGGCAAATCAGCGCTACAAAGAAGTCTCGCTTCCCATCGGTCAAAAGGGCCATGCTGAATAAAGTGTCAAAACCAGAAATGCAGGACAGGCCACGGAGAAACGGGAGCCTTGCTACGCTGATGGGCGGGATGTAAATTGCCAACAGCCACTCTGGAGAAGTGTACGGTGTGTCCTGAAACATTTACAAAACTCAGCTTAGAGAGCATAGGGCACTTCCACTCATGGGCGTATAAATTGGGAAAACTAAAAATCAGCAAGACACAAGCACCCCAAAGTTTAGGGCTGATCTGTTGACAAGAACCTCCACTTCGTTACACCTTAAATATCCCAGGAAAGAGAAAAATGGATAAAGAAGTTGTGGTCCTTATGTACAATGGAACATCACTCAGCCATGAAATCAACGTCATAAGGCTAGTAGCAGCATGATGAGTGGATTTAGGTACGACGATTCTAAGTCAAATAAGTCACACAGAAAAAGACACTTATCATAAGATATCACTTATAGAGGGAATGTAAAAACCGCTACCCTTGAACTGAATTACAAAACAGAACAGAGTCACACGGTTAGAAACACACTATGGCTGCCTAACGGGAAAGGTGAGGTGGGGTGATGCATAAAACAAGGGTTTCAAATTAGCTCAGATACCGTTCCATAAACCCAATACGTAATAGACAAGACCTACTCCTTGCTCAGGGAACTGGACTCAACACCCCCTATTCACCGCCCAAGAATATATCTGACTAGTAAGAATCTTAAAACCTATGTATTGATATCTCTCTGTAAGTGAGTCAAGTGGGTGTAAAGCTGCATAAACACAGCAGTGAAAAGCAGCTAAACCCCATTATAAAACTCAATTAATTTTAAAAACCCTTGAAACAAAGACAGTGAAAGAGAGAGAAATTCTTACAAAATTCGTTCAGGGGCTGTGATGCCACCTGGATTGACCATATCTAGACCTGCAGCTGATTGAGACATAAGGGTGGACACTCTTGGGGCTGAGAGGTTTGGTGAGGTTGGGTGAGCAAACGCAGACGCTTTAAAGTAATACTGCGTGGTACCCATCCCATGGGTCCCAAATCTCCAGGTTCAAGGGCATCTTCCTACATCGAAAACATGCATGAGAAACCCAGAAGATGGTCCACCGAGTGATCAGGAAAGGTTTCTAAAACGCACCTCATTTCTCATCTCCTTGTGCTCGGGTTCGCCATTCCAGCCGCTTTACTAGCAATCTCCCTCCTTGGAGAAACAGCACCTTTAACCTCCTGTTCCATACAGGTTGCAATTTGTCCTGAGGATGAACGGGAAGAGGGGGAACCAATGAGAGACTAGCTCTAGGTGTTGGGACAGGCACAGGTCACTCTATTTTCCCATCAGGAAGAAGAATTAACCACAAGCTCAGTCTGCCGCCCGGAAGCAGAATAGGGCCTAAAGCAATCCTGCGCTTTTGCGGCCAGCTCCCAAGAGAGCGAGTTGAAATATGGAGCTCAGGGGCACTGCAATTCACAAACCTGCAGACTTATAAATGATAACTCTCGTCTACAAATATATTGAGGGAAGGCAACAAAGAGGATTTGAAAGCAAGGCAGAATTGCAGGAAACAGATTTCAGGAGGCAGATTCGAATCGCCTTTAAAGCACAGGAAAAGCGGCAAAACCTCGACAATGATGCCCTTGGCCATAAAGGGCGTATGCGTTTTTTCCTGAATATATTCAGGAAAAAACGCATACGCCCTTTTGGGCCAACCAAGCAACCTGGAAAGTCAAATCAGCGCTACAAAGAAGTCTCGCTTCCCATCGGTCAAAAGGGCCATGCTGAATAAAGTGTCAAAACCAGAAATGCAGGACAGGCCACGGAGAAACGGGAGCCTTGCTACGCTGATGGGCGGGATGTAAATTGCCAACAGCCACTCTGGAGAAGTGTACGGTGTGTCCTGAAACATTTACAAAACTCAGCTTAGAGAGCATAGGGCACTTCCACTCATGGGCGTATAAATTGGGAAAACTAAAAATCAGCAAGACACAAGCACCCCAAAGTTTAGGGCTGATCTGTTGACAAGAACCTCCACTTCGTTACACCTTAAATATCCCAGGAAAGAGAAAAATGGATAAAGAAGTTGTGGTCCTTATGTACAATGGAACATCACTCAGCCATGAAATCAACGTCATAAGGCTAGTAGCAGCATGATGAGTGGATTTAGGTACGACGATTCTAAGTGAAATAAGTCACACAGAAAAAGACACTTATCATAAGATATCACTTATAGAGGGAATGTAAAAACCGCTACCCTTGAACTGAATTACAAAACAGAACAGAGTCACACGGTTAGAAAACACACTATGGCTGCCTAACGGGAAAGGTGAGGTGGGGTGATGCATAAAACAAGGATTTCAAATTAGCTCAGATACCGTTCCATAAACCCAATACGTAATAGACAAGACCTACTCCTTGCTCAGGGAACTGGACTCAACACCCCCTATTCACCGCCCAAGAATATATCTGACTAGTAAGAATCTTAAAACCTATGTATTGATATCTCTCTGTAAGTGAGTCAAGTGGGTGTAAAGCTGCATAAACACAGCAGTGAAAAGCAGCTAAACCCCATTATAAAACTCAATTAATTTTAAAAACCCTTGAAACAAAGACAGTGAAAGAGAGAGAAATTCTTACAAAATTCGTTCAGGGGCTGTGATGCCACCTGGATTGACCATATCTAGACCTGCAGCTGATTGAGACATAAGGGTGGACACTCTTGGGGCTGAGAGGTTTGGTGAGGTTGGGTGAGCAAACGCAGACGCTTTAAAGTAATACTGCGTGGTACCCATCCCATGGGTCCCAAATCTCCAGGTTCAAGGGCATCTTCCTACATCGAAAACATGCATGAGAAACCCAGAAGATGGTCCACCGAGTGATCAGGAATGGTTTCTAAAACGCACCTCATTTCTCATCTCCTTGTGCTCGGGTTCGCCATTCCAGCCGCTTTACTAGCAATCTCCCTCCTTGGAGAATCAGCACCTTTAACCTCCTGTTCCATACAGGTTGCAATTTGTCCTGAGGATGAACGGGAAGAGGGGGAACCAATGAGAGACTAGCTCTAGGTGTTGGGACAGGCACAGGTCACTCTATTTTCCCATCAGGAAGAAGAATTAACCACAAGCTCAGTCTGCCGCCCGGAAGCAGAATAGGGCCTAAAGCAATCCTGCGCTTTTGCGGCCAGCTCCCAAGAGAGCGAGTTGAAATATGGAGCTCAGGGGCACTGCAATTCACAAACCTGCAGACTTATAAATGATAACTCTCGTCTACAAATATATTGAGGGAAGGCAACAAAGAGGATTTGAAAGCAAGGCAGAATTGCAGGAAACAGATTACAGGAGGCAGATTCGAATCGCCTTTAAAGCACAGGAAAAGCGGCAAAACCTCGACAATGATGCCCTTGGCCAAAAAGGGCGTATGCGTTTTTTCCTGAATATATTCAGGAAAAAACGAATCCGCCCTTTTTGGCCAACCAAGCAACCTGGAAAGGCAAATCAGCGCTACAAAGAAGTCTCGCTTCCCATCGGTCAAAAGGGCCATGCTGAATAAAGTGTCAAAACCAGAAATGCAGGACAGGCCACGGAGAAACGGGAGCCTTGCTACGCTGATGGGCGGGATGTAAATTGCCAACAGCCACTCTGGAGAAGTGTACGGTGTGTCCTGAAACATTTACAAAACTCAGCTTAGAGAGCATAGGGCACTTCCACTCATGGGCGTATAAATTGGGAAAACTAAAAATCAGCAAGACACAAGCACCCCAAAGTTTAGGGCTGATCTGTTGACAAGAACCTCCACTTCGTTACACCTTAAATATCCCAGGAAAGAGAAAAATGGATAAAGAAGTTGTGGTCCTTATGTACAATGGAACATCACTCAGCCATGAAATCAACGTCATAAGGCTAGTAGCAGCATGATGAGTGGATTTAGGTACGACGATTCTAAGTCAAAAAGTCACACAGAAAAAGACACTTATCATAAGATATCACTTATAGAGGGAATGTAAAAACCGCTACCCTTGAACTGAATTACAAAACAGAACAGAGTCACACGGTTAGAAAACACACTATGGCTGCCTAACGGGAAAGGTGAGGTGGGGTGATGCATAAAACAAGGATTTCAAATTAGCTCAGATACCGTTCCATAAACCCAATATGTAATAGACAAGACCTACTCCTTGCTCAGGGAACTGGACTCAACACCCCCTATTCACCGCCCAAGAATATATCTGACTAGTAAGAATCTTAAAACCTATGTATTGATATCTCTCTGTAAGTGAGTCAAGTGGGTGTAAAGCTGCATAAACACAGCAGTGAAAAGCAGCTAAACCCCATTATAAAACTCAATTAATTTTAAAAACCCTTGAAACAAAGACAGTGAAAGAGAGAGAAATTCTTACAAAATTCGTTCAGGGGCTGTGATGCCACCTGGATTGACCATATCTAGACCTGCAGCTGATTGAGACATAAGGGTGGACACTCTTGGGGCTGAGAGGTTTGGTGAGGTTGGGTGAGCAAACGCAGACGCTTTAAAGTAATACTGCGTGGTACCCATCCCATGGGTCCCAAATCTCCAGGTTCAAGGGCATCTTCCTACATCGAAAACATGCATGAGAAACCCAGAAGATGGTCCACCGAGTGATCAGGAAAGGTTTCTAAAACGCACCTCATTTCTCATCTCCTTGTGCTCGGGTTCGCCATTCCAGCCGCTTTACTAGCAATCTCCCTCCTTGGAGAATCAGCACCTTTAACCTCCTGTTCCATACAGGTTGCAATTTGTCCTGAGGATGAACGGGAAGAGGGGGAACCAATGAGAGACTAGCTCTAGGTGTTGGGACAGGCACAGGTCACTCTATTTTCCCATCAGGAAGAAGAATTAACCACAAGCTCAGTCTGCCGCCCGGAAGCAGAATAGGGCCTAAAGCAATCCTGCGCTTTTGCGGCCAGCTCCCAAGAGAGCGAGTTGAAATATGGAGCTCAGGGGCACTGCAATTCACAAACCTGCAGACTTATAAATGATAACTCTCGTCTACAAATATATTGAGGGAAGTCAACAAAGAGGATTTGAAAGCAAGGCAGAATTGCAGGAAACAGATTACAGGAGGCAGATTCGAATCGCCTTTAAAGCACAGGAAAAGCGGCAAAACCTCGACAATGATGCCCTTGGCCAAAAAGGGCGTATGCGTTTTTTCCTGAATATATTCAGGAAAAAACGCATACGCCCTTTTTGGCCAACCAAGCAACCTGGAAAGGCAAATCAGCGCTACAAAGAAGTCTCGCTTCCCATCGGTCAAAAGGGCCATGCTGAATAAAGTGTCAAAACCAGAAATGCAGGACAGGCCACGGAGAAACGGGAGCCTTGCTACGCTGATGGGCGGGATGTAAATTGCCAACAGCCACTCTGGAGAAGTGTACGGTGTGTCCTGAAACATTTACAAAACTCAGCTTAGAGAGCATAGGGCACTTCCACTCATGGGCGTATAAATTGGGAAAACTAAAAATCAGCAAGACACAAGCACCCCAAAGTTTAGGGCTGCTCTCTTGACAAGAACCTCCACTTCGTTACACCTTAAATATCCCAGGAAAGAGAAAAATGGATAAAGAAGTTGTGGTCCTTATGTACAATGGAACATCACTCAGCCAAGAAATCAACGTCATAAGGCTAGTAGCAGCATGATGAGTGGATTTAGGTACGACGATTCTAAGTGAAATAAGTCACACAGAAAAAGACACTTATCATAAGATATCACTTATAGAGGGAATGTAAAAACCGCTACCCTTGAACTGAATTACAAAACAGAACAGAGTCACACGGTTAGAAAACACACTATGGCTGCCTAACGGGAAAGGTGAGGTGGGGTGATGCATAAAACAAGGATTTCAAATTAGCTCAGATACCGTTCCATAAACCCAATATGTAATAGACAAGACCTACTCCTTGCTCAGGGAACTGGACTCAACACCCCCTATTCACCGCCCAAGAATATATCTGACTAGTAAGAATCTTAAAACCTATGTATTGATATCTCTCTGTAAGTGAGTCAAGTGGGTGTAAAGCTGCATAAACACAGCAGTGAAAAGCAGCTAAACCCCATTATAAAACTCAATTAATTTTAAAAACCCTTGAAACAAAGACAGTGAAAGAGAGAGAAATTCTTACAAAATTCGTTCAGGGGCTGTGATGCCACCTGGATTGACCATATCTAGACCTGCAGCTGATTGAGACATAAGGGTGGACACTCTTGGGGCTGAGAGGTTTGGTGAGGTTGGGTGAGCAAACGCAGACGCTTTAAAGTAATACTGCGTGGTACCCATCCCATGGGTCCCAAATCTCCAGGTTCAAGGGCATCTTCCTACATCGAAAACATGCATGAGAAACCCAGAAGATGGTCCACCGAGTGATCGGGAAAGGTTTCTAAAACGCACCTCATTTCTCATCTCCTTGTGCTCGGGTTCGCCATTCCAGCCGCTTTACTAGCAATCTCCCTCCTTGGAGAATCAGCACCTTTAACCTCCTGTTCCATACAGGTTGCAATTTGTCCTGAGGATGAACGGGAAGAGGGGGAACCAATGAGAGACTAGCTCTAGGTGTTGGGACAGGCACAGGTCACTCTATTTTCCCATCAGGAAGAAGAATTAACCACAAGCTCAGTCTGCCGCCCGGAAGCAGAATAGGGCCTAAAGCAATCCTGCGCTTTTGCGGCCAGCTCCCAAGAGAGCGAGTTGAAATATGGAGCTCAGGGGCACTGCAATTCACAAACCTGCAGACTTATAAATGATAACTCTCGTCTACAAATATATTGAGGGAAGGCAACAAAGAGGATTTGAAAGCAAGGCAGAATTGCAGGAAACAGATTACAGGAGGCAGATTCGAATCGCCTTTAAAGCACAGGAAAAGCGGCAAAACCTCGACAATGATGCCCTTGGCCAAAAAGGGCGTATGCGTTTTTTCCTGAATATATTCAGGAAAAAACGCATACGCCCTTTTTGGCCAACCAAGCAACCTGGAAAGGCAAATCAGCGCTACAAAGAAGTCTCGCTTCCCATCGGTCAAAAGGGCCATGCTGAATAAAGTGTCAAAACCAGAAATGCAGGACAGGCCACGGAGAAACGGGAGCCTTGCTACGCTGATGGGCGGGATGTAAATTGCCAACAGCCACTCTGGAGAAGTGTACGGTGTGTCCTGAAACATTTACAAAACTCAGCTTAGAGAGCATAGGGCACTTCCACTCATGGGCGTATAAATTGGGAAAACTAAAAATCAGCAAGACACAAGCACCCCAAAGTTTAGGGCTGCTCTCTTGACAAGAACCTCCACTTCGTTACACCTTAAATATCCCAGGAAAGAGAAAAATGGATAAAGAAGTTGTGGTCCTTATGTACAATGGAACATCACTCAGCCAAGAAATCAACGTCATAAGGCTAGTAGCAGCATGATGAGTGGATTTAGGTACGACGATTCTAAGTGAAATAAGTCACACAGAAAAAGACACTTATCATAAGATATCACTTATAGAGGGAATGTAAAAACCGCTACCCGTGAACTGAATTACAAAACAGAACAGAGTCACACGGTTAGAAAACACACTATGGCTGCCTAACGGGAAAGGTGAGGTGGGGTGATGCATAAAACAAGGATTTCAAATTAGCTCAGATACCGTTCCATAAACCCAATATTTAATAGACAAGACCTACTCCTTGCTCAGGGAACTGGACTCAACACCCCCTATTCACCGCCCAAGAATATATCTGACTAGTAAGAATCTTAAAACCTATGTATTGATATCTCTCTGTAAGTGAGTCAAGTGGGTGTAAAGCTGCATAAACACAGCAGTGAAAAGCAGCAAAACCCCATTATAAAACTCAATTAATTTCAAAAACCCTTGAAACAAAGACAGTGAAAGAGAGAGAAATTCTTACAAAATTCGTTCAGGGGCTGTGATGCCACCTGGATTGACCATATCTAGACCTGCAGCTGATTGAGACATAAGGGTGGACACTCTTGGGGCTGAGAGGTTTGGTGAGGTTGGGTGAGCAAACGCAGACGCTTTAAAGTAATACTGCGTGGTACCCATCCCATGGGTCCCAAATCTCCAGGTTCAAGGGCATCTTCCTACATCGAAAACATGCATGAGAAACCCAGAAGATGGTCCACCGAGTGATCGGGAAAGGTTTCTAAAACGCACCTCATTTCTCATCTCCTTGTGCTCGGGTTCGCCATTCCAGCCGCTTTACTAGCAATCTCCCTCCTTGGAGAATCAGCACCTTTAACCTCCTGTTCCATACAGGTTGCAATTTGTCCTGAGGATGAACGGGAAGAGGGGGAACCAATGAGAGACTAGCTCTAGGTGTTGGGACAGGCACAGGTCACTCTATTTTCCCATCAGGAAGAAGAATTAACCACAAGCTCAGTCTGCCGCCCGGAAGCAGAATAGGGCCTAAAGCAATCCTGCGCTTTTGCGGCCAGCTCCCAAGAGAGCGAGTTGAAATATGGAGCTCAGGGGCACTGCAATTCACAAACCTGCAGACTTATAAATGATAACTCTCGTCTACAAATATATTGAGGGAAGGCAACAAAGAGGATTTGAAAGCAAGGCAGAATTGCAGGAAACAGATTACAGGAGGCAGATTCGAATCGCCTTTAAAGCACAGGAAAAGCGGCAAAACCTCGACAATGATGCCCTTGGCCAAAAAGGGCGTATGCGTTTTTTCCTGAATATATTCAGGAAAAAACGCATACGCCCTTTTTGGCCAACCAAGCAACCTGGAAAGGCAAATCAGCGCTACAAAGAAGTCTCGCTTCCCATCGGTCAAAAGGGCCATGCTGAATAAAGTGTCAAAACCAGAAATGCAGGACAGGCCACGGAGAAACGGGAGCCTTGCTACGCTGATGGGCGGGATGTAAATTGCCAACAGCCACTCTGGAGAAGTGTACGGTGTGTCCTGAAACATTTACAAAACTCAGCTTAGAGAGCATAGGGCACTTCCACTCATGGGCGTATAAATTGGGAAAACTAAAAATCAGCAAGACACAAGCACCCCAAAGTTTAGGGCTGCTCTGTTGACAAGAACCTCCACTTCGTTACACCTTAAATATCCCAGGAAAGAGAAAAATGGATAAAGAAGTTGTGGTCCTTATGTACAATGGAACATCACTCAGCCAAGAAATCAACGTCATAAGGCTAGTAGCAGCATGATGAGTGGATTTAGGTACGACGATTCTAAGTGAAATAAGTCACACAGAAAAAGACACTTATCATAAGATATCACTTATAGAGGGAATGTAAAAACCGCTACCCGTGAACTGAATTACAAAACAGAACAGAGTCACACGGTTAGAAAACACACTATGGCTGCCTAACGGGAAAGGTGAGGTGGGGTGATGCATAAAACAAGGATTTCAAATTAGCTCAGATACCGTTCCATAAACCCAATATTTAATAGACAAGACCTACTCCTTGCTCAGGGAACTGGACTCAACACCCCCTATTCACCGCCCAAGAATATATCTGACTAGTAAGAAACTTAAAACCTATGTATTGATATCTCTCTGTAAGTGAGTCAAGTGGGTGTAAAGCTGCATAAACACAGCAGTGAAAAGCAGCTAAACCCCATTATAAAACTCAATTAATTTTAAAAACCCTTGAAACAAAGACAGTGAAAGAGAGAGAAATTCTTACAAAATTCGTTCAGGGGCTGTGATGCCACCTGGATTGACCATATCTAGACCTGCAGCTGATTGAGACATAAGGGTGGACACTCTTGGGGCTGAGAGGTTTGGTGAGGTTGGGTGAGCAAACGCAGACGCTTTAAAGTAATACTGCGTGGTACCCATCCCATGGTTCCCAAATCTCCAGGTTCAAGGGCATCTTCCTACATCGAAAACATGCATGAGAAACCCAGAAGATGGTCCACCGAGTGATCAGGAAAGGTTTCTAAAACGCACCTCATTTCTCATCTCCTTGTGCTCGGGTTCGCCATTCCAGCCGCTTTACTAGCAATCTCCCTCCTTGGAGAAACAGCACCTTTAACCTCCTGTTCCATACAGGTTGCAATTTGTCCTGAGGATGAACGGGAAGAGGGGGAACCAATGAGAGACTAGCTCTAGGTGTTGGGACAGGCACAGGTCACTCTATTTTCCCATCAGGAAGAAGAATTAACCACAAGCTCAGTCTGCCGCCCGGAAGCAGAATAGGGCCTAAAGCAATCCTGCGCTTTTGCGGCCAGCTCCCAAGAGAGCGAGTTGAAATATGGAGCTCAGGGGCACTGCAATTCACAAACCTGCAGACTTATAAATGATAACTCTCGTCTACAAATATATTGAGGGAAGGCAACAAAGAGGATTTGAAAGCAAGGCAGAATTGCAGGAAACAGATTACAGGAGGCAGATTCGAATCGCCTTTAAAGCACAGGAAAAGCGGCAAAACCTCGACAATGATGCCCTTGGCCAAAAAGGGCGTATGCGTTTTTTCCTGAATATATTCAGGAAAAAACGCATACGCCCTTTTTGGCCAACCAAGCAACCTGGAAAGGCAAATCAGCGCTACAAAGAAGTCTCGCTTCCCATCGGTCAAAAGGGCCATGCTGAATAAAGTGTCAAAACCAGAAATGCAGGACAGGCCACGGAGAAACGGGAGCCTTGCTACGCTGATGGGCGGGATGTAAATTGCCAACAGCCACTCTGGAGAAGTGTACGGTGTGTCCTGAAACATTTACAAAACTCAGCTTAGAGAGCATAGGGCACTTCCACTCATGGGCGTATAAATTGGGAAAACTAAAAATCAGCAAGACACAAGCACCCCAAAGTTTAGGGCTGCTCTGTTGACAAGAACCTCCACTTCGTTACACCTTAAATATCCCAGGAAAGAGAAAAATGGATAAAGAAGTTGTGGTCCTTATGTACAATGGAACATCACTCAGCCAAGAAATCAACGTCATAAGGCAAGTAGCAGCATGATGAGTGGATTTAGGTACGACGATTCTAAGTGAAATAAGTCACACAGAAAAAGACACTTATCATAAGATATCACTTATAGAGGGAATGTAAAAACCGCTACCCGTGAACTGAATTACAAAACAGAACAGAGTCACACGGTTAGAAAACACACTATGGCTGCCTAACGGGAAAGGTGAGGTGGGGTGATGCATAAAACAAGGATTTCAAATTAGCTCAGATACCGTTCCATAAACCCAATATTTAATAGACAAGACCTACTCCTTGCTCAGGGAACTGGACTCAACACCCCCTATTCACCGCCCAAGAATATATCTGACTAGTAAGAATCTTAAAACCTATGTATTGATATCTCTCTGTAAGTGAGTCAAGTGGGTGTAAAGCTGCATAAACACAGCAGTGAAAAGCAGCAAAACCCCATTATAAAACTCAATTAATTTTAAAAACCCTTGAAACAAAGACAGTGAAAGAGAGAGAAATTCTTACAAAATTCGTTCAGGGGCTGTGATGCCACCTGGATTGACCATATCTAGACCTGCAGCTGATTGAGACATAAGGGTGGACACTCTTGGGGCTGAGAGGTTTGGTGAGGTTGGGTGACCAAACGCAGACGCTTTAAAGTAATACTGCGTGGTACCCATCCCATGGGTCCCAAATCTCCAGGTTCAAGGGCATCTTCCTACATCGAAAACATGCATGAGAAACCCAGAAGATGGTCCACCGAGTGATCAGGAAAGGTTTCTAAAACGCACCTCATTTCTCATCTCCTTGTGCTCGGGTTCGCCATTCCAGCCGCTTTACTAACAATCTCCCTCCTTGGAGAATCAGCACCTTTAACCTCCTGTTCCATACAGGTTGCAATTTGTCCTGAGGATGAACGGGAAGAGGGGGAACAAATGAGAGACTAGCTCTAGGTGTTGGGACAGGCACAGGTCACTCTATTTTCCCATCAGGAAGAAGAATTAACCACAAGATCAGTCTGCCGCCCGGAAGCAGAATAGGGCCTAAAGCAATCCTGCGCTTTTGCGGCCAGCTCCCAAGAGAGCGAGTTGAAAAATGGAGCTCAGGGGCACTGCAATTCACAAACCTGCAGACTTATAAATGATAACTCTCGTCTACAAATATATTGAGGGAAGGCAACAAAGAGGATTTGAAAGCAAGGCAGATTTGCAGGAAACAGATTTCAGGAGGCAGATTCGAATCGCCTTTAAAGCACAGGAAAAGCGGCAAAACCTCGACAATGATGCCCTTGGCCAAAAAGGGCGTATGCGTTTTTTCCTGAATATATTCAGGAAAAAACGCATACGCCCTTTTTGGCTAACCAAGCAACCTGGAAAGGCAAACCAGCGCTACAAAGAAGTCTCGCTTCCCATCGGTCAAAAGGGCCATGCTGAATAAAGTGTCAAAACCAGAAATGCAGGACAGGCCACGGAGAAACGGGAGCCTTGCTACGCTGATGGGCGGGATGTAAATTGCCAACAGCCACTCTGGAGAAGTGTACGGTGTGTCCTGAAACATTTACAAAACTCAGCTTAGAGAGCATAGGGCACTTCCACTCATGGGCGTATAAATTGGGAAAACTAAAAATCAGCAAGACACAAGCACCCCAAAGTTTAGGGCTGCTCTGTTGACAAGAACCTCCACTTCGTTACACCTTAAATATCCCAGGAAAGAGAAAAATGGATAAAGAAGTTGTGGTCCTTATGTACAATGGAACATCACTCAGCCAAGAAATCAACGTCATAAGGCTAGTAGCAGCATGATGAGTGGATTTAGGTACGACGATTCTAAGTGAAATAAGTCACACAGAAAAAGACACTTATCATAAGATATCACTTATAGAGGGAATGTAAAAACCGCTACCCTTGAACTGAATTACAAAACAGAACAGAGTCACACGGTTAGAAAACACACTATGGCTGCCTAACGGGAAAGGTGAGGTGGGGTGATGCATAAAACAAGGATTTCAAATTAGCTCAGATACCGTTCCATAAACCCAATATGTAATAGACAAGACCTACTCCTTGCTCAGGGAACTGGACTCAACACCCCCTATTCACCGCCCAAGAATATATCTGACTAGTAAGAATCTTAAAACCTATGTATTGATATCTCTCTGTAAGTGAGTCAAGTGGGTGTAAAGCTGCATAAACACAGCAGTGAAAAGCAGCTAAACCCCATTATAAAACTCAATTAATTTTAAAAACCCTTGAAACAAAGACAGTGAAAGAGAGAGAAATTCTTACAAAATTCGTTCAGGGGCTGTGATGCCACCTGGATTGACCATATCTAGACCTGCAGCTGATTGAGACATAAGGGTGGACACTCTTGGGGCTGAGAGGTTTGGTGAGTTTGGGTGAGCAAACGCAGACGCTTTAAAGTAATACTGCGTGGTACCCATCCCATGGGTCCCAAATCTCCAGGTTCAAGGGCATCTTCCTACATCGAAAACATGCATGAGAAACACAGAAGATGGTCCACCGAGTGATCAGGAAAGGTTTCTAAAACGCACCTCATTTCTCATCTCCTTGTGCTCGGGTTCGCCATTCCAGCCGCTTTACTAGCAATCTCCCTCCTTGGAGAATCAGCACCTTTAACCTCCTGTTCCATACAGGTTGCAATTTGTCCTGAGGATGAACGGGAAGAGGGGGAACCAATGAGAGACTAGCTCTAGGTGTTGGGACAGGCACAGGTCACTCTATTTTCCCATCAGGAAGAAGAATTAACCACAAGATCAGTCTGCCGCCCGGAAGCAGAATAGGGCCTAAAGCAATCCTGCGCTTTTGCGGCCAGCTCCCAAGAGAGCGAGTTGAAAAATGGAGCTCAGGGGCACTGCAATTCACAAACCTGCAGACTTATAAATGATAACTCTCGTCTACAAATATATTGAGGGAAGGCAACAAAGAGGATTTGAAAGCAAGGCAGATTTGCAGGAAACAGATTTCAGGAGGCAGATTCGAATCGCCTTTAAAGCACAGGAAAAGCGGCAAAACCTCGACAATGATGCCCTTGGCCAAAAAGGGCGTATGCGTTTTTTCCTGAATATATTCAGGAAAAAACGCATACGCCCTTTTTGGCTAACCAAGCAACCTGGAAAGGCAAACCAGCGCTACAAAGAAGTCTCGCTTCCCATCGGTCAAAAGGGCCATGCTGAATAAAGTGTCAAAACCAGAAATGCAGGACAGGCCACGGAGAAACGGGAGCCTTGCTACGCTGATGGGCGGGATGTAAATTGCCAACAGCCACTCTGGAGAAGTGTACGGTGTGTCCTGAAACATTTACAAAACTCAGCTTAGAGAGCATAGGGCACTTCCACTCATGGGCGTATAAATTGGGAAAACTAAAAATCAGCAAGACACAAGCACCCCAAAGTTTAGGGCTGCTCTGTTGACAAGAACCTCCACTTCGTTACACCTTAAATATCCCAGGAAAGAGAAAAATGGATAAAGAAGTTGTGGTCCTTATGTACAATGGAACATCACTCAGCCATGAAATCAACGTCATAAGGCTAGTAGCAGCATGATGAGTGGATTTAGGTACGACGATTCTAAGTGAAATAAGTCACACAGAAAAAGACACTTATCATAAGATATCACTTATAGAGGGAATGTAAAAACGGCTACCCTTGAACTGAATTACAAAACAGAACAGAGTCACACGGTTAGAAAACACACTATGGCTGCCTAACGGGAAAGGTGAGGTGGGGTGATGCATAAAACAAGGATTTCAAATTAGCTCAGATACCGTTCCATAAACCCAATATGTAATAGACAAGACCTACTCCTTGCTCAGGGAACTGGAGTCAACACCCCCTATTCACCGCCCAAGAATATATCTGACTAGTAAGAATCTTAAAACCTATGTATTGATATCTCTCTGTAAGTGAGTCAAGTGGGTGTAAAGCTGCATAAACACAGCAGTGAAAAGCAGCTAAACCCCATTATAAAACTCAATTAATTTTAAAAACCCTTGAAACAAAGACAGTGAAAGAGAGAGAAATTCTTACAAAATTCGTTCAGGGGCTGTGATGCCACCTGGATTGACCATATCTAGACCTGCAGCTGATTGAGACATAAGGGTGGACACTCTTGGGGCTGAGAGGTTTGGTGAGTTTGGGTGAGCAAACGCAGACGCTTTAAAGTAATACTGCGTGGTACCCATCCCATGGGTCCCAAATCTCCAGGTTCAAGGGCATCTTCCTACATCGAAAACATGCATGAGAAACACAGAAGATGGTCCACCGAGTGATCAGGAAAGGTTTCTAAAACGCACCTCATTTCTCATCTCCTTGTGCTCGGGTTCGCCATTCCAGCCGCTTTACTAGCAATCTCCCTCCTTGGAGAATCAGCACCTTTAACCTCCTGTTCCATACAGGTTGCAATTTGTCCTGAGGATGAACGGGAAGAGGGGTAACCAATGAGAGACTACCTCTAGGTGTTGGGACAGGCACAGGTCACTCTATTTTCCCATCAGGAAGAAGAATTAACCACAAGCTCAGTCTGCCGCCCGGAAGCAGAATAGGGCCTAAAGTAATCCTGCGCTTTTGCGGCCAGCTCCCAAGAGAGCGAGTTGAAATATGGAGCTCAGGGGCACTGCAATTCACAAACCTGCAGACTTATAAATGATAACTCTCGTCTACAAATATATTGAGGGAAGGCAACAAAGAGGATTTGAAAGCAAGGCAGAATTGCAGGAAACAGATTTCAGGAGGCAGATTCGAATCGCCTTTAAAGCACAGGAAAAGCGGCAAAACCTCGACAATGATGCCCTTGGCCATAAAGGGCGTATGCGTTTTTTCCTGAATATATTCAGGAAAAAACGCATACGCCCTTTTGGGCCAACCAAGCAACCTGGAAAGGCAAATCAGCGCTACAAAGAAGTCTCGCTTCCCATCGGTCAAAAGGGCCATGCTGAATAAAGTGTCAAAACCAGAAATGCAGGACAGGCCACGGAGAAACGGGAGCCTTGCTACGCTGATGGGCGGGATGTAAATTGCCAACAGCCACTCTGGAGAAGTGTACGGTGTGTCCTGAAACATTTACAAAACTCAGCTTAGAGAGCATAGGGCACTTCCACTCATGGGCGTATAAATTGGGAAAACTAAAAATCAGCAAGACACAAGCACCCCAAAGTTTAGGGCTGATCTGTTGACAAGAACCTCCACTTCGTTACACCTTAAATATCCCAGGAAAGAGAAAAATGGATAAAGAAGTTGTGGTCCTTATGTACAATGGAACATCACTCAGCCATGAAATCAACGTCATAAGGCTAGTAGCAGCATGATGAGTGGATTTAGGTACGACGATTCTAAGTGAAATAAGTCACACAGAAAAAGACACTTATCATAAGATATCACTTATAGAGGGAATGTAAAAACGGCTACCCTTGAACTGAATTACAAAACAGAACAGAGTCACACGGTTAGAAAACACACTATGGCTGCCTAACGGGAAAGGTGAGGTGGGGTGATGCATAAAACAAGGATTTCAAATTAGCTCAGATACCGTTCCATAAACCCAATATGTAATAGACAAGACCTACTCCTTGCTCAGGGAACTGGAGTCAACACCCCCTATTCACCGCCCAAGAATATATCTGACTAGTAAGAATCTTAAAACCTATGTATTGATATCTCTCTGTAAGTGAGTCAAGTGGGTGTAAAGCTGCATAAACACAGCAGTGAAAAGCAGCTAAACCCCATTATAAAACTCAATTAATTTTAAAAACCCTTGAAACAAAGACAGTGAAAGAGAGAGAAATTCTTACAAAATTCGTTCAGGGGCTGTGATGCCACCTGGATTGACCATATCTAGACCTGCAGCTGATTGAGACATAAGGGTGGACACTCTTGGGGCTGAGAGGTTTGGTGAGGTTGGGTGAGCAAACGCAGACGCTTTAAAGTAATACTGCGTGGTACCCATCCCATGGGTCCCAAATCTCCAGGTTCAAGGGCATCTTCCTACATCGAAAACATGCATGAGAAACCCAGAAGATGGTCCACCGAGTGATCAGGAAAGGTTTCTAAAACGCACCTCATTTCTCATCTCCTTGTGCTCGGGTTCGCCATTTCAGCCGCTTTACTAGCAATCTCCCTCCTTGGAGAATCAGCACCTTTAACCTCCTGTTCCATACAGGTTGCAATTTGTCCTGAGGATGAACGGGAAGAGGGGGAACAATGAGAGACTAGCTCTAGGTGTTGGGACAGGCACAGGTCACTCTATTTTCCCATCAGGAAGAAGAATTAACCACAAGATCAGTCTGCCGCCCGGAAGCAGAATAGGGCCTAAAGCAATCCTGCGCTTTTGCGGCCAGCTCCCAAGAGAGCGAGTTGAAAAATGGAGCTCAGGGGCACTGCAATTCACAAACCTGCAGACTTATAAATGATAACTCTCGTCTACAAATATATTGAGGGAAGGCAACAAAGAGGATTTGAAAGCAAGGCAGATTTGCAGGAAACAGATTTCAGGAGGCAGATTCGAATCGCCTTTAAAGCACAGGAAAAGCGGCAAAACCTCGACAATGATGCCCTTGGCCAAAAAGGGCGTATGCGTTTTTTCCTGAATATATTCAGGAAAAAACGCATACGCCCTTTTTGGCTAACCAAGCAACCTGGAAAGGCAAACCAGCGCTACAAAGAAGTCTCGCTTCCCATCGGTCAAAAGGGCCATGCTGAATAAAGTGTCAAAACCAGAAATGCAGGACAGGCCACGGAGAAACGGGAGCCTTGCTACGCTGATGGGCGGGATGTAAATTGCAAACAGCCACTCTGGAGAAGTGTACGGTGTGTCCTGAAATATTTACAAAACTCAGCTTAGAGAGCATAGGGCACTTCCACTCATGGGCGTATAAATTGGGAAAACTAAAAATCAGCAAGACACAAGCACCCCAAAGTTTAGGGCTGCTCTGTTGACAAGAACCTCCACTTCGTTACACCTTAAATATCCCAGGAAAGAGAAAAATGGATAAAGAAGTTGTGGTCCTTATGTACAATGGAACATCACTCAGCCATGAAATCAACGTCATAAGGCTAGTAGCAGCATGATGAGTGGATTTAGGTACGACGATTCTAAGTGAAATAAGTCACACAGAAAAAGACACTTATCATAAGATATCACTTATAGAGGGAATGTAAAAACGGCTACCCTTGAACTGAATTACAAAACAGAACAGAGTCACACGGTTAGAAAACACACTATGGCTGCCTAACGGGAAAGGTGAGGTGGGGTGATGCATAAAACAAGGATTTCAAATTAGCTCAGATACCGTTCCATAAACCCAATATGTAATAGACAAGACCTACTCCTTGCTCAGGGAACTGGAGTCAACACCCCCTATTCACCGCCCAAGAATATATCTGACTAGTAAGAATCTTAAAACCTATGTATTGATATCTCTCTGTAAGTGAGTCAAGTGGGTGTAAAGCTGCATAAACACAGCAGTGAAAAGCAGCTAAACCCCATTATAAAACTCAATTAATTTTAAAAACCCTTGAAACAAAGACAGTGAAAGAGAGAGAAATTCTTACAAAATTCGTTCAGGGGCTGTGATGCCACCTGGATTGACCATATCTAGACCTGCAGCTGATTGAGACATAAGGGTGGACACTCTTGGGGCTGAGAGGTTTGGTGAGTTTGGGTGAGCAAACGCAGACGCTTTAAAGTAATACTGCGTGGTACCCATCCCATGGGTCCCAAATCTCCAGGTTCAAGGGCATCTTCCTACATCGAAAACATGCATGAGAAACACAGAAGATGGTCCACCGAGTGATCAGGAAAGGTTTCTAAAACGCACCTCATTTCTCATCTCCTTGTGCTCGGGTTCGCCATTCCAGCCGCTTTACTAGCAATCTCCCTCCTTGGAGAATCAGCACCTTTAACCTCCTGTTCCATACAGGTTGCAATTTGTCCTGAGGATGAACGGGAAGAGGGGTAACCAATGAGAGACTACCTCTAGGTGTTGGGACAGGCACAGGTCACTCTATTTTCCCATCAGGAAGAAGAATTAACCACAAGCTCAGTCTGCCGCCCGGAAGCAGAATAGGGCCTAAAGTAATCCTGCGCTTTTGCGGCCAGCTCCCAAGAGAGCGAGTTGAAATATGGAGCTCAGGGGCACTGCAATTCACAAACCTGCAGACTTATAAATGATAACTCTCGTCTACAAATATATTGAGGGAAGGCAACAAAGAGGATTTGAAAGCAAGGCAGAATTGCAGGAAACAGATTTCAGGAGGCAGATTCGAATCGCCTTTAAAGCACAGGAAAAGCGGCAAAACCTCGACAATGATGCCCTTGGCCATAAAGGGCGTATGCGTTTTTTCCTGAATATATTCAGGAAAAAACGCATACGCCCTTTTGGGCCAACCAAGCAACCTGGAAAGGCAAATCAGCGCTACAAAGAAGTCTCGCTTCCCATCGGTCAAAAGGGCCATGCTGAATAAAGTGTCAAAACCAGAAATGCAGGACAGGCCACGGAGAAACGGGAGCCTTGCTACGCTGATGGGCGGGCTGTAAATTGCCAACAGCCACTCTGGAGAAGTGTACGGTGTGTCCTGAAACATTTACAAAACTCAGCTTAGAGAGCATAGGGCACTTCCACTCATGGGCGTATAAATTGGGAAAACTAAAAATCAGCAAGACACAAGCACCCCAAAGTTTAGGGCTGATCTGTTGACAAGAACCTCCACTTCGTTACACCTTAAATATCCCAGGAAAGAGAAAAATGGATAAAGAAGTTGTGGTCCTTATGTACAATGGAACATCACTCAGCCATGAAATCAACGTCATAAGGCTAGTAGCAGCATGATGAGTGGATTTAGGTACGACGATTCTAAGTGAAATAAGTCACACAGAAAAAGACACTTATCATAAGATATCACTTATAGAGGGAATGTAAAAACCGCTACCCTTGAACTGAATTACAAAACAGAACAGAGTCACACGGTTAGAAAACACACTATGGCTGCCTAACGGGAAAGGTGAGGTGGGGTGATGCATAAAACAAGGATTTCAAATTAGCTCAGATACCGTTCCATAAACCCAATATGTAATAGACAAGACCTACTCCTTGCTCAGGGAACTGGACTCAACACCCCCTATTCACCGCCCAAGAATATATCTGACTAGTAAGAATCTTAAAACCTATGTATTGATATCTCTCTGTAAGTGAGTCAAGTGGGTGTAAAGCTGCATAAACACAGCAGTGAAAAGCAGCTAAACCCCATTATAAAACTCAATTAATTTTAAAAACCCTTGAAACAAAGACAGTGAAAGAGAGAGAAATTCTTACAAAATTCGTTCAGGGGCTGTGATGCCACCTGGATTGACCATATCTAGACCTGCAGCTGATTGAGACATAAGGGTGGACACTCTTGGGGCTGAGAGGTTTGGTGAGGTTGGGTGAGCAAACGCAGACGCTTTAAAGTAATACTGCGTGGTACCCATCCCATGGGTCCCAAATCTCCAGGTTCAAGGGCATCTTCCTACATCGAAAACATGCATGAGAAACCCAGAAGATGGTCCACCGAGTGATCAGGAAAGGTTTCTAAAACGCACCTCATTTCTCATCTCCTTGTGCTCGGGTTCGCCATTCCAGCCGCTTTACTAGCAATCTCCCTCCTTGGAGAATCAGCACCTTTAACCTCCTGTTCCATACAGGTTGCAATTTGTCCTGAGGATGAACGGGAAGAGGGGGAACCAATGAGAGACTAGCTCTAGGTGTTGGGACAGGCACAGGTCACTCTATTTTCCCATCAGGAAGAAGAATTAACCACAAGCTCAGTCTGCCGCCCGGAAGCAGAATAGGGCCTAAAGCAATCCTGCGCTTTTGCGGCCAGCTCCCAAGAGAGCGAGTTGAAATATGGAGCTCAGGGGCACTGCAATTCACAAACCTGCAGACTTATAAATGATAACTCTCGTCTACAAATATATTGAGGGAAGGCAACAAAGAGGATTTGAAAGCAAGGCAGAATTGCAGGAAACAGATTACAGGAGGCAGATTCGAATCGCCTTTAAAGCACAGGAAAAGCGGCAAAACCTCGACAATGATGCCCTTGGCCAAAAAGGGCGTATGCGTTTTTTCCTGAATATATTCAGGAAAAAACGCATACGCCCTTTTTGGCCAACCAAGCAACCTGGAAAGGCAAATCAGCGCTACAAAGAAGTCTCGCTTCCCATCGGTCAAAAGGGCCATGCTGAATAAAGTGTCAAAACCAGAAATGCAGGACAGGCCACGGAGAAACGGGAGCCTTGCTACGCTGATGGGCGGGATGTAAATTGCCAACAGCCACTCTGGAGAAGTGTACGGTGTGTCCTGAAACATTTACAAAACTCAGCTTAGAGAGCATAGGGCACTTCCACTCATGGGCGTATAAATTGGGAAAACTAAAAATCAGCAAGACACAAGCACCCCAAAGTTTAGGGCTGCTCTGTTGACAAGAACCTCCACTTCGTTACACCTTAAATATCCCAGGAAAGAGAAAAATGGATAAAGAAGTTGTGGTCCTTATGTACAATGGAACATCACTCAGCCAAGAAATCAACGTCATAAGGCTAGTAGCAGCATGATGAGTGGATTTAGGTACGACGATTCTAAGTGAAATAAGTCACACAGAAAAAGACACTTATCATAAGATATCACTTATAGAGGGAATGTAAAAACCGCTACCCGTGAACTGAATTACAAAACAGAACAGAGTCACACGGTTAGAAAACACACTATGGCTGCCTAACGGGAAAGGTGAGGTGGGGTGATGCATAAAACAAGGATTTCAAATTAGCTCAGATACCGTTCCATAAACCCAATATTTAATAGACAAGACCTACTCCTTGCTCAGGGAACTGGACTCAACACCCCCTATCCACCGCCCAAGAATATATCTGACTAGTAAGAATCTTAAAACCTATGTATTGATATCTCTCTGTAAGTGAGTCAAGTGGGTGTAAAGCTGCATAAACACAGCAGTGAAAAGCAGCTAAACCCCATTATAAAACTCAATTAATTTTAAAAACCCTTGAAACAAAGACAGTGAAAGAGAGAGAAATTCTTACAAAATTCGTTCAGGGGCTGTGATGCCACCTGGATTGACCATATCTAGACCTGCAGCTGATTGAGACATAAGGGTGGACACTCTTGGGGCTGAGAGGTTTGGTGAGGTTGGGTGAGCAAACGCAGACGCTTTAAAGTAATACTGCGTGGTACCCATCCCATGGGTCCCAAATCTCCAGGTTCAAGGGCATCTTCCTACATCGAAAACATGCATGAGAAACCCAGAAGATGGTCCACCGAGTGATCAGGAAAGGTTTCTAAAACGCACCTCATTTCTCATCTCCTTGTGCTCGGGTTCGCCATTCCAGCCGCTTTACTAGCAATCTCCCTCCTTGGAGAATCAGCACCTTTAACCTCCTGTTCCATACAGGTTGCAATTTGTCCTGAGGATGAACGGGAAGAGGGGGAACCAATGAGAGACTAGCTCTAGGTGTTGGGACAGGCACAGGTCACTCTATTTTCGCATCAGGAAGAAGAATTAACCACAAGCTCAGTCTGCCGCCCGGAAGCAGAATAGGGCCTAAAGCAATCCTGCGCTTTTGCGGCCAGCTCCCAAGAGAGCGAGTTGAAATATGGAGCTCAGGGGCACTGCAATTCACAAACCTGCAGACTTATAAATGATAACTCTCGTCTACAAATATATTGAGGGAAGGCAACAAAGAGGATTTGAAAGCAAGGCAGAATTGCAGGAAACAGATTACAGGAGGCAGATTCGAATCGCCTTTAAAGCACAGGAAAAGCGGCAAAACCTCGACAATGATGCCCTTGGCCAAAAAGGGCGTATGCGTTTTTTCCTGAATATATTCAGGAAAAAACGCATACGCCCTTTTTGGCCAACCAAGCAACCTGGAAAGGCAAATCAGCGCTACAAAGAAGTCTCGCTTCCCATCGGTCAAAAGGGCCATGCTGAATAAAGTGTCAAAACCAGAAATGCAGGACAGGCCACGGAGAAACGGGAGCCTTGCTACGCTGATGGGCGGGATGTAAATTGCCAACAGCCACTCTGGAGAAGTGTACGGTGTGTCCTGAAACATTTACAAAACTCAGCTTAGAGAGCATAGGGCACTTCCACTCATGGGCGTATAAATTGGGAAAACTAAAAATCAGCAAGACACAAGCACCCCAAAGTTTAGGGCTGCTCTGTTGACAAGAACCTCCACTTCGTTACACCTTAAATATCCCAGGAAAGAGAAAAATGGATAAAGAAGTTGTGGTCCTTATGTACAATGGAACATCACTCAGCCAAGAAATCAACGTCATAAGGCTAGTAGCAGCATGATGAGTGGATTTAGGTACGACGATTCTAAGTGAAATAAGTCACACAGAAAAAGACACTTATCATAAGATATCACTTATAGAGGGAATGTAAAAACCGCTACCCTTGAACTGAATTACAAAACAGAACAGAGTCACACGGTTAGAAAACACACTATGGCTGCCTAACGGGAAAGGTGAGGTGGGGTGATGCATAAAACAAGGATTTCAAATTAGCTCAGATACCGTTCCATAAACCCAATATGTAATAGACAAGACCTACTCCTTGCTCAGGGAACTGGACTCAACACCCCCTATTCACCGCCCAAGAATATATCTGACTAGTAAGAATCTTAAAACCTATGTATTGATATCTCTCTGTAAGTGAGTCAAGTGGGTGTAAAGCTGCATAAACACAGCAGTGAAAAGCAGCAAAACCCCATTATAAAACTCAATTAATTTTAAAAACCCTTGAAACAAAGACAGTGAAAGAGAGAGAAATTCTTACAAAATTCGTTCAGGGGCTGTGATGCCACCTGGATTGACCATACCTAGACCTGCAGCTGATTGAGACATAAGGGTGGACACTCTTGGGGCTGAGAGGTTTGGTGAGGTTGGGTGAGCAAACGCAGACGCTTTAAAGTAATACTGCGTGGTACCCATCCCATGGGTCCCAAATCTCCAGGTTCAAGGGCATCTTCCTACATCGAAAACATGCATGAGAAACCCAGAAGATGGTCCACCGAGTGATCAGGAAAGGTTTCTACAACGCACCTCATTTCTCATCTCCTTGTGCTCGGGTTCGCCATTCCAGCCGCTTTACTAGCAATCTCCCTCCTTGGAGAATCAGCACCTTTAACCTCCTGTTCCATACAGGTGGCAATTTGTCCAGAGGATGAACGGGAAGAGGGGGAACCAATGAGAGACTAGCTCTAGGTGTTGGGACAGGCACAGGTCACTCTATTTTCCCATCAGGAAGAAGAATTAACCACAAGCTCAGTCTGCCGCCCGGAAGCAGAATAGGGCCTAAAGCAATCCTGCGCTTTTGCGGCCAGCTCCCAAGAGAGCGAGTTGAAATATGGAGCTCAGGGGCACTGCAATTCACAAACCTGCAGACTTATAAATGATAACTCTCGTCTACAAATATATTGAGGGAAGGCAACAAAGAGGATTTGAAAGCAAGGCAGAATTGCAGGAAACAGATTTCAGGAGGCAGATTCGAATCGCCTTTAAAGCACAGGAAAAGCGGCAAAACCTCGACAATGATGCCCTTGGCCAAAAAGGGCGTATGCGTTTTTTCCTGAATATATTCAGGAAAAAACGCATACGCCCTTTTTGGCCAACCAAGCAACCTGGAAAGGCAAATCAGCGCTACAAAGAAGTCTCGCTTCCCATCGGTCAAAAGGGCCATGCTGAATAAAGTGTCAAAACCAGAAATGCAGGACAGGCCACGGAGAAACGGGAGCCTTGCTACGCTGATGGGCGGGATGTAAATTGCCAACAGCCACTCTGGAGAAGTGTACGGTGTGTCCTGAAACATTTACAAAACTCAGCTTAGAGAGCATAGGGCACTTCCACTCATGGGCGTATAAATTGGGAAAACTAAAAATCAGCAAGACACAAGCACCCCAAAGTTTAGGGCTGCTCTGTTGACAAGAACCTCCACTTCGTTACACCTTAAATATCCCAGGAAAGAGAAAAATGGATAAAGAAGTTGTGGTCCTTATGTACAATGGAACATCACTCAGCCAAGAAATCAACGTCATAAGGCTAGTAGCAGCATGATGAGTGGATTTAGGTACGACGATTCTAAGTGAAATAAGTCACACAGAAAAAGACACTTATCATAAGATATCACTTATAGAGGGAATGTAAAAACCGCTACCCTTGAACTGAATTACAAAACAGAACAGAGTCACACGGTTAGAAAACACACTATGGCTGCCTAACGGGAAAGGTGAGGTGGGGTGATGCATAAAACAAGGATTTCAAATTAGCTCAGATACCGTTCCATAAACCCAATATTTAATAGACAAGACCTACTCCTTGCTCAGGGAACTGGACTCAACACCCCCTATTCACCACCCAAGAATATATCTGACTAGTAAGAATCTTAAAACCTATGTATTGATATCTCTCTGTAAGTGAGTCAAGTGGGTGTAAAGCTGCATAAACACAGCAGTGAAAAGCAGCTAAACCCCATTATAAAACTCAATTAATTTTAAAAACCCTTGAAACAAAGACAGTGAAAGAGAGAGAAATTCTTACAAAATTCGTTCAGGGGCTGTGATGCCACCTGGATTGACCATATCTAGACCTGCAGCTGATTGAGACATAAGGGTGGACACTCTTGGGGCTGAGAGGTTTGGTGAGGTTGGGTGAGCAAACGCAGACGCTTTAAAGTAATACTGCGTGGTACCCATCCCATGGGTCCCAAATCTCCAGGTTCAAGGGCATCTTCCTACATCGAAAACATGCATGAGAAACCCAGAAGATGGTCCACCGAGTGATCAGGAAAGGTTTCTAAAACGCACCTCATTTCTCATCTCCTTGTGCTCGGGTTCGCCATTCCAGCCGCTTTACTAGCAATCTCCCTCCTTGGAGAATCAGCACCTTTAACCTCCTGTTCCATACAGGTTGCAATTTGTCCTGAGGATGAACGGGAAGAGGGGGAACCAATGAGAGACTAGCTCTAGGTGTTGGGACAGGCACAGGTCACTCTATTTTCCCATCAGGAAGAAGAATTAACCACAAGCTCAGTCTGCCGCCCGGAAGCAGAATAGGGCCTAAAGCAATCCTGCGCTTTTGCGGCCAGCTCCCAAGAGAGCGAGTTGAAATATGGAGCTCAGGGGCACTGCAATTCACAAACCTGCAGACTTATAAATGATAACTCTCGTCTACAAATATATTGAGGGAAGGCAACAAAGAGGATTTGAAAGCAAGGCAGAATTGCAGGAAACAGATTACAGGAGGCAGATTCGAATCGCCTTTAAAGCACAGGAAAAGCGGCAAAACCTCGACAATGATGCCCTTGGCCAAAAAGGGCGTATGCGTTTTTTCCTGAATATATTCAGGAAAAAACGCATACGCCCTTTTTGGCCAACCAAGCAACCTGGAAAGGCAAATCAGCGCTACAAAGAAGTCTCGCTTCCCATCGGTCAAAAGGGCCATGCTGAATAAAGTGTCAAAACCAGAAATGCAGGACAGGCCACGGAGAAACGGGAGCCTTGCTACGCTGATGGGCGGGATGTAAATTGCCAACAGCCACTCTGGAGAAGTGTACGGTGTGTCCTGAAACATTTACAAAACTCAGCTTAGAGAGCATAGGGCACTTCCACTCATGGGCGTATAAATTGGGAAAACTAAAAATCAGCAAGACACAAGCACCCCAAAGTTTAGGGCTGCTCTGTTGACAAGAACCTCCACTTCGTTACACCTTAAATATCCCAGGAAAGAGAAAAATGGATAAAGAAGTTGTGGTCCTTATGTACAATGGAACATCACTCAGCCAAGAAATCAACGTCATAAGGCTAGTAGCAGCATGATGAGTGGATTTAGGTACGACGATTCTAAGTGAAATAAGTCACACAGAAAAAGACACTTATCATAAGATATCACTTATAGAGGGAATGTAAAAACCGCTACCCGTGAACTGAATTACAAAACAGAACAGAGTCACACGGTTAGAAAACACACTATGGCTGCCTAACGGGAAAGGTGAGGTGGGGTGATGCATAAAACAAGGATTTCAAATTAGCTCAGATACCGTTCCATAAACCCAATATTTAATAGACAAGACCTACTCCTTGCTCACGGAACTGGACTCAACACCACCTATTCACCGCCCAAGAATATATCTGACTAGTAAGAATCTTAAAACCTATGTATTGATATCTCTCTGTAAGTGAGTCAAGTGGGTGTAAAGCTGCATAAACACAGCAGTGAAAAGCAGCAAAACCCCATTATAAAACTCAATTAATTTTAAAAACCCTTGAAACAAAGACAGTGAAAGAGAGAGAAATTCTTACAAAATTCGTTCAGGGGCTGTGATGCCACCTGGATTGACCATATCTAGACCTGCAGCTGATTGAGACATAAGGGTGGACACTCTTGGGGCTGAGAGGTTTGGTGAGGTTGGGTGAGCAAACGCAGACGCTTTAAAGTAATACTGCGTGGTACCCATCCCATGGGTCCCAAATCTCCAGGTTCAAGGGCATCTTCCTACATCGAAAACATGCATGAGAAACCCAGAAGATGGTCCACCGAGTGATCAGGAAAGGTTTCTAAAACGCACCTCATTTCTCATCTCCTTGTGCTCGGGTTCGCCATTCCAGCCGCTTTACTAGCAATCTCCCTCCTTGGAGAATCAGCACCTTTAACCTCCTGTTCCATACAGGTTGCAATTTGTCCTGAGGATGAACGGGAAGAGGGGGAACCAATGAGAGACTAGCTCTAGGTGTTGGGACAGGCACAGGTCACTCTATTTTCCCATCAGGAAGAAGAATTAACCACAAGATCAGTCTGCCGCCCGGAAGCAGAATAGGGCCTAAAGCAATCCTGCGCTTTTGCGGCCAGCTCCCAAGAGAGCGAGTTGAAAAATGGAGCTCAGGGGCACTGCAATTCACAAACCTGCAGACTTATAAATGATAACTCTCGTCTACAAATATATTGAGGGAAGGCAACAAAGAGGATTTGAAAGCAAGGCAGATTTGCAGGAAACAGATTTCAGGAGGCAGATTCGAATCGCCTTTAAAGCACAGGAAAAGCGGCAAAACCTCGACAATGATGCCCTTGGCCAAAAAGGGCGTATGCGTTTTTTCCTGAATATATTCAGGAAAAAACGCATACGCCCTTTTTGGCTAACCAAGCAACCTGGAAAGGCAAATCAGCGCTACAAAGAAGTCTCGCTTCCCATCGGTCAAAAGGGCCATGCTGAATAAAGTGTCAAAACCAGAAATGCAGGACAGGCCACGGAGAAACGGGAGCCTTGCTACGCTGATGGGCGGGATGTAAATTGCCAACAGCCACTCTGGAGAAGTGTACGGTGTGTCCTGAAACATTTACAAAACTCAGCTTAGAGAGCATAGGGCACTTCCACTCATGGGCGTATAAATTGGGAAAACTAAAAATCAACAAGACACAAGCACCCCAAAGTTTAGGGCTGATCTGTTGACAAGAACCTCCACTTCGTTACACCTTAAATATCCCAGGAAAGAGAAAAATGGATAAAGAAGTTGTGGTCCTTATGTACAATGGAACATCACTCAGCCATGAAATCAACGTCATAAGGCTAGTAGCAGCATGATGAGTGGATTTAGGTACGACGATTCTAAGTGAAATAAGTCACACAGAAAAAGACACTTATCATAAGATATCACTTATAGAGGGAATGTAAAAACCGCTACCCTTGAACTGAATTACAAAACAGAACAGAGTCACACGGTTAGAAAACACACTATGGCTGCCTAACGGGAAAGGTGAGGTGGGGTGATGCATAAAACAAGGATTTCAAATTAGCTCAGATACCGTTCCATAAACCCAATATGTAATAGACAAGACCTACTCCTTGCTCAGGGAACTGGACTCAACACCCCCTATTCACCGCCCAAGAATATATCTGACTAGTAAGAATCTTAAAACCTATGTATTGATATCTCTCTGTAAGTGAGTCAAGTGGGTGTAAAGCTGCATAAACACAGCAGTGAAAAGCAGCTAAACCCCATTATAAAACTCAATTAATTTTAAAAACCCTTGAAACAAAGACAGTGAAAGAGAGAGAAATTCTTACAAAATTCGTTCAGGGGCTGTGATGCCACCTGGATTGACCATTATCTAGACCTGCAGCTGATTGAGACATAAGGGTGGACACTCTTGGGGCTGAGAGGTTTGGTGAGGTTGGGTGAGCAAACGCAGACGCTTTAAAGTAATACTGCGTGGTACCCATCCCATGGGTCCCAAATCTCCAGGTTCAAGGGCATCTTCCTACATCGAAAACATGCATGAGAAACCCAGAAGATGGTCCACCGAGTGATCAGGAAAGGTTTCTAAAACGCACCTCATTTCTCATCTCCTTGTGCTCGGGTTCGCCATTCCAGCCGCTTTACTAGCAATCTCCCTCCTTGGAGAATCAGCACCTTTAACCTCCTGTTCCATACAGGTTGCAATTTGTCCTGAGGATGAACGGGAAGAGGGGGAACCAATGAGAGACTAGCTCTAGGTGTTGGGACAGGCACAGGTCACTCTATTTTCGCATCAGGAAGAAGAATTAACCACAAGCTCAGTCTGCCGCCCGGAAGCAGAATAGGGCCTAAAGCAATCCTGCGCTTTTGCGGCCAGCTCCCAAGAGAGCGAGTTGAAATATGGAGCTCAGGGGCACTGCAATTCACAAACCTGCAGACTTATAAATGATAACTCTCGTCTACAAATATATTGAGGGAAGGCAACAAAGAGGATTTGAAAGCAAGGCAGAATTGCAGGAAACAGATTACAGGAGGCAGATTCGAATCGCCTTTAAAGCACAGGAAAAGCGGCAAAACCTCGACAATGATGCCCTTGGCCAAAAAGGGCGTATGCGTTTTTTCCTGAATATATTCAGGAAAAAACGCATACGCCCTTTTTGGCCAACCAAGCAACCTGGAAAGGCAAATCAGCGCTACAAAGAAGTCTCGCTTCCCATCGGTCAAAAGGGCCATGCTGAATAAAGTGTCAAAACCAGAAATGCAGGACAGGCCACGGAGAAACGGGAGCCTTGCTACGCTGATGGGCGGGATGTAAATTGCCAACAGCCACTCTGGAGAAGTGTACGGTGTGTCCTGAAACATTTACAAAACTCAGCTTAGAGAGCATAGGGCACTTCCACTCATGGGCGTATAAATTGGGAAAACTAAAAATCAGCAAGACACAAGCACCCCAAAGTTTAGGGCTGCTCTGTTGACAAGAACCTCCACTTCGTTACACCTTAAATTTCCCAGGAAAGAGAAAAATGGATAAAGAAGTTGTGGTCCTTATGTACAATGGAACATCACTCAGCCAAGAAATCAACGTCATAAGGCTAGTAGCAGCATGATGAGTGGATTTAGGTACGACGATTCTAAGTGAAATAAGTCACACAGAAAAAGACACTTATCATAAGATATCACTTATAGAGGGAATGTAAAAACCGCTACCCTTGAACTGAATTACAAAACAGAACAGAGTCACACGGTTAGAAAACACACTATGGCTGCCTAACGGAAAGGTGAGGTGGGGTGATGCATAAAACAAGGATTTCAAATTAGCTCAGATACCGTTCCATAAACCCAATATGTAATAGACAAGACCTACTCCTTGCTCAGGGAACTGGACTCAACACCCCCTATTCACCGCCCAAGAATATATCTGACTAGTAAGAATCTTAAAACCTATGTATTGATATCTCTCTGTAAGTGAGTCAAGTGGGTGTAAAGCTGCATAAACACAGCAGTGAAAAGCAGCAAAACCCCATTATAAAACTCAATTAATTTTAAAAACCCTTGAAACAAAGACAGTGAAAGAGAGAGAAATTCTTACAAAATTCGTTCAGGGGCTGTGATGCCACCTGGATTGACCATACCTAGACCTGCAGCTGATTGAGACATAAGGGTGGACACTCTTGGGGCTGAGAGGTTTGGTGAGGTTGGGTGAGCAAACGCAGACGCTTTAAAGTAATACTGCGTGGTACCCATCCCATGGGTCCCAAATCTCCAGGTTCAAGGGCATCTTCCTACATCGAAAACATGCATGAGAAACCCAGAAGATGGTCCACCGAGTGATCAGGAAAGGTTTCTACAACGCACCTCATTTCTCATCTCCTTGTGCTCGGGTTCGCCATTCCAGCCGCTTTACTAGCAATCTCCCTCCTTGGAGAATCAGCACCTTTAACCTCCTGTTCCATACAGGTGGCAATTTGTCCAGAGGATGAACGGGAAGAGGGGGAACCAATGAGAGACTAGCTCTAGGTGTTGGGACAGGCACAGGTCACTCTATTTTCCCATCAGGAAGAAGAATTAACCACAAGCTCAGTCTGCCGCCCGGAAGCAGAATAGGGCCTAAAGCAATCCTGCGCTTTTGCGGCCAGCTCCCAAGAGAGCGAGTTGAAATATGGAGCTCAGGGGCACTGCAATTCACAAACCTGCAGACTTATAAATGATAACTCTCGTCTACAAATATATTGAGGGAAGGCAACAAAGAGGATTTGAAAGCAAGGCAGAATTGCAGGAAACAGATTTCAGGAGGCAGATTCGAATCGCCTTTAAAGCACAGGAAAAGCGGCAAAACCTCGACAATGATGCCCTTGGCCAAAAAGGGCGTATGCGTTTTTTCCTGAATATATTCAGGAAAAAACGCATACGCCCTTTTGGGCCAACCAAGCAACCTGGAAAGGCAAATCAGCGCTACAAAGAAGTCTCGCTTCCATCGGTCAAAAGGGCCATGCTGAATAAAGTGTCAAAACCAGAAATGCAGGACAGGCCACGGAGAAACGGGAGCCTTGCTACGCTGATGGGCGGGATGTAAATTGCCAACAGCCACTCTGGAGAAGTGTACGGTGTGTCCTGAAACATTTACAAAACTCAGCTTAGAGAGCATAGGGCACTTCCACTCATGGGCGTATAAATTGGGAAAACTAAAAATCAGCAAGACACAAGCACCCCAAAGTTTAGGGCTGATCTGTTGACAAGAACCTCCACTTCGTTACACCTTTAAATATCCCAGGAAAGAGAAAAATGGATAAAGAAGTTGTGGTCCTTATGTACAATGGAACATCACTCAGCCATGAAATCAACGTCATAAGGCTAGTAGCAGCATGATGAGTGGATTTAGGTACGACGATTCTAAGTCAAATAAGTCACACAGAAAAAGACACTTATCATAAGATATCACTTATAGAGGGAATGTAAAAACCGCTACCCTTGAACTGAATTACAAAACAGAACAGAGTCACACGGTTAGAAACACACTATGGCTGCCTAACGGGAAAGGTGAGGTGGGGTGATGCATAAAACAAGGGTTTCAAATTAGCTCAGATACCGTTCCATAAACCCAATACGTAATAGACAAGACCTACTCCTTGCTCAGGGAACTGGACTCAACACCCCTATTCCACCGCCCAAGAATATATCTGACTAGTAAGAATCTTAAAACCTATGTATTGATATCTCTCTGTAAGTGAGTCAAGTGGGTGTAAAGCTGCATAAACACAGCAGTGAAAAGCAGCTAAACCCCATTATAAAACTCAATTAATTTTAAAAAACCCTTGAAACAAAGACAGTGAAAGAGAGAGAAATTCTTACAAAATTCGTTCAGGGGCTGTGATGCCACCTGGATTGACCATATCTAGACCTGCAGCTGATTGAGACATAAGGGTGGACACTCTTGGGGCTGAGAGGTTTGGTGAGGTTGGGTGAGCAAACGCAGACGCTTTAAAGTAATACTGCCTGGTACCCATCCCATGGTTCCCAAATCTCCAGGTTCAAGGGCATCTTCCTACATCGAAAACATGCATGAGAAACCCAGAAGATGGTCCACCGAGTGATCAGGAAAGGTTTCTAAAACGCACCTCATTTCTCATCTCCTTGTGCTCGGTTCGCCATTCCAGCCGCTTTACTAGCAATCTCCTCCTTGGAGAAACAGCACCTTTAACCTCCTGTTCCATACAGGTTGCAATTTGTCCTGAGGATGAACGGGAAGAGGGGGAACCAATGAGAGACTAGCTCTAGGTGTTGGGACAGGCACAGGTCACTCTATTTTCCCATCAGGAAGAAGAATTAACCACAAGCTCAGTCTGCCGCCCGGAAGCAGAATAGGGCCTAAAGCAAATCCTGCGCTTTTGCGGCCAGCTCCCAAGAGAGCGAGTTGAAAAATGGAGCTCAGGGGCACTGCAATTCACAAACCTGCAGACTTATAAATGATAACTCTCGTCTACAAATATATTGAGGGAAGGCAACAAAGAGGATTTGAAAGCAAGGCAGAATTGCAGGAAACAGATTACAGGAGGCAGATTCGAATCGCCTTTAAAGCACAGGAAAAGCGGCAAAACCTCGACAATGATGCCCTTGGCCAAAAAGGGCGTATGCGTTTTTTCCTGAATATATTCAGGAAAAAACGAATCCGCCCTTTTTGGCCAACCAAGCAACCTGGAAAGGCAAATCAGCGCTACAAAGAAGTCTCGCTTCCCATCGGTCAAAAAGGCCATGCTGAATAAAGTGTCAAAACCAGAAATGCAGGACAGGCCACGGAGAAACGGGAGCCTTGCTACGCTGATGGGCGGGATGTAAATTGCCAACAGCCACTCTGGAGAAGTGTACGGTGTGTCCTGAAACATTTACAAAACTCAGCTTAGAGAGCATAGGGCACTTCCACTCATGGGCGTATAAATTGGGAAAACTAAAAATCAGCAAGACACAAGCACCCCAAAGTTTAGGGCTGATCTGTTGACAAGAACCTCCACTTCGTTACACCTTAAATATCCCAGGAAAGAGAAAAATGGATAAAGAAGTTGTGGTCCTTATGTACAATGGAACATCACTCAGCCATGAAATCAACGTCATAAGGCTAGTAGCAGCATGATGAGTGGATTTAGGTACGACGATTCTAAGTCAAAAAGTCACACAGAAAAAGACACTTATCATAAGATATCACTTTATAGAGGGAATGTAAAAACCGCTACCCTTGAACTGAATTACAAAACAGAACAGAGTCACACGGTTAGAAAACACACTATGGCTGCCTAACGGGAAAGGTGAGGTGGGGTGATGCATAAAACAAGGATTTCAAATTAGCTCAGATACCGTTCCATAAACCCAATATGTAATAGACAAGACCTACTCCTTGCTCAGGGAACTGGACTCAACACCCCCTATTCACCGCCCAAGAATATATCTGACTAGTAAGAATCTTAAAACCTATGTATTGATATCTCTCTGTAAGTGAGTCAAGTGGGTGTAAAGCTGCATAAACACAGCAGTGAAAAGCCAGCTAAAACCCCATTATAAAACTCAATTAATTTTAAAAACCCTTGAAACAAAGACAGTGAAAGAGAGAGAAATTCTTACAAAATTCGTTCAGGGGCTGTGATGCCACCTGGATTGACCATATCTAGACCTGCAGCTGATTGAGACATAAGGGTGGACACTCTTGGGGCTGAGAGGTTTGGTGAGGTTGGGTGAGCAAACGCAGACGCTTTAAAGTAATACTGCGTGGTACCCATCCCATGGGTCCCAAATCTCCAGGTTCAAGGGCATCTTCCTACATCGAAAACATGCATGAGAAACCCAGAAGATGGTCCACCGAGTGATCAGGAAAAGTTTCTAAAACGCACCTCATTTCTCATCTCCTTGTGCTCGGGTTCGCCATTCCAGCCGCTTTACTAGCAATCTCCCTCCTTGGAGAATCAGCACCTTTAACCTCCTGTTCCATACAGGTTGCAATTTGTCCTGAGGATGAACGGGAAGAGGGGGGAACCAATGAGAGACTAGCTCTAGGTGTTGGGACAGGCACAGGTCACTCTATTTTCGCATCAGGAAGAAGAATTAACCACAAGCTCAGTCTGCCGCCCGGAAGCAGAATAGGGCCTAAAGCAATCCTGCGCTTTTGCGGCCAGCTCCCAAGAGAGCGAGTTGAAATATGGAGCTCAGGGGCACTGCAATTCACAAACCTGCAGACTTATAAATGATAACTCTCGTCTACAAATATATTGAGGGAAGGCAACAAAGAGGATTTGAAAGCAAGGCAGAATTGCAGGAAACAGATTACAGGAGGCAGATTCGAATCGCCTTTAAAGCACAGGAAAAGCGGCAAAACCTCGACAATGATGCCCTTGGCCAAAAAGGGCGTATGCGTTTTTTCCTGAATATATTCAGGAAAAAACGCATACGCCCTTTTTGGCCAACCAAGCAACCTGGAAAGGCAAATCAGCGCTACAAAGAAGTCTCGCTTCCCATCGGTCAAAAGGGCCATGCTGAATAAAGTGTCAAAACCAGAAATGCAGGACAGGCCACGGAGAAACGGAGCCTTGCTACGCTGATGGGCGGGATGTAAATTGCCAACAGCCACTCTGGAGAAGTGTACGGTGTGTCCTGAAACATTTACAAAACTCAGCTTAGAGAGCATAGGGCACTTCCACTCATGGGCGTATAAATTGGGAAAACTAAAAATCAGCAAGACACAAGCACCCCAAAGTTTAGGGCTGCTCTGTTGACAAGAACCTCCACTTCGTTACACCTTAAATATCCCAGGAAAGAGAAAAATGGATAAAGAAGTTGTGGTCCTTATGTACAATGGAACATCACTCAGCCAAGAAATCAACGTCATAAGGCTAGTAGCAGCATGATGAGTGGATTTAGGTACGACGATTCTAAGTGAAATAAGTCACACAGAAAAAGACACTTATCATAAGATATCACTTATAGAGGGAATGTAAAAACCGCTACCCGTGAACTGAATTACAAAACAGAACAGAGTCACACGGTTAGAAAACACACTATGGCTGCCTAACGGGAAAGGTGAGGTGGGGTGATGCATAAAACAAGGATTTCAAATTAGCTCAGATACCGTTCCATAAACCCAATATTTAATAGACAAGACCTACTCCTTGCTCAGGGAACTGGACTCAACACCCCCTATTCACCGCCCAAGAATATATCTGACTAGTAAGAATCTTAAAACCTATGTATTGATATCTCTCTGTAAGTGAGTCAAGTGGGTGTAAAGCTGCATAAACACAGCAGTGAAAAGCAGCAAAACCCCATTATAAAACTCAATTAATTTTAAAAACCCTTGAAACAAAGACAGTGAAAGAGAGAGAAATTCGTTCAGGGGCTGTGATGCCACCTGGATTGACCATATCTAGACCTGCAGCTGATTGAGACATAAGGGTGGACACTCTTGGGGCTGAGAGGTTTGGTGAGGTTGGGTGAGCAAACGCAGACGCTTTAAAGTAATACTGCGTGGTACCCATCCCATGGGTCCCAAATCTCCAGGTTCAAGGGCATCTTCCTACATCGAAAACATGCATGAGAAACCCAGAAGATGGTCCACCGAGTGATCGGGAAAGGTTTCTAAAACGCACCTCATTTCTCATCTCCTTGTGCTCGGGTTCGCCATTCCAGCCGCTTTACTAGCAATCTCCCTCCTTGGAGAATCAGCACCTTTAACCTCCTGTTCCATACAGGTTGCAATTTGTCCTGAGGATGAACGGGAAGAGGGGGAACCAATGAGAGACTAGCTCTAGGTGTTGGGACAGGCACAGGTCACTCTATTTTCCCATCAGGAAGAAGAATTAACCACAAGCTCAGTCTGCCGCCCGGAAGCAGAATAGGGCCTAAAGCAATCCTGCGCTTTTGCGGCCAGCTCCCAAGAGAGCGAGTTGAAATATGGAGCTCAGGGGCACTGCAATTCACAAACCTGCAGACTTATAAATGATAACTCTCGTCTACAAATATATTGAGGGAAGGCAACAAAGAGGATTTGAAAGCAAGGCAGAATTGCAGGAAACAGATTACAGGAGGCAGATTCGAATCGCCTTTAAAGCACAGGAAAAGCGGCAAAACCTCGACAATGATGCCCTTGGCCAAAAAGGGCGTATGCGTTTTTTCCTGAATATATTCAGGAAAAAACGCATACGCCCTTTTTGGCCAACCAAGCAACCTGGAAAGGCAAATCAGCGCTACAAAGAAGTCTCGCTTCCCATCGGTCAAAAGGGCCATGCTGAATAAAGTGTCAAAACCAGAAATGCAGGACAGGCCACGGAGAAACGGGAGCCTTGCTACGCTGATGGGCGGGATGTAAATTGCCAACAGCCACTCTGGAGAAGTGTACGGTGTGTCCTGAAACATTTACAAAACTCAGCTTAGAGAGCATAGGGCACTTCCACTCATGGGCGTATAAATTGGGAAAACTAAAAATCAGCAAGACACAAGCACCCCAAAGTTTAGGGCTGATCTGTTGACAAGAACCTCCACTTCGTTACACCTTAAATATCCCAGGAAAGAGAAAAATGGATAAAGAAGTTGTGGTCCTTATGTACAATGGAACATCACTCAGCCATGAAATCAACGTCATAAGGCTAGTAGCAGCATGATGAGTGGATTTAGGTACGACGATTCTAAGTGAAATAAGTCACACAGAAAAAGACACTTATCATAAGATATCACTTATAGAGGGAATGTAAAAACCGCTACCCTTGAACTGAATTACAAAACAGAACAGAGTCACACGGTTAGAAAACACACTATGGCTGCCTAACGGGAAAGGTGAGGTGGGGTGATGCATAAAACAAGGATTTCAAATTAGCTCAGATACCGTTCCATAAACCCAATATGTAATAGACAAGACCTACTCCTTGCTCAGGGAACTGGACTCAACACCCCCTATTCACCGCCCAAGAATATATCTGACTAGTAAGAATCTTAAAACCTATGTATTGATATCTCTCTGTAAGTGAGTCAAGTGGGTGTAAAGCTGCATAAACACAGCAGTGAAAAGCAGCTAAACCCCATTATAAAACTCAATTAATTTTAAAAACCCTTGAAACAAAGACAGTGAAAGAGAGAGAAATTCTTACAAAATTCGTTCAGGGGCTGTGATGCCACCTGGATTGACCATATCTAGACCTGCAGCTGATTGAGACATAAGGGTGGACACTCTTGGGGCTGAGAGGTTTGGTGAGGTTGGGTGAGCAAACGCAGACGCTTTAAAGTAATACTGCGTGGTACCCATCCCATGGGTCCCAAATCTCCAGGTTCAAGGGCATCTTCCTACATCGAAAACATGCATGAGAAACCCAGAAGATGGTCCACCGAGTGATCAGGAATGGTTTCTAAAACGCACCTCATTTCTCATCTCCTTGTGCTCGGGTTCGCCATTCCAGCCGCTTTACTAGCAATCTCCCTCCTTGGAGAATCAGCACCTTTAACCTCCTGTTCCATACAGGTTGCAATTTGTCCTGAGGATGAACGGGAAGAGGGGGAACCAATGAGAGACTAGCTCTAGGTGTTGGGACAGGCACAGGTCACTCTATTTTCCCATCAGGAAGAAGAATTAACCACAAGCTCAGTCTGCCTCCCGGAAGCAGAATAGGGCCTAAAGCAATCCTGCGCTTTTGCGGCCAGCTCCCAAGAGAGCGAGTTGAAATATGGAGCTCAGGGGCACTGCAATTCACAAACCTGCAGACTTATAAATGATAACTCTCGTCTACAAATATATTGAGGGAAGGCAACAAAGAGGATTTGAAAGCAAGGCAGAATTGCAGGAAACAGATTACAGGAGGCAGATTCGAATCGCCTTTAAAGCACAGGAAAAGCGGCAAAACCTCGACAATGATGCCCTTGGCCAAAAAGGGCGTATGCGTTTTTTCCTGAATATATTCAGGAAAAAACGAATCCGCCCTTTTTGGCCAACCAAGCAACCTGGAAAGGCAAATCAGCGCTACAAAGAAGTCTCGCTTCCCATCGGTCAAAAGGGCCATGCTGAATAAAGTGTCAAAACCAGAAATGCAGGACAGGCCACGGAGAAACGGGAGCCTTGCTACGCTGATGGGCGGGATGTAAATTGCCAACAGCCACTCTGGAGAAGTGTACGGTGTGTCCTGAAACATTTACAAAACTCAGCTTAGAGAGCATAGGGCACTTCCACTCATGGGCGTATAAATTGGGAAAACTAAAAATCAGCAAGACACAAGCACCCCAAAGTTTAGGGCTGATCTGTTGACAAGAACCTCCACTTCGTTACACCTTAAATATCCCAGGAAAGAGAAAAATGGATAAAGAAGTTGTGGTCCTTATGTACAATGGAACATCACTCAGCCATGAAATCAACGTCATAAGGCTAGTAGCAGCATGATGAGTGGATTTAGGTACGACGATTCTAAGTCAAAAAGTCACACAGAAAAAGACACTTATCATAAGATATCACTTATAGAGGGAATGTAAAAACCGCTACCCTTGAACTGAATTACAAAACAGAACAGAGTCACACGGTTAGAAAACACACTATGGCTGCCTAACGGGAAAGGTGAGGTGGGGTGATGCATAAAACAAGGATTTCAAATTAGCTCAGATACCGTTCCATAAACCCAATATGTAATTGACAAGACCTACTCCTTGCTCAGGGAACTGGACTCAACACCCCCTATTCACCGCCCAAGAATATATCTGACTAGTAAGAATCTTAAAACCTATGTATTGATATCTCTCTGTAAGTGAGTCAAGTGGGTGTAAAGCTGCATAAACACAGCAGTGAAAAGCAGCTAAACCCCATTATAAAACTCAATTAATTTTAAAAACCCTTGAAACAAAGACAGTGAAAGAGAGAGAAATTCTTACAAAATTCGTTCAGGGGCTGTGATGCCACCTGGATTGACCATATCTAGACCTGCAGCTGATTGAGACATAAGGGTGGACACTCTTGGGGCTGAGAGGTTTGGTGAGGTTGGGTGAGCAAACGCAGACGCTTTAAAGTAATACTGCGTGGTACCCATCCCATGGGTCCCAAATCTCCAGGTTCAAGGGCATCTTCCTACATCGAAAACATGCATGAGAAACCCAGAAGATGGTCCACCGAGTGATCAGGAAAAGTTTCTAAAACGCACCTCATTTCTCATCTCCTTGTGCTCGGGTTCGCCATTCCAGCCGCTTTACTAGCAATCTCCCTCCTTGGAGAATCAGCACCTTTAACCTCCTGTTCCATACAGGTTGCAATTTGTCCTGAGGATGAACGGGAAGAGGGGGAACCAATGAGAGACTAGCTCTAGGTGTTGGGACAGGCACAGGTCACTCTATTTTCCCATCAGGAAGAAGAATTAACCACAAGCTCAGTCTGCCTCCCGGAAGCAGAATAGGGCCTAAAGCAATCCTGCGCTTTTGCGGCCAGCTCCCAAGAGAGCGAGTTGAAATATGGAGCTCAGGGGCACTGCAATTCACAAACCTGCAGACTTATAAATGATAACTCTCGTCTACAAATATATTGAGGGAAGGCAACAAAGAGGATTTGAAAGCAAGGCAGAATTGCAGGAAACAGATTACAGGAGGCAGATTCGAATCGCCTTTAAAGCACAGGAAAAGCGGCAAAACCTCGACAATGATGCCCTTGGCCAAAAAGGGCGTATGCGTTTTTTCCTGAATATATTCAGGAAAAAACGAATCCGCCCTTTTTGGCCAACCAAGCAACCTGGAAAGGCAAATCAGCGCTACAAAGAAGTCTCGCTTCCCATCGGTCAAAAGGGCCATGCTGAATAAAGTGTCAAAACCAGAAATGCAGGACAGGCCACGGAGAAACGGGAGCCTTGCTACGCTGATGGGCGGGATGTAAATTGCCAACAGCCACTCTGGAGAAGTGTACGGTGTGTCCTGAAACATTTACAAAACTCAGCTTAGAGAGCATAGGGCACTTCCACTCATGGGCGTATAAATTGGGAAAACTAAAAATCAGCAAGACACAAGCACCCCAAAGTTTAGGGCTGATCTGTTGACAAGAACCTCCACTTCGTTACACCTTAAATATCCCAGGAAAGAGAAAAATGGATAAAGAAGTTGTGGTCCTTATGTACAATGGAACATCACTCAGCCATGAAATCAACGTCATAAGGCTAGTAGCAGCATGATGAGTGGATTTAGGTACGACGATTCTAAGTCAAAAAGTCACACAGAAAAAGACACTTATCATAAGATATCACTTATAGAGGGAATGTAAAAACCGCTACCCTTGAACTGAATTACAAAACAGAACAGAGTCACACGGTTAGAAAACACACTATGGCTGCCTAACGGGAAAGGTGAGGTGGGGTGATGCATAAAACAAGGATTTCAAATTAGCTCAGATACCGTTCCATAAACCCAATATGTAATAGACAAGACCTACTCCTTGCTCAGGGAACTGGACTCAACACCCCCTATTCACCGCCCAAGAATATATCTGACTAGTAAGAATCTTAAAACCTATGTATTGATATCTCTCTGTAAGTGAGTCAAGTGGGTGTAAAGCTGCATAAACACAGCAGTGAAAAGCAGCTAAACCCCATTATAAAACTCAATTAATTTTAAAAACCCTTGAAACAAAGACAGTGAAAGAGAGAGAAATTCTTACAAAATTCGTTCAGGGGCTGTGATGCCACCTGGATTGACCATATCTAGACCTGCAGCTGATTGAGACATAAGGGTGGACACTCTTGGGGCTGAGAGGTTTGGTGAGGTTGGGTGAGCAAACGCAGACGCTTTAAAGTAATACTGCGTGGTACCCATCCCATGGGTCCCAAATCTCCAGGTTCAAGGGCATCTTCCTACATCGAAAACATGCATGAGAAACCCAGAAGATGGTCCACCGAGTGATCAGGAAAAGTTTCTAAAACGCACCTCATTTCTCATCTCCTTGTGCTCGGGTTCGCCATTCCAGCCGCTTTACTAGCAATCTCCCTCCTTGGAGAATCAGCACCTTTAACCTCCTGTTCCATACAGGTTGCAATTTGTCCTGAGGATGAACGGGAAGAGGGGGAACCAATGAGAGACTAGCTCTAGGTGTTGGGACAGGCACAGGTCACTCTATTTTCGCATCAGGAAGAAGAATTAACCACAAGCTCAGTCTGCCGCCCGGAAGCAGAATAGGGCCTAAAGCAATCCTGCGCTTTTGCGGCCAGCTCCCAAGAGAGCGAGTTGAAATATGGAGCTCAGGGGCACTGCAATTCACAAACCTGCAGACTTATAAATGATAACTCTCGTCTACAAATATATTGAGGGAAGGCAACAAAGAGGATTTGAAAGCAAGGCAGAATTGCAGGAAACAGATTACAGGAGGCAGATTCGAATCGCCTTTAAAGCACAGGAAAAGCGGCAAAACCTCGACAATGATGCCCTTGGCCAAAAAGGGCGTATGCGTTTTTTCCTGAATATATTCAGGAAAAAACGCATACGCCCTTTTTGGCCAACCAAGCAACCTGGAAAGGCAAATCAGCGCTACAAAGAAGTCTCGCTTCCCATCGGTCAAAAGGGCCATGCTGAATAAAGTGTCAAAACCAGAAATGCAGGACAGGCCACGGAGAAACGGGAGCCTTGCTACGCTGATGGGCGGGATGTAAATTGCCAACAGCCACTCTGGAGAAGTGTACGGTGTGTCCTGAAACATTTACAAAACTCAGCTTAGAGAGCATAGGGCACTTCCACTCATGGGCGTATAAATTGGGAAAACTAAAAATCAGCAAGACACAAGCACCCCAAAGTTTAGGGCTGCTCTGTTGACAAGAACCTCCACTTCGTTACACCTTAAATATCCCAGGAAAGAGAAAAATGGATAAAGAAGTTGTGGTCCTTATGTACAATGGAACATCACTCAGCCAAGAAATCAACGTCATAAGGCTAGTAGCAGCATGATGAGTGGATTTAGGTACGACGATTCTAAGTGAAATAAGTCACACAGAAAAAGACACTTATCATAAGATATCACTTATAGAGGGAATGTAAAAACCGCTACCCGTGAACTGAATTACAAAACAGAACAGAGTCACACGGTTAGAAAACACACTATGGCTGCCTAACGGGAAAGGTGAGGTGGGGTGATGCATAAAACAAGGATTTCAAATTAGCTCAGATACCGTTCCATAAACCCAATATTTAATAGACAAGACCTACTCCTTGCTCAGGGAACTGGACTCAACACCCCCTATTCACCGCCCAAGAATATATCTGACTAGTAAGAATCTTAAAACCTATGTATTGATATCTCTCTGTAAGTGAGTCAAGTGGGTGTAAAGCTGCATAAACACAGCAGTGAAAAGCAGCAAAACCCCATTATAAAACTCAATTAATTTTAAAAACCCTTGAAACAAAGACAGTGAAAGAGAGAGAAATTCGTTCAGGGGCTGTGATGCCACCTGGATTGACCATATCTAGACCTGCAGCTGATTGAGACATAAGGGTGGACACTCTTGGGGCTGAGAGGTTTGGTGAGGTTGGGTGAGCAAACGCAGACGCTTTAAAGTAATACTGCGTGGTACCCATCCCATGGGTCCCAAATCTCCAGGTTCAAGGGCATCTTCCTACATCGAAAACATGCATGAGAAACCCAGAAGATGGTCCACCGAGTGATCGGGAAAGGTTTCTAAAACGCACCTCATTTCTCATCTCCTTGTGCTCGGGTTCGCCATTCCAGCCGCTTTACTAGCAATCTCCCTCCTTGGAGAATCAGCACCTTTAACCTCCTGTTCCATACAGGTTGCAATTTGTCCTGAGGATGAACGGGAAGAGGGGGAACCAATGAGAGACTAGCTCTAGGTGTTGGGACAGGCACAGGTCACTCTATTTTCCCATCAGGAAGAAGAATTAACCACAAGCTCAGTCTGCCGCCCGGAAGCAGAATAGGGCCTAAAGCAATCCTGCGCTTTTGCGGCCAGCTCCCAAGAGAGCGAGTTGAAATATGGAGCTCAGGGGCACTGCAATTCACAAACCTGCAGACTTATAAATGATAACTCTCGTCTACAAATATATTGAGGGAAGGCAACAAAGAGGATTTGAAAGCAAGGCAGAATTGCAGGAAACAGATTACAGGAGGCAGATTCGAATCGCCTTTAAAGCACAGGAAAAGCGGCAAAACCTCGACAATGATGCCCTTGGCCAAAAAGGGCGTATGCGTTTTTTCCTGAATATATTCAGGAAAAAACGCATACGCCCTTTTTGGCCAACCAAGCAACCTGGAAAGGCAAATCAGCGCTACAAAGAAGTCTCGCTTCCCATCGGTCAAAAGGGCCATGCTGAATAAAGTGTCAAAACCAGAAATGCAGGACAGGCCACGGAGAAACGGGAGCCTTGCTACGCTGATGGGCGGGATGTAAATTGCCAACAGCCACTCTGGAGAAGTGTACGGTGTGTCCTGAAACATTTACAAAACTCAGCTTAGAGAGCATAGGGCACTTCCACTCATGGGCGTATAAATTGGGAAAACTAAAAATCAGCAAGACACAAGCACCCCAAAGTTTAGGGCTGATCTGTTGACAAGAACCTCCACTTCGTTACACCTTAAATATCCCAGGAAAGAGAAAAATGGATAAAGAAGTTGTGGTCCTTATGTACAATGGAACATCACTCAGCCATGAAATCAACGTCATAAGGCTAGTAGCAGCATGATGAGTGGATTTAGGTACGACGATTCTAAGTGAAATAAGTCACACAGAAAAAGACACTTATCATAAGATATCACTTATAGAGGGAATGTAAAAACCGCTACCCTTGAACTGAATTACAAAACAGAACAGAGTCACACGGTTAGAAAACACACTATGGCTGCCTAACGGGAAAGGTGAGGTGGGGTGATGCATAAAACAAGGATTTCAAATTAGCTCAGATACCGTTCCATAAACCCAATATGTAATAGACAAGACCTACTCCTTGCTCAGGGAACTGGACTCAACACCCCCTATTCACCGCCCAAGAATATATCTGACTAGTAAGAATCTTAAAACCTATGTATTGATATCTCTCTGTAAGTGAGTCAAGTGGGTGTAAAGCTGCATAAACACAGCAGTGAAAAGCAGCTAAACCCCATTATAAAACTCAATTAATTTTAAAAACCCTTGAAACAAAGACAGTGAAAGAGAGAGAAATTCTTACAAAATTCGTTCAGGGGCTGTGATGCCACCTGGATTGACCATATCTAGACCTGCAGCTGATTGAGACATAAGGGTGGACACTCTTGGGGCTGAGAGGTTTGGTGAGGTTGGGTGAGCAAACGCAGACGCTTTAAAGTAATACTGCGTGGTACCCATCCCATGGGTCCCAAATCTCCAGGTTCAAGGGCATCTTCCTACATCGAAAACATGCATGAGAAACCCAGAAGATGGTCCACCGAGTGATCAGGAATGGTTTCTAAAACGCACCTCATTTCTCATCTCCTTGTGCTCGGGTTCGCCATTCCAGCCGCTTTACTAGCAATCTCCCTCCTTGGAGAATCAGCACCTTTAACCTCCTGTTCCATACAGGTTGCAATTTGTCCTGAGGATGAACGGGAAGAGGGGGAACCAATGAGAGACTAGCTCTAGGTGTTGGGACAGGCACAGGTCACTCTATTTTCCCATCAGGAAGAAGAATTAACCACAAGCTCAGTCTGCCTCCCGGAAGCAGAATAGGGCCTAAAGCAATCCTGCGCTTTTGCGGCCAGCTCCCAAGAGAGCGAGTTGAAATATGGAGCTCAGGGGCACTGCAATTCACAAACCTGCAGACTTATAAATGATAACTCTCGTCTACAAATATATTGAGGGAAGGCAACAAAGAGGATTTGAAAGCAAGGCAGAATTGCAGGAAACAGATTACAGGAGGCAGATTCGAATCGCCTTTAAAGCACAGGAAAAGCGGCAAAACCTCGACAATGATGCCCTTGGCCAAAAAGGGCGTATGCGTTTTTTCCTGAATATATTCAGGAAAAAACGCATACGCCCTTTTTGGCCAACCAAGCAACCTGGAAAGGCAAATCAGCGCTACAAAGAAGTCTCGCTTCCCATCGGTCAAAAGGGCCATGCTGAATAAAGTGTCAAAACCAGAAATGCAGGACAGGCCACGGAGAAACGGGAGCCTTGCTACGCTGATGGGCGGGATGTAAATTGCCAACAGCCACTCTGGAGAAGTGTACGGTGTGTCCTGAAACATTTACAAAACTCAGCTTAGAGAGCATAGGGCACTTCCACTCATGGGCGTATAAATTGGGAAAACTAAAAATCAGCAAGACACAAGCACCCCAAAGTTTAGGGCTGATCTGTTGACAAGAACCTCCACTTCGTTACACCTTAAATATCCCAGGAAAGAGAAAAATGGATAAAGAAGTTGTGGTCCTTATGTACAATGGAACATCACTCAGCCATGAAATCAACGTCATAAGGCTAGTAGCAGCATGATGAGTGGATTTAGGTACGACGATTCTAAGTCAAAAAGTCACACAGAAAAAGACACTTATCATAAGATATCACTTATAGAGGGAATGTAAAAACCGCTACCCTTGAACTGAATTACAAAACAGAACAGAGTCACACGGTTAGAAAACACACTATGGCTGCCTAACGGGAAAGGTGAGGTGGGGTGATGCATAAAACAAGGATTTCAAATTAGCTCAGATACCGTTCCATAAACCCAATATTTAATAGACAAGACCTACTCCTTGCTCAGGGAACTGGACTCAACACCCCCTATTCACCGCCCAAGAATATATCTGACTAGTAAGAATCTTAAAACCTATGTATTGATATCTCTCTGTAAGTGAGTCAAGTGGGTGTAAAGCTGCATAAACACAGCAGTGAAAAGCAGCAAAACCCCATTATAAAACTCAATTAATTTTAAAAACCCTTGAAACAAAGACAGTGAAAGAGAGAGAAATTCTTACAAAATTCGTTCAGGGGCTGTGATGCCACCTGGATTGACCATATCTAGACCTGCAGCTGATTGAGACATAAGGGTGGACACTCTTGGGGCTGAGAGGTTTGGTGAGGTTGGGTGAGCAAACGCAGACGCTTTAAAGTAATACTGCGTGGTACCCATCCCATGGGTCCCAAATCTCCAGGTTCAAGGGCATCTTCCTACATCGAAAACATGCATGAGAAACCCAGAAGATGGTCCACCGAGTGATCGGGAAAGGTTTCTAAAACGCACCTCATTTCTCATCTCCTTGTGCTCGGGTTCGCCATTCCAGCCGCTTTACTAGCAATCTCCCTCCTTGGAGAATCAGCACCTTTAACCTCCTGTTCCATACAGGTTGCAATTTGTCCTGAGGATGAACGGGAAGAGGGGGAACCAATGAGAGACTAGCTCTAGGTGTTGGGACAGGCACAGGTCACTCTATTTTCCCATCAGGAAGAAGAATTAACCACAAGCTCAGTCTGCCGCCCGGAAGCAGAATAGGGCCTAAAGCAATCCTGCGCTTTTGCGGCCAGCTCCCAAGAGAGCGAGTTGAAATATGGAGCTCAGGGGCACTGCAATTCACAAACCTGCAGACTTATAAATGATAACTCTCGTCTACAAATATATTGAGGGAAGGCAACAAAGAGGATTTGAAAGCAAGGCAGAATTGCAGGAAACAGATTACAGGAGGCAGATTCGAATCGCCTTTAAAGCACAGGAAAAGCGGCAAAACCTCGACAATGATGCCCTTGGCCAAAAAGGGCGTATGCGTTTTTTCCTGAATATATTCAGGAAAAAACGCATACGCCCTTTTTGGCCAACCAAGCAACCTGGAAAGGCAAATCAGCGCTACAAAGAAGTCTCGCTTCCCATCGGTCAAAAGGGCCATGCTGAATAAAGTGTCAAAACCAGAAATGCAGGACAGGCCACGGAGAAACGGGAGCCTTGCTACGCTGATGGGCGGGATGTAAATTGCCAACAGCCACTCTGGAGAAGTGTACGGTGTGTCCTGAAACATTTACAAAACTCAGCTTAGAGAGCATAGGGCACTTCCACTCATGGGCGTATAAATTGGGAAAACTAAAAATCAGCAAGACACAAGCACCCCAAAGTTTAGGGCTGCTCTGTTGACAAGAACCTCCACTTCGTTACACCTTAAATATCCCAGGAAAGAGAAAAATGGATAAAGAAGTTGTGGTCCTTATGTACAATGGAACATCACTCAGCCAAGAAATCAACGTCATAAGGCTAGTAGCAGCATGATGAGTGGATTTAGGTACGACGATTCTAAGTGAAATAAGTCACACAGAAAAAGACACTTATCATAAGATATCACTTATAGAGGGAATGTAAAAACCGCTACCCGTGAACTGAATTACAAAACAGAACAGAGTCACACGGTTAGAAAACACACTATGGCTGCCTAACGGGAAAGGTGAGGTGGGGTGATGCATAAAACAAGGATTTCAAATTAGCTCAGATACCGTTCCATAAACCCAATATGTAATAGACAAGACCTACTCCTTGCTCAGGGAACTGGACTCAACACCCCCTATTCACCGCCCAAGAATATATCTGACTAGTAAGAATCTTAAAACCTTTGTATTGATATCTCTCTGTAAGTGAGTCAAGTGGGTGTAAAGCTGCATAAACACAGCAGTGAAAAGCAGCTAAACCCCATTATAAAACTCAATTAATTTTAAAAACCCTTGAAACAAAGACAGTGAAAGAGAGAGAAATTCTTACAAAATTCGTTCAGGGGCTGTGATGCCACCTGGATTGACCATATCTAGACCTGCAGCTGATTGAGACATAAGGGTGGACACTCTTGGGGCTGAGAGGTTTGGTGAGGTTGGGTGAGCAAACGCAGACGCTTTAAAGTAATACTGCGTGGTACCCATCCCACGGCTCCCAAATCTCCAGGTTCAAGGGCATCTTCCTACATCGAAAACATGCATGAGAAACCCAGAAGATGGTCCACCGAGTGATCAGGAAAGGTTTCTAAAACGCACCTCATTTCTCATCTCCTTGTGCTCGGGTTCGCCATTCCAGCCGCTTTACTAGCAATCTCCCTCCTTGGAGAATCAGCACCTTTAACCTCCTGTTCCATACAGGTTGCAATTTGTCCTGAGGATGAACGGGAAGAGGGGGAACCAATGAGAGACTAGCTCTAGGTGTTGGGACAGGCACAGGTCACTCTATTTTCCCATCAGGAAGAAGAATTAACCACAAGCTCAGTCTGCCGCCCGGAAGCAGAATAGGGCCTAAAGCAATCCTGTGCTTTTGCGGCCAGCTCCCAAGAGAGCGAGTTGAAATATGGAGCTCAGGGGCACTGCAATTCACAAACCTGCAGACTTATAAATGATAACTCTCGTCTACAAATATATTGAGGGAAGGCAACAAAGAGGATTTGAAAGCAAGGCAGAATTGCAGGAAACAGATTACAGGAGGCAGATTCGAATCGCCTTTAAAGCACAGGAAAAGCGGCAAAACCTCGACAATGATGCCCTTGGCCAAAAAGGGCGTATGCGTTTTTTCCTGAATATATTCAGGAAAAAACGCATACGCCCTTTTTGGCCAACCAAGCAACCTGGAAAGGCAAATCAGCGCTACAAAGAAGTCTCGCTTCCCATCGGTCAAAAGGGCCATGCTGAATAAAGTGTCAAAACCAGAAATGCAGGACAGGCCACGGAGAAACGGGAGCCTTGCTACGCTGATGGGCGGGATGTAAATTGCCAACAGCCACTCTGGAGAAGTGTACGGTGTGTCCTGAAACATTTACAAAACTCAGCTTAGAGAGCATAGGGCACTTCCACTCATGGGCGTATAAATTGGGAAAACTAAAAATCAACAAGACACAAGCACCCCAAAGTTTAGGGCTGATCTGTTGACAAGAACCTCCACTTCGTTACACCTTAAATATCCCAGGAAAGAGAAAAATGGATAAAGAAGTTGTGGTCCTTATGTACAATGGAACATCACTCAGCCATGAAATCAACGTCATAAGGCTAGTAGCAGCATGATGAGTGGATTTAGGTACGACGATTCTAAGTGAAATAAGTCACACAGAAAAAGACACTTATCATAAGATATCACTTATAGAGGGAATGTAAAAACCGCTACCCTTGAACTGAATTACAAAACAGAACAGAGTCACACGGTTAGAAAACACACTATGGCTGCCTAACGGGAAAGGTGAGGTGGGGTGATGCATAAAACAAGGATTTCAAATTAGCTCAGATACCGTTCCATAAACCCAATATGTAATAGACAAGACCTACTCCTTGCTCAGGGAACTGGACTCAACACCCCCTATTCACCGCCCAAGAATATATCTGACTAGTAAGAATCTTAAAACCTATGTATTGATATCTCTCTGTAAGTGAGTCAAGTGGGTGTAAAGCTGCATAAACACAGCAGTGAAAAGCAGCTAAACCCCATTATAAAACTCAATTAATTTTAAAAACCCTTGAAACAAAGACAGTGAAAGAGAGAGAAATTCTTACAAAATTCGTTCAGGGGCTGTGATGCCACCTGGATTGACCATATCTAGACCTGCAGCTGATTGAGACATAAGGGTGGACACTCTTGGGGCTGAGAGGTTTGGTGAGGTTGGGTGAGCAAACGCAGACGCTTTAAAGTAATACTGCGTGGTACCCATCCCATGGGTCCCAAATCTCCAGGTTCAAGGGCATCTTCCTACATCGAAAACATGCATGAGAAACCCAGAAGATGGTCCACCGAGTGATCAGGAAAGGTTTCTAAAACGCACCTCATTTCTCATCTCCTTGTGCTCGGGTTCGCCATTCCAGCCGCTTTACTAGCAATCTCCCTCCTTGGAGAATCAGCACCTTTAACCTCCTGTTCCATACAGGTTGCAATTTGTCCTGAGGATGAACGGGAAGAGGGGGAACCAATGAGAGACTAGCTCTAGGTGTTGGGACAGGCACAGGTCACTCTATTTTCGCATCAGGAAGAAGAATTAACCACAAGCTCAGTCTGCCGCCCGGAAGCAGAATAGGGCCTAAAGCAATCCTGCGCTTTTGCGGCCAGCTCCCAAGAGAGCGAGTTGAAATATGGAGCTCAGGGGCACTGCAATTCACAAACCTGCAGACTTATAAATGATAACTCTCGTCTACAAATATATTGAGGGAAGGCAACAAAGAGGATTTGAAAGCAAGGCAGAATTGCAGGAAACAGATTACAGGAGGCAGATTCGAATCGCCTTTAAAGCACAGGAAAAGCGGCAAAACCTCGACAATGATGCCCTTGGCCAAAAAGGGCGTATGCGTTTTTTCCTGAATATATTCAGGAAAAAACGCATACGCCCTTTTTGGCCAACCAAGCAACCTGGAAAGGCAAATCAGCGCTACAAAGAAGTCTCGCTTCCCATCGGTCAAAAGGGCCATGCTGAATAAAGTGTCAAAACCAGAAATGCAGGACAGGCCACGGAGAAACGGGAGCCTTGCTACGCTGATGGGCGGGATGTAAATTGCCAACAGCCACTCTGGAGAAGTGTACGGTGTGTCCTGAAACATTTACAAAACTCAGCTTAGAGAGCATAGGGCACTTCCACTCATGGGCGTATAAATTGGGAAAACTAAAAATCAGCAAGACACAAGCACCCCAAAGTTTAGGGCTGCTCTGTTGACAAGAACCTCCACTTCGTTACACCTTAAATATCCCAGGAAAGAGAAAAATGGATAAAGAAGTTGTGGTCCTTATGTACAATGGAACATCACTCAGCCAAGAAATCAACGTCATAAGGCTAGTAGCAGCATGATGAGTGGATTTAGGTACGACGATTCTAAGTGAAATAAGTCACACAGAAAAAGACACTTATCATAAGATATCACTTATAGAGGGAATGTAAAAACCGCTACCCTTGAACTGAATTACAAAACAGAACAGAGTCACACGGTTAGAAAACACACTATGGCTGCCTAACGGGAAAGGTGAGGTGGGGTGATGCATAAAACAAGGATTTCAAATTAGCTCAGATACCGTTCCATAAACCCAATATGTAATAGACAAGACCTACTCCTTGCTCAGGGAACTGGACTCAACACCCCCTATTCACCGCCCAAGAATATATCTGACTAGTAAGAATCTTAAAACCTATGTATTGATATCTCTCTGTAAGTGAGTCAAGTGGGTGTAAAGCTGCATAAACACAGCAGTGAAAAGCAGCAAAACCCCATTATAAAACTCAATTAATTTTAAAAACCCTTGAAACAAAGACAGTGAAAGAGAGAGAAATTCTTACAAAATTCGTTCAGGGGCTGTGATGCCACCTGGATTGACCATACCTAGACCTGCAGCTGATTGAGACATAAGGGTGGACACTCTTGGGGCTGAGAGGTTTGGTGAGGTTGGGTGAGCAAACGCAGACGCTTTAAAGTAATACTGCGTGGTACCCATCCCATGGGTCCCAAATCTCCAGGTTCAAGGGCATCTTCCTACATCGAAAACATGCATGAGAAACCCAGAAGATGGTCCACCGAGTGATCAGGAAAGGTTTCTACAACGCACCTCATTTCTCATCTCCTTGTGCTCGGGTTCGCCATTCCAGCCGCTTTACTAGCAATCTCCCTCCTTGGAGAATCAGCACCTTTAACCTCCTGTTCCATACAGGTGGCAATTTGTCCAGAGGATGAACGGGAAGAGGGGGAACCAATGAGAGACTAGCTCTAGGTGTTGGGACAGGCACAGGTCACTCTATTTTCCCATCAGGAAGAAGAATTAACCACAAGCTCAGTCTGCCGCCCGGAAGCAGAATAGGGCCTAAAGCAATCCTGCGCTTTTGCGGCCAGCTCCCAAGAGAGCGAGTTGAAATATGGAGCTCAGGGGCACTGCAATTCACAAACCTGCAGACTTATAAATGATAACTCTCGTCTACAAATATATTGAGGGAAGGCAACAAAGAGGATTTGAAAGCAAGGCAGAATTGCAGGAAACAGATTTCAGGAGGCAGATTCGAATCGCCTTTAAAGCACAGGAAAAGCGGCAAAACCTCGACAATGATGCCCTTGGCCAAAAAGGGCGTATGCGTTTTTTCCTGAATATATTCAGGAAAAAACGCATACGCCCTTTTGGGCCAACCAAGCAACCTGGAAAGGCAAATCAGCGCTACAAAGAAGTCTCGCTTCCCATCGGTCAAAAGGGCCATGCTGAATAAAGTGTCAAAACCAGAAATGCAGGACAGGCCACGGAGAAACGGGAGCCTTGCTACGCTGATGGGCGGGATGTAAATTGCCAACAGCCACTCTGGAGAAGTGTACGGTGTGTCCTGAAACATTTACAAAACTCAGCTTAGAGAGCATAGGGCACTTCCACTCATGGGCGTATAAATTGGGAAAACTAAAAATCAGCAAGACACAAGCACCCCAAAGTTTAGGGCTGATCTGTTGACAAGAACCTCCACTTCGTTACACCTTAAATATCCCAGGAAAGAGAAAAATGGATAAAGAAGTTGTGGTCCTTATGTACAATGGAACATCACTCAGCCATGAAATCAACGTCATAAGGCTAGTAGCAGCATGATGAGTGGATTTAGGTACGACGATTCTAAGTCAAATAAGTCACACAGAAAAAGACACTTATCATAAGATATCACTTATAGAGGGAATGTAAAAACCGCTACCCTTGAACTGAATTACAAAACAGAACAGAGTCACACGGTTAGAAACACACTATGGCTGCCTAACGGGAAAGGTGAGGTGGGGTGATGCATAAAACAAGGGTTTCAAATTAGCTCAGATACCGTTCCATAAACCCAATACGTAATAGACAAGACCTACTCCTTGCTCAGGGAACTGGACTCAACACCCCCTATTCACCGCCCAAGAATATATCTGACTAGTAAGAATCTTAAAACCTATGTATTGATATCTCTCTGTAAGTGAGTCAAGTGGGTGTAAAGCTGCATAAACACAGCAGTGAAAAGCAGCTAAACCCCATTATAAAACTCAATTAATTTTAAAAACCCTTGAAACAAAGACAGTGAAAGAGAGAGAAATTCTTACAAAATTCGTTCAGGGGCTGTGATGCCACCTGGATTGACCATATCTAGACCTGCAGCTGATTGAGACATAAGGGTGGACACTCTTGGGGCTGAGAGGTTTGGTGAGGTTGGGTGAGCAAACGCAGACGCTTTAAAGTAATACTGCCTGGTACCCATCCCATGGTTCCCAAATCTCCAGGTTCAAGGGCATCTTCCTACATCGAAAACATGCATGAGAAACCCAGAAGATGGTCCACCGAGTGATCAGGAAAGGTTTCTAAAACGCACCTCATTTCTCATCTCCTTGTGCTCGGGTTCGCCATTCCAGCCGCTTTACTAGCAATCTCCCTCCTTGGAGAAACAGCACCTTTAACCTCCTGTTCCATACAGGTTGCAATTTGTCCTGAGGATGAACGGGAAGAGGGGGAACCAATGAGAGACTAGCTCTAGGTGTTGGGACAGGCACAGGTCACTCTATTTTCCCATCAGGAAGAAGAATTAACCACAAGCTCAGTCTGCCGCCCGGAAGCAGAATAGGGCCTAAAGCAATCCTGCGCTTTTGCGGCCAGCTCCCAAGAGAGCGAGTTGAAATATGGAGCTCAGGGGCACTGCAATTCACAAACCTGCAGACTTATAAATGATAACTCTCGTCTACAAATATATTGAGGGAAGGCAACAAAGAGGATTTGAAAGCAAGGCAGAATTGCAGGAAACAGATTTCAGGAGGCAGATTCGAATCGCCTTTAAAGCACAGGAAAAGCGGCAAAACCTCGACAATGATGCCCTTGGCCATAAAGGGCGTATGCGTTTTTTCCTGAATATATTCAGGAAAAAACGCATACGCCCTTTTGGGCCAACCAAGCAACCTGGAAAGTCAAATCAGCGCTACAAAGAAGTCTCGCTTCCCATCGGTCAAAAGGGCCATGCTGAATAAAGTGTCAAAACCAGAAATGCAGGACAGGCCACGGAGAAACGGGAGCCTTGCTACGCTGATGGGCGGGATGTAAATTGCCAACAGCCACTCTGGAGAAGTGTACGGTGTGTCCTGAAACATTTACAAAACTCAGCTTAGAGAGCATAGGGCACTTCCACTCATGGGCGTATAAATTGGGAAAACTAAAAATCAGCAAGACACAAGCACCCCAAAGTTTAGGGCTGATCTGTTGACAAGAACCTCCACTTCGTTACACCTTAAATATCCCAGGAAAGAGAAAAATGGATAAAGAAGTTGTGGTCCTTATGTACAATGGAACATCACTCAGCCAAGAAATCAACGTCATAAGGCTAGTAGCAGCATGATGAGTGGATTTAGGTACGACGATTCTAAGTGAAATAAGTCACACAGAAAAAGACACTTATCATAAGATATCACTTATAGAGGGAATGTAAAAACCGCTACCCTTGAACTGAATTACAAAACAGAACAGAGTCACACGGTTAGAAAACACACTATGGCTGCCTAACGGGAAAGGTGAGGTGGGGTGATGCATAAAACAAGGATTTCAAATTAGCTCAGATACCGTTCCATAAACCCAATATGTAATAGACAAGACCTACTCCTTGCTCAGGGAACTGGACTCAACACCCCCTATTCACCGCCCAAGAATATATCTGACTAGTAAGAATCTTAAAACCTATGTATTGATATCTCTCTGTAAGTGAGTCAAGTGGGTGTAAAGCTGCATAAACACAGCAGTGAAAAGCAGCTAAACCCCATTATAAAACTCAATTAATTTTAAAAACCCTTGAAACAAAGACAGTGAAAGAGAGAGAAATTCTTACAAAATTCGTTCAGGGGCTGTGATGCCACCTGGATTGACCATATCTAGACCTGCAGCTGATTGAGACATAAGGGTGGACACTCTTGGGGCTGAGAGGTTTGGTGAGGTTGGGTGAGCAAACGCAGACGCTTTAAAGTAATACTGCGTGGTACCCATCCCATGGGTCCCAAATCTCCAGGTTCAAGGGCATCTTCCTACATCGAAAACATGCATGAGAAACCCAGAAGATGGTCCACCGAGTGATCAGGAATGGTTTCTAAAACGCACCTCATTTCTCATCTCCTTGTGCTCGGGTTCGCCATTCCAGCCGCTTTACTAGCAATCTCCCTCCTTGGAGAATCAGCACCTTTAACCTCCTGTTCCATACAGGTTGCAATTTGTCCTGAGGATGAACGGGAAGAGGGGGAACCAATGAGAGACTAGCTCTAGGTGTTGGGACAGGCACAGGTCACTCTATTTTCCCATCAGGAAGAAGAATTAACCACAAGCTCAGTCTGCCGCCTGGAAGCAGAATAGGGCCTAAAGCAATCCTGCGCTTTTGCGGCCAGCTCCCAAGAGAGCGAGTTGAAATATGGAGCTCAGGGGCACTGCAATTCACAAACCTGCAGACTTATAAATGATAACTCTCGTCTACAAATATATTGAGGGAAGGCAACAAAGAGGATTTGAAAGCAAGGCAGAATTGCAGGAAACAGATTACAGGAGGCAGATTCGAATCGCCTTTAAAGCACAGGAAAAGCGGCAAAACCTCGACAATGATGCCCTTGGCCAAAAAGGGCGTATGCGTTTTTTCCTGAATATATTCAGGAAAAAACGAATCCGCCCTTTTTGGCCAACCAAGCAACCTGGAAAGGCAAATCAGCGCTACAAAGAAGTCTCGCTTCCCATCGGTCAAAAAGGCCATGCTGAATAAAGTGTCAAAACCAGAAATGCAGGACAGGCCACGGAGAAACGGGAGCCTTGCTACGCTGATGGGCGGGATGTAAATTGCCAACAGCCACTCTGGAGAAGTGTACGGTGTGTCCTGAAACATTTACAAAACTCAGCTTAGAGAGCATAGGGCACTTCCACTCATGGGCGTATAAATTGGGAAAACTAAAAATCAGCAAGACACAAGCACCCCAAAGTTTAGGGCTGATCTGTTGACAAGAACCTCCACTTCGTTACACCTTAAATATCCCAGGAAAGAGAAAAATGGATAAAGAAGTTGTGGTCCTTATGTACAATGGAACATCACTCAGCCATGAAATCAACGTCATAAGGCTAGTAGCAGCATGATGAGTGGATTTAGGTACGACGATTCTAAGTCAAAAAGTCACACAGAAAAAGACACTTATCATAAGATATCACTTATAGAGGGAATGTAAAAACCGCTACCCTTGAACTGAATTACAAAACAGAACAGAGTCACACGGTTAGAAAACACACTATGGCTGCCTAACGGGAAAGGTGAGGTGGGGTGATGCATAAAACAAGGATTTCAAATTAGCTCAGATACCGTTCCATAAACCCAATATGTAATAGACAAGACCTACTCCTTGCTCAGGGAACTGGACTCAACACCCCCTATTCACCGCCCAAGAATATATCTGACTAGTAAGAATCTTAAAACCTATGTATTGATATCTCTCTGTAAGTGAGTCAAGTGGGTGTAAAGCTGCATAAACACAGCAGTGAAAAGCAGCTAAACCCCATTATAAAACTCAATTAATTTTAAAAACCCTTGAAACAAAGACAGTGAAAGAGAGAGAAATTCTTACAAAATTCGTTCAGGGGCTGTGATGCCACCTGGATTGACCATATCTAGACCTGCAGCTGATTGAGACATAAGGGTGGACACTCTTGGGGCTGAGAGGTTTGGTGAGGTTGGGTGAGCAAACGCAGACGCTTTAAAGTAATACTGCGTGGTACCCATCCCATGGGTCCCAAATCTCCAGGTTCAAGGGCATCTTCCTACATCGAAAACATGCATGAGAAACCCAGAAGATGGTCCACCGAGTGATCAGGAAAAGTTTCTAAAACGCACCTCATTTCTCATCTCCTTGTGCTCGGGTTCGCCATTCCAGCCGCTTTACTAGCAATCTCCCTCCTTGGAGAATCAGCACCTTTAACCTCCTGTTCCATACAGGTTGCAATTTGTCCTGAGGATGAACGGGAAGAGGGGGAACCAATGAGAGACTAGCTCTAGGTGTTGGGACAGGCACAGGTCACTCTATTTTCGCATCAGGAAGAAGAATTAACCACAAGCTCAGTCTGCCGCCCGGAAGCAGAATAGGGCCTAAAGCAATCCTGCGCTTTTGCGGCCAGCTCCCAAGAGAGCGAGTTGAAATATGGAGCTCAGGGGCACTGCAATTCACAAACCTGCAGACTTATAAATGATAACTCTCGTCTACAAATATATTGAGGGAAGGCAACAAAGAGGATTTGAAAGCAAGGCAGAATTGCAGGAAACAGATTACAGGAGGCAGATTCGAATCGCCTTTAAAGCACAGGAAAAGCGGCAAAACCTCGACAATGATGCCCTTGGCCAAAAAGGGCGTATGCGTTTTTTCCTGAATATATTCAGGAAAAAACGCATACGCCCTTTTTGGCCAACCAAGCAACCTGGAAAGGCAAATCAGCGCTACAAAGAAGTCTCGCTTCCCATCGGTCAAAAGGGCCATGCTGAATAAAGTGTCAAAACCAGAAATGCAGGACAGGCCACGGAGAAACGGGAGCCTTGCTACGCTGATGGGCGGGATGTAAATTGCCAACAGCCACTCTGGAGAAGTGTACGGTGTGTCCTGAAACATTTACAAAACTCAGCTTAGAGAGCATAGGGCACTTCCACTCATGGGCGTATAAATTGGGAAAACTAAAAATCAGCAAGACACAAGCACCCCAAAGTTTAGGGCTGCTCTGTTGACAAGAACCTCCACTTCGTTACACCTTAAATATCCCAGGAAAGAGAAAAATGGATAAAGAAGTTGTGGTCCTTATGTACAATGGAACATCACTCAGCCAAGAAATCAACGTCATAAGGCTAGTAGCAGCATGATGAGTGGATTTAGGTACGACGATTCTAAGTGAAATAAGTCACACAGAAAAAGACACTTATCATAAGATATCACTTATAGAGGGAATGTAAAAACGGCTACCCTTGAACTGAATTACAAAACAGAACAGAGTCACACGGTTAGAAAACACACTATGGCTGCCTAACGGGAAAGGTGAGGTGGGGTGATGCATAAAACAAGGATTTCAAATTAGCTCAGATACCGTTCCATAAACCCAATATGTAATAGACAAGACCTACTCCTTGCTCAGGGAACTGGACTCAACACCCCCTATTCACCGCCCAAGAATATATCTGACTAGTAAGAATCTTAAAACCTATGTATTGATATCTCTCTGTAAGTGAGTCAAGTGGGTGTAAAGCTACATAAACACAGCAGTGAAAAGCAGCTAAACCCCATTATAAAACTCAATTAATTTTAAAAACCCTTGAAACAAAGACAGTGAAAGAGAGAGAAATTCTTACAAAATTCGTTCAGGGGCTGTGATGCCACCTGGATTGACCATATCTAGACCTGCAGCTGATTGAGACATAAGGGTGGACACTCTTGGGGCTGAGAGGTTTGGTGAGTTTGGGTGAGCAAACGCAGACGCTTTAAAGTAATACTGCGTGGTACCCATCCCATGGGTCCCAAATCTCCAGGTTCAAGGGCATCTTCCTACATCGAAAACATGCATGAGAAACACAGAAGATGGTCCACCGAGTGATCAGGAAAGGTTTCTAAAACGCACCTCATTTCTCATCTCCTTGTGCTCGGGTTCGCCATTCCAGCCGCTTTACTAGCAATCTCCCTCCTTGGAGAATCAGCACCTTTAACCTCCTGTTCCATACAGGTTGCAATTTGTCCTGAGGATGAACGGGAAGAGGGGTAACCAATGAGAGACTACCTCTAGGTGTTGGGACAGGCACAGGTCACTCTATTTTCCCATCAGGAAGAAGAATTAACCACAAGATCAGTCTGCCGCCCGGAAGCAGAATAGGGCCTAAAGCAATCCTGCGCTTTTGCGGCCAGCTCCCAAGAGAGCGAGTTGAAAAATGGAGCTCAGGGGCACTGCAATTCACAAACCTGCAGACTTATAAATGATAACTCTCGTCTACAAATATATTGAGGGAAGGCAACAAAGAGGATTTGAAAGCAAGGCAGATTTGCAGGAAACAGATTTCAGGAGGCAGATTCGAATCGCCTTTAAAGCACAGGAAAAGCGGCAAAACCTCGACAATGATGCCCTTGGCCAAAAAGGGCGTATGCGTTTTTTCCTGAATATATTCAGGAAAAAACGCATACGCCCTTTTTGGCTAACCAAGCAACCTGGAAAGGCAAACCAGCGCTACAAAGAAGTCTCGCTTCCCATCGGTCAAAAGGGCCATGCTGAATAAAGTGTCAAAACCAGAAATGCAGGACAGGCCACGGAGAAACGGGAGCCTTGCTACGCTGATGGGCGGGATGTAAATTGCCAACAGCCACTCTGGAGAAGTGTACGGTGTGTCCTGAAACATTTACAAAACTCAGCTTAGAGAGCATAGGGCACTTCCACTCATGGGCGTATAAATTGGGAAAACTAAAAATCAGCAAGACACAAGCACCCCAAAGTTTAGGGCTGCTCTGTTGACAAGAACCTCCACTTCGTTACACCTTAAATATCCCAGGAAAGAGAAAAATGGATAAAGAAGTTGTGGTCCTTATGTACAATGGAACATCACTCAGCCATGAAATCAACGTCATAAGGCTAGTAGCAGCATGATGAGTGGATTTAGGTACGACGATTCTAAGTGAAATAAGTCACACAGAAAAAGACACTTATCATAAGATATCACTTATAGAGGGAATGTAAAAACCGCTACCCTTGAACTGAATTACAAAACAGAACAGAGTCACACGGTTAGAAAACACACTATGGCTGCCTAACGGGAAAGGTGAGGTGGGGTGATGCATAAAACAAGGATTTCAAATTAGCTCAGATACCGTTCCATAAACCCAATATGTAATAGACAAGACCTACTCCTTGCTCAGGGAACTGGACTCAACACCCCCTATTCACCGCCCAAGAATATATCTGACTAGTAAGAATCTTAAAACCTATGTATTGATATCTCTCTGTAAGTGAGTCAAGTGGGTGTAAAGCTGCATAAACACAGCAGTGAAAAGCAGCTAAACCCCATTATAAAACTCAATTAATTTTAAAAACCCTTGAAACAAAGACAGTGAAAGAGAGAGAAATTCTTACAAAATTCGTTCAGGGGCTGTGATGCCACCTGGATTGACCATATCTAGACCTGCAGCTGATTGAGACATAAGGGTGGACACTCTTGGGGCTGAGAGGTTTGGTGAGGTTGGGTGAGCAAACGCAGACGCTTTAAAGTAATACTGCGTGGTACCCATCCCATGGGTCCCAAATCTCCAGGTTCAAGGGCATCTTCCTACATCGAAAACATGCATGAGAAACCCAGAAGATGGTCCACCGAGTGATCAGGAATGGTTTCTAAAACGCACCTCATTTCTCATCTCCTTGTGCTCGGGTTCGCCATTCCAGCCGCTTTACTAGCAATCTCCCTCCTTGGAGAATCAGCACCTTTAACCTCCTGTTCCATACAGGTTGCAATTTGTCCTGAGGATGAACGGGAAGAGGGGGAACCAATGAGAGACTAGCTCTAGGTGTTGGGACAGGCACAGGTCACTCTATTTTCCCATCAGGAAGAAGAATTAACCACAAGCTCAGTCTGCCTCCCGGAAGCAGAATAGGGCCTAAAGCAATCCTGCGCTTTTGCGGCCAGCTCCCAAGAGAGCGAGTTGAAATATGGAGCTCAGGGGCACTGCAATTCACAAACCTGCAGACTTATAAATGATAACTCTCGTCTACAAATATATTGAGGGAAGGCAACAAAGAGGATTTGAAAGCAAGGCAGAATTGCAGGAAACAGATTACAGGAGGCAGATTCGAATCGCCTTTAAAGCACAGGAAAAGCGGCAAAACCTCGACAATGATGCCCTTGGCCAAAAAGGGCGTATGCGTTTTTTCCTGAATATATTCAGGAAAAAACGAATCCGCCCTTTTTGGCCAACCAAGCAACCTGGAAAGGCAAATCAGCGCTACAAAGAAGTCTCGCTTCCCATCGGTCAAAAGGGCCATGCTGAATAAAGTGTCAAAACCAGAAATGCAGGACAGGCCACGGAGAAACGGGAGCCTTGCTACGCTGATGGGCGGGATGTAAATTGCCAACAGCCACTCTGGAGAAGTGTACGGTGTGTCCTGAAACATTTACAAAACTCAGCTTAGAGAGCATAGGGCACTTCCACTCATGGGCGTATAAATTGGGAAAACTAAAAATCAGCAAGACACAAGCACCCCAAAGTTTAGGGCTGATCTGTTGACAAGAACCTCCACTTCGTTACACCTTAAATATCCCAGGAAAGAGAAAAATGGATAAAGAAGTTGTGGTCCTTATGTACAATGGAACATCACTCAGCCATGAAATCAACGTCATAAGGCTAGTAGCAGCATGATGAGTGGATTTAGGTACGACGATTCTAAGTCAAAAAGTCACACAGAAAAAGACACTTATCATAAGATATCACTTATAGAGGGAATGTAAAAACCGCTACCCTTGAACTGAATTACAAAACAGAACAGAGTCACACGGTTAGAAAACACACTATGGCTGCCTAACGGGAAAGGTGAGGTGGGGTGATGCATAAAACAAGGATTTCAAATTAGCTCAGATACCGTTCCATAAACCCAATATGTAATAGACAAGACCTACTCCTTGCTCAGGGAACTGGACTCAACACCCCCTATTCACCGCCCAAGAATATATCTGACTAGTAAGAATCTTAAAACCTATGTATTGATATCTCTCTGTAAGTGAGTCAAGTGGGTGTAAAGCTGCATAAACACAGCAGTGAAAAGCAGCTAAACCCCATTATAAAACTCAATTAATTTTAAAAACCCTTGAAACAAAGACAGTGAAAGAGAGAGAAATTCTTACAAAATTCGTTCAGGGGCTGTGATGCCACCTGGATTGACCATATCTAGACCTGCAGCTGATTGAGACATAAGGGTGGACACTCTTGGGGCTGAGAGGTTTGGTGAGGTTGGGTGAGCAAACGCAGACGCTTTAAAGTAATACTGCGTGGTACCCATCCCATGGGTCCCAAATCTCCAGGTTCAAGGGCATCTTCCTACATCGAAAACATGCATGAGAAACCCAGAAGATGGTCCACCGAGTGATCAGGAAAAGTTTCTAAAACGCACCTCATTTCTCATCTCCTTGTGCTCGGGTTCGCCATTCCAGCCGCTTTACTAGCAATCTCCCTCCTTGGAGAATCAGCACCTTTAACCTCCTGTTCCATACAGGTTGCAATTTGTCCTGAGGATGAACGGGAAGAGGGGGAACCAATGAGAGACTAGCTCTAGGTGTTGGGACAGGCACAGGTCACTCTATTTTCGCATCAGGAAGAAGAATTAACCACAAGCTCAGTCTGCCGCCCGGAAGCAGAATAGGGCCTAAAGCAATCCTGCGCTTTTGCGGCCAGCTCCCAAGAGAGCGAGTTGAAATATGGAGCTCAGGGGCACTGCAATTCACAAACCTGCAGACTTATAAATGATAACTCTCGTCTACAAATATATTGAGGGAAGGCAACAAAGAGGATTTGAAAGCAAGGCAGAATTGCAGGAAACAGATTACAGGAGGCAGATTCGAATCGCCTTTAAAGCACAGGAAAAGCGGCAAAACCTCGACAATGATGCCCTTGGCCAAAAAGGGCGTATGCGTTTTTTCCTGAATATATTCAGGAAAAAACGCATACGCCCTTTTTGGCCAACCAAGCAACCTGGAAAGGCAAATCAGCGCTACAAAGAAGTCTCGCTTCCCATCGGTCAAAAGGGCCATGCTGAATAAAGTGTCAAAACCAGAAATGCAGGACAGGCCACGGAGAAACGGGAGCCTTGCTACGCTGATGGGCGGGATGTAAATTGCCAACAGCCACTCTGGAGAAGTGTACGGTGTGTCCTGAAACATTTACAAAACTCAGCTTAGAGAGCATAGGGCACTTCCACTCATGGGCGTATAAATTGGGAAAACTAAAAATCAGCAAGACACAAGCACCCCAAAGTTTAGGGCTGCTCTGTTGACAAGAACCTCCACTTCGTTACACCTTAAATATCCCAGGAAAGAGAAAAATGGATAAAGAAGTTGTGGTCCTTATGTACAATGGAACATCACTCAGCCAAGAAATCAACGTCATAAGGCTAGTAGCAGCATGATGAGTGGATTTAGGTACGACGATTCTAAGTGAAATAAGTCACACAGAAAAAGACACTTATCATAAGATATCACTTATAGAGGGAATGTAAAAACCGCTACCCGTGAACTGAATTACAAAACAGAACAGAGTCACACGGTTAGAAAACACACTATGGCTGCCTAACGGGAAAGGTGAGGTGGGGTGATGCATAAAACAAGGATTTCAAATTAGCTCAGATACCGTTCCATAAACCCAATATTTAATAGACAAGACCTACTCCTTGCTCAGGGAACTGGACTCAACACCCCCTATTCACCGCCCAAGAATATATCTGACTAGTAAGAATCTTAAAACCTATGTATTGATATCTCTCTGTAAGTGAGTCAAGTGGGTGTAAAGCTGCATAAACACAGCAGTGAAAAGCAGCAAAACCCCATTATAAAACTCAATTAATTTTAAAAACCCTTGAAACAAAGACAGTGAAAGAGAGAGAAATTCTTACAAAATTCGTTCAGGGGCTGTGATGCCACCTGGATTGACCATATCTAGACCTGCAGCTGATTGAGACATAAGGGTGGACACTCTTGGGGCTGAGAGGTTTGGTGAGGTTGGGTGAGCAAACGCAGACGCTTTAAAGTAATACTGCGTGGTACCCATCCCATGGGTCCCAAATCTCCAGGTTCAAGGGCATCTTCCTACATCGAAAACATGCATGAGAAACCCAGAAGATGGTCCACCGAGTGATCGGGAAAGGTTTCTAAAACGCACCTCATTTCTCATCTCCTTGTGCTCGGGTTCGCCATTCCAGCCGCTTTACTAGCAATCTCCCTCCTTGGAGAATCAGCACCTTTAACCTCCTGTTCCATACAGGTTGCAATTTGTCCTGAGGATGAACGGGAAGAGGGGGAACCAATGAGAGACTAGCTCTAGGTGTTGGGACAGGCACAGGTCACTCTATTTTCCCATCAGGAAGAAGAATTAACCACAAGCTCAGTCTGCCGCCCGGAAGCAGAATAGGGCCTAAAGCAATCCTGCGCTTTTGCGGCCAGCTCCCAAGAGAGCGAGTTGAAATATGGAGCTCAGGGGCACTGCAATTCACAAACCTGCAGACTTATAAATGATAACTCTCGTCTACAAATATATTGAGGGAAGGCAACAAAGAGGATTTGAAAGCAAGGCAGAATTGCAGGAAACAGATTACAGGAGGCAGATTCGAATCGCCTTTAAAGCACAGGAAAAGCGGCAAAACCTCGACAATGATGCCCTTGGCCAAAAAGGGCGTATGCGTTTTTTCCTGAATATATTCAGGAAAAAACGCATACGCCCTTTTTGGCCAACCAAGCAACCTGGAAAGGCAAATCAGCGCTACAAAGAAGTCTCGCTTCCCATCGGTCAAAAGGGCCATGCTGAATAAAGTGTCAAAACCAGAAATGCAGGACAGGCCACGGAGAAACGGGAGCCTTGCTACGCTGATGGGCGGGATGTAAATTGCCAACAGCCACTCTGGAGAAGTGTACGGTGTGTCCTGAAACATTTACAAAACTCAGCTTAGAGAGCATAGGGCACTTCCACTCATGGGCGTATAAATTGGGAAAACTAAAAATCAGCAAGACACAAGCACCCCAAAGTTTAGGGCTGCTCTGTTGACAAGAACCTCCACTTCGTTACACCTTAAATATCCCAGGAAAGAGAAAAATGGATAAAGAAGTTGTGGTCCTTATGTACAATGGAACATCACTCAGCCAAGAAATCAACGTCATAAGGCTAGTAGCAGCATGATGAGTGGATTTAGGTACGACGATTCTAAGTGAAATAAGTCACACAGAAAAAGACACTTATCATAAGATATCACTTATAGAGGGAATGTAAAAACCGCTACCCGTGAACTGAATTACAAAACAGAACAGAGTCACACGGTTAGAAAACACACTATGGCTGCCTAACGGGAAAGGTGAGGTGGGGTGATGCATAAAACAAGGATTTCAAATTAGCTCAGATACCGTTCCATAAACCCAATATGTAATAGACAAGACCTACTCCTTGCTCAGGGAACTGGACTCAACACCCCCTATTCACCGCCCAAGAATATATCTGACTAGTAAGAATCTTAAAACCTTTGTATTGATATCTCTCTGTAAGTGAGTCAAGTGGGTGTAAAGCTGCATAAACACAGCAGTGAAAAGCAGCTAAACCCCATTATAAAACTCAATTAATTTTAAAAACCCTTGAAACAAAGACAGTGAAAGAGAGAGAAATTCTTACAAAATTCGTTCAGGGGCTGTGATGCCACCTGGATTGACCATATCTAGACCTGCAGCTGATTGAGACATAAGGGTGGACACTCTTGGGGCTGAGAGGTTTGGTGAGGTTGGGTGAGCAAACGCAGACGCTTTAAAGTAATACTGCGTGGTACCCATCCCACGGCTCCCAAATCTCCAGGTTCAAGGGCATCTTCCTACATCGAAAACATGCATGAGAAACCCAGAAGATGGTCCACCGAGTGATCAGGAAAGGTTTCTAAAACGCACCTCATTTCTCATCTCCTTGTGCTCGGGTTCGCCATTCCAGCCGCTTTACTAGCAATCTCCCTCCTTGGAGAATCAGCACCTTTAACCTCCTGTTCCATACAGGTTGCAATTTGTCCTGAGGATGAACGGGAAGAGGGGGAACCAATGAGAGACTAGCTCTAGGTGTTGGGACAGGCACAGGTCACTCTATTTTCCCATCAGGAAGAAGAATTAACCACAAGCTCAGTCTGCCGCCCGGAAGCAGAATAGGGCCTAAAGCAATCCTGTGCTTTTGCGGCCAGCTCCCAAGAGAGCGAGTTGAAATATGGAGCTCAGGGGCACTGCAATTCACAAACCTGCAGACTTATAAATGATAACTCTCGTCTACAAATATATTGAGGGAAGGCAACAAAGAGGATTTGAAAGCAAGGCAGAATTGCAGGAAACAGATTACAGGAGGCAGATTCGAATCGCCTTTAAAGCACAGGAAAAGCGGCAAAACCTCGACAATGATGCCCTTGGCCAAAAAGGGCGTATGCGTTTTTTCCTGAATATATTCAGGAAAAAACGCATACGCCCTTTTTGGCCAACCAAGCAACCTGGAAAGGCAAATCAGCGCTACAAAGAAGTCTCGCTTCCCATCGGTCAAAAGGGCCATGCTGAATAAAGTGTCAAAACCAGAAATGCAGGACAGGCCACGGAGAAACGGGAGCCTTGCTACGCTGATGGGCGGGATGTAAATTGCCAACAGCCACTCTGGAGAAGTGTACGGTGTGTCCTGAAACATTTACAAAACTCAGCTTAGAGAGCATAGGGCACTTCCACTCATGGGCGTATAAATTGGGAAAAGTAAAAATCAGCAAGACACAAGCACCCCAAAGTTTAGGGCTGCTCTGTTGACAAGAACCTCCACTTCGTTACACCTTAAATATCCCAGGAAAGAGAAAAATGGATAAAGAAGTTGTGGTCCTTATGTACAATGGAACATCACTCAGCCAAGAAATCAACGTCATAAGGCTAGTAGCAGCATGATGAGTGGATTTAGGTACGACGATTCTAAGTGAAATAAGTCACACAGAAAAAGACACTTATCATAAGATATCACTTATAGAGGGAATGTAAAAACCGCTACCCGTGAACTGAATTACAAAACAGAACAGAGTCACACGGTTAGAAAACACACTATGGCTGCCTAACGGGAAAGGTGAGGTGGGGTGATGCATAAAACAAGGATTTCAAATTAGCTCAGATACCGTTCCATAAACCCAATATTTAATAGACAAGACCTACTCCTTGCTCAGGGAACTGGACTCAACACCCCCTATTCACCGCCCAAGAATATATCTGACTAGTAAGAATCTTAAAACCTATGTATTGATATCTCTCTGTAAGTGAGTCAAGTGGGTGTAAAGCTGCATAAACACAGCAGTGAAAAGCAGCAAAACCCCATTATAAAACTCAATTAATTTTAAAAACCCTTGAAACAAAGACAGTGAAAGAGAGAGAAATTCTTACAAAATTCGTTCAGGGGCTGTGATGCCACCTGGATTGACCATATCTAGACCTGCAGTTGATTGAGACATAAGGGTGGACACTCTTGGGGCTGAGAGGTTTGGTGAGGTTGGGTGAGCAAACGCAGACGCTTTAAAGTAATACTGCGTGGTACCCATCCCATGGGTCCCAAATCTCCAGGTTCAAGGGCATCTTCCTACATCGAAAACATGCATGAGAAACCCAGAAGATGGTCCACCGAGTGATCAGGAAAGGTTTCTAAAACGCACCTCATTTCTCATCTCCTTGTGCTCGGGTTCGCCATTCCAGCCGCTTTACTAGCAATCTCCCTCCTTGGAGAAACAGCACCTTTAACCTCCTGTTCCATACAGGTTGCAATTTGTCCTGAGGATGAACGGGAAGAGGGGGAACCAATGAGAGACTAGCTCTAGGTGTTGGGACAGGCACAGGTCACTCTATTTTCCCATCAGGAAGAAGAATTAACCACAAGCTCAGTCTGCCGCCCGGAAGCAGAATAGGGCCTAAAGCAATCCTGCGCTTTTGCGGCCAGCTCCCAAGAGAGCGAGTTGAAATATGGAGCTCAGGGGCACTGCAATTCACAAACCTGCAGACTTATAAATGATAACTCTCGTCTACAAATATATTGAGGGAAGGCAACAAAGAGGATTTGAAAGCAAGGCAGAATTGCAGGAAACAGATTACAGGAGGCAGATTCGAATCGCCTTTAAAGCACAGGAAAAGCGGCAAAACCTCGACAATGATGCCCTTGGCCAAAAAGGGCGTATGCGTTTTTTCCTGAATATATTCAGGAAAAAACGCATACGCCCTTTTTGGCCAACCAAGCAACCTGGAAAGGCAAATCAGCGCTACAAAGAAGTCTCGCTTCCCATCGGTCAAAAGGGCCATGCTGAATAAAGTGTCAAAACCAGAAATGCAGGACAGGCCACGGAGAAACGGGAGCCTTGCTACGCTGATGGGCGGGATGTAAATTGCCAACAGCCACTCTGGAGAAGTGTACGGTGTGTCCTGAAACATTTACAAAACTCAGCTTAGAGAGCATAGGGCACTTCCACTCATGGGCGTATAAATTGGGAAAACTAAAAATCAGCAAGACACAAGCACCCCAAAGTTTAGGGCTGCTCTGTTGACAAGAACCTCCACTTCGTTACACCTTAAATATCCCAGGAAAGAGAAAAATGGATAAAGAAGTTGTGGTCCTTATGTACAATGGAACATCACTCAGCCAAGAAATCAACGTCATAAGGCTAGTAGCAGCATGATGAGTGGATTTAGGTACGACGATTCTAAGTGAAATAAGTCACACAGAAAAAGACACTTATCATAAGATATCACTTATAGAGGGAATGTAAAAACCGCTACCCGTGAACTGAATTACAAAACAGAACAGAGTCACACGGTTAGAAAACACACTATGGCTGCCTAACGGGAAAGGTGAGGTGGGGTGATGCATAAAACAAGGATTTCAAATTAGCTCAGATACCGTTCCATAAACCCAATATGTAATAGACAAGACCTACTCCTTGCTCAGGGAACTGGACTCAACACCCCCTATTCACCGCCCAAGAATATATCTGACTAGTAAGAATCTTAAAACCTTTGTATTGATATCTCTCTGTAAGTGAGTCAAGTGGGTGTAAAGCTGCATAAACACAGCAGTGAAAAGCAGCTAAACCCCATTATAAAACTCAATTAATTTTAAAAACCCTTGAAACAAAGACAGTGAAAGAGAGAGAAATTCTTACAAAATTCGTTCAGGGGCTGTGATGCCACCTGGATTGACCATATCTAGACCTGCAGCTGATTGAGACATAAGGGTGGACACTCTTGGGGCTGAGAGGTTTGGTGAGGTTGGGTGAGCAAACGCAGACGCTTTAAAGTAATACTGCGTGGTACCCATCCCACGGCTCCCAAATCTCCAGGTTCAAGGGCATCTTCCTACATCGAAAACATGCATGAGAAACCCAGAAGATGGTCCACCGAGTGATCAGGAAAGGTTTCTAAAACGCACCTCATTTCTCATCTCCTTGTGCTCGGGTTCGCCATTCCAGCCGCTTTACTAGCAATCTCCCTCCTTGGAGAATCAGCACCTTTAACCTCCTGTTCCATACAGGTTGCAATTTGTCCTGAGGATGAACGGGAAGAGGGGGAACCAATGAGAGACTAGCTCTAGGTGTTGGGACAGGCACAGGTCACTCTATTTTCCCATCAGGAAGAAGAATTAACCACAAGCTCAGTCTGCCGCCCGGAAGCAGAATAGGGCCTAAAGCAATCCTGTGCTTTTGCGGCCAGCTCCCAAGAGAGCGAGTTGAAATATGGAGCTCAGGGGCACTGCAATTCACAAACCTGCAGACTTATAAATGATAACTCTCGTCTACAAATATATTGAGGGAAGGCAACAAAGAGGATTTGAAAGCAAGGCAGAATTGCAGGAAACAGATTACAGGAGGCAGATTCGAATCGCCTTTAAAGCACAGGAAAAGCGGCAAAACCTCGACAATGATGCCCTTGGCCAAAAAGGGCGTATGCGTTTTTTCCTGAATATATTCAGGAAAAAACGCATACGCCCTTTTTGGCCAACCAAGCAACCTGGAAAGGCAAATCAGCGCTACAAAGAAGTCTCGCTTCCCATCGGTCAAAAGGGCCATGCTGAATAAAGTGTCAAAACCAGAAATGCAGGACAGGCCACGGAGAAACGGGAGCCTTGCTACGCTGATGGGCGGGATGTAAATTGCCAACAGCCACTCTGGAGAAGTGTACGGTGTGTCCTGAAACATTTACAAAACTCAGCTTAGAGAGCATAGGGCACTTCCACTCATGGGCGTATAAATTGGGAAAAGTAAAAATCAGCAAGACACAAGCACCCCAAAGTTTAGGGCTGCTCTGTTGACAAGAACCTCCACTTCGTTACACCTTAAATATCCCAGGAAAGAGAAAAATGGATAAAGAAGTTGTGGTCCTTATGTACAATGGAACATCACTCAGCCAAGAAATCAACGTCATAAGGCTAGTAGCAGCATGATGAGTGGATTTAGGTACGACGATTCTAAGTGAAATAAGTCACACAGAAAAAGACACTTATCATAAGATATCACTTATAGAGGGAATGTAAAAACCGCTACCCGTGAACTGAATTACAAAACAGAACAGAGTCACACGGTTAGAAAACACACTATGGCTGCCTAACGGGAAAGGTGAGGTGGGGTGATGCATAAAACAAGGATTTCAAATTAGCTCAGATACCGTTCCATAAACCCAATATTTAATAGACAAGACCTACTCCTTGCTCAGGGAACTGGACTCAACACCCCCTATTCACCGCCCAAGAATATATCTGACTAGTAAGAATCTTAAAACCTATGTATTGATATCTCTCTGTAAGTGAGTCAAGTGGGTGTAAAGCTGCATAAACACAGCAGTGAAAAGCAGCAAAACCCCATTATAAAACTCAATTAATTTTAAAAACCCTTGAAACAAAGACAGTGAAAGAGAGAGAAATTCTTACAAAATTCGTTCAGGGGCTGTGATGCCACCTGGATTGACCATATCTAGACCTGCAGCTGATTGAGACATAAGGGTGGACACTCTTGGGGCTGAGAGGTTTGGTGAGGTTGGGTGAGCAAACGCAGACGCTTTAAAGTAATACTGCGTGGTACCCATCCCATGGGTCCCAAATCTCCAGGTTCAAGGGCATCTTCCTACATCGAAAACATGCATGAGAAACCCAGAAGATGGTCCACCGAGTGATCAGGAAAGGTTTCTAAAACGCACCTCATTTCTCATCTCCTTGTGCTCGGGTTCGCCATTCCAGCCGCTTTACTAGCAATCTCCCTCCTTGGAGAATCAGCACCTTTAACCTCCTGTTCCATACAGGTGGCAATTTGAACTGAGGATGAACGGGAAGACGGGGAACCAATGAGAGACTAGCTCTAGGTGTTGGGACAGGCACAGGTCACTCTATTTTCCCATCAGGAAGAAGAATTAACCACAAGCTCAGTCTGCCGCCCGGAAGCAGAATAGGGCCTAAAGCAATCCTGCGCTTTTGCGGCCAGCTCCCAAGAGAGCGAGTTGAAATATGGAGCTCAGGGGCACTGCAATTCACAAACCTGCAGACTTATAAATGATAACTCTCGTCTACAAATATATTGAGGGAAGGCAACAAAGAGGATTTGAAAGCAAGGCAGAATTGCAGGAAACAGATTACAGGAGGCAGATTCGAATCGCCTTTAAAGCACAGGAAAAGCGGCAAAACCTCGACAATGATGCCCTTGGCCAAAAAGGGCGTATGCGTTTTTTCCTGAATATATTCAGGAAAAAACGCATACGCCCTTTTTGGCCAACCAAGCAACCTGGAAAGGCAAATCAGCGCTACAAAGAAGTCTCGCTTCCCATCGGTCAAAAGGGCCATGCTGAATAAAGTGTCAAAACCAGAAATGCAGGACAGGCCACGGAGAAACGGGAGCCTTGCTACGCTGATGGGCGGGATGTAAATTGCCAACAGCCACTCTGGAGAAGTGTACGGTGTGTCCTGAAACATTTACAAAACTCAGCTTAGAGAGCATAGGGCACTTCCACTCATGGGCGTATAAATTGGGAAAACTAAAAATCAGCAAGACACAAGCACCCCAAAGTTTAGGGCTGCTCTGTTGACAAGAACCTCCACTTCGTTACACCTTAAATATCCCAGGAAAGAGAAAAATGGATAAAGAAGTTGTGGTCCTTATGTACAATGGAACATCACTCAGCCAAGAAATCAACGTCATAAGGCTAGTAGCAGCATGATGAGTGGATTTAGGTACGACGATTCTAAGTGAAATAAGTCACACAGAAAAAGACACTTATCATAAGATATCACTTATAGAGGGAATGTAAAAACCGCTACCCGTGAACTGAATTACAAAACAGAACAGAGTCACACGGTTAGAAAACACACTATGGCTGCCTAACGGGAAAGGTGAGGTGGGGTGATGCATAAAACAAGGATTTCAAATTAGCTCAGATACCGTTCCATAAACCCAATATTTAATAGACAAGACCTACTCCTTGCTCAGGGAACTGGACTCAACACCCCCTATTCACCGCCCAAGAATATATCTGACTAGTAAGAATCTTAAAACCTATGTATTGATATCTCTCTGTAAGTGAGTCAAGTGGGTGTAAAGCTGCATAAACACAGCAGTGAAAAGCAGCTAAACCCCATTATAAAACTCAATTAATTTTAAAAACCCTTGAAACAAAGACAGTGAAAGAGAGAGAAATTCTTACAAAATTCGTTCAGGGGCTGTGATGCCACCTGGATTGACCATATCTAGACCTGCAGTTGATTGAGACATAAGGGTGGACACTCTTGGGGCTGAGAGGTTTGGTGAGGTTGGGTGAGCAAACGCAGACGCTTTAAAGTAATACTGCGTGGTACCCATCACATGGGTCCCAAATCTCCAGGTTCAAGGGCATCTTCCTACATCGAAAACATGCATGAGAAACCCAGAAGATGGTCCACCGAGTGATCAGGAAAGGTTTCTAAAACGCACCTCATTTCTCATCTCCTTGTGCTCGGGTTCGCCATTCCAGCCGCTTTACTAGCAATCTCCCTCCTTGGAGAATCAGCACCTTTAACCTCCTGTTCCATACAGGTTGCAATTTGTCCTGAGGATGAACGGGAAGAGGGGGAACCAATGAGAGACTAGCTCTAGGTGTTGGGACAGGCACAGGTCACTCTATTTTCCCATCAGGAAGAAGAATTAACCACAAGATCAGTCTGCCGCCCGGAAGCAGAATAGGGCCTAAAGCAATCCTGCGCTTTTGCGGCCAGCTCCCAAGAGAGCGAGTTGAAAAATGGAGCTCAGGGGCACTGCAATTCACAAACCTGCAGACTTATAAATGATAACTCTCGTCTACAAATATATTGAGGGAAGGCAACAAAGAGGATTTGAAAGCAAGGCAGATTTGCAGGAAACAGATTTCAGGAGGCAGATTCGAATCGCCTTTAAAGCACAGGAAAAGCGGCAAAACCTCGACAATGATGCCCTTGGCCAAAAAGGGCGTATGCGTTTTTTCCTGAATATATTCAGGAAAAAACGCATACGCCCTTTTTGGCTAACCAAGCAACCTGGAAAGGCAAACCAGCGCTACAAAGAAGTCTCGCTTCCCATCGGTCAAAAGGGCCATGCTGAATAAAGTGTCAAAACCAGAAATGCAGGACAGGCCACGGAGAAACGGGAGCCTTGCTACGCTGATGGGCGGGATGTAAATTGCCAACAGCCACTCTGGAGAAGTGTACGGTGTGTCCTGAAACATTTACAAAACTCAGCTTAGAGAGCATAGGGCACTTCCACTCATGGGCGTATAAATTGGGAAAACTAAAAATCAGCAAGACACAAGCACCCCAAAGTTTAGGGCTGCTCTGTTGACAAGAACCTCCACTTCGTTACACCTTAAATATCCCAGGAAAGAGAAAAATGGATAAAGAAGTTGTGGTCCTTATGTACAATGGAACATCACTCAGCCAAGAAATCAACGTCATAAGGCTAGTAGCAGCATGATGAGTGGATTTAGGTACAACGATTCTAAGTGAAATAAGTCACACAGAAAAAGACACTTATCATAAGATATCACTTATAGAGGGAATGTAAAAACGGCTACCCTTGAACTGAATTACAAAACAGAACAGAGTCACACGGTTAGAAAACACACTATGGCTGCCTAACGGGAAAGGTGAGGTGGGGTGATGCATAAAACAAGGATTTCAAATTAGCTCAGATACCGTTCCATAAACCCAATATGTAATAGACAAGACCTACTCCTTGCTCAGGGAACTGGACTCAACACCCCCTATTCACCGCCCAAGAATATATCTGACTAGTAAGAATCTTAAAACCTATGTATTGATATCTCTCTGTAAGTGAGTCAAGTGGGTGTAAAGCTACATAAACACAGCAGTGAAAAGCAGCTAAACCCCATTATAAAACTCAATTAATTTTAAAAACCCTTGAAACAAAGACAGTGAAAGAGAGAGAAATTCTTACAAAATTCGTTCAGGGGCTGTGATGCCACCTGGATTGACCATATCTAGACCTGCAGCTGATTGAGACATAAGGGTGGACACTCTTGGGGCTGAGAGGTTTGGTGAGTTTGGGTGAGCAAACGCAGACGCTTTAAAGTAATACTGCGTGGTACCCATCCCATGGGTCCCAAATCTCCAGGTTCAAGGGCATCTTCCTACATCGAAAACATGCATGAGAAACACAGAAGATGGTCCACCGAGTGATCAGGAAAGGTTTCTAAAACGCACCTCATTTCTCATCTCCTTGTGCTCGGGTTCGCCATTCCAGCCGCTTTACTAGCAATCTCCCTCCTTGGAGAATCAGCACCTTTAACCTCCTGTTCCATACAGGTTGCAATTTGTCCTGAGGATGAACGGGAAGAGGGGTAACCAATGAGAGACTACCTCTAGGTGTTGGGACAGGCACAGGTCACTCTATTTTCCCATCAGGAAGAAGAATTAACCACAAGATCAGTCTGCCGCCCGGAAGCAGAATAGGGCCTAAAGCAATCCTGCGCTTTTGCGGCCAGCTCCCAAGAGAGCGAGTTGAAAAATGGAGCTCAGGGGCACTGCAATTCACAAACCTGCAGACTTATAAATGATAACTCTCGTCTACAAATATATTGAGGGAAGGCAACAAAGAGGATTTGAAAGCAAGGCAGATTTGCAGGAAACAGATTTCAGGAGGCAGATTCGAATCGCCTTTAAAGCACAGGAAAAGCGGCAAAACCTCGACAATGATGCCCTTGGCCAAAAAGGGCGTATGCGTTTTTTCCTGAATATATTCAGGAAAAAACGCATACGCCCTTTTTGGCTAACCAAGCAACCTGGAAAGGCAAACCAGCGCTACAAAGAAGTCTCGCTTCCCATCGGTCAAAAGGGCCATGCTGAATAAAGTGTCAAAACCAGAAATGCAGGACAGGCCACGGAGAAACGGGAGCCTTGCTACGCTGATGGGCGGGATGTAAATTGCCAACAGCCACTCTGGAGAAGTGTACGGTGTGTCCTGAAACATTTACAAAACTCAGCTTAGAGAGCATAGGGCACTTCCACTCATGGGCGTATAAATTGGGAAAACTAAAAATCAGCAAGACACAAGCACCCCAAAGTTTAGGGCTGCTCTGTTGACAAGAACCTCCACTTCGTTACACCTTAAATATCCCAGGAAAGAGAAAAATGGATAAAGAAGTTGTGGTCCTTATGTACAATGGAACATCACTCAGCCATGAAATCAACGTCATAAGGCTAGTAGCAGCATGATGAGTGGATTTAGGTACGACGATTCTAAGTGAAATAAGTCACACAGAAAAAGACACTTATCATAAGATATCACTTATAGAGGGAATGTAAAAACCGCTACCCTTGAACTGAATTACAAAACAGAACAGAGTCACACGGTTAGAAAACACACTATGGCTGCCTAACGGGAAAGGTGAGGTGGGGTGATGCATAAAACAAGGATTTCAAATTAGCTCAGATACCGTTCCATAAACCCAATATGTAATAGACAAGACCTACTCCTTGCTCAGGGAACTGGACTCAACACCCCCTATTCACCGCCCAAGAATATATCTGACTAGTAAGAATCTTAAAACCTATGTATTGATATCTCTCTGTAAGTGAGTCAAGTGGGTGTAAAGCTGCATAAACACAGCAGTGAAAAGCAGCTAAACCCCATTATAAAACTCAATTAATTTTAAAAACCCTTGAAACAAAGACAGTGAAAGAGAGAGAAATTCTTACAAAATTCGTTCAGGGGCTGTGATGCCACCTGGATTGACCATATCTAGACCTGCAGCTGATTGAGACATAAGGGTGGACACTCTTGGGGCTGAGAGGTTTGGTGAGTTTGGGTGAGCAAACGCAGACGCTTTAAAGTAATACTGCGTGGTACCCATCCCATGGGTCCCAAATCTCCAGGTTCAAGGGCATCTTCCTACATCGAAAACATGCATGAGAAACCCAGAAGATGGTCCACCGAGTGATCAGGAAAGGTTTCTAAAACGCACCTCATTTCTCATCTCCTTGTGCTCGGGTTCGCCATTCCAGCCGCTTTACTAGCAATCTCCCTCCTTGGAGAATCAGCACCTTTAACCTCCTGTTCCATACAGGTTGCAATTTGTCCTGAGGATGAACGGGAAGAGGGGGAACCAATGAGAGACTAGCTCTAGGTGTTGGGACAGGCACAGGTCACTCTATTTTCCCATCAGGAAGAAGAATTAACCACAAGATCAGTCTGCCGCCCGGAAGCAGAATAGGGCCTAAAGCAATCCTGCGCTTTTGCGGCCAGCTCCCAAGAGAGCGAGTTGAAAAATGGAGCTCAGGGGCACTGCAATTCACAAACCTGCAGACTTATAAATGATAACTCTCGTCTACAAATATATTGAGGGAAGGCAACAAAGAGGATTTGAAAGCAAGGCAGATTTGCAGGAAACAGATTTCAGGAGGCAGATTCGAATCGCCTTTAAAGCACAGGAAAAGCGGCAAAACCTCGACAATGATGCCCTTGGCCAAAAAGGGCGTATGCGTTTTTTCCTGAATATATTCAGGAAAAAACGCATACGCCCTTTTTGGCTAACCAAGCAACCTGGAAAGGCAAACCAGCGCTACAAAGAAGTCTCGCTTCCCATCGGTCAAAAGGGCCATGCTGAATAAAGTGTCAAAACCAGAAATGCAGGACAGGCCACGGAGAAACGGGAGCCTTGCTACGCTGATGGGCGGGATGTAAATTGCAAACAGCCACTCTGGAGAAGTGTACGGTGTGTCCTGAAATATTTACAAAACTCAGCTTAGAGAGCATAGGGCACTTCCACTCATGGGCGTATAAATTGGGAAAACTAAAAATCAGCAAGACACAAGCACCCCAAAGTTTAGGGCTGCTCTGTTGACAAGAACCTCCACTTCGTTACACCTTAAATATCCCAGGAAAGAGAAAAATGGATAAAGAAGTTGTGGTCCTTATGTACAATGGAACATCACTCAGCCATGAAATCAACGTCATAAGGCTAGTAGCAGCATGATGAGTGGATTTAGGTACGACGATTCTAAGTGAAATAAGTCACACAGAAAAAGACACTTATCATAAGATATCACTTATAGAGGGAATGTAAAAACCGCTACCCTTGAACTGAATTACAAAACAGAACAGAGTCACACGGTTAGAAAACACACTATGGCTGCCTAACGGGAAAGGTGAGGTGGGGTGATGCATAAAACAAGGATTTCAAATTAGCTCAGATACCGTTCCATAAACCCAATATGTAATAGACAAGACCTACTCCTTGCTCAGGGAACTGGAGTCAACACCCCCTATTCACCGCCCAAGAATATATCTGACTAGTAAGAATCTTAAAACCTATGTATTGATATCTCTCTGTAAGTGAGTCAAGTGGGTGTAAAGCTGCATAAACACAGCAGTGAAAAGCAGCTAAACCCCATTATAAAACTCAATTAATTTTAAAAACCCTTGAAACAAAGACAGTGAAAGAGAGAGAAATTCTTACAAAATTCGTTCAGGGGCTGTGATGCCACCTGGATTGACCATATCTAGACCTGCAGCTGATTGAGACATAAGGGTGGACACTCTTGGGGCTGAGAGGTTTGGTGAGTTTGGGTGAGCAAACGCAGACGCTTTAAAGTAATACTGCGTGGTACCCATCCCATGGGTCCCAAATCTCCAGGTTCAAGGGCATCTTCCTACATCGAAAACATGCATGAGAAACACAGAAGATGGTCCACCGAGTGATCAGGAAAGGTTTCTAAAACGCACCTCATTTCTCATCTCCTTGTGCTCGGGTTCGCCATTCCAGCCGCTTTACTAGCAATCTCCCTCCTTGGAGAATCAGCACCTTTAACCTCCTGTTCCATACAGGTTGCAATTTGTCCTGAGGATGAACGGGAAGAGGGGTAACCAATGAGAGACTACCTCTAGGTGTTGGGACAGGCACAGGTCACTCTATTTTCCCATCAGGAAGAAGAATTAACCACAAGCTCAGTCTGCCGCCCGGAAGCAGAATAGGGCCTAAAGTAATCCTGCGCTTTTGCGGCCAGCTCCCAAGAGAGCGAGTTGAAATATGGAGCTCAGGGGCACTGCAATTCACAAACCTGCAGACTTATAAATGATAACTCTCGTCTACAAATATATTGAGGGAAGGCAACAAAGAGGATTTGAAAGCAAGGCAGAATTGCAGGAAACAGATTTCAGGAGGCAGATTCGAATCGCCTTTAAAGCACAGGAAAAGCGGCAAAACCTCGACAATGATGCCCTTGGCCATAAAGGGCGTATGCGTTTTTTCCTGAATATATTCAGGAAAAAACGCATACGCCCTTTTGGGCCAACCAAGCAACCTGGAAAGGCAAATCAGCGCTACAAAGAAGTCTCGCTTCCCATCGGTCAAAAGGGCCATGCTGAATAAAGTGTCAAAACCAGAAATGCAGGACAGGCCACGGAGAAACGGGAGCCTTGCTACGCTGATGGGCGGGATGTAAATTGCCAACAGCCACTCTGGAGAAGTGTACGGTGTGTCCTGAAACATTTACAAAACTCAGCTTAGAGAGCATAGGGCACTTCCACTCATGGGCGTATAAATTGGGAAAACTAAAAATCAGCAAGACACAAGCACCCCAAAGTTTAGGGCTGATCTGTTGACAAGAACCTCCACTTCGTTACACCTTAAATATCCCAGGAAAGAGAAAAATGGATAAAGAAGTTGTGGTCCTTATGTACAATGGAACATCACTCAGCCATGAAATCAACGTCATAAGGCTAGTAGCAGCATGATGAGTGGATTTAGGTACGACGATTCTAAGTGAAATAAGTCACACAGAAAAAGACACTTATCATAAGATATCACTTATAGAGGGAATGTAAAAACCGCTACCCTTGAACTGAATTACAAAACAGAACAGAGTCACACGGTTAGAAAACACACTATGGCTGCCTAACGGGAAAGGTGAGGTGGGGTGATGCATAAAACAAGGATTTCAAATTAGCTCAGATACCGTTCCATAAACCCAATATGTAATAGACAAGACCTACTCCTTGCTCAGGGAACTGGACTCAACACCCCCTATTCACCGCCCAAGAATATATCTGACTAGTAAGAATCTTAAAACCTATGTATTGATATCTCTCTGTAAGTGAGTCAAGTGGGTGTAAAGCTGCATAAACACAGCAGTGAAAAGCAGCTAAACCCCATTATAAAACTCAATTAATTTTAAAAACCCTTGAAACAAAGACAGTGAAAGAGAGAGAAATTCTTACAAAATTCGTTCAGGGGCTGTGATGCCACCTGGATTGACCATATCTAGACCTGCAGCTGATTGAGACATAAGGGTGGACACTCTTGGGGCTGAGAGGTTTGGTGAGGTTGGGTGAGCAAACGCAGACGCTTTAAAGTAATACTGCGTGGTACCCATCCCATGGGTCCCAAATCTCCAGGTTCAAGGGCATCTTCCTACATCGAAAACATGCATGAGAAACCCAGAAGATGGTCCACCGAGTGATCAGGAAAGGTTTCTAAAACGCACCTCATTTCTCATCTCCTTGTGCTCGGGTTCGCCATTCCAGCCGCTTTACTAGCAATCTCCCTCCTTGGAGAATCAGCACCTTTAACCTCCTGTTCCATACAGGTTGCAATTTGTCCTGAGGATGAACGGGAAGAGGGGGAACCAATGAGAGACTAGCTCTAGGTGTTGGGACAGGCACAGGTCACTCTATTTTCCCATCAGGAAGAAGAATTAACCACAAGCTCAGTCTGCCGCCCGGAAGCAGAATAGGGCCTAAAGCAATCCTGCGCTTTTGCGGCCAGCTCCCAAGAGAGCGAGTTGAAATATGGAGCTCAGGGGCACTGCAATTCACAAACCTGCAGACTTATAAATGATAACTCTCGTCTACAAATATATTGAGGGAAGGCAACAAAGAGGATTTGAAAGCAAGGCAGAATTGCAGGAAACAGATTACAGGAGGCAGATTCGAATCGCCTTTAAAGCACAGGAAAAGCGGCAAAACCTCGACAATGATGCCCTTGGCCAAAAAGGGCGTATGCGTTTTTTCCTGAATATATTCAGGAAAAAACGCATACGCCCTTTTTGGCCAACCAAGCAACCTGGAAAGGCAAATCAGCGCTACAAAGAAGTCTCGCTTCCCATCGGTCAAAAGGGCCATGCTGAATAAAGTGTCAAAACCAGAAATGCAGGACAGGCCACGGAGAAACGGGAGCCTTGCTACGCTGATGGGCGGGATGTAAATTGCCAACAGCCACTCTGGAGAAGTGTACGGTGTGTCCTGAAACATTTACAAAACTCAGCTTAGAGAGCATAGGGCACTTCCACTCATGGGCGTATAAATTGGGAAAACTAAAAATCAGCAAGACACAAGCACCCCAAAGTTTAGGGCTGCTCTGTTGACAAGAACCTCCACTTCGTTACACCTTAAATATCCCAGGAAAGAGAAAAATGGATAAAGAAGTTGTGGTCCTTATGTACAATGGAACATCACTCAGCCAAGAAATCAACGTCATAAGGCTAGTAGCAGCATGATGAGTGGATTTAGGTACGACGATTCTAAGTGAAATAAGTTACACAGAAAAAGACACTTATCATAAGATATCACTTATAGAGGGAATGTAAAAACCGCTACCCGTGAACTGAATTACAAAACAGAACAGAGTCACACGGTTAGAAAACACACTATGGCTGCCTAACGGGAAAGGTGAGGTGGGGTGATGCATAAAACAAGGATTTCAAATTAGCTCAGATACCGTTCCATAAACCCAATATTTAATAGACAAGACCTACTCCTTGCTCAGGGAACTGGACTCAACACCCCCTATTCACCGCCCAAGAATATATCTGACTAGTAAGAATCTTAAAACCTATGTATTGATATCTCTCTGTAAGTGAGTCAAGTGGGTGTAAAGCTGCATAAACACAGCAGTGAAAAGCAGCAAAACCCCATTATAAAACTCAATTAATTTTAAAAACCCTTGAAACAAAGACAGTGAAAGAGAGAGAAATTCTTACAAAATTCGTTCAGGGGCTGTGATGCCACCTGGATTGACCATATCTAGACCTGCAGCTGATTGAGACATAAGGGTGGACACTCTTGGGGCTGAGAGGTTTGGTGAGGTTGGGTGAGCAAACGCAGACGCTTTAAAGTAATACTGCGTGGTACCCATCCCATGGGTCCCAAATCTCCAGGTTCAAGGGCATCTTCCTACATCGAAAACATGCATGAGAAACCCAGAAGATGGTCCACCGAGTGATCAGGAAAGGTTTCTAAAACGCACCTCATTTCTCATCTCCTTGTGCTCGGGTTCGCCATTCCAGCCGCTTTACTAGCAATCTCCCTCCTTGGAGAATCAGCACCTTTAACCTCCTGTTCCATACAGGTTGCAATTTGTCCTGAGGATGAACGGGAAGAGGGGGAACCAATGAGAGACTAGCTCTAGGTGTTGGGACAGGCACAGGTCACTCTATTTTCCCATCAGGAAGAAGAATTAACCACAAGATCAGTCTGCCGCCCGGAAGCAGAATAGGGCCTAAAGCAATCCTGCGCTTTTGCGGCCAGCTCCCAAGAGAGCGAGTTGAAAAATGGAGCTCAGGGGCACTGCAATTCACAAACCTGCAGACTTATAAATGATAACTCTCGTCTACAAATATATTGAGGGAAGGCAACAAAGAGGATTTGAAAGCAAGGCAGATTTGCAGGAAACAGATTTCAGGAGGCAGATTCGAATCGCCTTTAAAGCACAGGAAAAGCGGCAAAACCTCGACAATGATGCCCTTGGCCAAAAAGGGCGTATGCGTTTTTTCCTGAATATATTCAGGAAAAAACGCATACGCCCTTTTTGGCTAACCAAGCAACCTGGAAAGGCAAATCAGCGCTACAAAGAAGTCTCGCTTCCCATCGGTCAAAAGGGCCATGCTGAATAAAGTGTCAAAACCAGAAATGCAGGACAGGCCACGGAGAAACGGGAGCCTTGCTACGCTGATGGGCGGGATGTAAATTGCCAACAGCCACTCTGGAGAAGTGTACGGTGTGTCCTGAAACATTTACAAAACTCAGCTTAGAGAGCATAGGGCACTTCCACTCATGGGCGTATAAATTGGGAAAACTAAAAATCAACAAGACACAAGCACCCCAAAGTTTAGGGCTGATCTGTTGACAAGAACCTCCACTTCGTTACACCTTAAATATCCCAGGAAGGAGAAAAATGGATAAAGAAGTTGTGGTCCTTATGTACAATGGAACATCACTCAGCCATGAAATCAACGTCATAAGGCTAGTAGCAGCATGATGAGTGGATTTAGGTACGACGATTCTAAGTGAAATAAGTCACACAGAAAAAGACACTTATCATAAGATATCACTTATAGAGGGAATGTAAAAACCGCTACCCTTGAACTGAATTACAAAACAGAACAGAGTCACACGGTTAGAAAACACACTATGGCTGCCTAACGGGAAAGGTGAGGTGGGGTGATGCATAAAACAAGGATTTCAAATTAGCTCAGATACCGTTCCATAAACCCAATATGTAATAGACAAGACCTACTCCTTGCTCAGGGAACTGGACTCAACACCCCCTATTCACCGCCCAAGAATATATCTGACTAGTAAGAATCTTAAAACCTATGTATTGATATCTCTCTGTAAGTGAGTCAAGTGGGTGTAAAGCTGCATAAACACAGCAGTGAAAAGCAGCTAAACCCCATTATAAAACTCAATTAATTTTAAAAACCCTTGAAACAAAGACAGTGAAAGAGAGAGAAATTCTTACAAAATTCGTTCAGGGGCTGTGATGCCACCTGGATTGACCATATCTAGACCTGCAGCTGATTGAGACATAAGGGTGGACACTCTTGGGGCTGAGAGGTTTGGTGAGTTTGGGTGAGCAAACGCAGACGCTTTAAAGTAATACTGCGTGGTACCCATCCCATGGGTCCCAAATCTCCAGGTTCAAGGGCATCTTCCTACATCGAAAACATGCATGAGAAACACAGAAGATGGTCCACCGAGTGATCAGGAAAGGTTTCTAAAACGCACCTCATTTCTCATCTCCTTGTGCTCGGGTTCGCCATTCCAGCCGCTTTACTAGCAATCTCCCTCCTTGGAGAATCAGCACCTTTAACCTCCTGTTCCATACAGGTTGCAATTTGTCCTGAGGATGAACGGGAAGAGGGGTAACCAATGAGAGACTACCTCTAGGTGTTGGGACAGGCACAGGTCACTCTATTTTCCCATCAGGAAGAAGAATTAACCACAAGATCAGTCTGCCGCCCGGAAGCAGAATAGGGCCTAAAGCAATCCTGCGCTTTTGCGGCCAGCTCCCAAGGGAGCGAGTTGAAAAATGGAGCTCAGGGGCACTGCAATTCACAAACCTGCAGACTTATAAATGATAACTCTCGTCTACAAATATATTGAGGGAAGGCAACAAAGAGGATTTGAAAGCAAGGCAGATTTGCAGGAAACAGATTTCAGGAGGCAGATTCGAATCGCCTTTAAAGCACAGGAAAAGCGGCAAAACCTCGACAATGATGCCCTTGGCCAAAAAGGGCGTATGCGTTTTTTCCTGAATATATTCAGGAAAAAACGCATACGCCCTTTTTGGCTAACCAAGCAACCTGGAAAGGCAAACCAGCGCTACAAAGAAGTCTCGCTTCCCATCGGTCAAAAGGGCCATGCTGAATAAAGTGTCAAAACCAGAAATGCAGGACAGGCCACGGAGAAACGGGAGCCTTGCTACGCTGATGGGCGGGATGTAAATTGCCAACAGCCACTCTGGAGAAGTGTACGGTGTGTCCTGAAACATTTACAAAACTCAGCTTAGAGAGCATAGGGCACTTCCACTCATGGGCGTATAAATTGGGAAAACTAAAAATCAGCAAGACACAAGCACCCCAAAGTTTAGGGCTGCTCTGTTGACAAGAACCTCCACTTCGTTACACCTTAAATATCCCAGGAAAGAGAAAAATGGATAAAGAAGTTGTGGTCCTTATGTACAATGGAACATCACTCAGCCATGAAATCAACGTCATAAGGCTAGTAGCAGCATGATGAGTGGATTTAGGTACGACGATTCTAAGTGAAATAAGTCACACAGAAAAAGACACTTATCATAAGATATCACTTATAGAGGGAATGTAAAAACCGCTACCCTTGAACTGAATTACAAAACAGAACAGAGTCACACGGTTAGAAAACACACTATGGCTGCCTAACGGGAAAGGTGAGGTGGGGTGATGCATAAAACAAGGATTTCAAATTAGCTCAGATACCGTTCCATAAACCCAATATGTAATAGACAAGACCTACTCCTTGCTCAGGGAACTGGACTCAACACCCCCTATTCACCGCCCAAGAATATATCTGACTAGTAAGAATCTTAAAACCTATGTATTGATATCTCTCTGTAAGTGAGTCAAGTGGGTGTAAAGCTGCATAAACACAGCAGTGAAAAGCAGCTAAACCCCATTATAAAACTCAATTAATTTTAAAAACCCTTGAAACAAAGACAGTGAAAGAGAGAGAAATTCTTACAAAATTCGTTCAGGGGCTGTGATGCCACCTGGATTGACCATATCTAGACCTGCAGCTGATTGAGACATAAGGGTGGACACTCTTGGGGCTGAGAGGTTTGGTGAGTTTGGGTGAGCAAACGCAGACGCTTTAAAGTAATACTGCGTGGTACCCATCCCATGGGTCCCAAATCTCCAGGTTCAAGGGCATCTTCCTACATCGAAAACATGCATGAGAAACACAGAAGATGGTCCACCGAGTGATCAGGAAAGGTTTCTAAAACGCACCTCATTTCTCATCTCCTTGTGCTCGGGTTCGCCATTCCAGCCGCTTTACTAGCAATCTCCCTCCTTGGAGAATCAGCACCTTTAACCTCCTGTTCCATACAGGTTGCAATTTGTCCTGAGGATGAACGGGAAGAGGGGGAACCAATGAGAGACTAGCTCTAGGTGTTGGGACAGGCACAGGTCACTCTATTTTCCCATCAGGAAGAAGAATTAACCACAAGATCAGTCTGCCGCCCGGAAGCAGAATAGGGCCTAAAGCAATCCTGCGCTTTTGCGGCCAGCTCCCAAGAGAGCGAGTTGAAAAATGGAGCTCAGGGGCACTGCAATTCACAAACCTGCAGACTTATAAATGATAACTCTCGTCTACAAATATATTGAGGGAAGGCAACAAAGAGGATTTGAAAGCAAGGCAGATTTGCAGGAAACAGATTTCAGGAGGCAGATTCGAATCGCCTTTAAAGCACAGGAAAAGCGGCAAAACCTCGACAATGATGCCCTTGGCCAAAAAGGGCGTATGCGTTTTTTCCTGAATATATTCAGGAAAAAACGCATACGCCCTTTTTGGCTAACCAAGCAACCTGGAAAGGCAAACCAGCGCTACAAAGAAGTCTCGCTTCCCATCGGTCAAAAGGGCCATGCTGAATAAAGTGTCAAAACCAGAAATGCAGGACAGGCCACGGAGAAACGGGAGCCTTGCTACGCTGATGGGCGGGATGTAAATTGCAAACAGCCACTCTGGAGAAGTGTACGGTGTGTCCTGAAATATTTACAAAACTCAGCTTAGAGAGCATAGGGCACTTCCACTCATGGGCGTATAAATTGGGAAAACTAAAAATCAGCAAGACACAAGCACCCCAAAATTTAGGGCTGCTCTGTTGACAAGAAACTCCACTTCGTTACACCTTAAATATCCCAGGAAAGAGAAAAATGGATAAAGAAGTTGTGGTCCTTATGTACAATGGAACATCACTCAGCCATGAAATCAACGTCATAAGGCTAGTAGCAGCATGATGAGTGGATTTAGGTACGACGATTCTAAGTGAAATAAGTCACACAGAAAAAGACACTTATCATAAGATATCACTTATAGAGGGAATGTAAAAACCGCTACCCTTGAACTGAATTACAAAACAGAACAGAGTCACACGGTTAGAAAACACACTATGGCTGCCTAACGGGAAAGGTGAGGTGGGGTGATGCATAAAACAAGGATTTCAAATTAGCTCAGATACCGTTCCATAAACCCAATATGTAATAGACAAGACCTACTCCTTGCTCAGGGAACTGGAGTCAACACCCCCTATTCACCGCCCAAGAATATATCTGACTAGTAAGAATCTTAAAACCTATGTATTGATATCTCTCTGTAAGTGAGTCAAGTGGGTGTAAAGCTGCATAAACACAGCAGTGAAAAGCAGCTAAACCCCATTATAAAACTCAATTAATTTTAAAAACCCTTGAAACAAAGACAGTGAAAGAGAGAGAAATTCTTACAAAATTCGTTCAGGGGCTGTGATGCCACCTGGATTGACCATATCTAGACCTGCAGCTGATTGAGACATAAGGGTGGACACTCTTGGGGCTGAGAGGTTTGGTGAGGTTGGGTGAGCAAACGCAGACGCTTTAAAGTAATACTGCGTGGTACCCATCCCATGGGTCCCAAATCTCCAGGTTCAAGGGCATCTTCCTACATCGAAAACATGCATGAGAAACACAGAAGATGGTCCACCGAGTGATCAGGAAAGGTTTCTAAAACGCACCTCATTTCTCATCTCCTTGTGCTCGGGTTCGCCATTCCAGCCGCTTTACTAGCAATCTCCCTCCTTGGAGAATCAGCACCTTTAACCTCCTGTTCCATACAGGTTGCAATTTGTCCTGAGGATGAACGGGAAAAGGGGTAACCAATGAGAGACTACCTCTAGGTGTTGGGACAGGCACAGGTCACTCTATTTTCCCATCAGGAAGAAGAATTAACCACAAGCTCAGTCTGCCGCCCGGAAGCAGAATAGGGCCTAAAGTAATCCTGCGCTTTTGCGGCCAGCTCCCAAGAGAGCGAGTTGAAATATGGAGCTCAGGGGCACTGCAATTCACAAACCTGCAGACTTATAAATGATAACTCTCGTCTACAAATATATTGAGGGAAGGCAACAAAGAGGATTTGAAAGCAAGGCAGATTTGAAGGAAACAGATTTCAGGAGGCAGATTCGAATCGCCTTTAAAGCACAGGAAAAGCGGCAAAACCTCGACAATGATGCCCTTGGCCAAAAAGGGCGTATGCGTTTTTTCCTGAATATATTCAGGAAAAAACGCATACGCCCTTTTTGGCCAACCAAGCAACCTGGAAAGGCAAATCAGCGCTACAAAGAAGTCTCGCTTCCCATCGGTCAAAAGGGCCATGCTGAATAAAGTGTCAAAACCAGAAATGCAGGACAGGCCACGGAGAAACGGGAGCCTTGCTACGCTGATGGGCGGGATGTAAATTGCCAACAGCCACTCTGGAGAAGTGTACGGTGTGTCCTGAAACATTTACAAAACTCAGCTTAGAGAGCATAGGGCACTTCCACTCATGGGCGTATAAATTGGGAAAACTAAAAATCAGCAAGACACAAGCACCCCAAAGTTTAGGGCTGCTCTGTTGACAAGAACCTCCACTTCGTTACACCTTAAATATCCCAGGAAAGAGAAAAATGGATAAAGAAGTTGTGGTCCTTATGTACAATGGAACATCACTCAGCCAAGAAATCAACGTCATAAGGCTAGTAGCAGCATGATGAGTGGATTTAGGTACGACGATTCTAAGTGAAATAAGTCACACAGAAAAAGACACTTATCATAAGATATCACTTATAGAGGGAATGTAAAAACCGCTACCCGTGAACTGAATTACAAAACAGAACAGAGTCACACGGTTAGAAAACACACTATGGCTGCCTAACGGGAAAGGTGAGGTGGGGTGATGCATAAAACAAGGATTTCAAATTAGCTCAGATACCGTTCCATAAACCCAATATTTAATAGACAAGACCTACTCCTTGCTCAGGGAACTGGACTCAACACCCCCTATTCACCGCCCAAGAATATATCTGACTAGTAAGAATCTTAAAACCTATGTATTGATATCTCTCTGTAAGTGAGTCAAGTGGGTGTAAAGCTGCATAAACACAGCAGTGAAAAGCAGCAAAACCCCATTATAAAACTCAATTAATTTTAAAAACCCTTGAAACAAAGACAGTGAAAGAGAGAGAAATTCTTACAAAATTCGTTCAGGGGCTGTGATGCCACCTGGATTGACCATATCTAGACCTGCAGCTGATTGAGACATAAGGGTGGACACTCTTGGGGCTGAGAGGTTTGGTGAGGTTGGGTGAGCAAACGCAGACGCTTTAAAGTAATACTGCGTGGTACCCATCCCATGGGTCCCAAATCTCCAGGTTCAAGGGCATCTTCCTACATCGAAAACATGCATGAGAAACCCAGAAGATGGTCCACCGAGTGATCGGGAAAGGTTTCTAAAACGCACCTCATTTCTCATCTCCTTGTGCTCGGGTTCGCCATTCCAGCCGCTTTACTAGCAATCTCCCTCCTTGGAGAATCAGCACCTTTAACCTCCTGTTCCATACAGGTTGCAATTTGTCCTGAGGATGAACGGGAAGAGGGGGAACCAATGAGAGACTAGCTCTAGGTGTTGGGACAGGCACAGGTCACTCTATTTTCCCATCAGGAAGAAGAATTAACCACAAGCTCAGTCTGCCGCCCGGAAGCAGAATAGGGCCTAAAGCAATCCTGCGCTTTTGCGGCCAGCTCCCAAGAGAGCGAGTTGAAATATGGAGCTCAGGGGCACTGCAATTCACAAACCTGCAGACTTATAAATGATAACTCTCGTCTACAAATATATTGAGGGAAGGCAACAAAGAGGATTTGAAAGCAAGGCAGAATTGCAGGAAACAGATTACAGGAGGCAGATTCGAATCGCCTTTAAAGCACAGGAAAAGCGGCAAAACCTCGACAATGATGCCCTTGGCCAAAAAGGGCGTATGCGTTTTTTCCTGAATATATTCAGGAAAAAACGCATACGCCCTTTTTGGCCAACCAAGCAACCTGGAAAGGCAAATCAGCGCTACAAAGAAGTCTCGCTTCCCATCGGTCAAAAGGGCCATGCTGAATAAAGTGTCAAAACCAGAAATGCAGGACAGGCCACGGAGAAACGGGAGCCTTGCTACGCTGATGGGCGGGATGTAAATTGCCAACAGCCACTCTGGAGAAGTGTACGGTGTGTCCTGAAACATTTACAAAACTCAGCTTAGAGAGCATAGGGCACTTCCACTCATGGGCGTATAAATTGGGAAAACTAAAAATCAGCAAGACACAAGCACCCCAAAGTTTAGGGCTGATCTGTTGACAAGAACCTCCACTTCGTTACACCTTAAATATCCCAGGAAAGAGAAAAATGGATAAAGAAGTTGTGGTCCTTATGTACAATGGAACATCACTCAGCCATGAAATCAACGTCATAAGGCTAGTAGCAGCATGATGAGTGGATTTAGGTACGACGATTCTAAGTGAAATAAGTCACACAGAAAAAGACACTTATCATAAGATATCACTTATAGAGGGAATGTAAAAACCGCTACCCTTGAACTGAATTACAAAACAGAACAGAGTCACACGGTTAGAAAACACACTATGGCTGCCTAACGGGAAAGGTGAGGTGGGGTGATGCATAAAACAAGGATTTCAAATTAGCTCAGATACCGTTCCATAAACCCAATATGTAATAGACAAGACCTACTCCTTGCTCAGGGAACTGGACTCAACACCCCCTATTCACCGCCCAAGAATATATCTGACTAGTAAGAATCTTAAAACCTATGTATTGATATCTCTCTGTAAGTGAGTCAAGTGGGTGTAAAGCTGCATAAACACAGCAGTGAAAAGCAGCTAAACCCCATTATAAAACTCAATTAATTTTAAAAACCCTTGAAACAAAGACAGTGAAAGAGAGAGAAATTCTTACAAAATTCGTTCAGGGGCTGTGATGCCACCTGGATTGACCATATCTAGACCTGCAGCTGATTGAGACATAAGGGTGGACACTCTTGGGGCTGAGAGGTTTGGTGAGGTTGGGTGAGCAAACGCAGACGCTTTAAAGTAATACTGCGTGGTACCCATCCCATGGGTCCCAAATCTCCAGGTTCAAGGGCATCTTCCTACATCGAAAACATGCATGAGAAACCCAGAAGATGGTCCACCGAGTGATCAGGAATGGTTTCTAAAACGCACCTCATTTCTCATCTCCTTGTGCTCGGGTTCGCCATTCCAGCCGCTTTACTAGCAATCTCCCTCCTTGGAGAATCAGCACCTTTAACCTCCTGTTCCATACAGGTTGCAATTTGTCCTGAGGATGAACGGGAAGAGGGGGAACCAATGAGAGACTAGCTCTAGGTGTTGGGACAGGCACAGGTCACTCTATTTTCCCATCAGGAAGAAGAATTAACCACAAGCTCAGTCTGCCGCCCGGAAGCAGAATAGGGCCTAAAGCAATCCTGCGCTTTTGCGGCCAGCTCCCAAGAGAGCGAGTTGAAATATGGAGCTCAGGGGCACTGCAATTCACAAACCTGCAGACTTATAAATGATAACTCTCGTCTACAAATATATTGAGGGAAGGCAACAAAGAGGATTTGAAAGCAAGGCAGAATTGCAGGAAACAGATTACAGGAGGCAGATTCGAATCGCCTTTAAAGCACAGGAAAAGCGGCAAAACCTCGACAATGATGCCCTTGGCCAAAAAGGGCGTATGCGTTTTTTCCTGAATATATTCAGGAAAAAACGCATACGCCCTTTTTGGCTAACCAAGCAACCTGGAAAGGCAAACCAGCGCTACAAAGAAGTCTCGCTTCCCATCGGTCAAAAGGGCCATGCTGAATAAAGTGTCAAAACCAGAAATGCAGGACAGGCCACGGAGAAACGGGAGCCTTGCTACGCTGATGGGCGGGATGTAAATTGCCAACAGCCACTCTGGAGAAGTGTACGGTGTGTCCTGAAACATTTACAAAACTCAGCTTAGAGAGCATAGGGCACTTCCACTCATGGGCGTATAAATTGGGAAAACTAAAAATCAGCAAGACACAAGCACCCCAAAGTTTAGGGCTGCTCTGTTGACAAGAACCTCCACTTCGTTACACCTTAAATATCCCAGGAAAGAGAAAAATGGATAAAGAAGTTGTGGTCCTTATGTACAATGGAACATCACTCAGCCATGAAATCAACGTCATAAGGCTAGTAGCAGCATGATGAGTGGATTTAGGTACGACGATTCTAAGTGAAATAAGTCACACAGAAAAAGACACTTATCATAAGATATCACTTATAGAGGGAATGTAAAAACCGCTACCCTTGAACTGAATTACAAAACAGAACAGAGTCACACGGTTAGAAAACACACTATGGCTGCCTAACGGGAAAGGTGAGGTGGGGTGATGCATAAAACAAGGATTTCAAATTAGCTCAGATACCGTTCCATAAACCCAATATGTAATAGACAAGACCTACTCCTTGCTCAGGGAACTGGACTCAACACCCCCTATTCACCGCCCAAGAATATATCTGACTAGTAAGAATCTTAAAACCTATGTATTGATATCTCTCTGTAAGTGAGTCAAGTGGGTGTAAAGCTGCATAAACACAGCAGTGAAAAGCAGCTAAACCCCATTATAAAACTCAATTAATTTTAAAAACCCTTGAAACAAAGACAGTGAAAGAGAGAGAAATTCTTACAAAATTCGTTCAGGGGCTGTGATGCCACCTGGATTGACCATATCTAGACCTGCAGCTGATTGAGACATAAGGGTGGACACTCTTGGGGCTGAGAGGTTTGGTGAGTTTGGGTGAGCAAACGCAGACGCTTTAAAGTAATACTGCGTGGTACCCATCCCATGGGTCCCAAATCTCCAGGTTCAAGGGCATCTTCCTACATCGAAAACATGCATGAGAAACACAGAAGATGGTCCACCGAGTGATCAGGAAAGGTTTCTAAAACGCACCTCATTTCTCATCTCCTTGTGCTCGGGTTCGCCATTCCAGCCGCTTTACTAGCAATCTCCCTCCTTGGAGAATCAGCACCTTTAACCTCCTGTTCCATACAGGTTGCAATTTGTCCTGAGGATGAACGGGAAGAGGGGGAACCAATGAGAGACTAGCTCTAGGTGTTGGGACAGGCACAGGTCACTCTATTTTCCCATCAGGAAGAAGAATTAACCACAAGATCAGTCTGCCGCCCGGAAGCAGAATAGGGCCTAAAGCAATCCTGCGCTTTTGCGGCCAGCTCCCAAGAGAGCGAGTTGAAAAATGGAGCTCAGGGGCACTGCAATTCACAAACCTGCAGACTTATAAATGATAACTCTCGTCTACAAATATATTGAGGGAAGGCAACAAAGAGGATTTGAAAGCAAGGCAGATTTGCAGGAAACAGATTTCAGGAGGCAGATTCGAATCGCCTTTAAAGCACAGGAAAAGCGGCAAAACCTCGACAATGATGCCCTTGGCCAAAAAGGGCGTATGCGTTTTTTCCTGAATATATTCAGGAAAAAACGCATACGCCCTTTTTGGCTAACCAAGCAACCTGGAAAGGCAAACCAGCGCTACAAAGAAGTCTCGCTTCCCATCGGTCAAAAGGGCCATGCTGAATAAAGTGTCAAAACCAGAAATGCAGGACAGGCCACGGAGAAACGGGAGCCTTGCTACGCTGATGGGCGGGATGTAAATTGCAAACAGCCACTCTGGAGAAGTGTACGGTGTGTCCTGAAATATTTACAAAACTCAGCTTAGAGAGCATAGGGCACTTCCACTCATGGGCGTATAAATTGGGAAAACTAAAAATCAGCAAGACACAAGCACCCCAAAATTTAGGGCTGCTCTGTTGACAAGAAACTCCACTTCGTTACACCTTAAATATCCCAGGAAAGAGAAAAATGGATAAAGAAGTTGTGGTCCTTATGTACAATGGAACATCACTCAGCCATGAAATCAACGTCATAAGGCTAGTAGCAGCATGATGAGTGGATTTAGGTACGACGATTCTAAGTGAAATAAGTCACACAGAAAAAGACACTTATCATAAGATATCACTTATAGAGGGAATGTAAAAACCGCTACCCTTGAACTGAATTACAAAACAGAACAGAGTCACACGGTTAGAAAACACACTATGGCTGCCTAACGGGAAAGGTGAGGTGGGGTGATGCATAAAACAAGGATTTCAAATTAGCTCAGATACCGTTCCATAAACCCAATATGTAATAGACAAGACCTACTCCTTGCTCAGGGAACTGGAGTCAACACCCCCTATTCACCGCCCAAGAATATATCTGACTAGTAAGAATCTTAAAACCTATGTATTGATATCTCTCTGTAAGTGAGTCAAGTGGGTGTAAAGCTGCATAAACACAGCAGTGAAAAGCAGCTAAACCCCATTATAAAACTCAATTAATTTTAAAAACCCTTGAAACAAAGACAGTGAAAGAGAGAGAAATTCTTACAAAATTCGTTCAGGGGCTGTGATGCCACCTGGATTGACCATATCTAGACCTGCAGCTGATTGAGACATAAGGGTGGACACTCTTGGGGCTGAGAGGTTTGGTGAGGTTGGGTGAGCAAACGCAGACGCTTTAAAGTAATACTGCGTGGTACCCATCCCATGGGTCCCAAATCTCCAGGTTCAAGGGCATCTTCCTACATCGAAAACATGCATGAGAAACACAGAAGATGGTCCACCGAGTGATCAGGAAAGGTTTCTAAAACGCACCTCATTTCTCATCTCCTTGTGCTCGGGTTCGCCATTCCAGCCGCTTTACTAGCAATCTCCCTCCTTGGAGAATCAGCACCTTTAACCTCCTGTTCCATACAGGTTGCAATTTGTCCTGAGGATGAACGGGAAAAGGGGTAACCAATGAGAGACTACCTCTAGGTGTTGGGACAGGCACAGGTCACTCTATTTTCCCATCAGGAAGAAGAATTAACCACAAGCTCAGTCTGCCGCCCGGAAGCAGAATAGGGCCTAAAGTAATCCTGCGCTTTTGCGGCCAGCTCCCAAGAGAGCGAGTTGAAATATGGAGCTCAGGGGCACTGCAATTCACAAACCTGCAGACTTATAAATGATAACTCTCGTCTACAAATATATTGAGGGAAGGCAACAAAGAGGATTTGAAAGCAAGGCAGATTTGAAGGAAACAGATTTCAGGAGGCAGATTCGAATCGCCTTTAAAGCACAGGAAAAGCGGCAAAACCTCGACAATGATGCCCTTGGCCAAAAAGGGCGTATGCGTTTTTTCCTGAATATATTCAGGAAAAAACGCATACGCCCTTTTTGGCCAACCAAGCAACCTGGAAAGGCAAATCAGCGCTACAAAGAAGTCTCGCTTCCCATCGGTCAAAAGGGCCATGCTGAATAAAGTGTCAAAACCAGAAATGCAGGACAGGCCACGGAGAAACGGGAGCCTTGCTACGCTGATGGGCGGGATGTAAATTGCCAACAGCCACTCTGGAGAAGTGTACGGTGTGTCCTGAAACATTTACAAAACTCAGCTTAGAGAGCATAGGGCACTTCCACTCATGGGCGTATAAATTGGGAAAACTAAAAATCAGCAAGACACAAGCACCCCAAAGTTTAGGGCTGCTCTGTTGACAAGAACCTCCACTTCGTTACACCTTAAATATCCCAGGAAAGAGAAAAATGGATAAAGAAGTTGTGGTCCTTATGTACAATGGAACATCACTCAGCCAAGAAATCAACGTCATAAGGCTAGTAGCAGCATGATGAGTGGATTTAGGTACGACGATTCTAAGTGAAATAAGTCACACAGAAAAAGACACTTATCATAAGATATCACTTATAGAGGGAATGTAAAAACCGCTACCCGTGAACTGAATTACAAAACAGAACAGAGTCACACGGTTAGAAAACACACTATGGCTGCCTAACGGGAAAGGTGAGGTGGGGTGATGCATAAAACAAGGATTTCAAATTAGCTCAGATACCGTTCCATAAACCCAATATTTAATAGACAAGACCTACTCCTTGCTCAGGGAACTGGACTCAACACCCCCTATTCACCGCCCAAGAATATATCTGACTAGTAAGAATCTTAAAACCTATGTATTGATATCTCTCTGTAAGTGAGTCAAGTGGGTGTAAAGCTGCATAAACACAGCAGTGAAAAGCAGCAAAACCCCATTATAAAACTCAATTAATTTTAAAAACCCTTGAAACAAAGACAGTGAAAGAGAGAGAAATTCTTACAAAATTCGTTCAGGGGCTGTGATGCCACCTGGATTGACCATATCTAGACCTGCAGCTGATTGAGACATAAGGGTGGACACTCTTGGGGCTGAGAGGTTTGGTGAGGTTGGGTGAGCAAACGCAGACGCTTTAAAGTAATACTGCGTGGTACCCATCCCATGGGTCCCAAATCTCCAGGTTCAAGGGCATCTTCCTACATCGAAAACATGCATGAGAAACCCAGAAGATGGTCCACCGAGTGATCGGGAAAGGTTTCTAAAACGCACCTCATTTCTCATCTCCTTGTGCTCGGGTTCGCCATTCCAGCCGCTTTACTAGCAATCTCCCTCCTTGGAGAATCAGCACCTTTAACCTCCTGTTCCATACAGGTTGCAATTTGTCCTGAGGATGAACGGGAAGAGGGGGAACCAATGAGAGACTAGCTCTAGGTGTTGGGACAGGCACAGGTCACTCTATTTTCCCATCAGGAAGAAGAATTAACCACAAGCTCAGTCTGCCGCCCGGAAGCAGAATAGGGCCTAAAGCAATCCTGCGCTTTTGCGGCCAGCTCCCAAGAGAGCGAGTTGAAATATGGAGCTCAGGGGCACTGCAATTCACAAACCTGCAGACTTATAAATGATAACTCTCGTCTACAAATATATTGAGGGAAGGCAACAAAGAGGATTTGAAAGCAAGGCAGAATTGCAGGAAACAGATTACAGGAGGCAGATTCGAATCGCCTTTAAAGCACAGGAAAAGCGGCAAAACCTCGACAATGATGCCCTTGGCCAAAAAGGGCGTATGCGTTTTTTCCTGAATATATTCAGGAAAAAACGCATACGCCCTTTTTGGCCAACCAAGCAACCTGGAAAGGCAAATCAGCGCTACAAAGAAGTCTCGCTTCCCATCGGTCAAAAGGGCCATGCTGAATAAAGTGTCAAAACCAGAAATGCAGGACAGGCCACGGAGAAACGGGAGCCTTGCTACGCTGATGGGCGGGATGTAAATTGCCAACAGCCACTCTGGAGAAGTGTACGGTGTGTCCTGAAACATTTACAAAACTCAGCTTAGAGAGCATAGGGCACTTCCACTCATGGGCGTATAAATTGGGAAAACTAAAAATCAGCAAGACACAAGCACCCCAAAGTTTAGGGCTGATCTGTTGACAAGAACCTCCACTTCGTTACACCTTAAATATCCCAGGAAAGAGAAAAATGGATAAAGAAGTTGTGGTCCTTATGTACAATGGAACATCACTCAGCCATGAAATCAACGTCATAAGGCTAGTAGCAGCATGATGAGTGGATTTAGGTACGACGATTCTAAGTGAAATAAGTCACACAGAAAAAGACACTTATCATAAGATATCACTTATAGAGGGAATGTAAAAACCGCTACCCTTGAACTGAATTACAAAACAGAACAGAGTCACACGGTTAGAAAACACACTATGGCTGCCTAACGGGAAAGGTGAGGTGGGGTGATGCATAAAACAAGGATTTCAAATTAGCTCAGATACCGTTCCATAAACCCAATATGTAATAGACAAGACCTACTCCTTGCTCAGGGAACTGGACTCAACACCCCCTATTCACCGCCCAAGAATATATCTGACTAGTAAGAATCTTAAAACCTATGTATTGATATCTCTCTGTAAGTGAGTCAAGTGGGTGTAAAGCTGCATAAACACAGCAGTGAAAAGCAGCTAAACCCCATTATAAAACTCAATTAATTTTAAAAACCCTTGAAACAAAGACAGTGAAAGAGAGAGAAATTCTTACAAAATTCGTTCAGGGGCTGTGATGCCACCTGGATTGACCATATCTAGACCTGCAGCTGATTGAGACATAAGGGTGGACACTCTTGGGGCTGAGAGGTTTGGTGAGGTTGGGTGAGCAAACGCAGACGCTTTAAAGTAATACTGCGTGGTACCCATCCCATGGGTCCCAAATCTCCAGGTTCAAGGGCATCTTCCTACATCGAAAACATGCATGAGAAACCCAGAAGATGGTCCACCGAGTGATCAGGAATGGTTTCTAAAACGCACCTCATTTCTCATCTCCTTGTGCTCGGGTTCGCCATTCCAGCCGCTTTACTAGCAATCTCCCTCCTTGGAGAATCAGCACCTTTAACCTCCTGTTCCATACAGGTTGCAATTTGTCCTGAGGATGAACGGGAAGAGGGGGAACCAATGAGAGACTAGCTCTAGGTGTTGGGACAGGCACAGGTCACTCTATTTTCCCATCAGGAAGAAGAATTAACCACAAGCTCAGTCTGCCGCCCGGAAGCAGAATAGGGCCTAAAGCAATCCTGCGCTTTTGCGGCCAGCTCCCAAGAGAGCGAGTTGAAATATGGAGCTCAGGGGCACTGCAATTCACAAACCTGCAGACTTATAAATGATAACTCTCGTCTACAAATATATTGAGGGAAGGCAACAAAGAGGATTTGAAAGCAAGGCAGAATTGCAGGAAACAGATTACAGGAGGCAGATTCGAATCGCCTTTAAAGCACAGGAAAAGCGGCAAAACCTCGACAATGATGCCCTTGGCCAAAAAGGGCGTATGCGTTTTTTCCTGAATATATTCAGGAAAAAACGAATCCGCCCTTTTTGGCCAACCAAGCAACCTGGAAAGGCAAATCAGCGCTACAAAGAAGTCTCGCTTCCCATCGGTCAAAAGGGCCATGCTGAATAAAGTGTCAAAACCAGAAATGCAGGACAGGCCACGGAGAAACGGGAGCCTTGCTACGCTGATGGGCGGGATGTAAATTGCCAACAGCCACTCTGGAGAAGTGTACGGTGTGTCCTGAAACATTTACAAAACTCAGCTTAGAGAGCATAGGGCACTTCCACTCATGGGCGTATAAATTGGGAAAACTAAAAATCAGCAAGACACAAGCACCCCAAAGTTTAGGGCTGCTCTGTTGACAAGAACCTCCACTTCGTTACACCTTAAATATCCCAGGAAAGAGAAAAATGGATAAAGAAGTTGTGGTCCTTATGTACAATGGAACATCACTCAGCCAAGAAATCAACGTCATAAGGCTAGTAGCAGCATGATGAGTGGATTTAGGTACGACGATTCTAAGTGAAATAAGTCACACAGAAAAAGACACTTATCATAAGATATCACTTATAGAGGGAATGTAAAAACCGCTACCCGTGAACTGAATTACAAAACAGAACAGAGTCACACGGTTAGAAAACACACTATGGCTGCCTAACGGGAAAGGTGAGGTGGGGTGATGCATAAAACAAGGATTTCAAATTAGCTCAGATACCGTTCCATAAACCCAATATTTAATAGACAAGACCTACTCCTTGCTCAGGGAACTGGACTCAACACCCCCTATTCACCGCCCAAGAATATATCTGACTAGTAAGAAACTTAAAACCTATGTATTGATATCTCTCTGTAAGTGAGTCAAGTGGGTGTAAAGCTGCATAAACACAGCAGTGAAAAGCAGCTAAACCCCATTATAAAACTCAATTAATTTTAAAAACCCTTGAAACAAAGACAGTGAAAGAGAGAGAAATTCTTACAAAATTCGTTCAGGGGCTGTGATGCCACCTGGATTGACCATATCTAGACCTGCAGCTGATTGAGACATAAGGGTGGACACTCTTGGGGCTGAGAGGTTTGGTGAGGTTGGGTGAGCAAACGCAGACGCTTTAAAGTAATACTGCGTGGTACCCATCCCATGGTTCCCAAATCTCCAGGTTCAAGGGCATCTTCCTACATCGAAAACATGCATGAGAAACCCAGAAGATGGTCCACCGAGTGATCAGGAAAGGTTTCTAAAACGCACCTCATTTCTCATCTCCTTGTGCTCGGGTTCGCCATTCCAGCCGCTTTACTAGCAATCTCCCTCCTTGGAGAAACAGCACCTTTAACCTCCTGTTCCATACAGGTTGCAATTTGTCCTGAGGATGAACGGGAAGAGGGGGAACCAATGAGAGACTAGCTCTAGGTGTTGGGACAGGCACAGGTCACTCTATTTTCCCATCAGGAAGAAGAATTAACCACAAGCTCAGTCTGCCGCCCGGAAGCAGAATAGGGCCTAAAGCAATCCTGCGCTTTTGCGGCCAGCTCCCAAGAGAGCGAGTTGAAATATGGAGCTCAGGGGCACTGCAATTCACAAACCTGCAGACTTATAAATGATAACTCTCGTCTACAAATATATTGAGGGAAGGCAACAAAGAGGATTTGAAAGCAAGGCAGAATTGCAGGAAACAGATTACAGGAGGCAGATTCGAATCGCCTTTAAAGCACAGGAAAAGCGGCAAAACCTCGACAATGATGCCCTTGGCCAAAAAGGGCGTATGCGTTTTTTCCTGAATATATTCAGGAAAAAACGCATACGCCCTTTTTGGCCAACCAAGCAACCTGGAAAGGCAAATCAGCGCTACAAAGAAGTCTCGCTTCCCATCGGTCAAAAGGGCCATGCTGAATAAAGTGTCAAAACCAGAAATGCAGGACAGGCCACGGAGAAACGGGAGCCTTGCTACGCTGATGGGCGGGATGTAAATTGCCAACAGCCACTCTGGAGAAGTGTACGGTGTGTCCTGAAACATTTACAAAACTCAGCTTAGAGAGCATAGGGCACTTCCACTCATGGGCGTATAAATTGGGAAAAGTAAAAATCAGCAAGACACAAGCACCCCAAAGTTTAGGGCTGCTCTGTTGACAAGAACCTCCACTTCGTTACACCTTAAATATCCCAGGAAAGAGAAAAATGGATAAAGAAGTTGTGGTCCTTATGTACAATGGAACATCACTCAGCCAAGAAATCAACGTCATAAGGCTAGTAGCAGCATGATGAGTGGATTTAGGTACGACGATTCTAAGTGAAATAAGTCACACAGAAAAAGACACTTATCATAAGATATCACTTATAGAGGGAATGTAAAAACCGCTACCCGTGAACTGAATTACAAAACAGAACAGAGTCACACGGTTAGAAAACACACTATGGCTGCCTAACGGGAAAGGTGAGGTGGGGTGATGCATAAAACAAGGATTTCAAATTAGCTCAGATACCGTTCCATAAACCCAATATTTAATAGACAAGACCTACTCCTTGCTCAGGGAACTGGACTCAACACCCCCTATTCACCGCCCAAGAATATATCTGACTAGTAAGAATCTTAAAACCTATGTATTGATATCTCTCTGTAAGTGAGTCAAGTGGGTGTAAAGCTGCATAAACACAGCAGTGAAAAGCAGCAAAACCCCATTATAAAACTCAATTAATTTTAAAAACCCTTGAAACAAAGACAGTGAAAGAGAGAGAAATTCTTACAAAATTCGTTCAGGGGCTGTGATGCCACCTGGATTGACCATATCTAGACCTGCAGTTGATTGAGACATAAGGGTGGACACTCTTGGGGCTGAGAGGTTTGGTGAGGTTGGGTGAGCAAACGCAGACGCTTTAAAGTAATACTGCGTGGTACCCATCCCATGGGTCCCAAATCTCCAGGTTCAAGGGCATCTTCCTACATCGAAAACATGCATGAGAAACCCAGAAGATGGTCCACCGAGTGATCAGGAAAGGTTTCTAAAACGCACCTCATTTCTCATCTCCTTGTGCTCGGGTTCGCCATTCCAGCCGCTTTACTAGCAATCTCCCTCCTTGGAGAATCAGCACCTTTAACCTCCTGTTCCATACAGGTTGCAATTTGTCCTGAGGATGAACAGGAAGAGGGGGAACCAATGAGAGACTAGCTCTAGGTGTTGGGACAGGCACAGGTCACTCTATTTTCCCATCAGGAAGAAGAATTAACCACAAGCTCAGTCTGCCGCCCGGAAGCAGAATAGGGCCTAAAGCAATCCTGCGCTTTTGCGGCCAGCTCCCAAGAGAGCGAGTTGAAATATGGAGCTCAGGGGCACTGCAATTCACAAACCTGCAGACTTATAAATGATAACTCTCGTCTACAAATATATTGAGGGAAGGCAACAAAGAGGATTTGAAAGCAAGGCAGAATTGCAGGAAACAGATTACAGGAGGCAGATTCGAATCGCCTTTAAAGCACAGGAAAAGCGGCAAAACCTCGACAATGATGCCCTTGGCCAAAAAGGGCGTATGCGTTTTTTCCTGAATATATTCAGGAAAAAACGCATACGCCCTTTTTGGCCAACCAAGCAACCTGGAAAGGCAAATCAGCGCTACAAAGAAGTCTCGCTTCCCATCGGTCAAAAGGGCCATGCTGAATAAAGTGTCAAAACCAGAAATGCAGGACAGGCCACGGAGAAACGGGAGCCTTGCTACGCTGATGGGCGGGATGTAAATTGCCAACAGCCACTCTGGAGAAGTGTACGGTGTGTCCTGAAACATTTACAAAACTCAGCTTAGAGAGCATAGGGCACTTCCACTCATGGGCGTATAAATTGGGAAAAGTAAAAATCAGCAAGACACAAGCACCCCAAAGTTTAGGGCTGCTCTGTTGACAAGAACCTCCACTTCGTTACACCTTAAATATCCCAGGAAAGAGAAAAATGGATAAAGAAGTTGTGGTCCTTATGTACAATGGAACATCACTCAGCCAAGAAATCAACGTCATAAGGCTAGTAGCAGCATGATGAGTGGATTTAGGTACGACGATTCTAAGTGAAATAAGTCACACAGAAAAAGACACTTATCATAAGATATCACTTATAGAGGGAATGTAAAAACCGCTACCCGTGAACTGAATTACAAAACAGAACAGAGTCACACGGTTAGAAAACACACTATGGCTGCCTAACGGGAAAGGTGAGGTGGGGTGATGCATAAAACAAGGATTTCAAATTAGCTCAGATACCGTTCCATAAACCCAATATTTAATAGACAAGACCTACTCCTTGCTCAGGGAACTGGACTCAACACCCCCTATTCACCGCCCAAGAATATATCTGACTAGTAAGAATCTTAAAACCTATGTATTGATATCTCTCTGTAAGTGAGTCAAGTGGGTGTAAAGCTGCATAAACACAGCAGTGAAAAGCAGCTAAACCCCATTATAAAACTCAATTAATTTTAAAAACCCTTGAAACAAAGACAGTGAAAGAGAGAGAAATTCTTACAAAATTCGTTCAGGGGCTGTGATGCCACCTGGATTGACCATATCTAGACCTGCAGTTGATTGAGACATAAGGGTGGACACTCTTGGGGCTGAGAGGTTTGGTGAGGTTGGGTGAGCAAACGCAGACGCTTTAAAGTAATACTGCGTGGTACCCATCACATGGGTCCCAAATCTCCAGGTTCAAGGGCATCTTCCTACATCGAAAACATGCATGAGAAACCCAGAAGATGGTCCACCGAGTGATCAGGAAAGGTTTCTAAAACGCACCTCATTTCTCATCTCCTTGTGCTCGGGTTCGCCATTCCAGCCGCTTTACTAGCAATCTCCCTCCTTGGAGAATCAGCACCTTTAACCTCCTGTTCCATACAGGTTGCAATTTGTCCTGAGGATGAACGGGAAGAGGGGGAACCAATGAGAGACTAGCTCTAGGTGTTGGGACAGGCACAGGTCACTCTATTTTCCCATCAGGAAGAAGAATTAACCACAAGATCAGTCTGCCGCCCGGAAGCAGAATAGGGCCTAAAGCAATCCTGCGCTTTTGCGGCCAGCTCCCAAGAGAGCGAGTTGAAAAATGGAGCTCAGGGGCACTGCAATTCACAAACCTGCAGACTTATAAATGATAACTCTCGTCTACAAATATATTGAGGGAAGGCAACAAAGAGGATTTGAAAGCAAGGCAGATTTGCAGGAAACAGATTTCAGGAGGCAGATTCGAATCGCCTTTAAAGCACAGGAAAAGCGGCAAAACCTCGACAATGATGCCCTTGGCCAAAAAGGGCGTATGCGTTTTTTCCTGAATATATTCAGGAAAAAACGCATACGCCCTTTTTGGCTAACCAAGCAACCTGGAAAGGCAAACCAGCGCTACAAAGAAGTCTCGCTTCCCATCGGTCAAAAGGGCCATGCTGAATAAAGTGTCAAAACCAGAAATGCAGGACAGGCCACGGAGAAACGGGAGCCTTGCTACGCTGATGGGCGGGATGTAAATTGCCAACAGCCACTCTGGAGAAGTGTACGGTGTGTCCTGAAACATTTACAAAACTCAGCTTAGAGAGCATAGGGCACTTCCACTCATGGGCGTATAAATTGGGAAAACTAAAAATCAGCAAGACACAAGCACCCCAAAGTTTAGGGCTGCTCTGTTGACAAGAACCTCCACTTCGTTACACCTTAAATATCCCAGGAAAGAGAAAAATGGATAAAGAAGTTGTGGTCCTTATGTACAATGGAACATCACTCAGCCAAGAAATCAACGTCATAAGGCTAGTAGCAGCATGATGAGTGGATTTAGGTACGACGATTCTAAGTGAAATAAGTCACACAGAAAAAGACACTTATCATAAGATATCACTTATAGAGGGAATGTAAAAACGGCTACCCTTGAACTGAATTACAAAACAGAACAGAGTCACACGGTTAGAAAACACACTATGGCTGCCTAACGGGAAAGGTGAGGTGGGGTGATGCATAAAACAAGGATTTCAAATTAGCTCAGATACCGTTCCATAAACCCAATATGTAATAGACAAGACCTACTCCTTGCTCAGGGAACTGGACTCAACACCCCCTATTCACCGCCCAAGAATATATCTGACTAGTAAGAATCTTAAAACCTATGTATTGATATCTCTCTGTAAGTGAGTCAAGTGGGTGTAAAGCTACATAAACACAGCAGTGAAAAGCAGCTAAACCCCATTATAAAACTCAATTAATTTTAAAAACCCTTGAAACAAAGACAGTGAAAGAGAGAGAAATTCTTACAAAATTCGTTCAGGGGCTGTGATGCCACCTGGATTGACCATATCTAGACCTGCAGCTGATTGAGACATAAGGGTGGACACTCTTGGGGCTGAGAGGTTTGGTGAGTTTGGGTGAGCAAACGCAGACGCTTTAAAGTAATACTGCGTGGTACCCATCCCATGGGTCCCAAATCTCCAGGTTCAAGGGCATCTTCCTACATCGAAAACATGCATGAGAAACACAGAAGATGGTCCACCGAGTGATCAGGAAAGGTTTCTAAAACGCACCTCATTTCTCATCTCCTTGTGCTCGGGTTCGCCATTCCAGCCGCTTTACTAGCAATCTCCCTCCTTGGAGAATCAGCACCTTTAACCTCCTGTTCCATACAGGTTGCAATTTGTCCTGAGGATGAACGGGAAGAGGGGGAACCAATGAGAGACTAGCTCTAGGTGTTGGGACAGGCACAGGTCACTCTATTTTCCCATCAGGAAGAAGAATTAACCACAAGATCAGTCTGCCGCCCGGAAGCAGAATAGGGCCTAAAGCAATCCTGCGCTTTTGCGGCCAGCTCCCAAGAGAGCGAGTTGAAAAATGGAGCTCAGGGGCACTGCAATTCACAAACCTGCAGACTTATAAATGATAACTCTCGTCTACAAATATATTGAGGGAAGGCAACAAAGAGGATTTGAAAGCAAGGCAGATTTGCAGGAAACAGATTTCAGGAGGCAGATTCGAATCGCCTTTAAAGCACAGGAAAAGCGGCAAAACCTCGACAATGATGCCCTTGGCCAAAAAGGGCGTATGCGTTTTTTCCTGAATATATTCAGGAAAAAACGCATACGCCCTTTTTGGCTAACCAAGCAACCTGGAAAGGCAAACCAGCGCTACAAAGAAGTCTCGCTTCCCATCGGTCAAAAGGGCCATGCTGAATAAAGTGTCAAAACCAGAAATGCAGGACAGGCCACGGAGAAACGGGAGCCTTGCTACGCTGATGGGCGGGATGTAAATTGCAAACAGCCACTCTGGAGAAGTGTACGGTGTGTCCTGAAATATTTACAAAACTCAGCTTAGAGAGCATAGGGCACTTCCACTCATGGGCGTATAAATTGGGAAAACTAAAAATCAGCAAGACACAAGCACCCCAAAGTTTAGGGCTGCTCTGTTGACAAGAACCTCCACTTCGTTACACCTTAAATATCCCAGGAAAGAGAAAAATGGATAAAGAAGTTGTGGTCCTTATGTACAATGGAACATCACTCAGCCATGAAATCAACGTCATAAGGCTAGTAGCAGCATGATGAGTGGATTTAGGTACGACGATTCTAAGTGAAATAAGTCACACAGAAAAAGACACTTATCATAAGATATCACTTATAGAGGGAATGTAAAAACCGCTACCCTTGAACTGAATTACAAAACAGAACAGAGTCACACGGTTAGAAAACACACTATGGCTGCCTAACGGGAAAGGTGAGGTGGGGTGATGCATAAAACAAGGATTTCAAATTAGCTCAGATACCGTTCCATAAACCCAATATGTAATAGACAAGACCTACTCCTTGCTCAGGGAACTGGACTCAACACCCCCTATTCACCGCCCAAGAATATATCTGACTAGTAAGAATCTTAAAACCTATGTATTGATATCTCTCTGTAAGTGAGTCAAGTGGGTGTAAAGCTGCATAAACACAGCAGTGAAAAGCAGCTAAACCCCATTATAAAACTCAATTAATTTTAAAAACCCTTGAAACAAAGACAGTGAAAGAGAGAGAAATTCTTACAAAATTCGTTCAGGGGCTGTGATGCCACCTGGATTGACCATATCTAGACCTGCAGCTGATTGAGACATAAGGGTGGACACTCTTGGGGCTGAGAGGTTTGGTGAGTTTGGGTGAGCAAACGCAGACGCTTTAAAGTAATACTGCGTGGTACCCATCCCATGGGTCCCAAATCTCCAGGTTCAAGGGCATCTTCCTACATCGAAAACATGCATGAGAAACACAGAAGATGGTCCACCGAGTGATCAGGAAAGGTTTCTAAAACGCACCTCATTTCTCATCTCCTTGTGCTCGGGTTCGCCATTCCAGCCGCTTTACTAGCAATCTCCCTCCTTGGAGAATCAGCACCTTTAACCTCCTGTTCCATACAGGTTGCAATTTGTCCTGAGGATGAACGGGAAGAGGGGGAACCAATGAGAGACTAGCTCTAGGTGTTGGGACAGGCACAGGTCACTCTATTTTCCCATCAGGAAGAAGAATTAACCACAAGATCAGTCTGCCGCCCGGAAGCAGAATAGGGCCTAAAGCAATCCTGCGCTTTTGCGGCCAGCTCCCAAGAGAGCGAGTTGAAAAATGGAGCTCAGGGGCACTGCAATTCACAAACCTGCAGACTTATAAATGATAACTCTCGTCTACAAATATATTGAGGGAAGGCAACAAAGAGGATTTGAAAGCAAGGCAGATTTGCAGGAAACAGATTTCAGGAGGCAGATTCGAATCGCCTTTAAAGCACAGGAAAAGCGGCAAAACCTCGACAATGATGCCCTTGGCCAAAAAGGGCGTATGCGTTTTTTCCTGAATATATTCAGGAAAAAACGCATACGCCCTTTTTGGCTAACCAAGCAACCTGGAAAGGCAAACCAGCGCTACAAAGAAGTCTCGCTTCCCATCGGTCAAAAGGGCCATGCTGAATAAAGTGTCAAAACCAGAAATGCAGGACAGGCCACGGAGAAACGGGAGCCTTGCTACGCTGATGGGCGGGATGTAAATTGCCAACAGCCACTCTGGAGAAGTGTACGGTGTGTCCTGAAACATTTACAAAACTCAGCTTAGAGAGCATAGGGCACTTCCACTCATGGGCGTATAAATTGGGAAAACTAAAAATCAGCAAGACACAAGCACCCCAAAGTTTAGGGCTGCTCTGTTGACAAGAACCTCCACTTCGTTACACCTTAAATATCCCAGGAAAGAGAAAAATGGATAAAGAAGTTGTGGTCCTTATGTACAATGGAACATCACTCAGCCATGAAATCAACGTCATAAGGCTAGTAGCAGCATGATGAGTGGATTTAGGTACGACGATTCTAAGTGAAATAAGTCACACAGAAAAAGACACTTATCATAAGATATCACTTATAGAGGGAATGTAAAAACCGCTACCCTTGAACTGAATTACAAAACAGAACAGAGTCACACGGTTAGAAAACACACTATGGCTGCCTAACGGGAAAGGTGAGGTGGGGTGATGCATAAAACAAGGATTTCAAATTAGCTCAGATACCGTTCCATAAACCCAATATGTAATAGACAAGACCTACTCCTTGCTCAGGGAACTGGACTCAACACCCCCTATTCACCGCCCAAGAATATATCTGACTAGTAAGAATCTTAAAACCTATGTATTGATATCTCTCTGTAAGTGAGTCAAGTGGGTGTAAAGCTGCATAAACACAGCAGTGAAAAGCAGCTAAACCCCATTATAAAACTCAATTAATTTTAAAAACCCTTGAAACAAAGACAGTGAAAGAGAGAGAAATTCTTACAAAATTCGTTCAGGGGCTGTGATGCCACCTGGATTGACCATATCTAGACCTGCAGCTGATTGAGACATAAGGGTGGACACTCTTGGGGCTGAGAGGTTTGGTGAGTTTGGGTGAGCAAACGCAGACGCTTTAAAGTAATACTGCGTGGTACCCATCCCATGGGTCCCAAATCTCCAGGTTCAAGGGCATCTTCCTACATCGAAAACATGCATGAGAAACACAGAAGATGGTCCACCGAGTGATCAGGAAAGGTTTCTAAAACGCACCTCATTTCTCATCTCCTTGTGCTCGGGTTCGCCATTCCAGCCGCTTTACTAGCAATCTCCCTCCTTGGAGAATCAGCACCTTTAACCTCCTGTTCCATACAGGTTGCAATTTGTCCTGAGGATGAACGGGAAGAGGGGGAACCAATGAGAGACTAGCTCTAGGTGTTGGGACAGGCACAGGTCACTCTATTTTCCCATCAGGAAGAAGAATTAACCACAAGATCAGTCTGCCGCCCGGAAGCAGAATAGGGCCTAAAGCAATCCTGCGCTTTTGCGGCCAGCTCCCAAGAGAGCGAGTTGAAAAATGGAGCTCAGGGGCACTGCAATTCACAAACCTGCAGACTTATAAATGATAACTCTCGTCTACAAATATATTGAGGGAAGGCAACAAAGAGGATTTGAAAGCAAGGCAGATTTGCAGGAAACAGATTTCAGGAGGCAGATTCGAATCGCCTTTAAAGCACAGGAAAAGCGGCAAAACCTCGACAATGATGCCCTTGGCCAAAAAGGGCGTATGCGTTTTTTCCTGAATATATTCAGGAAAAAACGCATACGCCCTTTTTGGCTAACCAAGCAACCTGGAAAGGCAAACCAGCGCTACAAAGAAGTCTCGCTTCCCATCGGTCAAAAGGGCCATGCTGAATAAAGTGTCAAAACCAGAAATGCAGGACAGGCCACGGAGAAACGGGAGCCTTGCTACGCTGATGGGCGGGATGTAAATTGCAAACAGCCACTCTGGAGAAGTGTACGGTGTGTCCTGAAATATTTACAAAACTCAGCTTAGAGAGCATAGGGCACTTCCACTCATGGGCGTATAAATTGGGAAAACTAAAAATCAGCAAGACACAAGCACCCCAAAGTTTAGGGCTGCTCTGTTGACAAGAACCTCCACTTCGTTACACCTTAAATATCCCAGGAAAGAGAAAAATGGATAAAGAAGTTGTGGTCCTTATGTACAATGGAACATCACTCAGCCATGAAATCAACGTCATAAGGCTAGTAGCAGCATGATGAGTGGATTTAGGTACGACGATTCTAAGTGAAATAAGTCACACAGAAAAAGACACTTATCATAAGATATCACTTATAGAGGGAATGTAAAAACCGCTACCCTTGAACTGAATTACAAAACAGAACAGAGTCACACGGTTAGAAAACACACTATGGCTGCCTAACGGGAAAGGTGAGGTGGGGTGATGCATAAAACAAGGATTTCAAATTAGCTCAGATACCGTTCCATAAACCCAATATGTAATAGACAAGACCTACTCCTTGCTCAGGGAACTGGAGTCAACACCCCCTATTCACCGCCCAAGAATATATCTGACTAGTAAGAATCTTAAAACCTATGTATTGATATCTCTCTGTAAGTGAGTCAAGTGGGTGTAAAGCTGCATAAACACAGCAGTGAAAAGCAGCTAAACCCCATTATAAAACTCAATTAATTTTAAAAACCCTTGAAACAAAGACAGTGAAAGAGAGAGAAATTCTTACAAAATTCGTTCAGGGGCTGTGATGCCACCTGGATTGACCATATCTAGACCTGCAGCTGATTGAGACATAAGGGTGGACACTCTTGGGGCTGAGAGGTTTGGTGAGTTTGGGTGAGCAAACGCAGACGCTTTAAAGTAATACTGCGTGGTACCCATCCCATGGGTCCCAAATCTCCAGGTTCAAGGGCATCTTCCTACATCGAAAACATGCATGAGAAACACAGAAGATGGTCCACCGAGTGATCAGGAAAGGTTTCTAAAACGCACCTCATTTCTCATCTCCTTGTGCTCGGGTTCGCCATTCCAGCCGCTTTACTAGCAATCTCCCTCCTTGGAGAATCAGCACCTTTAACCTCCTGTTCCATACAGGTTGCAATTTGTCCTGAGGATGAACGGGAAGAGGGGTAACCAATGAGAGACTACCTCTAGGTGTTGGGACAGGCACAGGTCACTCTATTTTCCCATCAGGAAGAAGAATTAACCACAAGCTCAGTCTGCCGCCCGGAAGCAGAATAGGGCCTAAAGTAATCCTGCGCTTTTGCGGCCAGCTCCCAAGAGAGCGAGTTGAAATATGGAGCTCAGGGGCACTGCAATTCACAAACCTGCAGACTTATAAATGATAACTCTCGTCTACAAATATATTGAGGGAAGGCAACAAAGAGGATTTGAAAGCAAGGCAGAATTGCAGGAAACAGATTTCAGGAGGCAGATTCGAATCGCCTTTAAAGCACAGGAAAAGCGGCAAAACCTCGACAATGATGCCCTTGGCCATAAAGGGCGTATGCGTTTTTTCCTGAATATATTCAGGAAAAAACGCATACGCCCTTTTGGGCCAACCAAGCAACCTGGAAAGGCAAATCAGCGCTACAAAGAAGTCTCGCTTCCCATCGGTCAAAAGGGCCATGCTGAATAAAGTGTCAAAACCAGAAATGCAGGACAGGCCACGGAGAAACGGGAGCCTTGCTACGCTGATGGGCGGGATGTAAATTGCCAACAGCCACTCTGGAGAAGTGTACGGTGTGTCCTGAAACATTTACAAAACTCAGCTTAGAGAGCATAGGGCACTTCCACTCATGGGCGTATAAATTGGGAAAACTAAAAATCAGCAAGACACAAGCACCCCAAAGTTTAGGGCTGATCTGTTGACAAGAACCTCCACTTCGTTACACCTTAAATATCCCAGGAAAGAGAAAAATGGATAAAGAAGTTGTGGTCCTTATGTACAATGGAACATCACTCAGCCATGAAATCAACGTCATAAGGCTAGTAGCAGCATGATGAGTGGATTTAGGTACGACGATTCTAAGTGAAATAAGTCACACAGAAAAAGACACTTATCATAAGATATCACTTATAGAGGGAATGTAAAAACCGCTACCCTTGAACTGAATTACAAAACAGAACAGAGTCACACGGTTAGAAAACACACTATGGCTGCCTAACGGGAAAGGTGAGGTGGGGTGATGCATAAAACAAGGATTTCAAATTAGCTCAGATACCGTTCCATAAACCCAATATGTAATAGACAAGACCTACTCCTTGCTCAGGGAACTGGACTCAACACCCCCTATTCACCGCCCAAGAATATATCTGACTAGTAAGAATCTTAAAACCTATGTATTGATATCTCTCTGTAAGTGAGTCAAGTGGGTGTAAAGCTGCATAAACACAGCAGTGAAAAGCAGCTAAACCCCATTATAAAACTCAATTAATTTTAAAAACCCTTGAAACAAAGACAGTGAAAGAGAGAGAAATTCTTACAAAATTCGTTCAGGGGCTGTGATGCCACCTGGATTGACCATATCTAGACCTGCAGCTGATTGAGACATAAGGGTGGACACTCTTGGGGCTGAGAGGTTTGGTGAGGTTGGGTGAGCAAACGCAGACGCTTTAAAGTAATACTGCGTGGTACCCATCCCATGGGTCCCAAATCTCCAGGTTCAAGGGCATCTTCCTACATCGAAAACATGCATGAGAAACCCAGAAGATGGTCCACCGAGTGATCAGGAAAGGTTTCTAAAACGCACCTCATTTCTCATCTCCTTGTGCTCGGGTTCGCCATTCCAGCCGCTTTACTAGCAATCTCCCTCCTTGGAGAATCAGCACCTTTAACCTCCTGTTCCATACAGGTTGCAATTTGTCCTGAGGATGAACGGGAAGAGGGGGAACCAATGAGAGACTAGCTCTAGGTGTTGGGACAGGCACAGGTCACTCTATTTTCCCATCAGGAAGAAGAATTAACCACAAGCTCAGTCTGCCGCCCGGAAGCAGAATAGGGCCTAAAGCAATCCTGCGCTTTTGCGGCCAGCTCCCAAGAGAGCGAGTTGAAATATGGAGCTCAGGGGCACTGCAATTCACAAACCTGCAGACTTATAAATGATAACTCTCGTCTACAAATATATTGAGGGAAGGCAACAAAGAGGATTTGAAAGCAAGGCAGAATTGCAGGAAACAGATTACAGGAGGCAGATTCGAATCGCCTTTAAAGCACAGGAAAAGCGGCAAAACCTCGACAATGATGCCCTTGGCCAAAAAGGGCGTATGCGTTTTTTCCTGAATATATTCAGGAAAAAACGCATACGCCCTTTTTGGCCAACCAAGCAACCTGGAAAGGCAAATCAGCGCTACAAAGAAGTCTCGCTTCCCATCGGTCAAAAGGGCCATGCTGAATAAAGTGTCAAAACCAGAAATGCAGGACAGGCCACGGAGAAACGGGAGCCTTGCTACGCTGATGGGCGGGATGTAAATTGCCAACAGCCACTCTGGAGAAGTGTACGGTGTGTCCTGAAACATTTACAAAACTCAGCTTAGAGAGCATAGGGCACTTCCACTCATGGGCGTATAAATTGGGAAAACTAAAAATCAACAAGACACAAGCACCCCAAAGTTTAGGGCTGATCTGTTGACAAGAACCTCCACTTCGTTACACCTTAAATATCCCAGGAAGGAGAAAAATGGATAAAGAAGTTGTGGTCCTTATGTACAATGGAACATCACTCAGCCATGAAATCAACGTCATAAGGCTAGTAGCAGCATGATGAGTGGATTTAGGTACGACGATTCTAAGTGAAATAAGTCACACAGAAAAAGACACTTATCATAAGATATCACTTATAGAGGGAATGTAAAAACCGCTACCCTTGAACTGAATTACAAAACAGAACAGAGTCACACGGTTAGAAAACACACTATGGCTGCCTAACGGGAAAGGTGAGGTGGGGTGATGCATAAAACAAGGATTTCAAATTAGCTCAGATACCGTTCCATAAACCCAATATGTAATAGACAAGACCTACTCCTTGCTCAGGGAACTGGACTCAACACCCCCTATTCACCGCCCAAGAATATATCTGACTAGTAAGAATCTTAAAACCTATGTATTGATATCTCTCTGTAAGTGAGTCAAGTGGGTGTAAAGCTGCATAAACACAGCAGTGAAAAGCAGCTAAACCCCATTATAAAACTCAATTAATTTTAAAAACCCTTGAAACAAAGACAGTGAAAGAGAGAGAAATTCTTACAAAATTCGTTCAGGGGCTGTGATGCCACCTGGATTGACCATATCTAGACCTGCAGCTGATTGAGACATAAGGGTGGACACTCTTGGGGCTGAGAGGTTTGGTGAGGTTGGGTGAGCAAACGCAGACGCTTTAAAGTAATACTGCGTGGTACCCATCCCATGGGTCCCAAATCTCCAGGTTCAAGGGCATCTTCCTACATCGAAAACATGCATGAGAAACACAGAAGATGGTCCACCGAGTGATCAGGAAAGGTTTCTAAAACGCACCTCATTTCTCATCTCCTTGTGCTCGGGTTCGCCATTCCAGCCGCTTTACTAGCAATCTCCCTCCTTGGAGAATCAGCACCTTTAACCTCCTGTTCCATACAGGTTGCAATTTGTCCTGAGGATGAACGGGAAGAGGGGTAACCAATGAGAGACTACCTCTAGGTGTTGGGACAGGCACAGGTCACTCTATTTTCCCATCAGGAAGAAGAATTAACCACAAGATCAGTCTGCCGCCCGGAAGCAGAATAGGGCCTAAAGCAATCCTGCGCTTTTGCGGCCAGCTCCCAAGAGAGCGAGTTGAAAAATGGAGCTCAGGGGCACTGCAATTCACAAACCTGCAGACTTATAAATGATAACTCTCGTCTACAAATATATTGAGGGAAGGCAACAAAGAGGATTTGAAAGCAAGGCAGATTTGCAGGAAACAGATTTCAGGAGGCAGATTCGAATCGCCTTTAAAGCACAGGAAAAGCGGCAAAACCTCGACAATGATGCCCTTGGCCAAAAAGGGCGTATGCGTTTTTTCCTGAATATATTCAGGAAAAAACGCATACGCCCTTTTTGGCTAACCAAGCAACCTGGAAAGGCAAACCAGCGCTACAAAGAAGTCTCGCTTCCCATCGGTCAAAAGGGCCATGCTGAATAAAGTGTCAAAACCAGAAATGCAGGACAGGCCACGGAGAAACGGGAGCCTTGCTACGCTGATGGGCGGGATGTAAATTGCCAACAGCCACTCTGGAGAAGTGTACGGTGTGTCCTGAAACATTTACAAAACTCAGCTTAGAGAGCATAGGGCACTTCCACTCATGGGCGTATAAATTGGGAAAACTAAAAATCAGCAAGACACAAGCACCCCAAAGTTTAGGGCTGCTCTGTTGACAAGAACCTCCACTTCGTTACACCTTAAATATCCCAGGAAAGAGAAAAATGGATAAAGAAGTTGTGGTCCTTATGTACAATGGAACATCACTCAGCCATGAAATCAACGTCATAAGGCTAGTAGCAGCATGATGAGTGGATTTAGGTACGACGATTCTAAGTGAAATAAGTCACACAGAAAAAGACACTTATCATAAGATATCACTTATAGAGGGAATGTAAAAACCGCTACCCTTGAACTGAATTACAAAACAGAACAGAGTCACACGGTTAGAAAACACACTATGGCTGCCTAACGGGAAAGGTGAGGTGGGGTGATGCATAAAACAAGGATTTCAAATTAGCTCAGATACCGTTCCATAAACCCAATATGTAATAGACAAGACCTACTCCTTGCTCAGGGAACTGGACTCAACACCCCCTATTCACCGCCCAAGAATATATCTGACTAGTAAGAATCTTAAAACCTATGTATTGATATCTCTCTGTAAGTGAGTCAAGTGGGTGTAAAGCTGCATAAACACAGCAGTGAAAAGCAGCTAAACCCCATTATAAAACTCAATTAATTTTAAAAACCCTTGAAACAAAGACAGTGAAAGAGAGAGAAATTCTTACAAAATTCGTTCAGGGGCTGTGATGCCACCTGGATTGACCATATCTAGACCTGCAGCTGATTGAGACATAAGGGTGGACACTCTTGGGGCTGAGAGGTTTGGTGAGTTTGGGTGAGCAAACGCAGACGCTTTAAAGTAATACTGCGTGGTACCCATCCCATGGGTCCCAAATCTCCAGGTTCAAGGGCATCTTCCTACATCGAAAACATGCATGAGAAACACAGAAGATGGTCCACCGAGTGATCAGGAAAGGTTTCTAAAACGCACCTCATTTCTCATCTCCTTGTGCTCGGGTTCGCCATTCCAGCCGCTTTACTAGCAATCTCCCTCCTTGGAGAATCAGCACCTTTAACCTCCTGTTCCATACAGGTTGCAATTTGTCCTGAGGATGAACGGGAAGAGGGGGAACCAATGAGAGACTAGCTCTAGGTGTTGGGACAGGCACAGGTCACTCTATTTTCCCATCAGGAAGAAGAATTAACCACAAGATCAGTCTGCCGCCCGGAAGCAGAATAGGGCCTAAAGCAATCCTGCGCTTTTGCGGCCAGCTCCCAAGAGAGCGAGTTGAAAAATGGAGCTCAGGGGCACTGCAATTCACAAACCTGCAGACTTATAAATGATAACTCTCGTCTACAAATATATTGAGGGAAGGCAACAAAGAGGATTTGAAAGCAAGGCAGATTTGCAGGAAACAGATTTCAGGAGGCAGATTCGAATCGCCTTTAAAGCACAGGAAAAGCGGCAAAACCTCGACAATGATGCCCTTGGCCAAAAAGGGCGTATGCGTTTTTTCCTGAATATATTCAGGAAAAAACGCATACGCCCTTTTTGGCTAACCAAGCAACCTGGAAAGGCAAACCAGCGCTACAAAGAAGTCTCGCTTCCCATCGGTCAAAAGGGCCATGCTGAATAAAGTGTCAAAACCAGAAATGCAGGACAGGCCACGGAGAAACGGGAGCCTTGCTACGCTGATGGGCGGGATGTAAATTGCAAACAGCCACTCTGGAGAAGTGTACGGTGTGTCCTGAAATATTTACAAAACTCAGCTTAGAGAGCATAGGGCACTTCCACTCATGGGCGTATAAATTGGGAAAACTAAAAATCAGCAAGACACAAGCACCCCAAAGTTTAGGGCTGCTCTGTTGACAAGAAACTCCACTTCGTTACACCTTAAATATCCCAGGAAAGAGAAAAATGGATAAAGAAGTTGTGGTCCTTATGTACAATGGAACATCACTCAGCCATGAAATCAACGTCATAAGGCTAGTAGCAGCATGATGAGTGGATTTAGGTACGACGATTCTAAGTGAAATAAGTCACACAGAAAAAGACACTTATCATAAGATATCACTTATAGAGGGAATGTAAAAACCGCTACCCTTGAACTGAATTACAAAACAGAACAGAGTCACACGGTTAGAAAACACACTATGGCTGCCTAACGGGAAAGGTGAGGTGGGGTGATGCATAAAACAAGGATTTCAAATTAGCTCAGATACCGTTCCATAAACCCAATATGTAATAGACAAGACCTACTCCTTGCTCAGGGAACTGGAGTCAACACCCCCTATTCACCGCCCAAGAATATATCTGACTAGTAAGAATCTTAAAACCTATGTATTGATATCTCTCTGTAAGTGAGTCAAGTGGGTGTAAAGCTGCATAAACACAGCAGTGAAAAGCAGCTAAACCCCATTATAAAACTCAATTAATTTTAAAAACCCTTGAAACAAAGACAGTGAAAGAGAGAGAAATTCTTACAAAATTCGTTCAGGGGCTGTGATGCCACCTGGATTGACCATATCTAGACCTGCAGCTGATTGAGACATAAGGGTGGACACTCTTGGGGCTGAGAGGTTTGGTGAGTTTGGGTGAGCAAACGCAGACGCTTTAAAGTAATACTGCGTGGTACCCATCCCATGGGTCCCAAATCTCCAGGTTCAAGGGCATCTTCCTACATCGAAAACATGCATGAGAAACACAGAAGATGGTCCACCGAGTGATCAGGAAAGGTTTCTAAAACGCACCTCATTTCTCATCTCCTTGTGCTCGGGTTCGCCATTCCAGCCGCTTTACTAGCAATCTCCCTCCTTGGAGAATCAGCACCTTTAACCTCCTGTTCCATACAGGTTGCAATTTGTCCTGAGGATGAACGGGAAGAGGGGTAACCAATGAGAGACTACCTCTAGGTGTTGGGACAGGCACAGGTCACTCTATTTTCCCATCAGGAAGAAGAATTAACCACAAGCTCAGTCTGCCGCCCGGAAGCAGAATAGGGCCTAAAGTAATCCTGCGCTTTTGCGGCCAGCTCCCAAGAGAGCGAGTTGAAATATGGAGCTCAGGGGCACTGCAATTCACAAACCTGCAGACTTATAAATGATAACTCTCGTCTACAAATATATTGAGGGAAGGCAACAAAGAGGATTTGAAAGCAAGGCAGAATTGCAGGAAACAGATTTCAGGAGGCAGATTCGAATCGCCTTTAAAGCACAGGAAAAGCGGCAAAACCTCGACAATGATGCCCTTGGCCAAAAAGGGCGTATGCGTTTTTTCCTGAATATATTCAGGAAAAAACGCATACGCCCTTTTGGGCCAACCAAGCAACCTGGAAAGGCAAATCAGCGCTACAAAGAAGTCTCGCTTCCCATCGGTCAAAAGGGCCATGCTGAATAAAGTGTCAAAACCAGAAATGCAGGACAGGCCACGGAGAAACGGGAGCCTTGCTACGCTGATGGGCGGGATGTAAATTGCCAACAGCCACTCTGGAGAAGTGTACGGTGTGTCCTGAAACATTTACAAAACTCAGCTTAGAGAGCATAGGGCACTTCCACTCATGGGCGTATAAATTGGGAAAACTAAAAATCAGCAAGACACAAGCACCCCAAAGTTTAGGGCTGATCTGTTGACAAGAACCTCCACTTCGTTACACCTTAAATATCCCAGGAAAGAGAAAAATGGATAAAGAAGTTGTGGTCCTTATGTACAATGGAACATCACTCAGCCATGAAATCAACGTCATAAGGCTAGTAGCAGCATGATGAGTGGATTTAGGTACGACGATTCTAAGTGAAATAAGTCACACAGAAAAAGACACTTATCATAAGATATCACTTATAGAGGGAATGTAAAAACCGCTACCCTTGAACTGAATTACAAAACAGAACAGAGTCACACGGTTAGAAAACACACTATGGCTGCCTAACGGGAAAGGTGAGGTGGGGTGATGCATAAAACAAGGATTTCAAATTAGCTCAGATACCGTTCCATAAACCCAATATGTAATAGACAAGACCTACTCCTTGCTCAGGGAACTGGACTCAACACCCCCTATTCACCGCCCAAGAATATATCTGACTAGTAAGAATCTTAAAACCTATGTATTGATATCTCTCTGTAAGTGAGTCAAGTGGGTGTAAAGCTGCATAAACACAGCAGTGAAAAGCAGCTAAACCCCATTATAAAACTCAATTAATTTTAAAAACCCTTGAAACAAAGACAGTGAAAGAGAGAGAAATTCTTACAAAATTCGTTCAGGGGCTGTGATGCCACCTGGATTGACCATATCTAGACCTGCAGCTGATTGAGACATAAGGGTGGACACTCTTGGGGCTGAGAGGTTTGGTGAGGTTGGGTGAGCAAACGCAGACGCTTTAAAGTAATACTGCGTGGTACCCATCCCATGGGTCCCAAATCTCCAGGTTCAAGGGCATCTTCCTACATCGAAAACATGCATGAGAAACCCAGAAGATGGTCCACCGAGTGATCAGGAAAGGTTTCTAAAACGCACCTCATTTCTCATCTCCTTGTGCTCGGGTTCGCCATTCCAGCCGCTTTACTAGCAATCTCCCTCCTTGGAGAATCAGCACCTTTAACCTCCTGTTCCATACAGGTTGCAATTTGTCCTGAGGATGAACGGGAAGAGGGGGAACCAATGAGAGACTAGCTCTAGGTGTTGGGACAGGCACAGGTCACTCTATTTTCCCATCAGGAAGAAGAATTAACCACAAGCTCAGTCTGCCGCCCGGAAGCAGAATAGGGCCTAAAGCAATCCTGCGCTTTTGCGGCCAGCTCCCAAGAGAGCGAGTTGAAATATGGAGCTCAGGGGCACTGCAATTCACAAACCTGCAGACTTATAAATGATAACTCTCGTCTACAAATATATTGAGGGAAGGCAACAAAGAGGATTTGAAAGCAAGGCAGAATTGCAGGAAACAGATTACAGGAGGCAGATTCGAATCGCCTTTAAAGCACAGGAAAAGCGGCAAAACCTCGACAATGATGCCCTTGGCCAAAAAGGGCGTATGCGTTTTTTCCTGAATATATTCAGGAAAAAACGCATCCGCCCTTTTTGGCCAACCAAGCAACCTGGAAAGGCAAATCAGCGCTACAAAGAAGTCTCGCTTCCCATCGGTCAAAAGGGCCATGCTGAATAAAGTGTCAAAACCAGAAATGCAGGACAGGCCACGGAGAAACGGGAGCCTTGCTACGCTGATGGGTGGGATGTAAATTGCCAACAGCCACTCTGGAGAAGTGTACGGTGTGTCCTGAAACATTTACAAAACTCAGCTTAGAGAGCATAGGGCACTTCCACTCATGGGCGTATAAATTGGGAAAACTAAAAATCAGCAAGACACAAGCACCCCAAAGTTTAGGGCTGCTCTGTTGACAAGAACCTCCACTTCGTTACACCTTAAATATCCCAGGAAAGAGAAAAATGGATAAAGAAGTTGTGGTCCTTATGTACAATGGAACATCACTCAGCCAAGAAATCAACGTCATAAGGCTAGTAGCAGCATGATGAGTGGATTTAGGTACGACGATTCTAAGTGAAATAAGTTACACAGAAAAAGACACTTATCATAAGATATCACTTATAGAGGGAATGTAAAAACCGCTACCCGTGAACTAAATTACAAAACAGAACAGAGTCACACGGTTAGAAAACACACTATGGCTGCCTAACGGGAAAGGTGAGGTGGGGTGATGCATAAAACAAGGATTTCAAATTAGCTCAGATACCGTTCCATAAACCCAATATTTAATAGACAAGACCTACTCCTTGCTCAGGGAACTGGACTCAACACCCCCTATTCACCGCCCAAGAATATATCTGACTAGTAAGAATCTTAAAACCTATGTATTGATATCTCTCTGTAAGTGAGTCAAGTGGGTGTAAAGCTGCATAAACACAGCAGTGAAAAGCAGCAAAACCCCATTATAAAACTCAATTAATTTTAAAAACCCTTGAAACAAAGACAGTGAAAGAGAGAGAAATTCTTACAAAATTCGTTCAGGGGCTGTGATGCCACCTGGATTGACCATATCTAGACCTGCAGCTGATTGAGACATAAGGGTGGACACTCTTGGGGCTGAGAGGTTTGGTGAGGTTGGGTGAGCAAACGCAGACGCTTTAAAGTAATACTGCGTGGTACCCATCCCATGGGTCCCAAATCTCCAGGTTCAAGGGCATCTTCCTACATCGAAAACATGCATGAGAAACCCAGAAGATGGTCCACCGAGTGATCAGGAAAGGTTTCTAAAACGCACCTCATTTCTCATCTCCTTGTGCTCGGGTTCGCCATTCCAGCCGCTTTACTAGCAATCTCCCTCCTTGGAGAATCAGCACCTTTAACCTCCTGTTCCATACAGGTTGCAATTTGTCCTGAGGATGAACGGGAAGAGGGGGAACCAATGAGAGACTAGCTCTAGGTGTTGGGACAGGCACAGGTCACTCTATTTTCCCATCAGGAAGAAGAATTAACCACAAGATCAGTCTGCCGCCCGGAAGCAGAATAGGGCCTAAAGCAATCCTGCGCTTTTGCGGCCAGCTCCCAAGAGAGCGAGTTGAAAAATGGAGCTCAGGGGCACTGCAATTCACAAACCTGCAGACTTATAAATGATAACTCTCGTCTACAAATATATTGAGGGAAGGCAACAAAGAGGATTTGAAAGCAAGGCAGATTTGCAGGAAACAGATTTCAGGAGGCAGATTCGAATCGCCTTTAAAGCACAGGAAAAGCGGCAAAACCTCGACAATGATGCCCTTGGCCAAAAAGGGCGTATGCGTTTTTTCCTGAATATATTCAGGAAAAAACGCATACGCCCTTTTTGGCTAACCAAGCAACCTGGAAAGGCAAATCAGCGCTACAAAGAAGTCTCGCTTCCCATCGGTCAAAAGGGCCATGCTGAATAAAGTGTCAAAACCAGAAATGCAGGACAGGCCACGGAGAAACGGGAGCCTTGCTACGCTGATGGGCGGGATGTAAATTGCCAACAGCCACTCTGGAGAAGTGTACGGTGTGTCCTGAAACATTTACAAAACTCAGCTTAGAGAGCATAGGGCACTTCCACTCATGGGCGTATAAATTGGGAAAACTAAAAATCAACAAGACACAAGCACCCCAAAGTTTAGGGCTGATCTGTTGACAAGAACCTCCACTTCGTTACACCTTAAATATCCCAGGAAGGAGAAAAATGGATAAAGAAGTTGTGGTCCTTATGTACAATGGAACATCACTCAGCCATGAAATCAACGTCATAAGGCTAGTAGCAGCATGATGAGTGGATTTAGGTACGACGATTCTAAGTGAAATAAGTCACACAGAAAAAGACACTTATCATAAGATATCACTTATAGAGGGAATGTAAAAACCGCTACCCTTGAACTGAATTACAAAACAGAACAGAGTCACACGGTTAGAAAACACACTATGGCTGCCTAACGGGAAAGGTGAGGTGGGGTGATGCATAAAACAAGGATTTCAAATTAGCTCAGATACCGTTCCATAAACCCAATATGTAATAGACAAGACCTACTCCTTGCTCAGGGAACTGGACTCAACACCCCCTATTCACCGCCCAAGAATATATCTGACTAGTAAGAATCTTAAAACCTATGTATTGATATCTCTCTGTAAGTGAGTCAAGTGGGTGTAAAGCTGCATAAACACAGCAGTGAAAAGCAGCTAAACCCCATTATAAAACTCAATTAATTTTAAAAACCCTTGAAACAAAGACAGTGAAAGAGAGAGAAATTCTTACAAAATTCGTTCAGGGGCTGTGATGCCACCTGGATTGACCATATCTAGACCTGCAGCTGATTGAGACATAAGGGTGGACACTCTTGGGGCTGAGAGGTTTGGTGAGGTTGGGTGAGCAAACGCAGACGCTTTAAAGTAATACTGCGTGGTACCCATCCCATGGGTCCCAAATCTCCAGGTTCAAGGGCATCTTCCTACATCGAAAACATGCATGAGAAACCCAGAAGATGGTCCACCGAGTGATCAGGAAAGGTTTCTAAAACGCACCTCATTTCTCATCTCCTTGTGCTCGGGTTCGCCATTCCAGCCGCTTTACTAGCAATCTCCCTCCTTGGAGAATCAGCACCTTTAACCTCCTGTTCCATACAGGTTGCAATTTGTCCTGAGGATGAACGGGAAGAGGGGGAACCAATGAGAGACTAGCTCTAGGTGTTGGGACAGGCACAGGTCACTCTATTTTCCCATCAGGAAGAAGAATTAACCACAAGCTCAGTCTGCCGCCCGGAAGCAGAATAGGGCCTAAAGCAATCCTGCGCTTTTGCGGCCAGCTCCCAAGAGAGCGAGTTGAAATATGGAGCTCAGGGGCACTGCAATTCACAAACCTGCAGACTTATAAATGATAACTCTCGTCTACAAATATATTGAGGGAAGGCAACAAAGAGGATTTGAAAGCAAGGCAGATTTGCAGGAAACAGATTTCAGGAGGCAGATTCGAATCGCCTTTAAAGCACAGGAAAAGCGGCAAAACCTCGACAATGATGCCCTTGGCCAAAAAGGGCGTATGCGTTTTTTCCTGAATATATTCAGGAAAAAACGCATACGCCCTTTTTGGCCAACCAAGCAACCTGGAAAGGCAAATCAGCGCTACAAAGAAGTCTCGCTTCCCATCGGTCAAAAGGGCCATGCTGAATAAAGTGTCAAAACCAGAAATGCAGGACAGGCCACGGAGAAACGGGAGCCTTGCTACGCTGATGGGCGGGATGTAAATTGCCAACAGCCACTCTGGAGAAGTGTACGGTGTGTCCTGAAACATTTACAAAACTCAGCTTAGAGAGCATAGGGCACTTCCACTCATGGGCGTATAAATTGGGAAAACTAAAAATCAGCAAGACACAAGCACCCCAAAGTTTAGGGCTGCTCTGTTGACAAGAACCTCCACTTCGTTACACCTTAAATATCCCAGGAAAGAGAAAAATGGATAAAGAAGTTGTGGTCCTTATGTACAATGGAACATCACTCAGCCAAGAAATCAACGTCATAAGGCTAGTAGCAGCATGATGAGTGGATTTAGGTACGACGATTCTAAGTGAAATAAGTCACACAGAAAAAGACACTTATCATAAGATATCACTTATAGAGGGAATGTAAAAACCGCTACCCTTGAACTGAATTACAAAACAGAACAGAGTCACACGGTTAGAAAACACACTATGGCTGCCTAACGGGAAAGGTGAGGTGGGGTGATGCATAAAACAAGGATTTCAAATTAGCTCAGATACCGTTCCATAAACCCAATATTTAATAGACAAGACCTACTCCTTGCTCAGGGAACTGGACTCAACACCCCCTATTCACCGCCCAAGAATATATCTGACTAGTAAGAATCTTAAAACCTATGTATTGATATCTCTCTGTAAGTGAGTCAAGTGGGTGTAAAGCTGCATAAACACAGCAGTGAAAAGCAGCTAAACCCCATTATAAAACTCAATTAATTTTAAAAACCCTTGAAACAAAGACAGTGAAAGAGAGAGAAATTCTTACAAAATTCGTTCAGGGGCTGTGATGCCACCTGGATTGACCATATCTAGACCTGCAGCTGATTGAGACATAAGGGTGGACACTCTTGGGGCTGAGAGGTTTGGTGAGGTTGGGTGAGCAAACGCAGACGCTTTAAAGTAATACTGCGTGGTACCCATCCCATGGGTCCCAAATCTCCAGGTTCAAGGGCATCTTCCTACATCGAAAACATGCATGAGAAACCCAGAAGATGGTCCACCGAGTGATCAGGAAAGGTTTCTAAAACGCACCTCATTTCTCATCTCCTTGTGCTCGGGTTCGCCATTCCAGCCGCTTTACTAGCAATCTCCCTCCTTGGAGAATCAGCACCTTTAACCTCCTGTTCCATACAGGTTGCAATTTGTCCTGAGGATGAACGGGAAGAGGGGGAACCAATGAGAGACTAGCTCTAGGTGTTGGGACAGGCACAGGTCACTCTATTTTCCCATCAGGAAGAAGAATTAACCACAAGCTCAGTCTGCCGCCCGGAAGCAGAATAGGGCCTAAAGCAATCCTGCGCTTTTGCGGCCAGCTCCCAAGAGAGCGAGTTGAAATATGGAGCTCAGGGGCACTGCAATTCACAAACCTGCAGACTTATAAATGATAACTCTCGTCTACAAATATATTGAGGGAAGGCAACAAAGAGGATTTGAAAGCAAGGCAGAATTGCAGGAAACAGATTACAGGAGGCAGATTCGAATCGCCTTTAAAGCACAGGAAAAGCGGCAAAACCTCGACAATGATGCCCTTGGCCAAAAAGGGCGTATGCGTTTTTTCCTGAATATATTCAGGAAAAAATGCATACGCCCTTTTTGGCCAACCAAGCAACCTGGAAAGGCAAATCAGCGCTACAAAGAAGTCTCGCTTCCCATCGGTCAAAAGGGCCATGCTGAATAAAGTGTCAAAACCAGAAATGCAGGACAGGCCACGGAGAAACGGGAGCCTTGCTACGCTGATGGGCGGGATGTAAATTGCCAACAGCCACTCTGGAGAAGTGTACGGTGTGTCCTGAAACATTTACAAAACTCAGCTTAGAGAGCATAGGGCACTTCCACTCATGGGCGTATAAATTGGGAAAACTAAAAATCAGCAAGACACAAGCACCCCAAAGTTTAGGGCTGCTCTGTTGACAAGAACCTCCACTTCGTTACACCTTAAATATCCCAGGAAAGAGAAAAATGGATAAAGAAGTTGTGGTCCTTATGTACAATGGAACATCACTCAGCCAAGAAATCAACGTCATAAGGCTAGTAGCAGCATGATGAGTGGATTTAGGTACGACGATTCTAAGTGAAATAAGTCACACAGAAAAAGACACTTATCATAAGATATCACTTATAGAGGGAATGTAAAAACCGCTACCCGTGAACTGAATTACAAAACAGAACAGAGTCACACGGTTAGAAAACACACTATGGCTGCCTAACGGGAAAGGTGAGGTGGGGTGATGCATAAAACAAGGATTTCAAATTAGCTCAGATACCGTTCCATAAACCCAATATTTAATAGACAAGACCTACTCCTTGCTCAGGGAACTGGACTCAACACCCCCTATTCACCGCCCAAGAATATATCTGACTAGTAAGAATCTTAAAACCTATGTATTGATATCTCTCTGTAAGTGAGTCAAGTGGGTGTAAAGCTGCATAAACACAGCAGTGAAAAGCAGCAAAACCCCATTATAAAACTCAATTAATTTTAAAAACCCTTGAAACAAAGACAGTGAAAGAGAGAGAAATTCTTACAAAATTCGTTCAGGGGCTGTGATGCCACCTGGATTGACCATATCTAGACCTGCAGCTGATTGAGACATAAGGGTGGACACTCTTGGGGCTGAGAGGTTTGGTGAGGTTGGGTGAGCAAACGCAGACGCTTTAAAGTAATACTGCGTGGTACCCATCCCATGGGTCCCAAATCTCCAGGTTCAAGGGCATCTTCCTACATCGAAAACATGCATGAGAAACCCAGAAGATGGTCCACCGAGTGATCAGGAAAGGTTTCTAAAACGCACCTCATTTCTCATCTCCTTGTGCTCGGGTTCGCCATTCCAGCCGCTTTACTAGCAATCTCCCTCCTTGGAGAATCAGCACCTTTAACCTCCTGTTCCATACAGGTTGCAATTTGTCCTGAGGATGAACGGGAAGAGGGGGAACCAATGAGAGACTAGCTCTAGGTGTTGGGACAGGCACAGGTCACTCTATTTTCCCATCAGGAAGAAGAATTAACCACAAGATCAGTCTGCCGCCCGGAAGCAGAATAGGGCCTAAAGCAATCCTGCGCTTTTGCGGCCAGCTCCCAAGAGAGCGAGTTGAAAAATGGAGCTCAGGGGCACTGCAATTCACAAACCTGCAGACTTATAAATGATAACTCTCGTCTACAAATATATTGAGGGAAGGCAACAAAGAGGATTTGAAAGCAAGGCAGATTTGCAGGAAACAGATTTCAGGAGGCAGATTCGAATCGCCTTTAAAGCACAGGAAAAGCGGCAAAACCTCGACAATGATGCCCTTGGCCAAAAAGGGCGTATGCGTTTTTTCCTGAATATATTCAGGAAAAAACGCATACGCCCTTTTTGGCCAACCAAGCAACCTGGAAAGGCAAATCAGCGCTACAAAGAAGTCTCGCTTCCCATCGGTCAAAAGGGCCATGCTGAATAAAGTGTCAAAACCAGAAATGCAGGACAGGCCACGGAGAAACGGGAGCCTTGCTAAGCTGATGGGCGGGATGTAAATTGCCAACAGCCACTCTGGAGAAGTGTACGGTGTGTCCTGAAACATTTACAAAACTCAGCTTAGAGAGCATAGGGCACTTCCACTCATGGGCGTATAAATTGGGAAAACTAAAAATCAACAAGACACAAGCACCCCAAAGTTTAGGGCTGATCTGTTGACAAGAACCTCCACTTCGTTACACCTTAAATATCCCAGGAAAGAGAAAAATGGATAAAGAAGTTGTGGTCCTTATGTACAATGGAACATCACTCAGCCATGAAATCAACGTCATAAGGCTAGTAGCAGCATGATGAGTGGATTTAGGTACGACGATTCTAAGTGAAATAAGTCACACAGAAAAATACACTTATCATAAGATATCACTTATAGAGGGAATGTAAAAACCGCTACCCTTGAACTGAATTACAAAACAGAACAGAGTCACACGGTTAGAAAACACACTATGGCTGCCTAACGGGAAAGGTGAGGTGGGGTGATGCATAAAACAAGGATTTCAAATTAGCTCAGATACCGTTCCATAAACCCAATATGTAATAGACAAGACCTACTCCTTGCTCAGGGAACTGGACTCAACACCCCCTATTCACCGCCCAAGAATATATCTGACTAGTAAGAATCTTAAAACCTATGTATTGATATCTCTCTGTAAGTGAGTCAAGTGGGTGTAAAGCTGCATAAACACAGCAGTGAAAAGCAGCTAAACCCCATTATAAAACTCAATTAATTTTAAAAACCCTTGAAACAAAGACAGTGAAAGAGAGAGAAATTCTTACAAAATTCGTTCAGGGGCTGTGATGCCACCTGGATTGACCATATCTAGACCTGCAGCTGATTGAGACATAAGGGTGGACACTCTTGGGGCTGAGAGGTTTGGTGAGGTTGGGTGAGCAAACGCAGACGCTTTAAAGTAATACTGCGTGGTACCCATCCCATGGGTCCCAAATCTCCAGGTTCAAGGGCATCTTCCTACATCGAAAACATGCATGAGAAACCCAGAAGATGGTCCACCGAGTGATCAGGAAAGGTTTCTAAAACGCACCTCATTTCTCATCTCCTTGTGCTCGGGTTCGCCATTCCAGCCGCTTTACTAGCAATCTCCCTCCTTGGAGAATCAGCACCTTTAACCTCCTGTTCCATACAGGTTGCAATTTGTCCTGAGGATGAACGGGAAGAGGGGGAACCAATGAGAGACTAGCTCTAGGTGTTGGGACAGGCACAGGTCACTCTATTTTCGCATCAGGAAGAAGAATTAACCACAAGCTCAGTCTGCCGCCCGGAAGCAGAATAGGGCCTAAAGCAATCCTGCGCTTTTGCGGCCAGCTCCCAAGAGAGCGAGTTGAAATATGGAGCTCAGGGGCACTGCAATTCACAAACCTGCAGACTTATAAATGATAACTCTCGTCTACAAATATATTGAGGGAAGGCAACAAAGAGGATTTGAAAGCAAGGCAGAATTGCAGGAAACAGATTACAGGAGGCAGATTCGAATCGCCTTTAAAGCACAGGAAAAGCGGCAAAACCTCGACAATGATGCCCTTGGCCAAAAAGGGCGTATGCGTTTTTTCCTGAATATATTCAGGAAAAAACGCATCCGCCCTTTTTGGCCAACCAAGCAACCTGGAAAGGCAAATCAGCGCTACAAAGAAGTCTCGCTTCCCATCGGTCAAAAGGGCCATGCTGAATAAAGTGTCAAAACCAGAAATGCAGGACAGGCCACGGAGAAACGGGAGCCTTGCTACGCTGATGGGCGGGATGTAAATTGCCAACAGCCACTCTGGAGAAGTGTACGGTGTGTCCTGAAACATTTACAAAACTCAGCTTAGAGAGCATAGGGCACTTCCACTCATGGGCGTATAAATTGGGAAAACTAAAAATCAGCAAGACACAAGCACCCCAAAGTTTAGGGCTGCTCTGTTGACAAGAACCTCCACTTCGTTACACCTTAAATATCCCAGGAAAGAGAAAAATGGATAAAGAAGTTGTGGTCCTTATGTACAATGGAACATCACTCAGCCAAGAAATCAACGTCATAAGGCTAGTAGCAGCATGATGAGTGGATTTAGGTACGACGATTCTAAGTGAAATAAGTCACACAGAAAAAGACACTTATCATAAGATATCACTTATAGAGGGAATGTAAAAACCGCTACCCGTGAACTGAATTACAAAACAGAACAGAGTCACACGGTTAGAAAACACACTATGGCTGCCTAACGGGAAAGGTGAGGTGGGGTGATGCATAAAACAAGGATTTCAAATTAGCTCAGATACCGTTCCATAAACCCAATATTTAATAGACAAGACCTACTCCTTGCTCAGGGAACTGGACTCAACACCCCCTATTCACCGCCCAAGAATATATCTGACTAGTAAGAATCTTAAAACCTATGTATTGATATCTCTCTGTAAGTGAGTCAAGTGGGTGTAAAGCTGCATAAACACAGCAGTGAAAAGCAGCAAAACCCCATTATAAAACTCAATTAATTTTAAAAACCCTTGAAACAAAGACAGTGAAAGAGAGAGAAATTCTTACAAAATTCGTTCAGGGGCTGTGATGCCACCTGGATTGACCATATCTAGACCTGCAGCTGATTGAGACATAAGGGTGGACACTCTTGGGGCTGAGAGGTTTGGTGAGGTTGGGTGAGCAAACGCAGACGCTTTAAAGTAATACTGCGTGGTACCCATCCCATGGGTCCCAAATCTCCAGGTTCAAGGGCATCTTCCTACATCGAAAACATGCATGAGAAACCCAGAAGATGGTCCACCGAGTGATCAGGAAAGGTTTCTAAAACGCACCTCATTTCTCATCTCCTTGTGCTCGGGTTCGCCATTCCAGCCGCTTTACTAGCAATCTCCCTCCTTGGAGAATCAGCACCTTTAACCTCCTGTTCCATACAGGTTGCAATTTGTCCTGAGGATGAACGGGAAGAGGGGGAACCAGTGAGAGACTAGCTCTAGGTGTTGGGACAGGCACAGGTCACTCTATTTTCCCATCAGGAAGAAGAATTAACCACAAGCTCAGTCTGCCGCCCGGAAGCAGAATAGGGCCTAAAGCAATCCTGCGCTTTTGCGGCCAGCTCCCAAGAGAGCGAGTTGAAATATGGAGCTCAGGGGCACTGCAATTCACAAACCTGCAGACTTATAAATGATAACTCTCGTCTACAAATATATTGAGGGAAGGCAACAAAGAGGATTTGAAAGCAAGGCAGAATTGCAGGAAACAGATTTCAGGAGGCAGATTCGAATCGCCTTTAAAGCACAGGAAAAGCGGCAAAACCTCGACAATGATGCCCTTGGCCAAAAAGGGCGTATGCGTTTTTTCCTGAATATATTCAGGAAAAACCGCATACGCCCTTTTTGGCCAACCAAGCAACCTGGAAAGGCAAATCAGCGCTACAAAGAAGTCTCGCTTCCCATCGGTCAAAAGGGCCATGCTGAATAAAGTGTCAAAACCAGAAATGCAGGACAGGCCACGGAGAAACGGGAGCCTTGCTAAGCTGATGGGCGGGATGTAAATTGCCAACAGCCACTCTGGAGAAGTGTACGGTGTGTCCTGAAACATTTACAAAACTCAGCTTAGAGAGCATAGGGCACTTCCACTCATGGGCGTATAAATTGGGAAAACTAAAAATCAGCAAGACACAAGCACCCCAAAGTTTAGGGCTGCTCTGTTGACAAGAACCTCCACTTCGTTACACCTTAAATATCCCAGGAAAGAGAAAAATGGATAAAGAAGTTGTGGTCCTTATGTACAATGGAACATCACTCAGCCAAGAAATCAACGTCATAAGGCTAGTAGCAGCATGATGAGTGGATTTAGGTACGACGATTCTAAGTGAAATAAGTCACACAGAAAAAGACACTTATCATAAGATATCACTTATAGAGGGAATGTAAAAACCGCTACCCTTGAACTGAATTACAAAACAGAACAGAGTCACACGGTTAGAAAACACACTATGGCTGCCTAACGGGAAAGGTGAGGTGGGGTGATGCATAAAACAAGGATTTCAAATTAGCTCAGATACCGTTCCATAAACCCAATATGTAATAGACAAGACCTACTCCTTGCTCAGGGAACTGGACTCAACACCCCCTATTCACCGCCCAAGAATATATCTGACTAGTAAGAATCTTAAAACCTATGTATTGATATCTCTCTGTAAGTGAGTCAAGTGGGTGTAAAGCTGCATAAACACAGCAGTGAAAAGCAGCTAAACCCCATTATAAAACTCAATTAATTTTAAAAACCCTTGAAACAAAGACAGTGAAAGAGAGAGAAATTCTTACAAAATTCGTTCAGGGGCTGTGATGCCACCTGGATTGACCATATCTAGACCTGCAGCTGATTGAGACATAAGGGTGGACACTCTTGGGGCTGAGAGGTTTGGTGAGGTTGGGTGAGCAAACGCAGACGCTTTAAAGTAATACTGCGTGGTACCCATCCCATGGGTCCCAAATCTCCAGGTTCAAGGGCATCTTCCTACATCGAAAACATGCATGAGAAACCCAGAAGATGGTCCACCGAGTGATCAGGAAAGGTTTCTAAAACGCACCTCATTTCTCATCTCCTTGTGCTCGGGTTCGCCATTCCAGCCGCTTTACTAACAATCTCCCTCCTTGGAGAATCAGCACCTTTAACCTCCTGTTCCATACAGGTTGCAATTTGTCCTGAGGATGAACGGGAAGAGGGGGAACCAATGAGAGACTAGCTCTAGGTGTTGGGACAGGCACAGGTCACTCTATTTTCCCATCAGGAAGAAGAATTAACCACAAGATCAGTCTGCCGCCCGGAAGCAGAATAGGGCCTAAAGCAATCCTGCGCTTTTGCGGCCAGCTCCCAAGAGAGCGAGTTGAAAAATGGAGCTCAGGGGCACTGCAATTCACAAACCTGCAGACTTATAAATGATAACTCTCGTCTACAAATATATTGAGGGAAGGCAACAAAGAGGGTTTGAAAGCAAGGCAGATTTGCAGGAAACAGATTTCAGGAGGCAGATTCGAATCGCCTTTAAAGCACAGGAAAAGCGGCAAAACCTCGACAATGATGCCCTTGGCCAAAAAGGGCGTATGCGTTTTTTCCTGAATATATTCAGGAAAAAACGCATACGCCCTTTTTGGCCAACCAAGCAACCTGGAAAGGCAAATCAGCGCTACAAAGAAGTCTCGCTTCCCGTCGGTCAAAAGGGCCATGCTGAATAAAGTGTCAAAACCAGAAATGCAGGACAGGCCACGGAGAAACGGGAGCCTTGCTACGCTGATGGGCGGGATGTAAATTGCCAACAGCCACTCTGGAGAAGTGTACGGTGTGTCCTGAAACATTTACAAAACTCAGCTTAGAGAGCATAGGGCACTTCCACTCATGGGCGTATAATATTGGGAAAACTAAAAATCAGCAAGACACAAGCACCCCAAAGTTTAGGGCTGCTCTGTTGACAAGAACCTCCACTTCGTTACACCTTAAATATCCCAGGAAAGAGAAAAATGGATAAAGAAGTTGTGGTCCTTATGTACAATGGAACATCACTCAGCCATGAAATCAACGTCATAAGGCTAGTAGCAGCATGATGAGTGGATTTAGGTACGACGATTCTAAGTGAAATAAGTCACACAGAAAAAGACACTTATCATAAGATATCACTTATAGAGGGAATGTAAAAACCGCTACCTTTGAACTGAATTACAAAACAGAACAGAGTCACACGGTTAGAAAACACACTATGGCTGCCTAACGGGAAAGGTGAGGTGGGGTGATGCATAAAACAAGGATTTCAAATTAGCTCAGATACCGTTCCATAAACCCAATATGTAATAGACAAGACCTACTCCTTGCTCAGGGAACTGGACTCAACACCCCCTATTCACCGCCCAAGAATATATCTGACTAGTAAGAATCTTAAAACCTATGTATTGATATCTCTCTGTAAGTGAGTCAAGTGGGTGTAAAGCTGCATAAACACAGCAGTGAAAAGCAGCTAAACCCCATTATAAAACTCAATTAATTTTAAAAACCCTTGAAACAAAGACAGTGAAAGAGAGAGAAATTCTTACAAAATTCGTTCAGGGGCTGTGATGCCACCTGGATTGACCATATCTAGACCTGCAGCTGATTGAGACATAAGGGTGGACACTCTTGGGGCTGAGAGGTTTGGTGAGGTTGGGTGAGCAAACGCAGACGCTTTAAAGTAATACTGCGTGGTACCCATCCCATGGGTCCCAAATCTCCAGGTTCAAGGACATCTTCCTACATCGAAAACATGCATGAGAAACCCAGAAGATGGTCCACCGAGTGATCGGGAAAGGTTTCTAAAACGCACCTCATTTCTCATCTCCTTGTGCTCGGGTTCGCCATTCCAGCCGCTTTACTAGCAATCTCCCTCCTTGGAGAATCAGCACCTTTAACCTCCTGTTCCATACAGGTTGCAATTTGTCCTGAGGATGAACGGGAAGAGGGGGAACCAATGAGAGACTAGCTCTAGGTGTTGGGACAGGCACAGGTCACTCTATTTTCCCATCAGGAAGAAGAATTAACCACAAGATCAGTCTGCCGCCCGGAAGCAGAATAGGGCCTAAAGCAATCCTGCGCTTTTGCGGCCAGCTCCCAAGAGAGCGAGTTGAAAAATGGAGCTCAGGGGCACTGCAATTCACAAACCTGCAGACTTATAAATGATAACTCTCGTCTACAAATATATTGAGGGAAGGCAACAAAGAGGATTTGAAAGCAAGGCAGATTTGCAGGAAACAGATTTCAGGAGGCAGATTCGAATCGCCTTTAAAGCACAGGAAAAGCGGCAAAACCTCGACAATGATGCCCTTGGCCAAAAAGGGCGTATGCGTTTTTTCCTGAATATATTCAGGAAAAAACGCATACGCCCTTTTTGGCCAACCAAGCAACCTGGAAAGGCAAATCAGCGCTACAAAGAAGTCTCGCTTCCCATCGGTCAAAAGGGCCATGCTGAATAAAGTGTCAAAACCAGAAATGCAGGACAGGCCACGGAGAAACGGGAGCCTTGCTACGCTGATGGGCGGGATGTAAATTGCCAACAGCCACTCTGGAGAAGTGTACGGTGTGTCCTGAAACATTTACAAAACTCAGCTTAGAGAGCATAGGGCACTTCCACTCATGGGCGTATAAATTGGGAAAACTAAAAATCAGCAAGACACAAGCACCCCAAAGTTTAGGGCTGCTCTCTTGACAAGAACCTCCACTTCGTTACACCTTAAATATCCCAGGAAAGAGAAAAATGGATAAAGAAGTTGTGGTCCTTATGTACAATGGAACATCACTCAGCCATGAAATCAACGTCATAAGGCTAGTAGCAGCATGATGAGTGGATTTAGGTACGACGATTCTAAGTGAAATAAGTCACACAGAAAAAGACACTTATCATAAGATATCACTTATAGAGGGAATGTAAAAACCGCTACCCTTGAACTGAATTACAAAACAGAACAGAGTCACACGGTTAGAAAACACACTATGGCTGCCTAACGGGAAAGGTGAGGTGGGGTGATGCATAAAACAAGGATTTCAAATTAGCTCAGATACCGTTCCATAAACCCAATATGTAATAGACAAGACCTACTCCTTGCTCAGGGAACTGGACTCAACACCCCCTATTCACCGCCCAAGAATATATCTGACTAGTAAGAATCTTAAAACCTATGTATTGATATCTCTCTGTAAGTGAGTCAAGTGGGTGTAAAGCTGCATAAACACAGCAGTGAAAAGCAGCTAAACCCCATTATAAAACTCAATTAATTTTAAAAACCCTTGAAACAAAGACAGTGAAAGAGAGAGAAATTCTTACAAAATTCGTTCAGGGGCTGTGATGCCACCTGGATTGACCATATCTAGACCTGCAGCTGATTGAGACATAAGGGTGGACACTCTTGGGGCTGAGAGGTTTGGTGAGGTTGGGTGAGCAAACGCAGACGCTTTAAAGTAATACTGCGTGGTACCCATCCCATGGGTCCCAAATCTCCAGGTTCAAGGGCATCTTCCTACATCGAAAACATGCATGAGAAACCCAGAAGATGGTCCACCGAGTGATCAGGAAAGGTTTCTAAAACGCACCTCATTTCTCATCTCCTTGTGCTCGGGTTCGCCATTCCAGCCGCTTTACTAGCAATCTCCCTCCTTGGAGAATCAACAGCTTTAACCTCCTGTTCCATACAGGTTGCAATTTGTCCTGAGGATGAACGGGAAGAGGGGGAACCAAAGAGAGACTAGCTCTAGGTGTTGGGACAGGCACAGGTCACTCTATTTTCCAATCAGGAAGAAGAATTAACCACAAGCTCAGTCTGCCGCCCGGAAGCAGAATAGGTCCTAAAGCAATCCTGCGCTTTTGCGGCCAGCTCCCAAGAGAGCAAGTTGAAATATGGAGCTCAGGGGCACTGCAATTCACAAACCTGCAGACTTATAAATGATAACTCTCGTCTACAAATATATTGAGGGAAGGCAACAAAGAGGATTTGAAAGCAAGGCAGATTTGAAGGAAACAGATTTCAGGAGGCAGATTCGAATCGCCTTTAAAGCACAGGAAAAGCGGCAAAACCTCGACAATGATGCCCTTGGCCAAAAAGGGCGTATGCGTTTTTTCCTGAATATATTCAGGAAAAAACGCATACGCCCTTTTTGGCTAACCAAGCAACCTGGAAAGGCAAACCAGCGCTACAAAGAAGTCTCGCTTCCCATCGGTCAAAAGGGCCATGCTGAATAAAGTGTCAAAACCAGAAATGCAGGACAGGCCACGGAGAAACGGGAGCCTTGCTATGCTGATGGGCGGGATGTAAATTGCAAACAGCCACTCTGGAGAAGTGTACGGTGTGTCCTGAAATATTTACAAAACTCAGCTTAGAGAGCATAGGGCACTTCCACTCATGGGCGTATAAATTGGGAAAACTAAAAATCAGCAAGACACAAGCACCCCAAAGTTTAGGGCTGCTCTGTTGACAAGAACCTCCACTTCGTTACACCTTAAATATCCCAGGAAAGAGAAAAATGGATAAAGAAGTTGTGGTCCTTATGTACAATGGAACATCACTCAGCCATGAAATCAACGTCATAAGGCTAGTAGCAGCATGATGAGTGGATTTAGGTACGACGATTCTAAGTGAAATAAGTCACACAGAAAAAGACACTTATCATAAGATATCACTTATAGAGGGAATGTAAAAACCGCTACCCTTGAACTGAATTACAAAACAGAACAGAGTCACACGGTTAGAAAACACACTATGGCTGCCTAACGGGAAAGGTGAGGTGGGGTGATGCATAAAACAAGGATTTCAAATTAGCTCAGATACCGTTCCATAAACCCAATATGTAATAGACAAGACCTACTCCTTGCTCAGGGAACTGGACTCAACACCCCCTATTCACCGCCCAAGAATATATCTGACTAGTAAGAATCTTAAAACCTATGTATTGATATCTCTCTGTAAGTGAGTCAAGTGGGTGTAAAGCTGCATAAACACAGCAGTGAAAAGCAGCTAAACCCCATTATAAAACTCAATTAATTTTAAAAACCCTTGAAACAAAGACAGTGAAAGAGAGAGAAATTCTTACAAAATTCGTTCAGGGGCTGTGATGCCACCTGGATTGACCATATCTAGACCTGCAGCTGATTGAGACATAAGGGTGGACACTCTTGGGGCTGAGAGGTTTGGTGAGTTTGGGTGAGCAAACGCAGACGCTTTAAAGTAATACTGCGTGGTACCCATCCCATGGGTCCCAAATCTCCAGGTTCAAGGGCATCTTCCTACATCGAAAACATGCATGAGAAACCCAGAAGATGGTCCACCGAGTGATCAGGAAAGGTTTCTAAAACGCACCTCATTTCTCATCTCCTTGTGCTCGGGTTCGCCATTCCAGCCGCTTTACTAGCAATCTCCCTCCTTGGAGAATCAGCACCTTTAACCTCCTGTTCCATACAGGTTGCAATTTGTCCTGAGGATGAACGGGAAGAGGGGTAACCAATGAGAGACTACCTCTAGGTGTTGGGACAGGCACAGGTCACTCTATTTTCCCATCAGGAAGAAGAATTAACCACAAGCTCAGTCTGCCGCCCGGAAGCAGAATAGGGCCTAAAGTAATCCTGCGCTTTTGCGGCCAGCTCCCAAGAGAGCGAGTTGAAATATGGAGCTCAGGGGCACTGCAATTCACAAACCTGCAGACTTATAAATGATAACTCTCGTCTACAAATATATTGAGGGAAGGCAACAAAGAGGATTTGAAAGCAAGGCAGAATTGCAGGAAACAGATTTCAGGAGGCAGATTCGAATCGCCTTTAAAGCACAGGAAAAGCGGCAAAACCTCGACAATGATGCCCTTGGCCATAAAGGGCGTATGCGTTTTTTCCTGAATATATTCAGGAAAAAACGTATGCGTTTTTTCCTGAATATATTCAGGAAAAAACGCATACGCCCTTTTGGGCCAACCAAGCAACCTGGAAAGGCAAATCAGCGCTACAAAGAAGTCTCGCTTCCCATCGGTCAAAAGGGCCATGCTGAATAAAGTGTCAAAACCAGAAATGCAGGACAGGCCACGGAGAAACGGGAGCCTTGCTACGCTGATGGGCGGGATGTAAATTGCCAACAGCCACTCTGGAGAAGTGTACGGTGTGTCCTGAAACATTTACAAAACTCAGCTTAGAGAGCATAGGGCACTTCCACTCATGGGCGTATAAATTGGGAAAACTAAAAATCAGCAAGACACAAGCACCCCAAAGTTTAGGGCTGATCTGTTGACAAGAACCTCCACTTCGTTACACCTTAAATATCCCAGGAAAGAGAAAAATGGATAAAGAAGTTGTGGTCCTTATGTACAATGGAACATCACTCAGCCATGAAATCAACGTCATAAGGCTAGTAGCAGCATGATGAGTGGATTTAGGTACGACGATTCTAAGTGAAATAAGTCACACAGAAAAAGACACTTATCATAAGATATCACTTATAGAGGGAATGTAAAAACCGCTACCCTTGAACTGAATTACAAAACAGAACAGAGTCACACGGTTAGAAAACACACTATGGCTGCCTAACGGGAAAGGTGAGGTGGGGTGATGCATAAAACAAGGATTTCAAATTAGCTCAGATACCGTTCCATAAACCCAATATGTAATAGACAAGACCTACTCCTTGCTCAGGGAACTGGACTCAACACCCCCTATTCACCGCCCAAGAATATATCTGACTAGTAAGAATCTTAAAACCTATGTATTGATATCTCTCTGTAAGTGAGTCAAGTGGGTGTAAAGCTGCATAAACACAGCAGTGAAAAGCAGCTAAACCCCATTATAAAACTCAATTAATTTTAAAAACCCTTGAAACAAAGACAGTGAAAGAGAGAGAAATTCTTACAAAATTCGTTCAGGGGCTGTGATGCCACCTGGATTGACCATATCTAGACCTGCAGCTGATTGAGACATAAGGGTGGACACTCTTGGGGCTGAGAGGTTTGGTGAGGTTGGGTGAGCAAACGCAGACGCTTTAAAGTAATACTGCGTGGTACCCATCCCATGGGTCCCAAATCTCCAGGTTCAAGGGCATCTTCCTACATCGAAAACATGCATGAGAAACCCAGAAGATGGTCCACCGAGTGATCAGGAAAGGTTTCTAAAACGCACCTCATTTCTCATCTCCTTGTGCTCGGGTTCGCCATTCCAGCCGCTTTACTAGCAATCTCCCTCCTTGGAGAATCAGCACCTTTAACCTCCTGTTCCATACAGGTTGCAATTTGTCCTGAGGATGAACGGGAAGAGGGGGAACCAATGAGAGACTAGCTCTAGGTGTTGGGACAGGCACAGGTCACTCTATTTTCCCATCAGGAAGAAGAATTAACCACAAGCTCAGTCTGCCGCCCGGAAGCAGAATAGGGCCTAAAGCAATCCTGCGCTTTTGCGGCCAGCTCCCAAGAGAGCGAGTTGAAATATGGAGCTCAGGGGCACTGCAATTCACAAACCTGCAGACTTATAAATGATAACTCTCGTCTACAAATATATTGAGGGAAGGCAACAAAGAGGATTTGAAAGCAAGGCAGAATTGCAGGAAACAGATTACAGGAGGCAGATTCGAATCGCCTTTAAAGCACAGGAAAAGCGGCAAAACCTCGACAATGATGCCCTTGGCCAAAAAGGGCGTATGCGTTTTTTCCTGAATATATTCAGGAAAAAACGCATACGCCCTTTTTGGCCAACCAAGCAACCTGGAAAGGCAAATCAGCGCTACAAAGAAGTCTCGCTTCCCATCGGTCAAAAGGGCCATGCTGAATAAAGTGTCAAAACCAGAAATGCAGGACAGGCCACGGAGAAACGGGAGCCTTGCTACGCTGATGGGCGGGATGTAAATTGCCAACAGCCACTCTGGAGAAGTGTACGGTGTGTCCTGAAACATTTACAAAACTCAGCTTAGAGAGCATAGGGCACTTCCACTCATGGGCGTATAAATTGGGAAAACTAAAAATCAGCAAGACACAAGCACCCCAAAGTTTAGGGCTGCTCTGTTGACAAGAACCTCCACTTCGTTACACCTTAAATATCCCAGGAAAGAGAAAAATGGATAAAGAAGTTGTGGTCCTTATGTACAATGGAACATCACTCAGCCAAGAAATCAACGTCATAAGGCTAGTAGCAGCATGATGAGTGGATTTAGGTACGACGATTCTAAGTGAAATAAGTCACACAGAAAAAGACACTTATCATAAGATATCACTTATAGAGGGAATGTAAAAACCGCTACCCGTGAACTGAATTACAAAACAGAACAGAGTCACACGGTTAGAAAACACACTATGGCTGCCTAACGGGAAAGGTGAGGTGGGGTGATGCATAAAACAAGGATTTCAAATTAGCTCAGATACCGTTCCATAAACCCAATATTTAATAGACAAGACCTACTCCTTGCTCAGGGAACTGGACTCAACACCCCCTATTCACCGCCCAAGAATATATCTGACTAGTAAGAATCTTAAAACCTATGTATTGATATCTCTCTGTAAGTGAGTCAAGTGGGTGTAAAGCTGCATAAACACAGCAGTGAAAAGCAGCAAAACCCCATTATAAAACTCAATTAATTTTAAAAACCCTTGAAACAAAGACAGTGAAAGAGAGAGAAATTCTTACAAAATTCGTTCAGGGGCTGTGATGCCACCTGGATTGACCATATCTAGACCTGCAGCTGATTGAGACATAAGGGTGGACACTCTTGGGGCTGAGAGGTTTGGTGAGGTTGGGTGAGCAAACGCAGACGCTTTAAAGTAATACTGCGTGGTACCCATCCCATGGGTCCCAAATCTCCAGGTTCAAGGGCATCTTCCTACATCGAAAACATGCATGAGAAACCCAGAAGATGGTCCACCGAGTGATCAGGAAAGGTTTCTAAAACGCACCTCATTTCTCATCTCCTTGTGCTCGGGTTCGCCATTCCAGCCGCTTTACTAGCAATCTCCCTCCTTGGAGAATCAGCACCTTTAACCTCCTGTTCCATACAGGTTGCAATTTGTCCTGAGGATGAACGGGAAGAGGGGGAACCAATGAGAGACTAGCTCTAGGTGTTGGGACAGGCACAGGTCACTCTATTTTCCCATCAGGAAGAAGAATTAACCACAAGATCAGTCTGCCGCCCGGAAGCAGAATAGGGCCTAAAGCAATCCTGCGCTTTTGCGGCCAGCTCCCAAGAGAGCGAGTTGAAAAATGGAGCTCAGGGGCACTGCAATTCACAAACCTGCAGACTTATAAATGATAACTGTCGTCTACAAATATATTGAGGGAAGGCAACAAAGAGGATTTGAAAGCAAGGCAGATTTGCAGGAAACAGATTTCAGGAGGCAGATTCGAATCGCCTTTAAAGCACAGGAAAAGCGGCAAAACCTCGACAATGATGCCCTTGGCCAAAAAGGGCGTATGCGTTTTTTCCTGAATATATTCAGGAAAAAACGCATACGCCCTTTTTGGCCAACCAAGCAACCTGGAAAGGCAAATCAGCGCTACAAAGAAGTCTCGCTTCCCATCGGTCAAAAGGGCCATGCTGAATAAAGTGTCAAAACCAGAAATGCAGGACAGGCCACGGAGAAACGGGAGCCTTGCTACGCTGATGGGCGGGATGTAAATTGCCAACAGCCACTCTGGAGAAGTGTACGGTGTGTCCTGAAACATTTACAAAACTCAGCTTAGAGAGCATAGGGCACTTCCACTCATGGGCGTATAAATTGGGAAAACTAAAAATCAACAAGACACAAGCACCCCAAAGTTTAGGGCTGATCTGTTGACAAGAACCTCCACTTCGTTACACCTTAAATATCCCAGGAAAGAGAAAAATGGATAAAGAAGTTGTGGTCCTTATGTACAATGGAACATCACTCAGCCATGAAATCAACGTCATAAGGCTAGTAGCAGCATGATGAGTGGATTTAGGTACGACGATTCTAAGTGAAATAAGTCACACAGAAAAAGACACTTATCATAAGATATCACTTATAGAGGGAATGTAAAAACCGCTACCCTTGAACTGAATTACAAAACAGAACAGAGTCACACGGTTAGAAAACACACTATGGCTGCCTAACGGGAAAGGTGAGGTGGGGTGATGCATAAAACAAGGATTTCAAATTAGCTCAGATACCGTTCCATAAACCCAATATGTAATAGACAAGACCTACTCCTTGCTCAGGGAACTGGACTCAACACCCCCTATTCACCGCCCAAGAATATATCTGACTAGTAAGAATCTTAAAACCTATGTATTGATATCTCTCTGTAAGTGAGTCAAGTGGGTGTAAAGCTGCATAAACACAGCAGTGAAAAGCAGCTAAACCCCATTATAAAACTCAATTAATTTTAAAAACCCTTGAAACAAAGACAGTGAAAGAGAGAGAAATTCTTACAAAATTCGTTCAGGGGCTGTGATGCCACCTGGATTGACCATATCTAGACCTGCAGCTGATTGAGACATAAGGGTGGACACTCTTGGGGCTGAGAGGTTTGGTGAGGTTGGGTGAGCAAACGCAGACGCTTTAAAGTAATACTGCGTGGTACCCATCCCATGGGTCCCAAATCTCCAGGTTCAAGGGCATCTTCCTACATCGAAAACATGCATGAGAAACCCAGAAGATGGTCCACCGAGTGATCAGGAAAGGTTTCTAAAACGCACCTCATTTCTCATCTCCTTGTGCTCGGGTTCGCCATTCCAGCCGCTTTACTAGCAATCTCCCTCCTTGGAGAATCAGCACCTTTAACCTCCTGTTCCATACAGGTTGCAATTTGTCCTGAGGATGAACGGGAAGAGGGGGAACCAATGAGAGACTAGCTCTAGGTGTTGGGACAGGCACAGGTCACTCTATTTTCCCATCAGGAAGAAGAATTAACCACAAGCTCAGTCTGCCGCCCGGAAGCAGAATAGGGCCTAAAGCAATCCTGCGCTTTTGCGGCCAGCTCCCAAGAGAGCGAGTTGAAATATGGAGCTCAGGGGCACTGCAATTCACAAACCTGCAGACTTATAAATGATAACTCTCGTCTACAAATATATTGAGGGAAGGCAACAAAGAGGATTTGAAAGCAAGGCAGATTTGCAGGAAACAGATTTCAGGAGGCAGATTCGAATCGCCTTTAAAGCACAGGAAAAGCGGCAAAACCTCGACAATGATGCCCTTGGCCAAAAAGGGCGTATGCGTTTTTTCCTGAATATATTCAGGAAAAAACGCATACGCCCTTTTTGGCCAACCAAGCAACCTGGAAAGGCAAATCAGCGCTACAAAGAAGTCTCGCTTCCCATCGGTCAAAAGGGCCATGCTGAATAAAGTGTCAAAACCAGAAATGCAGGACAGGCCACGGAGAAACGGGAGCCTTGCTACGCTGATGGGCGGGATGTAAATTGCCAACAGCCACTCTGGAGAAGTGTACGGTGTGTCCTGAAACATTTACAAAACTCAGCTTAGAGAGCATAGGGCACTTCCACTCATGGGCGTATAAATTGGGAAAACTAAAAATCAACAAGACACAAGCACCCCAAAGTTTAGGGCTGATCTGTTGACAAGAACCTCCACTTCGTTACACCTTAAATATCCCAGGAAAGAGAAAAATGGATAAAGAAGTTGTGGTCCTTATGTACAATGGAACATCACTCAGCCATGAAATCAACGTCATAAGGCTAGTAGCAGCATGATGAGTGGATTTAGGTACGACGATTCTAAGTGAAATAAGTCACACAGAAAAAGACACTTATCATAAGATATCACTTATAGAGGGAATGTAAAAACCGCTACCCTTGAACTGAATTACAAAACAGAACAGAGTCACACGGTTAGAAAACACACTATGGCTGCCTAACGGGAAAGGTGAGGTGGGGTGATGCATAAAACAAGGATTTCAAATTAGCTCAGATACCGTTCCATAAACCCAATATGTAATAGACAAGACCTACTCCTTGCTCAGGGAACTGGACTCAACACCCCCTATTCACCGCCCAAGAATATATCTGACTAGTAAGAATCTTAAAACCTATGTATTGATATCTCTCTGTAAGTGAGTCAAGTGGGTGTAAAGCTGCATAAACACAGCAGTGAAAAGCAGCTAAACCCCATTATAAAACTCAATTAATTTTAAAAACCCTTGAAACAAAGACAGTGAAAGAGAGAGAAATTCTTACAAAATTCGTTCAGGGGCTGTGATGCCACCTGGATTGACCATATCTAGACCTGCAGCTGATTGAGACATAAGGGTGGACACTCTTGGGGCTGAGAGGTTTGGTGAGGTTGGGTGAGCAAACGCAGACGCTTTAAAGTAATACTGCGTGGTACCCATCCCATGGGTCCCAAATCTCCAGGTTCAAGGGCATCTTCCTACATCGAAAACATGCATGAGAAACCCAGAAGATGGTCCACCGAGTGATCAGGAAAGGTTTCTAAAACGCACCTCATTTCTCATCTCCTTGTGCTCGGGTTCGCCATTCCAGCCGCTTTACTAGCAATCTCCCTCCTTGGAGAATCAGCACCTTTAACCTCCTGTTCCATACAGGTTGCAATTTGTCCTGAGGATGAACGGGAAGAGGGGGAACCAATGAGAGACTAGCTCTAGGTGTTGGGACAGGCACAGGTCACTCTATTTTCCCATCAGGAAGAAGAATTAACCACAAGCTCAGTCTGCCGCCCGGAAGCAGAATAGGGCCTAAAGCAATCCTGCGCTTTTGCGGCCAGCTCCCAAGAGAGCGAGTTGAAATATGGAGCTCAGGGGCACTGCAATTCACAAACCTGCAGACTTATAAATGATAACTCTCGTCTACAAATATATTGAGGGAAGGCAACAAAGAGGATTTGAAAGCAAGGCAGAATTGCAGGAAACAGATTACAGGAGGCAGATTCGAATCGCCTTTAAAGCACAGGAAAAGCGGCAAAACCTCGACAATGATGCCCTTGGCCAAAAAGGGCGTATGCGTTTTTTCCTGAATATATTCAGGAAAAAACGCATACGCCCTTTTGGGCCAACCAAGCAACCTGGAAAGGCAAATCAGCGCTACAAAGAAGTCTCGCTTCCCATCGGTCAAAAGGGCCATGCTGAATAAAGTGTCAAAACCAGAAATGCAGGACAGGCCACGGAGAAACGGGAGCCTTGCTACGCTGATGGGCGGGATGTAAATTGCCAACAGCCACTCTGGAGAAGTGTACGGTGTGTCCTGAAACATTTACAAAACTCAGCTTAGAGAGCATAGGGCACTTCCACTCATGGGCGTATAAATTGGGAAAACTAAAAATCAGCAAGACACAAGCACCCCAAAGTTTAGGGCTGCTCTGTTGACAAGAACCTCCACTTCGTTACACCTTAAATATCCCAGGAAAGAGAAAAATGGATAAAGAAGTTGTGGTCCTTATGTACAATGGAACATCACTCAGCCAAGAAATCAACGTCATAAGGCTAGTAGCAGCATGATGAGTGGATTTAGGTACGACGATTCTAAGTGAAATAAGTCACACAGAAAAAGACACTTATCATAAGATATCACTTATAGAGGGAATGTAAAAACCGCTACCCGTGAACTGAATTACAAAACAGAACAGAGTCACACGGTTAGAAAACACACTATGGCTGCCTAACGGGAAAGGTGAGGTGGGGTGATGCATAAAACAAGGATTTCAAATTAGCTCAGATACCGTTCCATAAACCCAATATTTAATAGACAAGACCTACTCCTTGCTCAGGGAACTGGACTCAACACCCCCTATTCACCGCCCAAGAATATATCTGACTAGTAAGAATCTTAAAACCTATGTATTGATATCTCTCTGTAAGTGAGTCAAGTGGGTGTAAAGCTGCATAAACACAGCAGTGAAAAGCAGCAAAACCCCATTATAAAACTCAATTAATTTTAAAAACCCTTGAAACAAAGACAGTGAAAGAGAGAGAAATTCTTACAAAATTCGTTCAGGGGCTGTGATGCCACCTGGATTGACCATATCTAGACCTGCAGCTGATTGAGACATAAGGGTGGACACTCTTGGGGCTGAGAGGTTTGGTGAGGTTGGGTGAGCAAACGCAGACGCTTTAAAGTAATACTGCGTGGTACCCATCCCATGGGTCCCAAATCTCCAGGTTCAAGGGTATCTTCCTACATCGAAAACATGCATGAGAAACCCAGAAGATGGTCCACCGAGTGATCAGGAAAGGTTTCTAAAACGCACCTCATTTCTCATCTCCTTGTGCTCGGGTTCGCCATTCCAGCCGCTTTACTAGCAATCTCCCTCCTTGGAGAATCAGCACCTTTAACCTCCTGTTCCATACAGGTTGCAATTTGTCCTGAGGATGAACGGGAAGAGGGGGAACCAATGAGAGACTAGCTCTAGGTGTTGGGACAGGCACAGGTCACTCTATTTTCCCATCAGGAAGAAGAATTAACCACAAGATCAGTCTGCCGCCCGGAAGCAGAATAGGGCCTAAAGCAATCCTGCGCTTTTGCGGCCAGCTCCCAAGAGAGCGAGTTGAAAAATGGAGCTCAGGGGCACTGCAATTCACAAACCTGCAGACTTATAAATGATAACTCTCGTCTACAAATATATTGAGGGAAGGCAACAAAGAGGATTTGAAAGCAAGGCAGATTTGCAGGAAACAGATTTCAGGAGGCAGATTCGAATCGCCTTTAAAGCACAGGAAAAGCGGCAAAACCTCGACAATGATGCCCTTGGCCAAAAAGGGCGTATGCGTTTTTTCCTGAATATATTCAGGAAAAAACGCATACGCCCTTTTTGGCTAACCAAGCAACCTGGAAAGGCAAATCAGCGCTACAAAGAAGTCTCGCTTCCCATCGGTCAAAAGGGCCATGCTGAATAAAGTGTCAAAACCAGAAATGCAGGACAGGCCACGGAGAAACGGGAGCCTTGCTACGCTGATGGGCGGGATGTAAATTGCCAACAGCCACTCTGGAGAAGTGTACGGTGTGTCCTGAAACATTTACAAAACTCAGCTTAGAGAGCATAGGGCACTTCCACTCATGGGCGTATAAATTGGGAAAACTAAAAATCAACAAGACACAAGCACCCCAAAGTTTAGGGCTGATCTGTTGACAAGAACCTCCACTTCGTTACACCTTAAATATCCCAGGAAAGAGAAAAATGGATAAAGAAGTTGTGGTCCTTATGTACAATGGAACATCACTCAGCCATGAAATCAACGTCATAAGGCTAGTAGCAGCATGATGAGTGGATTTAGGTACGACGATTCTAAGTGAAATAAGTCACACAGAAAAAGACACTTATCATAAGATATCACTTATAGAGGGAATGTAAAAACCGCTACCCTTGAACTGAATTACAAAACAGAACAGAGTCACACGGTTAGAAAACACACTATGGCTGCCTAACGGGAAAGGTGAGGTGGGGTGATGCATAAAACAAGGATTTCAAATTAGCTCAGATACCGTTCCATAAACCCAATATGTAATAGACAAGACCTACTCCTTGCTCAGGGAACTGGACTCAACACCCCCTATTCACCGCCCAAGAATATATCTGACTAGTAAGAATCTTAAAACCTATGTATTGATATCTCTCTGTAAGTGAGTCAAGTGGGTGTAAAGCTGCATAAACACAGCAGTGAAAAGCAGCTAAACCCCATTATAAAACTCAATTAATTTTAAAAACCCTTGAAACAAAGACAGTGAAAGAGAGAGAAATTCTTACAAAATTCGTTCAGGGGCTGTGATGCCACCTGGATTGACCATATCTAGACCTGCAGCTGATTGAGACATAAGGGTGGACACTCTTGGGGCTGAGAGGTTTGGTGAGGTTGGGTGAGCAAACGCAGACGCTTTAAAGTAATACTGCGTGGTACCCATCCCATGGGTCCCAAATCTCCAGGTTCAAGGGCATCTTCCTACATCGAAAACATGCATGAGAAACCCAGAAGATGGTCCACCGAGTGATCAGGAAAGGTTTCTAAAACGCACCTCATTTCTCATCTCCTTGTGCTCGGGTTCGCCATTCCAGCCGCTTTACTAGCAATCTCCCTCCTTGGAGAATCAGCACCTTTAACCTCCTGTTCCATACAGGTTGCAATTTGTCCTGAGGATGAACGGGAAGAGGGGGAACCAATGAGAGACTAGCTCTAGGTGTTGGGACAGGCACAGGTCACTCTATTTTCGCATCAGGAAGAAGAATTAACCACAAGCTCAGTCTGCCGCCCGGAAGCAGAATAGGGCCTAAAGCAATCCTGCGCTTTTGCGGCCAGCTCCCAAGAGAGCGAGTTGAAATATGGAGCTCAGGGGCACTGCAATTCACAAACCTGCAGACTTATAAATGATAACTCTCGTCTACAAATATATTGAGGGAAGGCAACAAAGAGGATTTGAAAGCAAGGCAGAATTGCAGGAAACAGATTACAGGAGGCAGATTCGAATCGCCTTTAAAGCACAGGAAAAGCGGCAAAACCTCGACAATGATGCCCTTGGCCAAAAAGGGCGTATGCGTTTTTTCCTGAATATATTCAGGAAAAAACGCATACGCCCTTTTTGGCCAACCAAGCAACCTGGAAAGGCAAATCAGCGCTACAAAGAAGTCTCGCTTCCCATCGGTCAAAAGGGCCATGCTGAATAAAGTGTCAAAACCAGAAATGCAGGACAGGCCACGGAGAAACGGGAGCCTTGCTACGCTGATGGGCGGGATGTAAATTGCCAACAGCCACTCTGGAGAAGTGTACGGTGTGTCCTGAAACATTTACAAAACTCAGCTTAGAGAGCATAGGGCACTTCCACTCATGGGCGTATAAATTGGGAAAACTAAAAATCAGCAAGACACAAGCACCCCAAAGTTTAGGGCTGCTCTGTTGACAAGAACCTCCACTTCGTTACACCTTAAATATCCCAGGAAAGAGAAAAATGGATAAAGAAGTTGTGGTCCTTATGTACAATGGAACATCACTCAGCCAAGAAATCAACGTCATAAGGCTAGTAGCAGCATGATGAGTGGATTTAGGTACGACGATTCTAAGTGAAATAAGTCACACAGAAAAAGACACTTATCATAAGATATCACTTATAGAGGGAATGTAAAAACCGCTACCCGTGAACTGAATTACAAAACAGAACAGAGTCACACGGTTAGAAAACACACTATGGCTGCCTAACGGGAAAGGTGAGGTGGGGTGATGCATAAAACAAGGATTTCAAATTAGCTCAGATACCGTTCCATAAACCCAATATTTAATAGACAAGACCTACTCCTTGCTCAGGGAACTGGACTCAACACCCCCTATTCACCGCCCAAGAATATATCTGACTAGTAAGAATCTTAAAACCTATGTATTGATATCTCTCTGTAAGTGAGTCAAGTGGGTGTAAAGCTGCATAAACACAGCAGTGAAAAGCAGCAAAACCCCATTATAAAACTCAATTAATTTTAAAAACCCTTGAAACAAAGACAGTGAAAGAGAGAGAAATTCTTACAAAATTCGTTCAGGGGCTGTGATGCCACCTGGATTGACCATATCTAGACCTGCAGCTGATTGAGACATAAGGGTGGACACTCTTGGGGCTGAGAGGTTTGGTGAGGTTGGGTGAGCAAACGCAGACGCTTTAAAGTAATACTGCGTGGTACCCATCCCATGGGTCCCAAATCTCCAGGTTCAAGGGCATCTTCCTACATCGAAAACATGCATGAGAAACCCAGAAGATGGTCCACCGAGTGATCAGGAAAGGTTTCTAAAACGCACCTCATTTCTCATCTCCTTGTGCTCGGGTTCGCCATTCCAGCCGCTTTACTAGCAATCTCCCTCCTTGGAGAATCAGCACCTTTAACCTCCTGTTCCATACAGGTTGCAATTTGTCCTGAGGATGAACGGGAAGAGGGGGAACCAGTGAGAGACTAGCTCTAGGTGTTGGGACAGGCACAGGTCACTCTATTTTCGCATCAGGAAGAAGAATTAACCACAAGCTCAGTCTGCCGCCCGGAAGCAGAATAGGGCCTAAAGCAATCCTGCGCTTTTGCGGCCAGCTCCCAAGAGAGCGAGTTGAAATATGGAGCTCAGGGGCACTGCAATTCACAAACCTGCAGACTTATAAATGATAACTCTCGTCTACAAATATATTGAGGGAAGGCAACAAAGAGGATTTGAAAGCAAGGCAGAATTGCAGGAAACAGATTTCAGGAGGCAGATTCGAATCGCCTTTAAAGCACAGGAAAAGCGGCAAAACCTCGACAATGATGCCCTTGGCCAAAAAGGGCGTATGCGTTTTTTCCTGAATATATTCAGGAAAAAACGCATACGCCCTTTTTGGCCAACCAAGCAACCTGGAAAGGCAAATCAGCGCTACAAAGAAGTCTCGCTTCCCATCGGTCAAAAGGGCCATGCTGAATAAAGTGTCAAAACCAGAAATGCAGGACAGGCCACGGAGAAACGGGAGCCTTGCTACGCTGATGGGCGGGATGTAAATTGCCAACAGCCACTCTGGAGAAGTGTACGGTGTGTCCTGAAACATTTACAAAACTCAGCTTAGAGAGCATAGGGCACTTCCACTCATGGGCGTATAAATTGGGAAAACTAAAAATCAGCAAGACACAAGCACCCCAAAGTTTAGGGCTGCTCTGTTGACAAGAACCTCCACTTCGTTACACCTTAAATATCCCAGGAAAGAGAAAAATGGATAAAGAAGTTGTGGTCCTTATGTACAATGGAACATCACTCAGCCAAGAAATCAACGTCATAAGGCTAGTAGCAGCATGATGAGTGGATTTAGGTACGACGATTCTAAGTGAAATAAGTCACACAGAAAAAGACACTTATCATAAGATATCACTTATAGAGGGAATGTAAAAACCGCTACCCTTGAACTGAATTACAAAACAGAACAGAGTCACACGGTTAGAAAACACACTATGGCTGCCTAACGGGAAAGGTGAGGTGGGGTGATGCATAAAACAAGGATTTCAAATTAGCTCAGATACCGTTCCATAAACCCAATATTTAATAGACAAGACCTACTCCTTGCTCAGGGAACTGGACTCAACACCCCCTATTCACCGCCCAAGAATATATCTGACTAGTAAGAATCTTAAAACCTATGTATTGATATCTCTCTGTAAGTGAGTCAAGTGGGTGTAAAGCTGCATAAACACAGCAGTGAAAAGCAGCTAAACCCCATTATAAAACTCAATTAATTTTAAAAACCCGTGAAACAAAGACAGTGAAAGAGAGAGAAATTCTTACAAAATTCGTTCAGGGGCTGTGATGCCACCTGGATTGACCATATCTAGACCTGCAGCTGATTGAGACATAAGGGTGGACACTCTTGGGGCTGAGAGGTTTGGTGAGGTTGGGTGAGCAAACGCAGACGCTTTAAAGTAATACTGCGTGGTACCCATCCCATGGGTCCCAAATCTCCAGGTTCAAGGGCATCTTCCTACATCGAAAACATGCATGAGAAACCCAGAAGATGGTCCACCGAGTGATCAGGAAAGGTTTCTAAAACGCACCTCATTTCTCATCTCCTTGTGCTCGGGTTCGCCATTCCAGCCGCTTTACTAACAATCTCCCTCCTTGGAGAATCAGCACCTTTAACCTCCTGTTCCATACAGGTTGCAATTTGTCCTGAGGATGAACGGGAAGAGGGGGAACCAATGAGAGACTAGCTCTAGGTGTTGGGACAGGCACAGGTCACTCTATTTTCCCATCAGGAAGAAGAATTAACCACAAGATCAGTCTGCCGCCCGGAAGCAGAATAGGGCCTAAAGCAATCCTGCGCTTTTGCGGCCAGCTCCCAAGAGAGCGAGTTGAAAAATGGAGCTCAGGGGCACTGCAATTCACAAACCTGCAGACTTATAAATGATAACTCTCGTCTACAAATATATTGAGGGAAGGCAACAAAGAGGGTTTGAAAGCAAGGCAGATTTGCAGGAAACAGATTTCAGGAGGCAGATTCGAATCGCCTTTAAAGCACAGGAAAAGCGGCAAAACCTCGACAATGATGCCCTTGGCCAAAAAGGGCGTATGCGTTTTTTCCTGAATATATTCAGGAAAAAACGCATACGCCCTTTTTGGCCAACCAAGCAACCTGGAAAGGCAAATCAGCGCTACAAAGAAGTCTCGCTTCCCGTCGGTCAAAAGGGCCATGCTGAATAAAGTGTCAAAACCAGAAATGCAGGACAGGCCACGGAGAAACGGGAGCCTTGCTACGCTGATGGGCGGGATGTAAATTGCCAACAGCCACTCTGGAGAAGTGTACGGTGTGTCCTGAAACATTTACAAAACTCAGCTTAGAGAGCATAGGGCACTTCCACTCATGGGCGTATAATATTGGGAAAACTAAAAATCAGCAAGACACAAGCACCCCAAAGTTTAGGGCTGCTCTGTTGACAAGAACCTCCACTTCGTTACACCTTAAATATCCCAGGAAAGAGAAAAATGGATAAAGAAGTTGTGGTCCTTATGTACAATGGAACATCACTCAGCCATGAAATCAACGTCATAAGGCTAGTAGCAGCATGATGAGTGGATTTAGGTACGACGATTCTAAGTGAAATAAGTCACACAGAAAAAGACACTTATCATAAGATATCACTTATAGAGGGAATGTAAAAACCGCTACCCTTGAACTGAATTACAAAACAGAACAGAGTCACACGGTTAGAAAACACACTATGGCTGCCTAACGGGAAAGGTGAGGTGGGGTGATGCATAAAACAAGGATTTCAAATTAGCTCAGATACCGTTCCATAAACCCAATATGTAATAGACAAGACCTACTCCTTGCTCAGGGAACTGGACTCAACACCCCCTATTCACCGCCCAAGAATATATCTGACTAGTAAGAATCTTAAAACCTATGTATTGATATCTCTCTGTAAGTGAGTCAAGTGGGTGTAAAGCTGCATAAACACAGCAGTGAAAAGCAGCTAAACCCCATTATAAAACTCAATTAATTTTAAAAACCCTTGAAACAAAGACAGTGAAAGAGAGAGAAATTCTTACAAAATTCGTTCAGGGGCTGTGATGCCACCTGGATTGACCATATCTAGACCTGCAGCTGATTGAGACATAAGGGTGGACACTCTTGGGGCTGAGAGGTTTGGTGAGGTTGGGTGAGCAAACGCAGACGCTTTAAAGTAATACTGCGTGGTACCCATCCCATGGGTCCCAAATCTCCAGGTTCAAGGGCATCTTCCTACATCGAAAACATGCATGAGAAACCCAGAAGATGGTCCACCGAGTGATCAGGAAAGGTTTCTAAAACGCACCTCATTTCTCATCTCCTTGTGCTCGGGTTCGCCATTCCAGCCGCTTTACTAGCAATCTCCCTCCTTGGAGAATCAGCACCTTTAACCTCCTGTTCCATACAGGTTGCAATTTGTCCTGAGGATGAACGGGAAGAGGGGGAACCAATGAGAGACTAGCTCTAGGTGTTGGGACAGGCACAGGTCACTCTATTTTCGCATCAGGAAGAAGAATTAACCACAAGCTCAGTCTGCCGCCCGGAAGCAGAATAGGGCCTAAAGCAATCCTGCGCTTTAGCGGCCAGCTCCCAAGAAAGCGAGTTGAAATATGGAGCTCAGGGGCACTGCAATTCACAAACCTGCAGACTTATAAATGATAACTCTCGTCTACAAATATATTGAGGGAAGGCAACAAAGAGGATTTGAAAGCAAGGCAGAATTGCAGGAAACAGATTTCAGGAGGCAGATTCGAATCGCCTTTAAAGTACAGGAAAAGCGGCAAAACCTCGACAATGATGCCCTTGGCCAAAAAGGGCGTATGCGTTTTTTCCTGAATATATTAAGAAAAAAACGCATACGCCCTTTTTGGCCAACCAAGCAACCTGGAAAGGCAAATCAGCGCTACAAAGAAGTCTCGCTTCCCATCGGTCAAAAGGGCCATGCTGAATAAAGTGTCAAAACCAGAAATGCAGGACAGGCCACGGAGAAACGGGAGCCTTGCTACGCTGATGGGCGGGATGTAAATTGCCAACAGCCACTCTGGAGAAGTGTACGGTGTGTCCTGAAACATTTACAAAACTCAGCTTAGAGAGCATAGGGCACTTCCACTCATGGGCGTATAAATTGGGAAGACTAAAAATCAGCAAGACACAAGCACCCCAAAGTTTAGGGCTGCTCTGTTGACAAGAACCTCCACTTCGTTACACCTTAAATATCCCAGGAAAGAGAAAAATGGATAAAGAAGTTGTGGTCCTTATGTACAATGGAACATCACTCAGCCAAGAAATCAACGTCATAAGGCTAGTGGCAGCATGATGAGTGGATTTAGGTACGACGATTCTAAGTGAAATAAGTCACACAGAAAAAGACACTTATCATAAGATATCACTTATAGAGGGAATGTAAAAACCGCTACCCTTGAACTGAATTACAAAACAGAACAGAGTCACACGGTTAGAAAACACACTATGGCTGCCTAACGGGAAAGGTGAGGTGGGGTGATGCATAAAACAAGGATTTCAAATTAGCTCAGATACCGTTCCATAAACCCAATATTTAATAGACAAGACCTACTCCTTGCTCAGGGAACTGGACTCAACACCCCCTATTCACCGCCCAAGAATATATCTGTCTAGTAAGAATCTTAAAACCTATGTATTGATATCTCTCTGTAAGTGAGTCAAGTGGGTGTAAAGCTGCATAAACACAGCAGTGAAAAGCAGCTAAACCCCATTATAAAACTCAATTAATTTTAAAAACCCGTGAAACAAAGACAGTGAAAGAGAGAGAAATTCTTACAAAATTCGTTCAGGGGCTTTGATGCCACCTGGGTTGTCCATATCTAGACCTGCAGCTGAATTGAGACATAAGGGTGGACACTCTTGGGGCTGAGATGTTTGGTGAGGTTGGGTGAGCAAACGCAGACTCTTTAAAGTAATACTGCGTGGTACCCATCCCATGGGTGCCAAATCTCCAGGTTCAAGGACATCTTCCTACATCGAAAACATGCATGAGAAACCCAGAAGATGGTCCACCGAGTGATCGGGAAAGGTTTCTAAAACGCACCTCATTTCTCATCTCCTTGTGCTCGGGTTCGCCATTCCAGCCGCTTTACTAGCAATCTCCCTCCTTGGAGAATCAGCACCTTTAACCTCCTGTTCCATACAGGTTGCAATTTGTCCTGAGGATGAACGGGAAGAGGGGGAACCAATGAGAGACTAGCTCTAGGTGTTGGGACAGGCACAGGTCACTCTATTTTCCCATCAGGAAGAAGAATTAACCACAAGATCAGTCTGCCGCCCGGAAGCAGAATAGGGCCTAAAGCAATCCTGCGCTTTTGCGGCCAGCTCCCAAGAGAGCGAGTTGAAAAATGGAGCTCAGGGGCACTGCAATTCACAAACCTGCAGACTTATAAATGATAACTCTCGTCTACAAATATATTGAGGGAAGGCAACAAAGAGGATTTGAAAGCAAGGCAGATTTGCAGGAAACAGATTTCAGGAGGCAGATTCGAATCGCCTTTAAAGCACAGGAAAAGCGGCAAAACCTCGACAATGATGCCCTTGGCCAAAAAGGGCGTATGCGTTTTTTCCTGAATATATTCAGGAAAAAACGCATACGCCCTTTTTGGCCAACCAAGCAACCTGGAAAGGCAAATCAGCGCTACAAAGAAGTCTCGCTTCCCATCGGTCAAAAGGGCCATGCTGAATAAAGTGTCAAAACCAGAAATGCAGGACAGGCCACGGAGAAACGGGAGCCTTGCTACGCTGATGGGCGGGATGTAAATTGCCAACAGCCACTCTGGAGAAGTGTACGGTGTGTCCTGAAACATTTACAAAACTCAGCTTAGAGAGCATAGGGCACTTCCACTCATGGGCGTATAAATTGGGAAAACTAAAAATCAGCAAGACACAAGCACCCCAAAGTTTAGGGCTGCTCTCTTGACAAGAACCTCCACTTCGTTACACCTTAAATATCCCAGGAAAGAGAAAAATGGATAAAGAAGTTGTGGTCCTTATGTACAATGGAACATCACTCAGCCATGAAATCAACGTCATAAGGCTAGTAGCAGCATGATGAGTGGATTTAGGTACGACGATTCTAAGTGAAATAAGTCACACAGAAAAAGACACTTATCATAAGATATCACTTATAGAGGGAATGTAAAAACCGCTACCCTTGAACTGAATTACAAAACAGAACAGAGTCACACGGTTAGAAAACACACTATGGCTGCCTAACGGGAAAGGTGAGGTGGGGTGATGCATAAAACAAGGATTTCAAATTAGCTCAGATACCGTTCCATAAACCCAATATGTAATAGACAAGACCTACTCCTTGCTCAGGGAACTGGACTCAACACCCCCTATTCACCGCCCAAGAATATATCTGACTAGTAAGAATGTTAAAACCTATGTATTGATATCTCTCTGTAAGTGAGTCAAGTGGGTGTAAAGCTGCATAAACACAGCAGTGAAAAGCAGCTAAACCCCATTATAAAACTCAATTAATTTTAAAAACCCTTGAAACAAAGACAGTGAAAGAGAGAGAAATTCTTACAAAATTCGTTCAGGGGCTGTGATGCCACCTGGATTGACCATATCTAGACCTGCAGCTGATTGAGACATAAGGGTGGACACTCTTGGGGCTGAGAGGTTTGGTGAGGTTGGGTGAGCAAACGCAGACGCTTTAAAGTAATACTGCGTGGTACCCATCCCATGGGTCCCAAATCTCCAGGTTCAAGGGCATCTTCCTACATCGAAAACATGCATGAGAAACCCAGAAGATGGTCCACCGAGTGATCAGGAAAGGTTTCTAAAACGCACCTCATTTCTCATCTCCTTGTGCTCGGGTTCGCCATTCCAGCCGCTTTACTAGCAATCTCCCTCCTTGGAGAATCAACACCTTTAACCTCCTGTTCCATACAGGTTGCAATTTGTCCTGAGGATGAACGGGAAGAGGGGGAACCAAAGAGAGACTAGCTCTAGGTGTTGGGACAGGCACAGGTCACTCTATTTTCCAATCAGGAAGAAGAATTAACCACAAGCTCAGTCTGCCGCCCGGAAGCAGAATAGGTCCTAAAGCAATCCTGCGCTTTTGCGGCCAGCTCCCAAGAGAGCGAGTTGAAATATGGAGCTCAGGGGCACTGCAATTCACAAACCTGCAGACTTATAAATGATAACTCTCGTCTACAAATATATTGAGGGAAGGCAACAAAGAGGATTTGAAAGCAAGGCAGATTTGAAGGAAACAGATTTCAGGAGGCAGATTCGAATCGCCTTTAAAGCACAGGAAAAGCGGCAAAACCTCGACAATGATGCCCTTGGCCAAAAAGGGCGTATGCGTTTTTTCCTGAATATAGTCAGGAAAAAACGCATACGCCCTTTTTGGCCAACCAAGCAACCTGGAAAGGCAAATCAGCGCTACAAAGAAGTCTCGCTTCCCATCGGTCAAAAGGGCCATGCTGAATAAAGTGTCAAAACCAGAAATGCAGGACAGGCCACGGAGAAACGGGAGCCTTGCTACGCTGATGGGCGGGATGTAAATTGCCAACAGCCACTCTGGAGAAGTGTACGGTGTGTCCTGAAACATTTACAAAACTCAGCTTAGAGAGCATAGGGCACTTCCACTCATGGGCGTATAAATTGGGAAAACTAAAAATCAGCAAGACACAAGCACCCCAAAGTTTAGGGCTGCTCTCTTGACAAGAACCTCCACTTCGTTACACCTTAAATATCCCAGGAAAGAGAAAAATGGATAAAGAAGTTGTGGTCCTTATGTACAATGGAATATCACTCAGCCATGAAATCAACGTCATAAGGCTAGTAGCAGCATGATGAGTGGATTTAGGTACGACGATTCTAAGTCAAATAAGTCACACAGAAAAAGACACTTATCATAAGATATCACCTATAGAGGGAATGTAAAAACCGCTACACTTGAACTGAATTACAAAACAGAACAGAGTCACACGGTTAGAAAACACACTATGGCTGCCTAACGGGAAAGGTGAGGTGGGGTGATGCATAAAACAAGGGTTTCAAATTAGCTCAGATACCGTTCCATGAACCCAATATGTAATAGACAAGACCTACTCCTTGCTCAGGGAACTGGACTCAACACCCCCTATTCACCGCCCAAGAATATATCTGACTAGTAAGAATCTTAAAACCTATGTATTGATATCTCTCTGTAAGTGAGTCAAGTGGGTGTAAAGCTGCATAAACACAGCAGTGAAAAGCAGCTAAACCCCATTATAAAACTCAATTAATTTTAAAAACCCTTGAAACAAAGACAGTGAAAGAGAGAGAAATTCTTACAAAATTCGTTCAGGGGCTGTGATGCCACCTGGATTGACCATATCTAGACCTGCAGCTGATTGAGACATAAGGGTGGACACTCTTGGGGCTGAGAGGTTTGGTGAGGTTGGGTGAGCAAACGCAGACGCTTTAAAGTAATACTGCGTGGTACCCATCCCATGGGTCCCAAATCTCCAGGTTCAAGGGCATCTTCCTACATCGAAAACATGCATGAGAAACCCAGAAGATGGTCCACCGAGTGATCAGGAAAGGTTTCTAAAACGCACCTCATTTCTCATCTCCTTGTGCTCGGGTTCGCCATTCCAGCCGCTTTACTAGCAATCTCCCTCCTTGGAGAATCAGCACCTTTAACCTCCTGTTCCATACAGGTTGCAATTTGTCCTGAGGATGAACGGGAAGAGGGGGAACCAATGAGAGACTAGCTCTAGGTGTTGGGACAGGCACAGGTCACTCTATTTTCCCATCAGGAAGAAGAATTAACCACAAGCTCAGTCTGCCGCCCGGAAGCAGAATAGGGCCTAAAGCAATCCTGCGCTTTTGCGGCCAGCTCCCAAGAGAGCGAGTTGAAATATGGAGCTCAGGGGCACTGCAATTCACAAACCTGCAGACTTATAAATGATAACTCTCGTCTACAAATATATTGAGGGAAGGCAACAAAGAGGATTTGAAAGCAAGGCAGAATTGCAGGAAACAGATTTCAGGAGGCAGATTCGAATCGCCTTTAAAGCACAGGAAAAGCGGCAAAACCTCGACAATGATGCCCTTGGCCATAAAGGGCGTATGCGTTTTTTCCTGAATATATTCAGGAAAAAACGCATACGCCCTTTTGGGCCAACCAAGCAACCTGGAAAGGCAAATCAGCGCTACAAAGAAGTCTCGCTTCCCATCGGTCAAAAGGGCCATGCTGAATAAAGTGTCAAAACCAGAAATGCAGGACAGGCCACGGAGAAACGGGAGCCTTGCTACGCTGATGGGCGGGATGTAAATTGCCAACAGCCACTCTGGAGAAGTGTACGGTGTGTCCTGAAACATTTACAAAACTCAGCTTAGAGAGCATAGGGCACTTCCACTCATGGGCGTATAAATTGGGAAAACTAAAAATCAGCAAGACACAAGCACCCCAAAGTTTAGGGCTGATCTGTTGACAAGAACCTCCACTTCGTTACACCTTAAATATCCCAGGAAAGAGAAAAATGGATAAAGAAGTTGTGGTCCTTATGTACAATGGAACATCACTCAGCCATGAAATCAACGTCATAAGGCTAGTAGCAGCATGATGAGTGGATTTAGGTACGACGATTCTAAGTGAAATAAGTCACACAGAAAAAGACACTTATCATAAGATATCACTTATAGAGGGAATGTAAAAACCGCTACCCTTGAACTGAATTACAAAACAGAACAGAGTCACACGGTTAGAAAACACACTATGGCTGCCTAACGGGAAAGGTGAGGTGGGGTGATGCATAAAACAAGGATTTCAAATTAGCTCAGATACCGTTCCATAAACCCAATATGTAATAGACAAGACCTACTCCTTGCTCAGGGAACTGGACTCAACACCCCCTATTCACCGCCCAAGAATATATCTGACTAGTAAGAATCTTAAAACCTATGTATTGATATCTCTCTGTAAGTGAGTCAAGTGGGTGTAAAGCTGCATAAACACAGCAGTGAAAAGCAGCTAAACCCCATTATAAAACTCAATTAATTTTAAAAACCCTTGAAACAAAGACAGTGAAAGAGAGAGAAATTCTTACAAAATTCGTTCAGGGGCTGTGATGCCACCTGGATTGACCATATCTAGACCTGCAGCTGATTGAGACATAAGGGTGGACACTCTTGGGGCTGAGAGGTTTGGTGAGGTTGGGTGAGCAAACGCAGACGCTTTAAAGTAATACTGCGTGGTACCCATCCCATGGGTCCCAAATCTCCAGGTTCAAGGGCATCTTCCTACATCGAAAACATGCATGAGAAACCCAGAAGATGGTCCACCGAGTGATCAGGAAAGGTTTCTAAAACGCACCTCATTTCTCATCTCCTTGTGCTCGGGTTCGCCATTCCAGCCGCTTTACTAGCAATCTCCCTCCTTGGAGAATCAGCACCTTTAACCTCCTGTTCCATACAGGTTGCAATTTGTCCTGAGGATGAACGGGAAGAGGGGGAACCAATGAGAGACTAGCTCTAGGTGTTGGGACAGGCACAGGTCACTCTATTTTCCCATCAGGAAGAAGAATTAACCACAAGCTCAGTCTGCCGCCCGGAAGCAGAATAGGGCCTAAAGCAATCCTGCGCTTTTGCGGCCAGCTCCCAAGAGAGCGAGTTGAAATATGGAGCTCAGGGGCACTGCAATTCACAAACCTGCAGACTTATAAATGATAACTCTCGTCTACAAATATATTGAGGGAAGGCAACAAAGAGGATTTGAAAGCAAGGCAGAATTGCAGGAAACAGATTACAGGAGGCAGATTCGAATCGCCTTTAAAGCACAGGAAAAGCGGCAAAACCTCGACAATGATGCCCTTGGCCAAAAAGAGCGTATGCGTTTTTTCCTGAATATATTCAGGAAAAAACGCATCCGCCCTTTTTGGCCAACCAAGCAACCTGGAAAGGCAAATCAGCGCTACAAAGAAGTCTCGCTTCCCATCGGTCAAAAGGGCCATGCTGAATAAAGTGTCAAAACCAGAAATGCAGGACAGGCCACGGAGAAACGGGAGCCTTGCTACGCTGATGGGCGGGATGTAAATTGCCAACAGCCACTCTGGAGAAGTGTACGGTGTGTCCTGAAACATTTACAAAACTCAGCTTAGAGAGCATAGGGCACTTCCACTCATGGGCGTATAAATTGGGAAAACTAAAAATCAGCAAGACACAAGCACCCCAAAGTTTAGGGCTGCTCTGTTGACAAGAACCTCCACTTCGTTACACCTTAAATATCCCAGGAAAGAGAAAAATGGATAAAGAAGTTGTGGTCCTTATGTACAATGGAACATCACTCAGCCAAGAAATCAACGTCATAAGGCTAGTAGCAGCATGATGAGTGGATTTAGGTACGACGATTCTAAGTGAAATAAGTCACACAGAAAAAGACACTTATCATAAGATATCACTTATAGAGGGAATGTAAAAACCGCTACCCGTGAACTGAATTACAAAACAGAACAGAGTCACACGGTTAGAAAACACACTATGGCTGCCTAACGGGAAAGGTGAGGTGGGGTGATGCATAAAACAAGGATTTCAAATTAGCTCAGATACCGTTCCATAAACCCAATATTTAATAGACAAGACCTACTCCTTGCTCAGGGAACTGGACTCAACACCCCCTATTCACCGCCCAAGAATATATCTGACTAGTAAGAATCTTAAAACCTATGTATTGATATCTCTCTGTAAGTGAGTCAAGTGGGTGTAAAGCTGCATAAACACAGCAGTGAAAAGCAGCAAAACCCCATTATAAAACTCAATTAATTTTAAAAACCCTTGAAACAAAGACAGTGAAAGAGAGAGAAATTCTTACAAAATTCGTTCAGGGGCTGTGATGCCACCTGGATTGACCATATCTAGACCTGCAGCTGATTGAGACATAAGGGTGGACACTCTTGGGGCTGAGAGGTTTGGTGAGGTTGGGTGAGCAAACGCAGACGCTTTAAAGTAATACTGCGTGGTACCCATCCCATGGGTCCCAAATCTCCAGGTTCAAGGGCATCTTCCTACATCGAAAACATGCATGAGAAACCCAGAAGATGGTCCACCGAGTGATCAGGAAAGGTTTCTAAAACGCACCTCATTTCTCATCTCCTTGTGCTCGGGTTCGCCATTCCAGCCGCTTTACTAGCAATCTCCCTCCTTGGAGAATCAGCACCTTTAACCTCCTGTTCCATACAGGTTGCAATTTGTCCTGAGGATGAACGGGAAGAGGGGGAACCAATGAGAGACTAGCTCTAGGTGTTGGGACAGGCACAGGTCACTCTATTTTCCCATCAGGAAGAAGAATTAACCACAAGCTCAGTCTGCCGCCCGGAAGCAGAATAGGGCCTAAAGCAATCCTGCGCTTTTGCGGCCAGCTCCCAAGAGAGCGAGTTGAAATATGGAGCTCAGGGGCACTGCAATTCACAAACCTGCAGACTTATAAATGATAACTCTCGTCTACAAATATATTGAGGGAAGGCAACAAAGAGGATTTGAAAGCAAGGCAGAATTGCAGGAAACAGATTACAGGAGGCAGATTCGAATCGCCTTTAAAGCACAGGAAAAGCGGCAAAACCTCGACAATGATGCCCTTGGCCAAAAAGGGCGTATGCGTTTTTTCCTGAATATATTCAGGAAAAAACGCATACGCCCTTTTTGGCCAACCAAGCAACCTGGAAAGGCAAATCAGCGCTACAAAGAAGTCTCGCTTCCCATCGGTCAAAAGGGCCATGCTGAATAAAGTGTCAAAACCAGAAATGCAGGACAGGCCACGGAGAAACGGGAGCCTTGCTACGCTGATGGGCGGGATGTAAATTGCCAACAGCCACTCTGGAGAAGTGTACGGTGTGTCCTGAAACATTTACAAAACTCAGCTTAGAGAGCATAGGGCACTTCCACTCATGGGCGTATAAATTGGGAAAACTAAAAATCAGCAAGACACAAGCACCCCAAAGTTTAGGGCTGCTCTGTTGACAAGAACCTCCACTTCGTTACACCTTAAATATCCCAGGAAAGAGAAAAATGGATAAAGAAGTTGTGGTCCTTATGTACAATGGAACATCACTCAGCCAAGAAATCAACGTCATAAGGCTAGTAGCAGCATGATGAGTGGATTTAGGTACGACGATTCTAAGTGAAATAAGTCACACAGAAAAAGACACTTATCATAAGATATCACTTATAGAGGGAATGTAAAAACCGCTACCCGTGAACTGAATTACAAAACAGAACAGAGTCACACGGTTAGAAAACACACTATGGCTGCCTAACGGGAAAGGTGAGGTGGGGTGATGCATAAAACAAGGATTTCAAATTAGCTCAGATACCGTTCCATAAACCCAATATTTAATAGACAAGACCTACTCCTTGCTCAGGGAACTGGACTCAACACCCCCTATTCACCGCCCAAGAATATATCTGACTAGTAAGAATCTTAAAACCTATGTATTGATATCTCTCTGTAAGTGAGTCAAGTGGGTGTAAAGCTGCATAAACACAGCAGTGAAAAGCAGCTAAACCCCATTATAAAACTCAATTAATTTTAAAAACCCTTGAAACAAAGAAAGTGAAAGAGAGAGAAATTCTTACAAAATTCGTTCAGGGGCTGTGATGCCACCTGGATTGACCATATCTAGACCTGCAGCTGATTGAGACATAAGGGTGGACACTCTTGGGGCTGAGAGGTTTGGTGAGGTTGGGTGAGCAAACGCAGACGCTTTAAAGTAATACTGCGTGGTACCCATCCCATGGGTCCCAAATCTCCAGGTTCAAGGGCATCTTCCTACATCGAAAACATGCATGAGAAACCCAGAAGATGGTCCACCGAGTGATCAGGAAAGGTTTCTAAAACGCACCTCATTTCTCATCTCCTTGTGCTCGGGTTCGCCATTCCAGCCGCTTTACTAGCAATCTCCCTCCTTGGAGAATCAGCACCTTTAACCTCCTGTTCCATACAGGTTGCAATTTGTCCTGAGGATGAACGGGAAGAGGGGGAACCAATGAGAGACTAGCTCTAGGTGTTGGGACAGGCACAGGTCACTCTATTTTCCCATCAGGAAGAAGAATTAACCACAAGATCAGTCTGCCGCCCGGAAGCAGAATAGGGCCTAAAGCAATCCTGCGCTTTTGCGGCCAGCTCCCAAGAGAGCGAGTTGAAAAATGGAGCTCAGGGGCACTGCAATTCACAAACCTGCAGACTTATAAATGATAACTCTCGTCTACAAATATATTGAGGGAAGGCAACAAAGAGGATTTGAAAGCAAGGCAGAATTGCAGGAAACAGATTACAGGAGGCAGATTCGAATCGCCTTTAAAGCACAGGAAAAGCGGCAAAACCTCGACAATGATGCCCTTGGCCAAAAAGGGCGTATGCGTTTTTTCCTGAATATATTCAGGAAAAAACGCATACGCCCTTTTTGGCCAACCAAGCAACCTGGAAAGGCAAATCAGCGCTACAAAGAAGTCTCGCTTCCCATCGGTCAAAAGGGCCATGCTGAATAAAGTGTCAAAACCAGAAATGCAGGACAGGCCACGGAGAAACGGGAGCCTTGCTACGCTGATGGGCGGGATGTAAATTGCCAACAGCCACTCTGGAGAAGTGTACGGTGTGTCCTGAAACATTTACAAAACTCAGCTTAGAGAGCATAGGGCACTTCCACTCATGGGCGTATAAATTGGGAAAAGTAAAAATCAGCAAGACACAAGCACCCCAAAGTTTAGGGCTGCTCTGTTGACAAGAACCTCCACTTCGTTACACCTTAAATATCCCAGGAAAGAGAAAAATGGATAAAGAAGTTGTGGTCCTTATGTACAATGGAACATCACTCAGCCAAGAAATCAACGTCATAAGGCTAGTAGCAGCATGATGAGTGGATTTAGGTACGACGATTCTAAGTGAAATAAGTCACACAGAAAAAGACACTTATCATAAGATATCACTTATAGAGGGAATGTAAAAACCGCTACCCGTGAACTGAATTACAAAACAGAACAGAGTCACACGGTTAGAAAACACACTATGGCTGCCTAACGGGAAAGGTGAGGTGGGGTGATGCATAAAACAAGGATTTCAAATTAGCTCAGATACCGTTCCATAAACCCAATATTTAATAGACAAGACCTACTCCTTGCTCAGGGAACTGGACTCAACACCCCCTATTCACCGCCCAAGAATATATCTGACTAGTAAGAATCTTAAAACCTATGTATTGATATCTCTCTGTAAGTGAGTCAAGTGGGTGTAAAGCTGCATAAACACAGCAGTGAAAAGCAGCAAAACCCCATTATAAAACTCAATTAATTTTAAAAACCCTTGAAACAAAGACAGTGAAAGAGAGAGAAATTCTTACAAAATTCGTTCAGGGGCTGTGATGCCACCTGGATTGACCATATCTAGACCTGCAGCTGATTGAGACATAAGGGTGGACACTCTTGGGGCTGAGAGGTTTGGTGAGGTTGGGTGAGCAAACGCAGACGCTTTAAAGTAATACTGCGTGGTACCCATCCCATGGGTCCCAAATCTCCAGGTTCAAGGGCATCTTCCTACATCGAAAACATGCATGAGAAACCCAGAAGATGGTCCACCGAGTGATCAGGAAAGGTTTCTAAAACGCACCTCATTTCTCATCTCCTTGTGCTCGGGTTCGCCATTCCAGCCGCTTTACTAGCAATCTCCCTCCTTGGAGAATCAGCACCTTTAACCTCCTGTTCCATACAGGTTGCAATTTGTCCTGAGGATGAACGGGAAGAGGGGGAACCAATGAGAGACTAGCTCTAGGTGTTGGGACAGGCACAGGTCACTCTATTTTCCCATCAGGAAGAAGAATTAACCACAAGCTCAGTCTGCCGCCCGGAAGCAGAATAGGGCCTAAAGCAATCCTGCGCTTTTGCGGCCAGCTCCCAAGAGAGCGAGTTGAAATATGGAGCTCAGGGGCACTGCAATTCACAAACCTGCAGACTTATAAATGATAACTCTCGTCTACAAATATATTGAGGGAAGGCAACAAAGAGGATTTGAAAGCAAGGCAGAATTGCAGGAAACAGATTTCAGGAGGTAGATTCGAATCGCCTTTAAAGCACAGGAAAAGCGGCAAAACCTCGACAATGATGCCCTTGGCCATAAAGGGCGTATGCGTTTTTTCCTGAATATATTCAGGAAAAAACGCATACGCCCTTTTGGGCCAACCAAGCAACCTGGAAAGGCAAATCAGCGCTACAAAGAAGTCTCGCTTCCCATCGGTCAAAAGGGCCATGCTGAATAAAGTGTCAAAACCAGAAATGCAGGACAGGCCACGGAGAAACGGGAGCCTTGCTACGCTGATGGGCGGGATGTAAATTGCCAACAGCCACTCTGGAGAAGTGTACGGTGTGTCCTGAAACATTTACAAAACTCAGCTTAGAGAGCATAGGGCACTTCCACTCATGGGCGTATAAATTGGGAAAACTAAAAATCAGCAAGACACAAGCACCCCAAAGTTTAGGGCTGATCTGTTGACAAGAACCTCCACTTCGTTACACCTTAAATATCCCAGGAAAGAGAAAAATGGATAAAGAAGTTGTGGTCCTTATGTACAATGGAACATCACTCAGCCATGAAATCAACGTCATAAGGCTAGTAGCAGCATGATGAGTGGATTTAGGTACGACGATTCTAAGTGAAATAAGTCACACAGAAAAAGACACTTATCATAAGATATCACTTATAGAGGGAATGTAAAAACCGCTACCCTTGAACTGAATTACAAAACAGAACAGAGTCACAGGGTTAGAAAACACACTATGGCTGCCTAACGGGAAAGGTGAGGTGGGGTGATGCATAAAACAAGGATTTCAAATTAGCTCAGATACCGTTCCATAAACCCAATATGTAATAGACAAGACCTACTCCTTGCTCAGGGAACTGGACTCAACACCCCCTATTCACCGCCCAAGAATATATCTGACTAGTAAGAATCTTAAAACCTTTGTATTGATATCTCTCTGTAAGTGAGTCAAGTGGGTGTAAAGCTGCATAAACACAGCAGTGAAAAGCAGCTAAACCCCATTATAAAACTCAATTAATTTTAAAAACCCTTGAAACAAAGACAGTGAAAGAGAGAGAAATTCTTACAAAATTCGTTCAGGGGCTGTGATGCCACCTGGATTGACCATATCTAGACCTGCAGCTGATTGAGACATAAGGGTGGACACTCTTGGGGCTGAGAGGTTTGGTGAGGTTGGGTGAGCAAACGCAGACGCTTTAAAGTAATACTGCGTGGTACCCATCCCATGGGTCCCAAATCTCCAGGTTCAAGGGCATCTTCCTACATCGAAAACATGCATGAGAAACCCAGAAGATGGTCCACCGAGTGATCAGGAAAGGTTTCTAAAACGCACCTCATTTCTCATCTCCTTGTGCTCGGGTTCGCCATTCCAGCCGCTTTACTAGCAATCTCCCTCCTTGGAGAATCAGCACCTTTAACCTCCTGTTCCATACAGGTTGCAATTTGTCCTGAGGATGAACGGGAAGAGGGGGAACCAATGAGAGACTAGCTCTAGGTGTTGGGACAGGCACAGGTCACTCTATTTTCCCATCAGGAAGAAGAATTAACCACAAGATCAGTCTGCCGCCCGGAAGCAGAATAGGGCCTAAAGCAATCCTGCGCTTTTGCGGCCAGCTCCCAAGAGAGCGAGTTGAAAAATGGAGCTCAGGGGCACTGCAATTCACAAACCTGCAGACTTATAAATGATAACTCTCGTCTACAAATATATTGAGGGAAGGCAACAAAGAGGATTTGAAAGCAAGGCAGATTTGCAGGAAACAGATTTCAGGAGGCAGATTCGAATCGCCTTTAAAGCACAGGAAAAGCGGCAAAACCTCGACAATGATGCCCTTGGCCAAAAAGGGCGTATGCGTTTTTTCCTGAATATATTCAGGAAAAAACGCATACGCCCTTTTTGGCTAACCAAGCAACCTGGAAAGGCAAACCAGCGCTACAAAGAAGTCTCGCTTCCCATCGGTCAAAAGGGCCATGCTGAATAAAGTGTCAAAACCAGAAATGCAGGACAGGCCACGGAGAAACGGGAGCCTTGCTACGCTGATGGGCGGGATGTAAATTGCCAACAGCCACTCTGGAGAAGTGTACGGTGTGTCCTGAAACATTTACAAAACTCAGCTTAGAGAGCATAGGGCACTTCCACTCATGGGCGTATAAATTGGGAAAACTAAAAATCAGCAAGACACAAGCACCCCAAAGTTTAGGGCTGCTCTGTTGACAAGAACCTCCACTTCGTTACACCTTAAATATCCCAGGAAAGAGAAAAATGGATAAAGAAGTTGTGGTCCTTATGTACAATGGAACATCACTCAGCCATGAAATCAACGTCATAAGGCTAGTAGCAGCATGATGAGTGGATTTAGGTACGACGATTCTAAGTGAAATAAGTCACACAGAAAAAGACACTTATCATAAGATATCACTTATAGAGGGAATGTAAAAACCGCTACCCTTGAACTGAATTACAAAACAGAACAGAGTCACACGGTTAGAAAACACACTATGGCTGCCTAACGGGAAAGGTGAGGTGGGGTGATGCATAAAACAAGGATTTCAAATTAGCTCAGATACCGTTCCATAAACCCAATATGTAATAGACAAGACCTACTCCTTGCTCAGGGAACTGGACTCAACACCCCCTATTCACCGCCCAAGAATATATCTGACTAGTAAGAATCTTAAAACCTATGTATTGATATCTCTCTGTAAGTGAGTCAAGTGGGTGTAAAGCTGCATAAACACAGCAGTGAAAAGCAGCTAAACCCCATTATAAAACTCAATTAATTTTAAAAACCCTTGAAACAAAGACAGTGAAAGAGAGAGAAATTCTTACAAAATTCGTTCAGGGGCTGTGATGCCACCTGGATTGACCATATCTAGACCTGCAGCTGATTGAGACATAAGGGTGGACACTCTTGGGGCTGAGAGGTTTGGTGAGTTTGGGTGAGCAAACGCAGACGCTTTAAAGTAATACTGCGTGGTACCCATCCCATGGGTCCCAAATCTCCAGGTTCAAGGGCATCTTCCTACATCGAAAACATGCATGAGAAACACAGAAGATGGTCCACCGAGTGATCAGGAAAGGTTTCTAAAACGCACCTCATTTCTCATCTCCTTGTGCTCGGGTTCGCCATTCCAGCCGCTTTACTAGCAATCTCCCTCCTTGGAGAATCAGCACCTTTAACCTCCTGTTCCATACAGGTTGCAATTTGTCCTGAGGATGAACGGGAAGAGGGGGAACCAATGAGAGACTACCTCTAGGTGTTGGGACAGGCACAGGTCACTCTATTTTCCCATCAGGAAGAAGAATTAACCAGAAGCTCAGTCTGCCGCCCGGAAGCAGAATAGGGCCTAAAGTAATCCTGCGCTTTTGCGGCCAGCTCCCAAGAGAGCGAGTTGAAATATGGAGCTCAGGGGCACTGCAATTCACAAACCTGCAGACTTATAAATGATAACTCTCGTCTACAAATATATTGAGGGAAGGCAACAAAGAGGATTTGAAAGCAAGGCAGAATTGCAGGAAACAGATTTCAGGAGGCAGATTCGAATCGCCTTTAAAGCACAGGAAAAGCGGCAAAACCTCGACAATGATGCCCTTGGCCATAAAGGGCGTATGCGTTTTTTCCTGAATATATTCAGGAAAAAACGCATACGCCCTTTTGGGCCAACCAAGCAACCTGGAAAGTCAAATCAGCGCTACAAAGAAGTCTCGCTTCCCATCGGTCAAAAGGGCCATGCTGAATAAAGTGTCAAAACCAGAAATGCAGGACAGGCCACGGAGAAACGGGAGCCTTGCTACGCTGATGGGCGGGATGTAAATTGCCAACAGCCAGTCTGGAGAAGTGTACGGTGTGTCCTGAAACATTTACAAAACTCAGCTTAGAGAGCATAGGGCACTTCCACTCATGGGCGTATAAATTGGGAAAACTAAAAATCAGCAAGACACAAGCACCCCAAAGTTTAGGGCTGCTCTGTTGACAAGAACCTCCACTTCGTTACACCTTAAATATCCCAGGAAAGAGAAAAATGGATAAAGAAGTTGTGGTCGTTATGTACAATGGAACATCACTCAGCCAAGAAATCAACGTCATAAGGCTAGTAGCAGCATGATGAGTGGATTTAGGTACGACGATTCTAAGTGAAATAAGTCACACAGAAAAAGACACTTATCATAAGATATCACTTATAGAGGGAATGTAAAAACCGCTACCCGTGAACTGAATTACAAAACAGAACAGAGTCACACGGTTAGAAAACACACTATGGCTGCCTAACGGGAAAGGTGAGGTGGGGTGATGCATAAAACAAGGATTTCAAATTAGCTCAGATACCGTTCCATAAACCCAATATTTAATAGACAAGACCTACTCCTTGCTCAGGGAACTGGACTCAACACCCCCTATTCACCGCCCAAGAATATATCTGACTAGTAAGAATCTTAAAACCTATGTATTGATATCTCTCTGTAAGTGAGTCAAGTGGGTGTAAAGCTGCATAAACACAGCAGTGAAAAGCAGCAAAACCCCATTATAAAACTCAATTAATTTTAAAAACCCTTGAAACAAAGACAGTGAAAGAGAGAGAAATTCTTACAAAATTCGTTCAGGGGCTGTGATGCCACCTGGATTGACCATATCTAGACCTGCAGCTGATTGAGACATAAGGGTGGACACTCTTGGGGCTGAGAGGTTTGGTGAGGTTGGGTGAGCAAACGCAGACGCTTTAAAGTAATACTGCGTGGTACCCATCCCATGGGTCCCAAATCTCCAGGTTCAAGGGCATCTTCCTACATCGAAAACATGCATGAGAAACCCAGAAGATGGTCCACCGAGTGATCAGGAAAGGTTTCTAAAACGCACCTCATTTCTCATCTCCTTGTGCTCGGGTTCGCCATTCCAGCCGCTTTACTAGCAATCTCCCTCCTTGGAGAATCAGCACCTTTAACCTCCTGTTCCATACAGGTTGCAATTTGTCCTGAGGATGAACGGGAAGAGGGGGAACCAATGAGAGACTAGCTCTAGGTGTTGGGACAGGCACAGGTCACTCTATTTTCCCATCAGGAAGAAGAATTAACCACAAGCTCAGTCTGCCGCCCGGAAGCAGAATAGGGCCTAAAGCAATCCTGCGCTTTTGCGGCCAGCTCCCAAGAGAGCGAGTTGAAAAATGGAGCTCAGGGGCACTGCAATTCACAAACCTGCAGACTTATAAATGATAACTCTCGTCTACAAATATATTGAGGGAAGGCAACAAAGAGGATTTGAAAGCAAGGCAGATTTGCAGGAAACAGATTTCAGGAGGCAGATTCGAATCGCCTTTAAAGCACAGGAAAAGCGGCAAAACCTCGACAATGATGCCCTTGGCCAAAAAGGGCGTATGCGTTTTTTCCTGAATATATTCAGGAAAAAACGCATACGCCCTTTTTGGCTAACCAAGCAACCTGGAAAGGCAAACCAGCGCTACAAAGAAGTCTCGCTTCCCATCGGTCAAAAGGGCCATGCTGAATAAAGTGTCAAAACCAGAAATGCAGGACAGGCCACGGAGAAACGGGAGCCTTGCTACGCTGATGGGCGGGATGTAAATTGCCAACAGCCACTCTGGAGAAGTGTACGGTGTGTCCTGAAACATTTACAAAACTCAGCTTAGAGAGCATAGGGCACTTCCACTCATGGGCGTATAAATTGGGAAAACTAAAAATCAGCAAGACACAAGCACCCCAAAGTTTAGGGCTGCTCTGTTGACAAGAACCTCCACTTCGTTACACCTTAAATATCCCAGGAAAGAGAAAAATGGATAAAGAAGTTGTGGTCCTTATGTACAATGGAACATCACTCAGCCATGAAATCAACGTCATAAGGCTAGTAGCAGCATGATGAGTGGATTTAGGTACGACGATTCTAAGTGAAATAAGTCACACAGAAAAAGACACTTATCATAAGATATCACTTATAGAGGGAATGTAAAAACCGCTACCCTTGAACTGAATTACAAAACAGAACAGAGTCACACGGTTAGAAAACACACTATGGCTGCCTAACGGGAAAGGTGAGGTGGGGTGATGCATAAAACAAGGATTTCAAATTAGCTCAGATACCGTTCCATAAACCCAATATGTAATAGACAAGACCTACTCCTTGCTCAGGGAACTGGACTCAACACCCCCTATTCACCGCCCAAGAATATATCTGACTAGTAAGAATCTTAAAACCTATGTATTGATATCTCTCTGTAAGTGAGTCAAGTGGGTGTAAAGCTGCATAAACACAGCAGTGAAAAGCAGCTAAACCCCATTATAAAACTCAATTAATTTTAAAAACCCTTGAAACAAAGACAGTGAAAGAGAGAGAAATTCTTACAAAATTCGTTCAGGGGCTGTGATGCCACCTGGATTGACCATATCTAGACCTGCAGCTGATTGAGACATAAGGGTGGACACTCTTGGGGCTGAGAGGTTTGGTGAGTTTGGGTGAGCAAACGCAGACGCTTTAAAGTAATACTGCGTGGTACCCATCCCATGGGTCCCAAATCTCCAGGTTCAAGGGCATCTTCCTACATCGAAAACATGCATGAGAAACACAGAAGATGGTCCACCGAGTGATCAGGAAAGGTTTCTAAAACGCACCTCATTTCTCATCTCCTTGTGCTCGGGTTCGCCATTCCAGCCGCTTTACTAGCAATCTCCCTCCTTGGAGAATCAGCACCTTTAACCTCCTGTTCCATACAGGTTGCAATTTGTCCTGAGGATGAACGGGAAGAGGGGGAACCAATGAGAGACTAGCTCTAGGTGTTGGGACAGGCACAGGTCACTCTATTTTCCCATCAGGAAGAAGAATTAACCACAAGATCAGTCTGCCGCCCGGAAGCAGAATAGGGCCTAAAGCAATCCTGCGCTTTTGCGGCCAGCTCCCAAGAGAGCGAGTTGAAAAATGGAGCTCAGGGGCACTGCAATTCACAAACCTGCAGACTTATAAATGATAACTCTCGTCTACAAATATATTGAGGGAAGGCAACAAAGAGGATTTGAAAGCAAGGCAGATTTGCAGGAAACAGATTTCAGGAGGCAGATTCGAATCGCCTTTAAAGCACAGGAAAAGCGGCAAAACCTCGACAATGATGCCCTTGGCCAAAAAGGGCGTATGCGTTTTTTCCTGAATATATTCAGGAAAAAACGCATACGCCCTTTTTGGCTAACCAAGCAACCTGGAAAGGCAAACCAGCGCTACAAAGAAGTCTCGCTTCCCATCGGTCAAAAGGGCCATGCTGAATAAAGTGTCAAAACCAGAAATGCAGGACAGGCCACGGAGAAACGGGAGCCTTGCTACGCTGATGGGCGGGATGTAAATTGCAAACAGCCACTCTGGAGAAGTGTACGGTGTGTCCTGAAACATTTACAAAACTCAGCTTAGAGAGCATAGGGCACTTCCACTCATGGGCGTATAAATTGGGAAAACTAAAAATCAGCAAGACACAAGCACCCCAAAGTTTAGGGCTGCTCTGTTGACAAGAACCTCCACTTCGTTACACCTTAAATATCCCAGGAAAGAGAAAAATGGATAAAGAAGTTGTGGTCCTTATGTACAATGGAACATCACTCAGCCATGAAATCAACGTCATAAGGCTAGTAGCAGCATGATGAGTGGATTTAGGTACGACGATTCTAAGTGAAATAAGTCACACAGAAAAAGACACTTATCATAAGATATCACTTATAGAGGGAATGTAAAAACCGCTACCCTTGAACTGAATTACAAAACAGAACAGAGTCACACGGTTAGAAAACACACTATGGCTGCCTAACGGGAAAGGTGAGGTGGGGTGATGCATAAAACAAGGATTTCAAATTAGCTCAGATACCGTTCCATAAACCCAATATGTAATAGACAAGACCTACTCCTTGCTCAGGGAACTGGACTCAACACCCCCTATTCACCGCCCAAGAATATATCTGACTAGTAAGAATCTTAAAACCTATGTATTGATATCTCTCTGTAAGTGAGTCAAGTGGGTGTAAAGCTGCATAAACACAGCAGTGAAAAGCAGCTAAACCCCATTATAAAACTCAATTAATTTTAAAAACCCTTGAAACAAAGACAGTGAAAGAGAGAGAAATTCTTACAAAATTCGTTCAGGGGCTGTGATGCCACCTGGATTGACCATATCTAGACCTGCAGCTGATTGAGACATAAGGGTGGACACTCTTGGGGCTGAGAGGTTTGGTGAGGTTGGGTGAGCAAACGCAGACGCTTTAAAGTAATACTGCGTGGTACCCATCCCATGGGTCCGAAATCTCCAGGTTCAAGGGCATCTTCCTACATCGAAAACATGCATGAGAAACCCAGAAGATGGTCCACCGAGTGATCAGGAAAGGTTTCTAAAACGCACCTCATTTCTCATCTCCTTGTGCTCGGGTTCGCCATTCCAGCCGCTTTACTAGCAATCTCCCTCCTTGGAGAATCAGCACCTTTAACCTCCTGTTCCATACAGGTTGCAATTTGTCCTGAGGATGAACGGGAAGAGGGGGAACCAATGAGAGACTAGCTCTAGGTGTTGGGACAGGCACAGGTCACTCTATTTTCCCATCAGGAAGAAGAATTAACCACAAGCTCAGTCTGCCGCCCGGAAGCAGAATAGGGCCTAAAGCAATCCTGCGCTTTTGCGGCCAGCTCCCAAGAGAGCGAGTTGAAATATGGAGCTCAGGGGCACTGCAATTCACAAACCTGCAGACTTATAAATGATAACTCTCGTCTACAAATATATTGAGGGAAGGCAACAAAGAGGATTTGAAAGCAAGGCAGAATTGCAGGAAACAGATTACAGGAGGCAGATTCGAATCGCCTTTAAAGCACAGGAAAAGCGGCAAAACCTCGACAATGATGCCCTTGGCCAAAAAGGGCGTATGCGTTTTTTCCTGAATATATTCAGGAAAAAACGCATACGCCCTTTTTGGCCAACCAAGCAACCTGGAAAGGCAAATCAGCGCTACAAAGAAGTCTCGCTTCCCATCGGTCAAAAGGGCCATGCTGAATAAAGTGTCAAAACCAGAAATGCAGGACAGGCCACGGAGAAACGGGAGCCTTGCTACGCTGATGGGCGGGATGTAAATTGCCAACAGCCACTCTGGAGAAGTGTACGGTGTGTCCTGAAACATTTACAAAACTCAGCTTAGAGAGCATAGGGCACTTCCACTCATGGGCGTATAAATTGGGAAAACTAAAAATCAGCAAGACACAAGCACCCCAAAGTTTAGGGCTGCTCTGTTGACAAGAACCTCCACTTCGTTACACCTTAAATATCCCAGGAAAGAGAAAAATGGATAAAGAAGTTGTGGTCCTTATGTACAATGGAACATCACTCAGCCAAGAAATCAACGTCATAAGGCTAGTAGCAGCATGATGAGTGGATTTAGGTACGACGATTCTAAGTGAAATAAGTCACACAGAAAAAGACACTTATCATAAGATATCACTTATAGAGGGAATGTAAAAACCGCTACCCGTGAACTGAATTACAAAACAGAACAGAGTCACACGGTTAGAAAACACACTATGGCTGCCTAACGGGAAAGGTGAGGTGGGGTGATGCATAAAACAAGGATTTCAAATTAGCTCAGATACCGTTCCATAAACCCAATATTTAATAGACAAGACCTACTCCTTGCTCAGGGAACTGGACTCAACACCCCCTATTCACCGCCCAAGAATATATCTGACTAGTAAGAATCTTAAAACCTATGTATTGATATCTCTCTGTAAGTGAGTCAAGTGGGTGTAAAGCTGCATAAACACAGCAGTGAAAAGCAGCAAAACCCCATTATAAAACTCAATTAATTTAAAAAACCCTTGAAACAAAGACAGTGAAAGAGAGAGAAATTCTTACAAAATTCGTTCAGGGGCTGTGATGCCACCTGGATTGACCATATCTAGACCTGCAGCTGATTGAGACATAAGGGTGGACACTCTTGGGGCTGAGAGGTTTGGTGAGGTTGGGTGAGCAAACGCAGACGCTTTAAAGTAATACTGCGTGGTACCCATCCCATGGGTCCCAAATCTCCAGGTTCAAGGGCATCTTCCTACATCGAAAACATGCATGAGAAACCCAGAAGATGGTCCACCGAGTGATCAGGAAAGGTTTCTAAAACGCACCTCATTTCTCATCTCCTTGTGCTCGGGTTCGCCATTCCAGCCGCTTTACTAGCAATCTCCCTCCTTGGAGAATCAGCACCTTTAACCTCCTGTTCCATACAGGTTGCAATTTGTCCTGAGGATGAACGGGAAGAGGGGGAACCAATGAGAGACTAGCTCTAGGTGTTGGGACAGGCACAGGTCACTCTATTTTCCCATCAGGAAGAAGAATTAACCACAAGATCAGTCTGCCGCCCGGAAGCAGAATAGGGCCTAAAGCAATCCTGCGCTTTTGCGGCCAGCTCCCAAGAGAGCGAGTTGAAAAATGGAGCTCAGGGGCACTGCAATTCACAAACCTGCAGACTTATAAATGATAACTCTCGTCTACAAATATATTGAGGGAAGGCAACAAAGAGGATTTGAAAGCAAGGCAGATTTGCAGGAAACAGATTTCAGGAGGCAGATTCGAATCGCCTTTAAAGCACAGGAAAAGCGGCAAAACCTCGACAATGATGCCCTTGGCCAAAAAGGGCGTATGCGTTTTTTCCTGAATATATTCAGGAAAAAACGCATACGCCCTTTTTGGCTAACCAAGCAACCTGGAAAGGCAAACCAGCGCTACAAAGAAGTCTCGCTTCCCATCGGTCAAAAGGGCCATGCTGAATAAAGTGTCAAAACCAGAAATGCAGGACAGGCCACGGAGAAACGGGAGCCTTGCTACGCTGATGGGCGGGATGTAAATTGCCAACAGCCACTCTGGAGAAGTGTACGGTGTGTCCTGAAACATTTACAAAACTCAGCTTAGAGAGCATAGGGCACTTCCACTCATGGGCGTATAAATTGGGAAAACTAAAAATCAGCAAGACACAAGCACCCCAAAGTTTAGGGCTGCTCTGTTGACAAGAACCTCCACTTCGTTACACCTTAAATATCCCAGGAAAGAGAAAAATGGATAAAGAAGTTGTGGTCCTTATGTACAATGGAACATCACTCAGCCATGAAATCAACGTCATAAGGCTAGTAGCAGCATGATGAGTGGATTTAGGTACGACGATTCTAAGTGAAATAAGTCACACAGAAAAAGACACTTATCATAAGATATCACTTATAGAGGGAATGTAAAAACCGCTACCCTTGAACTGAATTACAAAACAGAACAGAGTCACACGGTTAGAAAACACACTATGGCTGCCTAACGGGAAAGGTGAGGTGGGGTGATGCATAAAACAAGGATTTCAAATTAGCTCAGATACCGTTCCATAAACCCAATATGTAATAGACAAGACCTACTCCTTGCTCAGGGAACTGGACTCAACACCCCCTATTCACCGCCCAAGAATATATCTGACTAGTAAGAATCTTAAAACCTATGTATTGATATCTCTCTGTAAGTGAGTCAAGTGGGTGTAAAGCTGCATAAACACAGCAGTGAAAAGCAGCTAAACCCCATTATAAAACTCAATTAATTTTAAAAACCCTTGAAACAAAGACAGTGAAAGAGAGAGAAATTCTTACAAAATTCGTTCAGGGGCTGTGATGCCACCTGGATTGACCATATCTAGACCTGCAGCTGATTGAGACATAAGGGTGGACACTCTTGGGGCTGAGAGGTTTGGTGAGTTTGGGTGAGCAAACGCAGACGCTTTAAAGTAATACTGCGTGGTACCCATCCCATGGGTCCCAAATCTCCAGGTTCAAGGGCATCTTCCTACATCGAAAACATGCATGAGAAACACAGAAGATGGTCCACCGAGTGATCAGGAAAGGTTTCTAAAACGCACCTCATTTCTCATCTCCTTGTGCTCGGGTTCGCCATTCCAGCCGCTTTACTAGCAATCTCCCTCCTTGGAGAATCAGCACCTTTAACCTCCTGTTCCATACAGGTTGCAATTTGTCCTGAGGATGAACCGGAAGAGGGGGAACCAATGAGAGACTAGCTCTAGGTGTTGGGACAGGCACAGGTCACTCTATTTTCCCATCAGGAAGAAGAATTAACCACAAGATCAGTCTGCCGCCCGGAAGCAGAATAGGGCCTAAAGCAATCCTGCGCTTTTGCGGCCAGCTCCCAAGAGAGCGAGTTGAAAAATGGAGCTCAGGGGCACTGCAATTCACAAACCTGCAGACTTATAAATGATAACTCTCGTCTACAAATATATTGAGGGAAGGCAACAAAGAGGATTTGAAAGCAAGGCAGATTTGCAGGAAACAGATTTCAGGAGGCAGATTCGAATCGCCTTTAAAGCACAGGAAAAGCGGCAAAACCTCGACAATGATGCCCTTGGCCAAAAAGGGCGTATGCGTTTTTTCCTGAATATATTCAGGAAAAAACGCATACGCCCTTTTTGGCTAACCAAGCAACCTGGAAAGGCAAACCAGCGCTACAAAGAAGTCTCGCTTCCCATCGGTCAAAAGGGCCATGCTGAATAAAGTGTCAAAACCAGAAATGCAGGACAGGCCACGGAGAAACGGGAGCCTTGCTACGCTGATGGGCGGGATGTAAATTGCAAACAGCCACTCTGGAGAAGTGTACGGTGTGTCCTGAAACATTTACAAAACTCAGCTTAGAGAGCATAGGGCACTTCCACTCATGGGCGTATAAATTGGGAAAACTAAAAATCAGCAAGACACAAGCACCCCAAAGTTTAGGGCTGCTCTGTTGACAAGAACCTCCACTTCGTTACACCTTAAATATCCCAGGAAAGAGAAAAATGGATAAAGAAGTTGTGGTCCTTATGTACAATGGAACATCACTCAGCCATGAAATCAACGTCATAAGGCTAGTAGCAGCATGATGAGTGGATTTAGGTACGACGATTCTAAGTGAAATAAGTCACACAGAAAAAGACACTTATCATAAGATATCACTTATAGAGGGAATGTAAAAACCTCTACCCTTGAACTGAATTACAAAACAGAACAGAGTCACACGGTTAGAAAACACACTATGGCTGCCTAACGGGAAAGGTGAGGTGGGGTGATGCATAAAACAAGGATTTCAAATTAGCTCAGATACCGTTCCATAAACCCAATATGTAATAGACAAGACCTACTCCTTGCTCAGGGAACTGGACTCAACACCCCCTATTCACCGCCCAAGAATATATCTGACTAGTAAGAATCTTAAAACCTATGTATTGATATCTCTCTGTAAGTGAGTCAAGTGGGTGTAAAGCTGCATAAACACAGCAGTGAAAAGCAGCTAAACCCCATTATAAAACTCAATTAATTTTAAAAACCCTTGAAACAAAGACAGTGAAAGAGAGAGAAATTCTTACAAAATTCGTTCAGGGGCTGTGATGCCACCTGGATTGACCATATCTAGACCTGCAGCTGATTGAGACATAAGGGTGGACACTCTTGGGGCTGAGAGGTTTGGTGAGGTTGGGTGAGCAAACGCAGACGCTTTAAAGTAATACTGCGTGGTACCCATCCCATGGGTCCGAAATCTCCAGGTTCAAGGGCATCTTCCTACATCGAAAACATGCATGAGAAACCCAGAAGATGGTCCACCGAGTGATCAGGAAAGGTTTCTAAAACGCACCTCATTTCTCATCTCCTTGTGCTCGGGTTCGCCATTCCAGCCGCTTTACTAGCAATCTCCCTCCTTGGAGAATCAGCACCTTTAACCTCCTGTTCCATACAGGTTGCAATTTGTCCTGAGGATGAACGGGAAGAGGGGGAACCAATGAGAGACTAGCTCTAGGTGTTGGGACAGGCACAGGTCACTCTATTTTCCCATCAGGAAGAAGAATTAACCACAAGCTCAGTCTGCCGCCCGGAAGCAGAATAGGGCCTAAAGCAATCCTGCGCTTTTGCGGCCAGCTCCCAAGAGAGCGAGTTGAAATATGGAGCTCAGGGGCACTGCAATTCACAAACCTGCAGACTTATAAATGATAACTCTCGTCTACAAATATATTGAGGGAAGGCAACAAAGAGGATTTGAAAGCAAGGCAGAATTGCAGGAAACAGATTACAGGAGGCAGATTCGAATCGCCTTTAAAGCACAGGAAAAGCGGCAAAACCTCGACAATGATGCCCTTGGCCAAAAAGGGCGTATGCGTTTTTTCCTGAATATATTCAGGAAAAAACGCATACGCCCTTTTTGGCCAACCAAGCAACCTGGAAAGGCAAATCAGCGCTACAAAGAAGTCTCGCTTCCCATCGGTCAAAAGGGCCATGCTGAATAAAGTGTCAAAACCAGAAATGCAGGACAGGCCACGGAGAAACGGGAGCCTTGCTACGCTGATGGGCGGGATGTAAATTGCCAACAGCCACTCTGGAGAAGTGTACGGTGTGTCCTGAAACATTTACAAAACTCAGCTTAGAGAGCATAGGGCACTTCCACTCATGGGCGTATAAATTGGGAAAACTAAAAATCAGCAAGACACAAGCACCCCAAAGTTTAGGGCTGCTCTGTTGACAAGAACCTCCACTTCGTTACACCTTAAATATCCCAGGAAAGAGAAAAATGGATAAAGAAGTTGTGGTCCTTATGTACAATGGAACATCACTCAGCCAAGAAATCAACGTCATAAGGCTAGTAGCAGCATGATGAGTGGATTTAGGTACGACGATTCTAAGTGAAATAAGTCACACAGAAAAAGACACTTATCATAAGATATCACTTATAGAGGGAATGTAAAAACCGCTACCCGTGAACTGAATTACAAAACAGAACAGAGTCACACGGTTAGAAAACACACTATGGCTGCCTAACGGGAAAGGTGAGGTGGGGTGATGCATAAAACAAGGATTTCAAATTAGCTCAGATACCGTTCCATAAACCCAATATTTAATAGACAAGACCTACTCCTTGCTCAGGGAACTGGACTCAACACCCCCTATTCACCGCCCAAGAATATATCTGACTAGTAAGAATCTTAAAACCTATGTATTGATATCTCTCTGTAAGTGAGTCAAGTGGGTGTAAAGCTGCATAAACACAGCAGTGAAAAGCAGCAAAACCCCATTATAAAACTCAATTAATTTTAAAAACCCTTGAAACAAAGACAGTGAAAGAGAGAGAAATTCTTACAAAATTCGTTCAGGGGCTGTGATGCCACCTGGATTGACCATATCTAGACCTGCAGCTGATTGAGACATAAGGGTGGACACTCTTGGGGCTGAGAGGTTTGGTGAGGTTGGGTGAGCAAACGCAGACGCTTTAAAGTAATACTGCGTGGTACCCATCCCATGGGTCCCAAATCTCCAGGTTCAAGGGCATCTTCCTACATCGAAAACATGCATGAGAAACCCAGAAGATGGTCCACCGAGTGATCAGGAAAGGTTTCTAAAACGCACCTCATTTCTCATCTCCTTGTGCTCGGGTTCGCCATTCCAGCCGCTTTACTAGCAATCTCCCTCCTTGGAGAATCAGCACCTTTAACCTCCTGTTCCATACAGGTTGCAATTTGTCCTGAGGATGAACGGGAAGAGGGGGAACCAATGAGAGACTAGCTCTAGGTGTTGGGACAGGCACAGGTCACTCTATTTTCCCATCAGGAAGAAGAATTAACCACAAGATCAGTCTGCCGCCCGGAAGCAGAATAGGGCCTAAAGCAATCCTGCGCTTTTGCGGCCAGCTCCCAAGAGAGCGAGTTGAAAAATGGAGGTCAGGGGCACTGCAATTCACAAACCTGCAGACTTATAAATGATAACTCTCGTCTACAAATATATTGAGGGAAGGCAACAAAGAGGATTTGAAAGCAAGGCAGATTTGCAGGAAACAGATTTCAGGAGGCAGATTCGAATCGCCTTTAAAGCACAGGAAAAGCGGCAAAACCTCGACAATGATGCCCTTGGCCAAAAAGGGCGTATGCGTTTTTTCCTGAATATATTCAGGAAAAAACGCATACGCCCTTTTTGGCTAACCAAGCAACCTGGAAAGTCAAATCAGCGCTACAAAGAAGTCTCGCTTCCCATCGGTCAAAAGGGCCATGCTGAATAAAGTGTCAAAACCAGAAATGCAGGACAGGCCACGGAGAAACGGGAGCCTTGCTACGCTGATGGGCGGGATGTAAATTGCCAACAGCCACTCTGGAGAAGTGTACGGTGTGTCCTGAAACATTTACAAAACTCAGCTTAAAGAGCATAGGGCACTTCCACTCATGGGCGTATAAATTGGGAAAACTAAAAATCAGCAAGACACAAGCACCCCAAAGTTTAGGGCTGCTCTGTTGACAAGAACCTCCACTTCGTTACACCTTAAATATCCCAGGAAAGAGAAAAATGGATAAAGAAGTTGTGGTCGTTATGTACAATGGAACATCACTCAGCCAAGAAATCAACGTCATAAGGCTAGTAGCAGCATGATGAGTGGATTTAGGTACGACGATTCTAAGTGAAATAAGTCACACAGAAAAAGACACTTATCATAAGATATCACTTATAGAGGGAATGTAAAAACCGCTACCCGTGAACTGAATTACAAAACAGAACAGAGTCACACGGTTAGAAAACACACTATGGCTGCCTAACGGGAAAGGTGAGGTGGGGTGATGCATAAAACAAGGATTTCAAATTAGCTCAGATACCGTTCCATAAACCCAATATTTAATAGACAAGACCTACTCCTTGCTCAGGGAACTGGACTCAACACCCCCTATTCACCGCCCAAGAATATATCTGACTAGTAAGAATCTTAAAACCTATGTATTGATATCTCTCTGTAAGTGAGTCAAGTGGGTGTAAAGCTGCATAAACACAGCAGTGAAAAGCAGCAAAACCCCATTATAAAACTCAATTAATTTTAAAAACCCTTGAAACAAAGACAGTGAAAGAGAGAGAAATTCTTACAAAATTCGTTCAGGGGCTGTGATGCCACCTGGATTGACCATATCTAGACCTGCAGCTGATTGAGACATAAGGGTGGACACTCTTGGGGCTGAGAGGTTTGGTGAGGTTGGGTGAGCAAACGCAGACGCTTTAAAGTAATACTGCGTGGTACCCATCCCATGGGTCCCAAATCTCCAGGTTCAAGGGCATCTTCCTACATCGAAAACATGCATGAGAAACCCAGAAGATGGTCCACCGAGTGATCAGGAAAGGTTTCTAAAACGCACCTCATTTCTCATCTCCTTGTGCTCGGGTTCGCCATTCCAGCCGCTTTACTAGCAATCTCCCTCCTTGGAGAATCAGCACCTTTAACCTCCTGTTCCATACAGGTTGCAATTTGTCCTGAGGATGAACGGGAAGAGGGGGAACCAATGAGAGACTAGCTCTAGGTGTTGGGACAGGCACAGGTCACTCTATTTTCCCATCAGGAAGAAGAATTAACCACAAGATCAGTCTGCCGCCCGGAAGCAGAATAGGGCCTAAAGCAATCCTGCGCTTTTGCGGCCAGCTCCCAAGAGAGCGAGTTGAAAAATGGAGCTCAGGGGCACTGCAATTCACAAACCTGCAGACTTATAAATGATAACTCTCGTCTACAAATATATTGAGGGAAGGCAACAAAGAGGATTTGAAAGCAAGGCAGATTTGCAGGAAACAGATTTCAGGAGGCAGATTCGAATCGCCTTTAAAGCACAGGAAAAGCGGCAAAACCTCGACAATGATGCCCTTGGCCAAAAAGGGCGTATGCGTTTTTTCCTGAATATATTCAGGAAAAAACGCATACGCCCTTTTTGGCTAACCAAGCAACCTGGAAAGGCAAACCAGCGCTACAAAGAAGTCTCGCTTCCCATCGGTCAAAAGGGCCATGCTGAATAAAGTGTCAAAACCAGAAATGCAGGACAGGCCACGGAGAAACGGGAGCCTTGCTACGCTGATGGGCGGGATGTAAATTGCCAACAGCCACTCTGGAGAAGTGTACGGTGTGTCCTGAAACATTTACAAAACTCAGCTTAGAGAGCATAGGGCACTTCCACTCATGGGCGTATAAATTGGGAAAACTAAAAATCAGCAAGACACAAGCACCCCAAAGTTTAGGGCTGCTCTGTTGACAAGAACCTCCACTTCGTTACACCTTAAATATCCCAGGAAAGAGAAAAATGGATAAAGAAGTTGTGGTCCTTATGTACAATGGAACATCACTCAGCCAAGAAATCAACGTCATAAGGCTAGTAGCAGCATGATGAGTGGATTTAGGTACGACGATTCTAAGTGAAATAAGTCACACAGAAAAAGACACTTATCATAAGATATCACTTATAGAGGGAATGTAAAAACCGCTACCCGTGAACTGAATTACAAAACAGAACAGAGTCACACGGTTAGAAAACACACTATGGCTGCCTAACGGGAAAGGTGAGGTGGGGTGATGCATAAAACAAGGATTTCAAATTAGCTCAGATACCGTTCCATAAACCCAATATGTAATAGACAAGACCTACTCCTTGCTCAGGGAACTGGACTCAACACCCCCTATTCACCGCCCAAGAATATATCTGACTAGTAAGAATCTTAAAACCTATGTATTGATATCTCTCTGTAAGTGAGTCAAGTGGGTGTAAAGCTGCATAAACACAGCAGTGAAAAGCAGCTAAACCCCATTATAAAACTCAATTAATTTTAAAAACCCTTGAAACAAAGACAGTGAAAGAGAGAGAAATTCTTACAAAATTCGTTCAGGGGCTGTGATGCCACCTGGATTGACCATATCTAGACCTGCAGCTGATTGAGACATAAGGGTGGACACTCTTGGGGCTGAGAGGTTTGGTGAGGTTGGGTGAGCAAACGCAGACGCTTTAAAGTAATACTGCGTGGTACCCATCCCATGGGTCCCAAATCTCCAGGTTCAAGGGCATCTTCCTACATCGAAAACATGCATGAGAAACCCAGAAGATGGTCCACCGAGTGATCAGGAAAGGTTTCTAAAACGCACCTCATTTCTCATCTCCTTGTGCTCGGGTTCGCCATTCCAGCCGCTTTACTAGCAATCTCCCTCCTTGGAGAATCAGCACCTTTAACCTCCTGTTCCATACAGGTTGCAATTTGTCCTGAGGATGAACGGGAAGAGGGGGAACCAATGAGAGACTAGCTCTAGGTGTTGGGACAGGCACAGGTCACTCTATTTTCCCATCAGGAAGAAGAATTAACCACAAGCTCAGTCTGCCGCCCGGAAGCAGAATAGGGCCTAAAGCAATCCTGCGCTTTTGCGGCCAGCTCCCAAGAGAGCGAGTTGAAAAATGGAGCTCAGGGGCACTGCAATTCACAAACCTGCAGACTTATAAATGATAACTCTCGTCTACAAATATATTGAGGGAAGGCAACAAAGAGGATTTGAAAGCAAGGCAGAATTGCAGGAAACAGATTACAGGAGGCAGATTCGAATCGCCTTTAAAGCACAGGAAAAGCGGCAAAACCTCGACAATGATGCCCTTGGCCAAAAAGGGCGTATGCGTTTTTTCCTGAATATATTCAGGAAAAAACGCATACGCCCTTTTTGGCCAACCAAGCAACCTGGAAAGGCAAATCAGCGCTACAAAGAAGTCTCGCTTCCCATCGGTCAAAAGGGCCATGCTGAATAAAGTGTCAAAACCAGAAATGCAGGACAGGCCACGGAGAAACGGGAGCCTTGCTACGCTGATGGGCGGGATGTAAATTGCCAACAGCCACTCTGGAGAAGTGTACGGTGTGTCCTGAAACATTTACAAAACTCAGCTTAGAGAGCATAGGGCACTTCCACTCATGGGCGTATAAATTGGGAAAACTAAAAATCAGCAAGACACAAGCACCCCAAAGTTTAGGGCTGCTCTGTTGACAAGAACCTCCACTTCGTTACACCTTAAATATCCCAGGAAAGAGAAAAATGGATAAAGAAGTTGTGGTCCTTATGTACAATGGAACATCACTCAGCCAAGAAATCAACGTCATAAGGCTAGTAGCAGCATGATGAGTGGATTTAGGTACGACGATTCTAAGTGAAATAAGTCACACAGAAAAAGACACTTATCATAAGATATCACTTATAGAGGGAATGTAAAAACCGCTACCCGTGAACTGAATTACAAAACAGAACAGAGTCACACGGTTAGAAAACACACTATGGCTGCCTAACGGGAAAGGTGAGGTGGGGTGATGCATAAAACAAGGATTTCAAATTAGCTCAGATACCGTTCCATAAACCCAATATTTAATAGACAAGACCTACTCCTTGCTCAGGGAACTGGACTCAACACCCCCTATTCACCGCCCAAGAATATATCTGACTAGTAAGAATCTTAAAACCTATGTATTGATATCTCTCTGTAAGTGAGTCAAGTGGGTGTAAAGCTGCATAAACACAGCAGTGAAAAGCAGCAAAACCCCATTATAAAACTCAATTAATTTTAAAAACCCTTGAAACAAAGACAGTGAAAGAGAGAGAAATTCTTACAAAATTCGTTCAGGGGCTGTGATGCCACCTGGATTGACCATATCTAGACCTGCAGCTGATTGAGACATAAGGGTGGACACTCTTGGGGCTGAGAGGTTTGGTGAGGTTGGGTGAGCAAACGCAGACGCTTTAAAGTAATACTGCGTGGTACCCATCCCATGGGTCCCAAATCTCCAGGTTCAAGGGCATCTTCCTACATCGAAAACATGCATGAGAAACCCAGAAGATGGTCCACCGAGTGATCAGGAAAGGTTTCTAAAACGCACCTCATTTCTCATCTCCTTGTGCTCGGGTTCGCCATTCCAGCCGCTTTACTAGCAATCTCCCTCCTTGGAGAATCAGCACCTTTAACCTCCTGTTCCATACAGGTTGCAATTTGTCCTGAGGATGAACGGGAAGAGGGGGAACCAATGAGAGACTAGCTCTAGGTGTTGGGACAGGCACAGGTCACTCTATTTTCCCATCAGGAAGAAGAATTAACCACAAGCTCAGTCTGCCGCCCGGAAGCAGAATAGGGCCTAAAGCAATCCTGCGCTTTTGCGGCCAGCTCCCAAGAGAGCGAGTTGAAAAATGGAGCTCAGGGGCACTGCAATTCACAAACCTGCAGACTTATAAATGATAACTCTCGTCTACAAATATATTGAGGGAAGGCAACAAAGAGGATTTGAAAGCAAGGCAGAATTGCAGGAAACAGATTTTAGGAGGCAGATTCGAATCGCCTTTAAAGTACAGGAAAAGCGGCAAAACCTCGACAATGATGCCCTTGGCCAAAAAGGGCGTATGCGTTTTTTCCTGAATATATTAAGAAAAAAACGCATACGCCCTTTTTGGCCAACCAAGCAACCTGGAAAGGCAAATCAGCGCTACAAAGAAGTCTCGCTTCCCATCGGTCAAAAGGGCCATGCTGAATAAAGTGTCAAAACCAGAAATGCAGGACAGGCCACGGAGAAACGGGAGCCTTGCTACGCTGATGGGCGGGATGTAAATTGCCAACAGCCACTCTGGAGAAGTGTACGGTGTGTCCTGAAACATTTACAAAACTCAGCTTAGAGAGCATAGGGCACTTCCACTCATGGGCGTATAAATTGGGAAGACTAAAAATCAGCAAGACACAAGCACCCCAAAGTTTAGGGCTGCTCTGTTGACAAGAAACTCCACTTCGTTACACCTTAAATATCCCAGGAAAGAGAAAAATGGATAAAGAAGTTGTGGTCCTTATGTACAATGGAACATCACTCAGCCAAGAAATCAACGTCATAAGGCTAGTGGCAGCATGATGAGTGGATTTAGGTACGACGATTCTAAGTGAAATAAGCCACACAGAAAAAGACACTTATCATAAGATATCACTTATAGAGGGAATGTAAAAACCGCTACCCTTGAACTGAATTACAAAACAGAACAGAGTCACACGGTTAGAAAACACACTATGGCTGCCTAACGGGAAAGGTGAGGTGGGGTGATGCATAAAACAAGGATTTCAAATTAGCTCAGATACCGTTCCATAAACCCAATATTTAATAGACAAGACCTACTCCTTGCTCAGGGAACTGGACTCAACACCCCCTATTCACCGCCCAAGAATATATCTGACTAGTAAGAATCTTAAAACCTATGTATTGATATCTCTCTGTAAGTGAGTCAAGTGGGTGTAAAGCTGCATAAACACAGCAGTGAAAAGCAGCTAAACCCCATTATAAAACTCAATTAATTTTAAAAACCCGTGAAACAAAGACAGTGAAAGAGAGAGAAATTCTTACAAAATTCGTTCAGGGGCTGTGATGCCACCTGGGTTGACCATATCTAGACCTGCAGCTGAATTGAGACATAAGGGTGGACACTCTTGGGGCTGAGATGTTTGGTGAGGTTGGGTGAGCAAACGCAGACTCTTTAAAGTAATACTGCGTGGTACCCATCCCATGGGTGCCAAATCTCCAGGTTCAAGGACATCTTCCTACATCGAAAACATGCATGAGAAACCCAGAAGATGGTCCACCGAGTGATCGGGAAAGGTTTCTAAAACGCACCTCATTTCTCATCTCCTTGTGCTCGGGTTCGCCATTCCAGCCGCTTTACTAGCAATCTCCCTCCTTGGAGAATCAGCACCTTTAGCCTCCTGTTCCATACAGGTTGCAATTTGTCCTGAGGATGAACGGGAAGAGGGGGAACCAATGAGAGACTAGCTCTAGGTGTTGGGACAGGCACAGGTCACTCTATTTTCCCATCAGGAAGAAGAATTAACCACAAGATCAGTCTGCCGCCCGGAAGCAGAATAGGGCCTAAAGCAATCCTGCGCTTTTGCGGCCAGCTCCCAAGAGAGCGAGTTGAAAAATGGAGCTCAGGGGCACTGCAATTCACAAACCTGCAGACTTATAAATGATAACTCTCGTCTACAAATATATTGAGGGAAGGCAACAAAGAGGATTTGAAAGCAAGGCAGATTTGCAGGAAACAGATTTCAGGAGGCAGATTCGAATCGCCTTTAAAGCACAGGAAAAGCGGCAAAACCTCGACAATGATGCCCTTGGCCAAAAAGGGCGTATGCGTTTTTTCCTGAATATATTCAGGAAAAAACGCATACGCCCTTTTTGGCCAACCAAGCAACCTGGAAAGGCAAATCAGCGCTACAAAGAAGTCTCGCTTCCCATCGGTCAAAAGGGCCATGCTGAATAAAGTGTCAAAACCAGAAATGCAGGACAGGCCACGGAGAAACGGGAGCCTTGCTACGCTGATGGGCGGGATGTAAATTGCCAACAGCCACTCTGGAGAAGTGTACGGTGTGTCCTGAAACATTTACAAAACTCAGCTTAGAGAGCATAGGGCACTTCCACTCATGGGCGTATAAATTGGGAAAACTAAAAATCAGCAAGACACAAGCACCCCAAAGTTTAGGGCTGCTCTGTTGACAAGAACCTCCACTTCGTTACACCTTAAATATCCCAGGAAAGAGAAAAATGGATAAAGAAGTTGTGGTCCTTATGTACAATGGAACATCACTCAGCCAAGAAATCAACGTCATAAGGCTAGTAGCAGCATGATGAGTGGATTTAGGTACGACGATTCTAAGTGAAATAAGTCACACAGAAAAAGACACTTATCATAAGATATCACTTATAGAGGGAATGTAAAAACCGCTACCCTTGAACTGAATTACAAAACAGAACAGAGTCACACGGTTAGAAAACACACTATGGCTGCCTAACGGGAAAGGTGAGGTGGGGTGATGCATAAAACAAGGATTTCAAATTAGCTCAGATACCGTTCCATAAACCCAATATTTAATAGACAAGACCTACTCCTTGCTCAGGGAACTGGACTCAACACCCCCTATTCACCGCCCAAGAATATATCTGACTAGTAAGAATCTTAAAACCTATGTATTGATATCTCTCTGTAAGTGAGTCAAGTGGGTGTAAAGCTGCATAAACACAGCAGTGAAAAGCAGCTAAACCCCATTATAAAACTCAATTAATTTTAAAAACCCTTGAAACAAAGACAGTGAAAGAGAGAGAAATTCTTACAAAATTCGTTCAGGGGCTGTGATGCCACCTGGATTGACCATATCTAGACCTGCAGCTGATTGAGACATAAGGGTGGACACTCTTGGGGCTGAGAGGTTTGGTGAGGTTGGGTGAGCAAACGCAGACGCTTTAAAGTAATACTGCGTGGTACCCATCCCATGGGTCCCAAATCTCCAGGTTCAAGGGCATCTTCCTACATCGAAAACATGCATGAGAAACCCAGAAGATGGTCCACCGAGTGATCAGGAAAGGTTTCTAAAACGCACCTCATTTCTCATCTCCTTGTGCTCGGGTTCGCCATTCCAGCCGCTTTACTAGCAATCTCCCTCCTTAGAGAATCAGCACCTTTAACCTCCTGTTCCATACAGGTTGCAATTTGTCCTGAGGATGAACGGGAAGAGGGGGAACCAATGAGAGACTAGCTCTAGGTGTTGGGACAGGCACAGGTCACTCTATTTTCCCATCAGGAAGAAGAATTAACCACAAGATCAGTCTGCCGCCCGGAAGCAGAATAGGGCCTAAAGCAATCCTGCGCTTTTGCGGCCAGCTCCCAAGAGAGCGAGTTGAAAAATGGAGCTCAGGGGCACTGCAATTCACAAACCTGCAGACTTATAAATGATAACTCTCGTCTACAAATATATTGAGGGAAGGCAACAAAGAGGGTTTGAAAGCAAGGCAGATTTGCAGGAAACAGATTTCAGGAGGCAGATTCGAATCGCCTTTAAAGCACAGGAAAAGCGGCAAAACCTCGACAATGATGCCCTTGGCCAAAAAGGGCGTATGCGTTTTTTCCTGAATATATTCAGGAAAAAACGCATACGCCCTTTTTGGCCAACCAAGCAACCTGGAAAGGCAAATCAGCGCTACAAAGAAGTCTCGCTTCCCGTCGGTCAAAAGGGCCATGCTGAATAAAGTGTCAAAACCAGAAATGCAGGACAGGCCACGGAGAAACGGGAGCCTTGCTACGCTGATGGGCGGGATGTAAATTGCCAACAGCCACTCTGGAGAAGTGTACGGTGTGTCCTGAAACATTTACAAAACTCAGCTTAGAGAGCATAGGGCACTTCCACTCATGGGCGTATAATATTGGGAAAACTAAAAATCAGCAAGAGACAAGCACCCCAAAGTTTAGGGCTGCTCTGTTGACAAGAACCTCCACTTCGTTACACCTTAAATATCCCAGGAAAGAGAAAAATGGATAAAGAAGTTGTGGTCCTTATGTACAATGGAACATCACTCAGCCATGAAATCAACGTCATAAGGCTAGTAGCAGCATGATGAGTGGATTTAGGTACGACGATTCTAAGTGAAATAAGTCACACAGAAAAAGACACTTATCATAAGATATCACTTATAGAGGGAATGTAAAAACCGCTACCTTTGAACTGAATTACAAAACAGAACAGAGTCACACGGTTAGAAAACACACTATGGCTGCCTAACGGGAAAGGTGAGGTGGGGTGATGCATAAAACAAGGATTTCAAATTAGCTCAGATACCGTTCCATAAACCCAATATGTAATAGACAAGACCTACTCCTTGCTCAGGGAACTGGACTCAACACCCCCTATTCACCGCCCAAGAATATATCTGACTAGTAAGAATCTTAAAACCTATGTATTGATATCTCTCTGTAAGTGAGTCAAGTGGGTGTAAAGCTGCATAAACACAGCAGTGAAAAGCAGCTAAACCCCATTATAAAACTCAATTAATTTTAAAAACCCTTGAAACAAAGACAGTGAAAGAGAGAGAAATTCTTACAAAATTCGTTCAGGGGCTGTGATGCCACCTGGATTGACCATATCTAGACCTGCAGCTGATTGAGACATAAGGGTGGACACTCTTGGGGCTGAGAGGTTTGGTGAGGTTGGGTGAGCAAACGCAGACGCTTTAAAGTAATACTGCGTGGTACCCATCCCATGGGTCCCAAATCTCCAGGTTCAAGGGCATCTTCCTACATCGAAAACATGCATGAGAAACCCAGAAGATGGTCCACCGAGTGATCAGGAAAGGTTTCTAAAACGCACCTCATTTCTCATCTCCTTGTGCTCGGGTTCGCCATTCCAGCCGCTTTACTAGCAATCTCCCTCCTTGGAGAATCAGCACCTTTAACCTCCTGTTCCATACAGGTTGCAATTTGTCCTGAGGATGAACGGGAAGAGGGGGAACCAATGAGAGACTAGCTCTAGGTGTTGGGACAGGCACAGGTCACTCTATTTTCCCATCAGGAAGAAGAATTAACCACAAGCTCAGTCTGCCGCCCGGAAGCAGAATAGGGCCTAAAGCAATCCTGCGCTTTTGCGGCCAGCTCCCAAGAGAGCGAGTTGAAAAATGGAGCTCAGGGGCACTGCAATTCACAAACCTGCAGACTTATAAATGATAACTCTCGTCTACAAATATATTGAGGGAAGGCAACAAAGAGGATTTGAAAGCAAGGCAGAATTGCAGGAAACAGATTTTAGGAGGCAGATTCGAATCGCCTTTAAAGTACAGGAAAAGCGGCAAAACCTCGACAATGTTGCCCTTGGCCAAAAAGGGCGTATGCGTTTTTTCCTGAATATATTAAGAAAAAAACGCATACGCCCTTTTTGGCCAACCAAGCAACCTGGAAAGGCAAATCAGCGCTACAAAGAAGTCTCGCTTCCCATCGGTCAAAAGGGCCATGCTGAATAAAGTGTCAAAACCAGAAATGCAGGACAGGCCACGGAGAAACGGGAGCCTTGCTACGCTGATGGGCGGGATGTAAATTGCCAACAGCCACTCTGGAGAAGTGTACGGTGTGTCCTGAAACATTTACAAAACTCAGCTTAGAGAGCATAGGGCACTTCCACTCATGGGCGTATAAATTGGGAAGACTAAAAATCAGCAAGACACAAGCACCCCAAAGTTTAGGGCTGCTCTGTTGACAAGAAACTCCACTTCGTTACACCTTAAATATCCCAGGAAAGAGAAAAATGGATAAAGAAGTTGTGGTCCTTATGTACAATGGAACATCACTCAGCCAAGAAATCAACGTCATAAGGCTAGTGGCAGCATGATGAGTGGATTTAGGTACGACGATTCTAAGTGAAATAAGCCACACAGAAAAAGACACTTATCATAAGATATTACTTATAGAGGGAATGTAAAAACCGCTACCCTTGAACTGAATTACAAAACAGAACAGAGTCACACGGTTAGAAAACACACTATGGCTGCCTAACGGGAAAGGTGAGGTGGGGTGATGCATAAAACAAGGATTTCAAATTAGCTCAGATACCGTTCCATAAACCCAATATTTAATAGACAAGACCTACTCCTTGCTCAGGGAACTGGACTCAACACCCCCTATTCACCGCCCAAGAATATATCTGACTAGTAAGAATCTTAAAACCTATGTATTGATATCTCTCTGTAAGTGAGTCAAGTGGGTGTAAAGCTGCATAAACACAGCAGTGAAAAGCAGCTAAACCCCATTATAAAACTCAATTAATTTTAAAAACCCGTGAAACAAAGACAGTGAAAGAGAGAGAAATTCTTACAAAATTCGTTCAGGGGCTGTGATGCCACCTGGGTTGACCATATCTAGACCTGCAGCTGAATTGAGACATAAGGGTGGACACTCTTGGGGCTGAGATGTTTGGTGAGGTTGGGTGAGCAAACGCAGACTCTTTAAAGTAATACTGCGTGGTACCCATCCCATGGGTGCCAAATCTCCAGGTTCAAGGACATCTTCCTACATCGAAAACATGCATGAGAAACCCAGAAGATGGTCCACCGAGTGATCGGGAAAGGTTTCTAAAACGCACCTCATTTCTCATCTCCTTGTGCTCGGGTTCGCCATTCCAGCCGCTTTACTAGCAATCTCCCTCCTTGGAGAATCAGCACCTTTAGCCTCCTGTTCCATACAGGTTGCAATTTGTCCTGAGGATGAACGGGAAGAGGGGGAACCAATGAGAGACTAGCTCTAGGTGTTGGGACAGGCACAGGTCACTCTATTTTCCCATCAGGAAGAAGAATTAACCACAAGATCAGTCTGCCGCCCGTAAGCAGAATAGGGCCTAAAGCAATCCTGCGCTTTTGCGGCCAGCTCCCAAGAGAGCGAGTTGAAAAATGGAGCTCAGGGGCACTGCAATTCACAAACCTGCAGACTTATAAATGATAACTCTCGTCTACAAATATATTGAGGGAAGGCAACAAAGAGGATTTGAAAGCAAGGCAGATTTGCAGGAAACAGATTTCAGGAGGCAGATTCGAATCGCCTTTAAAGCACAGGAAAAGCGGCAAAACCTCGACAATGATGCCCTTGGCCAAAAAGGGCGTATGCGTTTTTTCCTGAATATATTCAGGAAAAAACGCATACGCCCTTTTTGGCCAACCAAGCAACCTGGAAAGGCAAATCAGCGCTACAAAGAAGTCTCGCTTCCCATCGGTCAAAAGGGCCATGCTGAATAAAGTGTCAAAACCAGAAATGCAGGACAGGCCACGGAGAAACGGGAGCCTTGCTACGCTGATGGGCGGGATGTAAATTGCCAACAGCCACTCTGGAGAAGTGTACGGTGTGTCCTGAAACATTTACAAAACTCAGCTTAGAGAGCATAGGGCACTTCCACTCATGGGCGTATAAATTGGGAAAACTAAAAATCAGCAAGACACAAGCACCCCAAAGTTTAGGGCTGCTCTGTTGACAAGAACCTCCACTTCGTTACACCTTAAATATCCCAGGAAAGAGAAAAATGGATAAAGAAGTTGTGGTCCTTATGTACAATGGAACATCACTCAGCCAAGAAATCAACGTCATAAGGCTAGTAGCAGCATGATGAGTGGATTTAGGTACGACGATTCTAAGTGAAATAAGTCACACAGAAAAAGACACTTATCATAAGATATCACTTATAGAGGGAATGTAAAAACCGCTACCCTTGAACTGAATTACAAAACAGAACAGAGTCACACGGTTAGAAAACACACTATGGCTGCCTAACGGGAAAGGTGAGGTGGGGTGATGCATAAAACAAGGATTTCAAATTAGCTCAGATACCGTTCCATAAACCCAATATTTAATAGACAAGACCTACTCCTTGCTCAGGGAACTGGACTCAACACCCCCTATTCACCGCCCAAGAATATATCTGACTAGTAAGAATCTTAAAACCTATGTATTGATATCTCTCTGTAAGTGAGTCAAGTGGGTGTAAAGCTGCATAAACACAGCAGTGAAAAGCAGCTAAACCCCATTATAAAACTCAATTAATTTTAAAAACCCTTGAAACAAAGACAGTGAAAGAGAGAGAAATTCTTACAAAATTCGTTCAGGGGCTGTGATGCCACCTGGATTGACCATATCTAGACCTGCAGCTGATTGAGACATAAGGGTGGACACTCTTGGGGCTGAGAGGTTTGGTGAGGTTGGGTGAGCAAACGCAGACGCTTTAAAGTAATACTGCGTGGTACCCATCCCATGGGTCCCAAATCTCCAGGTTCAAGGGCATCTTCCTACATCGAAAACATGCATGAGAAACCCAGAAGATGGTCCACCGAGTGATCAGGAAAGGTTTCTAAAACGCACCTCATTTCTCATCTCCTTGTGCTCGGGTTCGCCATTCCAGCCGCTTTACTAGCAATCTCCCTCCTTAGAGAATCAGCACCTTTAACCTCCTGTTCCATACAGGTTGCAATTTGTCCTGAGGATGAACGGGAAGAGGGGGAACCAATGAGAGACTAGCTCTAGGTGTTGGGACAGGCACAGGTCACTCTATTTTCCCATCAGGAAGAAGAATTAACCACAAGATCAGTCTGCCGCCCGGAAGCAGAATAGGGCCTAAAGCAATCCTGCGCTTTTGCGGCCAGCTCCCAAGAGAGCGAGTTGAAAAATGGAGCTCAGGGGCACTGCAATTCACAAACCTGCAGACTTATAAATGATAACTCTCGTCTACAAATATATTGAGGGAAGGCAACAAAGAGGGTTTGAAAGCAAGGCAGATTTGCAGGAAACAGATTTCAGGAGGCAGATTCGAATCGCCTTTAAAGCACAGGAAAAGCGGCAAAACCTCGACAATGATGCCCTTGGCCAAAAAGGGCGTATGCGTTTTTTCCTGAATATATTCAGGAAAAAACGCATACGCCCTTTTTGGCCAACCAAGCAACCTGGAAAGGCAAATCAGCGCTACAAAGAAGTCTCGCTTCCCGTCGGTCAAAAGGGCCATGCTGAATAAAGTGTCAAAACCAGAAATGCAGGACAGGCCACGGAGAAACGGGAGCCTTGCTACGCTGATGGGCGGGATGTAAATTGCCAACAGCCACTCTGGAGAAGTGTACGGTGTGTCCTGAAACATTTACAAAACTCAGCTTAGAGAGCATAGGGCACTTCCACTCATGGGCGTATAATATTGGGAAAACTAAAAATCAGCAAGAGACAAGCACCCCAAAGTTTAGGGCTGCTCTGTTGACAAGAACCTCCACTTCGTTACACCTTAAATATCCCAGGAAAGAGAAAAATGGATAAAGAAGTTGTGGTCCTTATGTACAATGGAACATCACTCAGCCATGAAATCAACGTCATAAGGCTAGTAGCAGCATGATGAGTGGATTTAGGTACGACGATTCTAAGTGAAATAAGTCACACAGAAAAAGACACTTATCATAAGATATCACTTATAGAGGGAATGTAAAAACCGCTACCTTTGAACTGAATTACAAAACAGAACAGAGTCACACGGTTAGAAAACACACTATGGCTGCCTAACGGGAAAGGTGAGGTGGGGTGATGCATAAAACAAGGATTTCAAATTAGCTCAGATACCGTTCCATAAACCCAATATGTAATAGACAAGACCTACTCCTTGCTCAGGGAACTGGACTCAACACCCCCTATTCACCGCCCAAGAATATATCTGACTAGTAAGAATCTTAAAACCTATGTATTGATATCTCTCTGTAAGTGAGTCAAGTGGGTGTAAAGCTGCATAAACACAGCAGTGAAAAGCAGCTAAACCCCATTATAAAACTCAATTAATTTTAAAAACCCTTGAAACAAAGACAGTGAAAGAGAGAGAAATTCTTACAAAATTCGTTCAGGGGCTGTGATGCCACCTGGATTGACCATATCTAGACCTGCAGCTGATTGAGACATAAGGGTGGACACTCTTGGGGCTGAGAGGTTTGGTGAGGTTGGGTGAGCAAACGCAGACGCTTTAAAGTAATACTGCGTGGTACCCATCCCATGGGTCCCAAATCTCCAGGTTCAAGGGCATCTTCCTACATCGAAAACATGCATGAGAAACCCAGAAGATGGTCCACCGAGTGATCAGGAAAGGTTTCTAAAACGCACCTCATTTCTCATCTCCTTGTGCTCGGGTTCGCCATTCCAGCCGCTTTACTAGCAATCTCCCTCCTTGGAGAATCAGCACCTTTAACCTCCTGTTCCATACAGGTTGCAATTTGTCCTGAGGATGAACGGGAAGAGGGGGAACCAATGAGAGACTAGCTCTAGGTGTTGGGACAGGCACAGGTCACTCTATTTTCCCATCAGGAAGAAGAATTAACCACAAGCTCAGTCTGCCGCCCGGAAGCAGAATAGGGCCTAAAGCAATCCTGCGCTTTAGCGGCCAGCTCCCAAGAAAGCGAGTTGAAATATGGAGCTCAGGGGCACTGCAATTCACAAACCTGCAGACTTATAAATGATAACTCTCGTCTACAAATATATTGAGGGAAGGCAACAAAGAGGATTTGAAAGCAAGGCAGAATTGCAGGAAACAGATTTCAGGAGGCAGATTCGAATCGCCTTTAAAGTACAGGAAAAGCGGCAAAACCTCGACAATGATGCCCTTGGCCAAAAAGGGCGTATGCGTTTTTTCCTGAATATATTAAGAAAAAAACGCATACGCCCTTTTTGGCCAACCAAGCAACCTGGAAAGGCAAATCAGCGCTACAAAGAAGTCTCGCTTCCCATCGGTCAAAAGGGCCATGCTGAATAAAGTGTCAAAACCAGAAATGCAGGACAGGCCACGGAGAAACGGGAGCCTTGCTACGCTGATGGGCGGGATGTAAATTGCCAACAGCCACTCTGGAGAAGTGTACGGTGTGTCCTGAAACATTTACAAAACTCAGCTTAGAGAGCATAGGGCACTTCCACTCATGGGCGTATAAATTGGGAAGACTAAAAATCAGCAAGACACAAGCACCCCAAAGTTTAGGGCTGCTCTGTTGACAAGAACCTCCACTTCGTTACACCTTAAATATCCCAGGAAAGAGAAAAATGGATAAAGAAGTTGTGGTCCTTATGTACAATGGAACATCACTCAGCCAAGAAATCAACGTCATAAGGCTAGTGGCAGCATGATGAGTGGATTTAGGTACGACGATTCTAAGTGAAATAAGCCACACAGAAAAAGACACTTATCATAAGATATCACTTATAGAGGGAATGTAAAAACCGCTACCCTTGAACTGAATTACAAAACAGAACAGAGTCACACGGTTAGAAAACACACTATGGCTGCCTAACGGGAAAGGTGAGGTGGGGTGATGCATAAAACAAGGATTTCAAATTAGCTCAGATACCGTTCCATAAACCCAATATTTAATAGACAAGACCTACTCCTTGCTCAGGGAACTGGACTCAACACCCCCTATTCACCGCCCAAGAATATATCTGACTAGTAAGAATCTTAAAACCTATGTATTGATATCTCTCTGTAAGTGAGTCAAGTGGGTGTAAAGCTGCATAAACACAGCAGTGAAAAGCAGCTAAACCCCATTATAAAACTCAATTAATTTTAAAAACCCGTGAAACAAAGACAGTGAAAGAGAGAGAAATTCTTACAAAATTCGTTCAGGGGCTGTGATGCCACCTGGGTTGACCATATCTAGACCTGCAGCTGAATTGAGACATAAGGGTGGACACTCTTGGGGCTGAGATGTTTGGTGAGGTTGGGTGAGCAAACGCAGACTCTTTAAAGTAATACTGCGTGGTACCCATCCCATGGGTGCCAAATCTCCAGGTTCAAGGACATCTTCCTACATCGAAAACATGCATGAGAAACCCAGAAGATGGTCCACCGAGTGATCGGGAAAGGTTTCTAAAACGCACCTCATTTCTCATCTCCTTGTGCTCGGGTTCGCCATTCCAGCCGCTTTACTAGCAATCTCCCTCCTTGGAGAATCAGCACCTTTAACCTCCTGTTCCATACAGGTTGCAATTTGTCCTGAGGATGAACGGGAAGAGGGGGAACCAATGAGAGACTAGCTCTAGGTGTTGGGACAGGCACAGGTCACTCTATTTTCCCATCAGGAAGAAGAATTAACCACAAGATCAGTCTGCCGCCCGGAAGCAGAATAGGGCCTAAAGCAATCCTGCGCTTTTGCGGCCAGCTCCCAAGAGAGCGAGTTGAAAAATGGAGCTCAGGGGCACTGCAATTCACAAACCTGCAGACTTATAAATGATAACTCTCGTCTACAAATATATTGAGGGAAGGCAACAAAGAGGATTTGAAAGCAAGGCAGATTTGCAGGAAACAGATTTCAGGAGGCAGATTCGAATCGCCTTTAAAGCACAGGAAAAGCGGCAAAACCTCGACAATGATGCCCTTGGCCAAAAAGGGCGTATGCGTTTTTTCCTGAATATATTCAGGAAAAAACGCATACGCCCTTTTTGGCCAACCAAGCAACCTGGAAAGGCAAATCAGCGCTACAAAGAAGTCTCGCTTCCCATCGGTCAAAAGGGCCATGCTGAATAAAGTGTCAAAACCAGAAATGCAGGACAGGCCACGGAGAAACGGGAGCCTTGCTACGCTGATGGGCGGGATGTAAATTGCCAACAGCCACTCTGGAGAAGTGTACGGTGTGTCCTGAAACATTTACAAAACTCAGCTTAGAGAGCATAGGGCACTTCCACTCATGGGCGTATAAATTGGGAAAACTAAAAATCAGCAAGACACAAGCACCCCAAAGTTTAGGGCTGCTCTCTTGACAAGAACCTCCACTTCGTTACACCTTAAATATCCCAGGAAAGAGAAAAATGGATAAAGAAGTTGTGGTCCTTATGTACAATGGAACATCACTCAGCCATGAAATCAACGTCATAAGGCTAGTAGCAGCATGATGAGTGGATTTAGGTACGACGATTCTAAGTGAAATAAGTCACACAGAAAAAGACACTTATCATAAGATATCACTTATAGAGGGAATGTAAAAACCGCTACCCTTGAACTGAATTACAAAACAGAACAGAGTCACACGGTTAGAAAACACACTATGGCTGCCTAACGGGAAAGGTGAGGTGGGGTGATGCATAAAACAAGGATTTCAAATTAGCTCAGATACCGTTCCATAAACCCAATATGTAATAGACAAGACCTACTCCTTGCTCAGGGAACTGGACTCAACACCCCCTATTCACCGCCCAAGAATATATCTGACTAGTAAGAATCTTAAAACCTATGTATTGATATCTCTCTGTAAGTGAGTCAAGTGGGTGTAAAGCTGCATAAACACAGCAGTGAAAAGCAGCTAAACCCCATTATAAAACTCAATTAATTTTAAAAACCCTTGAAACAAAGACAGTGAAAGAGAGAGAAATTCTTACAAAATTCGTTCAGGGGCTGTGATGCCACCTGGATTGACCATATCTAGACCTGCAGCTGATTGAGACATAAGGGTGGACACTCTTGGGGCTGAGAGGTTTGGTGAGGTTGGGTGAGCAAACGCAGACGCTTTAAAGTAATACTGCGTGGTACCCATCCCATGGGTCCCAAATCTCCAGGTTCAAGGGCATCTTCCTACATCGAAAACATGCATGAGAAACCCAGAAGATGGTCCACCGAGTGATCAGGAAAGGTTTCTAAAACGCACCTCATTTCTCATCTCCTTGTGCTCGGGTTCGCCATTCCAGCCGCTTTACTAGCAATCTCCCTCCTTGGAGAATCAGCACCTTTAACCTCCTGTTCCATACAGGTTGCAATTTGTCCTGAGGATGAACGGGAAGAGGGGGAACCAATGAGAGACTAGCTCTAGGTGTTGGGACAGGCACAGGTCACTCTATTTTCCCATCAGGAAGAAGAATTAACCACAAGATCAGTCTGCCGCCCGGAAGCAGAATAGGGCCTAAAGCAATCCTGCGCTTTTGCGGCCAGCTCCCAAGAGAGCGAGTTGAAAAATGGAGCTCAGGGGCACTGCAATTCACAAACCTGCAGACTTATAAATGATAACTCTCGTCTACAAATATATTGAGGGAAGGCAACAAAGAGGATTTGAAAGCAAGGCAGATTTGCAGGAAACAGATTTCAGGAGGCAGATTCGAATCGCCTTTAAAGCACAGGAAAAGCGGCAAAACCTCGACAATGATGCCCTTGGCCAAAAAGGGCGTATGCGTTTTTTCCTGAATATATTCAGGAAAAAACGCATACGCCCTTTTTGGCTAACCAAGCAACCTGGAAAGGCAAACCAGCGCTACAAAGAAGTCTCGCTTCCCATCGGTCAAAAGGGCCATGCTGAATAAAGTGTCAAAACCAGAAATGCAGGACAGGCCACGGAGAAACGGGAGCCTTGCTACGCTGATGGGCGGGATGTAAATTGCCAACAGCCACCCTGGAGAAGTGTACGGTGTGTCCTGAAACATTTACAAAACTCAGCTTAGAGAGCATAGGGCACTTCCACTCATGGGCGTATAAATTGGGAAAACTAAAAATCAGCAAGACACAAGCACCCCAAAGTTTAGGGCTGCTCTGTTGACAAGAACCTCCACTTCGTTACACCTTAAATATCCCAGGAAAGAGAAAAATGGATAAAGAAGTTGTGGTCCTTATGTACAATGGAACATCACTCAGCCATGAAATCAACGTCATAAGGCTAGTAGCAGCATGATGAGTGGATTTAGGTACGACGATTCTAAGTGAAATAAGTCACACAGAAAAAGACACTTATCATAAGATATCACTTATAGAGGGAATGTAAAAACCGCTACCCTTGAACTGAATTACAAAACAGAACAGAGTCACACGGTTAGAAAACACACTATGGCTGCCTAACGGGAAAGGTGAGGTGGGGTGATGCATAAAACAAGGATTTCAAATTAGCTCAGATACCGTTCCATAAACCCAATATGTAATAGACAAGACCTACTCCTTGCTCAGGGAACTGGACTCAACACCCCCTATTCACCGCCCAAGAATATATCTGACTAGTAAGAATCTTAAAACCTATGTATTGATATCTCTCTGTAAGTGAGTCAAGTGGGTGTAAAGCTGCATAAACACAGCAGTGAAAAGCAGCTAAACCCCTTTATAAAACTCAATTAATTTTAAAAACCCTTGAAACAAAGACAGTGAAAGAGAGAGAAATTCTTACAAAATTCGTTCAGGGGCTGTGATGCCACCTGGATTGACCATATCTAGACCTGCAGCTGATTGAGACATAAGGGTGGACACTCTTGGGGCTGAGAGGTTTGGTGAGTTTGGGTGAGCAAACGCAGACGCTTTAAAGTAATACTGCGTGGTACCCATCCCATGGGTCCCAAATCTCCAGGTTCAAGGGCATCTTCCTACATCGAAAACATGCATGAGAAACCCAGAAGATGGTCCACCGAGTGATCAGGAAAGGTTTCTAAAACGCACCTCATTTCTCATCTCCTTGTGCTCGGGTTCGCCATTCCAGCCGCTTTACTAGCAATCTCCCTCCTTGGAGAATCAGCACCTTTAACCTCCTGTTCCATACAGGTTGCAATTTGTCCTGAGGATGAACGGGAAGAGGGGGAACCAATGAGAGACTAGCTCTAGGTGTTGGGACAGGCACAGGTCACTCTATTTTCCCATCAGGAAGAAGAATTAACCACAAGATCAGTCTGCCGCCCGGAAGCAGAATAGGGCCTAAAGCAATCCTGCGCTTTTGCGGCCAGCTCCCAAGAGAGCGAGTTGAAAAATGGAGCTCAGGGGCACTGCAATTCACAAACCTGCAGACTTATAAATGATAACTCTCGTCTACAAATATATTGAGGGAAGGCAACAAAGAGGATTTGAAAGCAAGGCAGATTTGCAGGAAACAGATTTCAGGAGGCAGATTCGAATCGCCTTTAAAGCACAGGAAAAGCGGCAAAACCTCGACAATGATGCCCTTGGCCAAAAAGGGCGTATGCGTTTTTTCCTGAATATATTCAGGAAAAAACGCATACGCCCTTTTTGGCTAACCAAGCAACCTGGAAAGGCAAACCAGCGCTACAAAGAAGTCTCGCTTCCCATCGGTCAAAAGGGCCATGCTGAATAAAGTGTCAAAACCAGAAATGCAGGACAGGCCACGGAGAAACGGGAGCCTTGCTACGCTGATGGGCGGGATGTAAATTGCCAACAGCCACTCTGGAGAAGTGTACGGTGTGTCCTGAAACATTTACAAAACTCAGCTTAGAGAGCATAGGGCACTTCCACTCATGGGCGTATAAATTGGGAAAACTAAAAATCAGCAAGACACAAGCACCCCAAAGTTTAGGGCTGCTCTGTTGACAAGAACCTCCACTTCATTACACCTTAAATATCCCAGGAAAGAGAAAAATGGATAAAGAAGTTGTGGTCCTTATGTACAATGGAACATCACTCAGCCATGAAATCAACGTCATAAGGCTAGTAGCAGCATGATGAGTGGATTTAGGTACGACGATTCTAAGTGAAATAAGTCACACAGAAAAAGACACTTATCATAAGATATCACTTATAGAGGGAATGTAAAAACCGCTACCCTTGAACTGAATTACAAAACAGAACAGAGTCACACGGTTAGAAAACACACTATGGCTGCCTAACGGGAAAGGTGAGGTGGGGTGATGCATAAAACAAGGATTTCAAATTAGCTCAGATACCGTTCCATAAACCCAATATGTAATAGACAAGACCTACTCCTTGCTCAGGGAACTGGACTCAACACCCCCTATTCACCGCCCAAGAATATATCTGACTAGTAAGAATCTTAAAACCTATGTATTGATATCTCTCTGTAAGTGAGTCAAGTGGGTGTAAAGCTGCATAAACACAGCAGTGAAAAGCAGCTAAACCCCTTTATAAAACTCAATTAATTTTAAAAACCCTTGAAACAAAGACAGTGAAAGAGAGAGAAATTCTTACAAAATTCGTTCAGGGGCTGTGATGCCACCTGGATTGACCATATCTAGACCTGCAGCTGATTGAGACATAAGGGTGGACACTCTTGGGGCTGAGAGGTTTGGTGAGTTTGGGTGAGCAAACGCAGACGCTTTAAAGTAATACTGCGTGGTACCCATCCCATGGGTCCCAAATCTCCAGGTTCAAGGGCATCTTCCTACATCGAAAACATGCATGAGAAACACAGAAGATGGTCCACCGAGTGATCAGGAAAGGTTTCTAAAACGCACCTCATTTCTCATCTCCTTGTGCTCGGGTTCGCCATTCCAGCCGCTTTACTAGCAATCTCCCTCCTTGGAGAATCAGCACCTTTAACCTCCTGTTCCATACAGGTTGCAATTTGTCCTGAGGATGAACGGGAAGAGGGGGAACCAATGAGAGACTAGCTCTAGGTGTTGGGACAGGCACAGGTCACTCTATTTTCCCATCAGGAAGAAGAATTAACCACAAGATCAGTCTGCCGCCCGGAAGCAGAATAGGGCCTAAAGCAATCCTGCGCTTTTGCGGCCAGCTCCCAAGAGAGCGAGTTGAAAAATGGAGCTCAGGGGCACTGCAATTCACAAACCTGCAGACTTATAAATGATAACTCTCGTCTACAAATATATTGAGGGAAGGCAACAAAGAGGATTTGAAAGCAAGGCAGATTTGCAGGAAACAGATTTCAGGAGGCAGATTCGAATCGCCTTTAAAGCACAGGAAAAGCGGCAAAACCTCGACAATGATGCCCTTGGCCAAAAAGGGCGTATGCGTTTTTTCCTGAATATATTCAGGAAAAAACGCATACGCCCTTTTTGGCTAACCAAGCAACCTGGAAAGGCAAACCAGCGCTACAAAGAAGTCTCGCTTCCCATCGGTCAAAAGGGCCATGCTGAATAAAGTGTCAAAACCAGAAATGCAGGACAGGCCACGGAGAAACGGAAGCCTTGCTACGCTGATGGGCGGGATGTAAATTGCAAACAGCCACTCTGGAGAAGTGTACGGTGTGTCCTGAAACATTTACAAAACTCAGCTTAGAGAGCATAGGGCACTTCCACTCATGGGCGTATAAATTGGGAAAACTAAAAATCAGCAAGACACAAGCACCCCAAAGTTTAGGGCTGCTCTGTTGACAAGAACCTCCACTTCGTTACACCTTAAATATCCCAGGAAAGAGAAAAATGGATAAAGAAGTTGTGGTCCTTATGTACAATGGAACATCACTCAGCCATGAAATCAACGTCATAAGGCTAGTAGCAGCATGATGAGTGGATTTAGGTACGACGATTCTAAGTGAAATAAGTCACACAGAAAAAGACACTTATCATAAGATATCACTTATAGAGGGAATGTAAAAACCGCTACCCTTGAACTGAATTACAAAACAGAACAGAGTCACACGGTTAGAAAACACACTATGGCTGCCTAACGGGAAAGGTGAGGTGGGGTGATGCATAAAACAAGGATTTCAAATTAGCTCAGATACCGTTCCATAAACCCAATATGTAATAGACAAGACCTACTCCTTGCTCAGGGAACTGGACTCAACACCCCCTATTCACCGCCCAAGAATATATCTGACTAGTAAGAATCTTAAAACCTATGTATTGATATCTCTCTGTAAGTGAGTCAAGTGGGTGTAAAGCTGCATAAACACAGCAGTGAAAAGCAGCTAAACCCCATTATAAAACTCAATTAATTTTAAAAACCCTTGAAACAAAGACAGTGAAAGAGAGAGAAATTCTTACAAAATTCGTTCAGGGGCTGTGATGCCACCTGGATTGACCATATCTAGACCTGCAGCTGATTGAGACATAAGGGTGGACACTCTTGGGGCTGAGAGGTTTGGTGAGTTTGGGTGAGCAAACGCAGACGCTTTAAAGTAATACTGCGTGGTACCCATCCCATGGGTCCCAAATCTCCAGGTTCAAGGGCATCTTCCTACATCGAAAACATGCATGAGAAACCCAGAAGATGGTCCACCGAGTGATCAGGAAAGGTTTCTAAAACGCACCTCATTTCTCATCTCCTTGTGCTCGGGTTCGCCATTCCAGCCGCTTTACTAGCAATCTCCCTCCTTGGAGAATCAGCACCTTTAACCTCCTGTTCCATACAGGTTGCAATTTGTCCTGAGGATGAACGGGAAGAGGGGTAACCAATGAGAGACTACCTCTAGGTGTTGGGACAGGCACAGGTCACTCTATTTTCCCATCAGGAAGAAGAATTAACCACAAGCTCAGTCTGCCGCCCGGAAGCAGAATAGGGCCTAAAGTAATCCTGCGCTTTTGCGGCCAGCTCCCAAGAGAGCGAGTTGAAATATGGAGCTCAGGGGCACTGCAATTCAAAAACCTGCAGACTTATAAATGATAACTCTCGTCTACAAATATATTGAGGGAAGGCAACAAAGAGGATTTGAAAGCAAGGCAGAATTGCAGGAAACAGATTTCAGGAGGCAGATTCGAATCGCCTTTAAAGCACAGGAAAAGTGGCAAAACCTCGACAATGATGCCCTTGGCCATAAAGGGCGTATGCGTTTTTTCCTGAATATATTCAGGAAAAAACGCATACGCCCTTTTGGGCCAACCAAGCAACCTGGAAAGGCAAATCAGCGCTACAAAGAAGTCTCGCTTCCCATCGGTCAAAAGGGCCATGCTGAATAAAGTGTCAAAACCAGAAATGCAGGACAGGCCACGGAGAAACGGGAGCCTTGCTACGCTGATGGGCGGGATGTAAATTGCCAACAGCCACTCTGGAGAAGTGTACGGTGTGTCCTGAAACATTTACAAAACTCAGCTTAGAGAGCATAGGGCACTTCCACTCATGGGCGTATAAATTGGGAAAACTAAAAATCAGCAAGACACAAGCACCCCAAAGTTTAGGGCTGATCTGTTGACAAGAACCTCCACTTCGTTACACCTTAAATATCCCAGGAAAGAGAAAAATGGATAAAGAAGTTGTGGTCCTTATGTACAATGGAACATCACTCAGCCATGAAATCAACGTCATAAGGCTAGTAGCAGCATGATGAGTGGATTTAGGTACGACGATTCTAAGTGAAATAAGTCACACAGAAAAAGACACTTATCATAAGATATCACTTATAGAGGGAATGTAAAAACCGCTACCCTTGAACTGAATTACAAAACAGAACAGAGTCACACGGTTAGAAAACACACTATGGCTGCCTAACGGGAAAGGTGAGGTGGGGTGATGCATAAAACAAGGATTTCAAATTAGCTCAGATACCGTTCCATAAACCCAATATGTAATAGACAAGACCTACTCCTTGCTCAGGGAACTGGACTCAACACCCCCTATTCACCGCCCAAGAATATATCTGACTAGTAAGAATCTTAAAACCTATGTATTGATATCTCTCTGTAAGTGAGTCAAGTGGGTGTAAAGCTGCATAAACACAGCAGTGAAAAGCAGCTAAACCCCATTATAAAACTCAATTAATTTTAAAAACCCTTGAAACAAAGACAGTGAAAGAGAGAGAAATTCTTACAAAATTCGTTCAGGGGCTGTGATGCCACCTGGATTGACCATATCTAGACCTGCAGCTGATTGAGACATAAGGGTGGACACTCTTGGGGCTGAGAGGTTTGGTGAGGTTGGGTGAGCAAACGCAGACGCTTTAAAGTAATACTGCGTGGTACCCATCCCATGGGTCCCAAATCTCCAGGTTCAAGGGCATCTTCCTACATCGAAAACATGCATGAGAAACCCAGAAGATGGTCCACCGAGTGATCAGGAAAGGTTTCTAAAACGCACCTCATTTCTCATCTCCTTGTGCTCGGGTTCGCCATTCCAGCCGCTTTACTAGCAATCTCCCTCCTTGGAGAATCAGCACCTTTAACCTCCTGTTCCATACAGGTTGCAATTTGTCCTGAGGATGAACGGGAAGAGGGGGAACCAATGAGAGACTAGCTCTAGGTGTTGGGACAGGCACAGGTCACTCTATTTTCCCATCAGGAAGAAGAATTAACCACAAGCTCAGTCTGCCGCCCGGAAGCAGAATAGGGCCTAAAGCAATCCTGCGCTTTTGCGGCCAGCTCCCAAGAGAGCGAGTTGAAATATGGAGCTCAGGGGCACTGCAATTCACAAACCTGCAGACTTATAAATGATAACTCTCGTCTACAAATATATTGAGGGAAGGCAACAAAGAGGATTTGAAAGCAAGGCAGAATTGCAGGAAACAGATTTCAGGAGGCAGATTCGAATCGCCTTTAAAGCACAGGAAAAGCGGCAAAACCTCGACAATGATGCCCTTGGCCAAAAAGGGCGTATGCGTTTTTTCCTGAATATATTCAGGAAAAAACGCATACGCCCTTTTTGGCCAACCAAGCAACCTGGAAAGGCAAATCAGCGCTACAAAGAAGTCTCGCTTCCCATCGGTCAAAAGGGCCATGCTGAATAAAGTGTCAAAACCAGAAATGCAGGACAGGCCACGGAGAAACGGGAGCCTTGCTACGCTGATGGGCGGGATGTAAATTGCCAACAGCCACTCTGGAGAAGTGTACGGTGTGTCCTGAAACATTTACAAAACTCAGCTTAGAGAGCATAGGGCACTTCCACTCATGGGCGTATAAATTGGGAAAACTAAAAATCAGCAAGACACAAGCACCCCAAAGTTTAGGGCTGCTCTGTTGACAAGAACCTCCACTTCGTTACACCTTAAATATCCCAGGAAAGAGAAAAATGGATAAAGAAGTTGTGGTCCTTATGTACAATGGAACATCACTCAGCCAAGAAATCAACGTCATAAGGCTAGTGGCAGCATGATGAGTGGATTTAGGTACGACGATTCTAAGTGAAATAAGTCACACAGAAAAAGACACTTATCATAAGATATCACTTATAGAGGGAATGTAAAAACCGCTACCCTTGAACTGAATTACAAAACAGAACAGAGTCACACGGTTAGAAAACACACTATGGCTGCCTAACGGGAAAGGTGAGGTGGGGTGATGCATAAAACAAGGATTTCAAATTAGCTCAGATACCGTTCCATAAACCCAATATTTAATAGACAAGACCTACTCCTTGCTCAGGGAACTGGACTCAACACCCCCTATTCACCGCCCAAGAATATATCTGACTAGTAAGAATCTTAAAACCTATGTATTGATATCTCTCTGTAAGTGAGTCAAGTGGGTGTAAAGCTGCATAAACACAGCAGTGAAAAGCAGCTAAACCCCATTATAAAACTCAATTAATTTTAAAACCCCTTGAAACAAAGACAGTGAAAGAGAGAGAAATTCTTACAAAATTCGTTCAGGGGCTGTGATGCCACCTGGATTGACCATATCTAGACCTGCAGCTGATTGAGACATAAGGGTGGACACTCTTGGGGCTGAGAGGTTTGGTGAGGTTGGGTGAGCAAACGCAGACGCTTTAAAGTAATACTGCGTGGTACCCATCCCATGGGTCCCAAATCTCCAGGTTCAAGGGCATCTTCCTACATCGAAAACATGCATGAGAAACCCAGAAGATGGTCCACCGAGTGATCAGGAAAGGTTTCTAAAACGCACCTCATTTCTCATCTCCTTGTGCTCGGGTTCGCCATTCCAGCCGCTTTACTAGCATTCTCCCTCCTTGGAGAATCAGCACCTTTAACCTCCTGTTCCATACAGGTTGCAATTTGTCCTGAGGATGAACGGGAAGAGGGGGAACCAATGAGAGACTAGCTCTAGGTGTTGGGACAGGCACAGGTCACTCTATTTTCCCATCAGGAAGAAGAATTAACCACAAGCTCAGTCTGCCGCCCGGAAGCAGAATAGGGCCTAAAGCAATCCTGCGCTTTTGCGGCCAGCTCCCAAGAGAGCGAGTTGAAATATGGAGCTCAGGGGCACTGCAATTCACAAACCTGCAGACTTATAAATGATAACTCTCGTCTACAAATATATTGAGGGAAGGCAACAAAGAGGATTTGAAAGCAAGGCAGAATTGCAGGAAACAGATTTCAGGAGGCAGATTCGAATCGCCTTTAAAGCACAGGAAAAGCGGCAAAACCTCGACAATGATGCCCTTGGCCAAAAAGGGCGTATGCGTTTTTTCCTGAATATATTCAGGAAAAAACGCATACGCCCTTTTTGGCCAACCAAGCAACCTGGAAAGGCAAATCAGCGCTACAAAGAAGTCTCGCTTCCCATCGGTCAAAAGGGCCATGCTGAATAAAGTGTCAAAACCAGAAATGCAGGACAGGCCACGGAGAAACGGGAGCCTTGCTACGCTGATGGGCGGGATGTAAATTGCCAACAGCCACTCTGGAGAAGTGTACGGTGTGTCCTGAAACATTTACAAAACTCAGCTTAGAGAGCATAGGGCACTTCCACTCATGGGCGTATAAATTGGGAAAACTAAAAATCAGCAAGACACAAGCACCCCAAAGTTTAGGGCTGCTCTGTTGACAAGAACCTCCACTTCGTTACACCTTAAATATCCCAGGAAAGAGAAAAATGGATAAAGAAGTTGTGGTCCTTATGTACAATGGAACATCACTCAGCCAAGAAATCAACGTCATAAGGCTAGTAGCAGCATGATGAGTGGATTTAGGTACGACGATTCTAAGTGAAATAAGTCACACAGAAAAAGAAACTTATCATAAGATATCACTTATAGAGGGAATGTAAAAACCGCTACCCTTGAACTGAATTACAAAACAGAACAGAGTCACACGGTTAGAAAACACACTATGGCTGCCTAACGGGAAAGGTGAGGTGGGGTGATGCATAAAACAAGGATTTCAAATTAGCTCAGATACCGTTCCATAAACCCAATATGTAATAGACAAGACCTACTCCTTGCTCAGGGAACTGGACTCAACACCCCCTATTCACCGCCCAAGAATATATCTGACTAGTAAGAATCTTAAAACCTATGTATTGATATCTCTCTGTAAGTGAGTCAAGTGGGTGTAAAGCTGCATAAACACAGCAGTGAAAAGCAGCTAAACCCCATTATAAAACTCAATTAATTTTAAAAACCCTTGAAACAAAGACAGTGAAAGAGAGAGAAATTCTTACAAAATTCGTTCAGGGGCTGTGATGCCACCTGGATTGACCATATCTAGACCTGCAGCTGATTGAGACATAAGGGTGGACACTCTTGGGGCTGAGAGGTTTGGTGAGGTTGGGTGAGCAAACGCAGACGCTTTAAAGTAATACTGCGTGGTACCCATCCCATGGGTCCCAAATCTCCAGGTTCAAGGGCATCTTCCTACATCGAAAACATGCATGAGAAACCCAGAAGATGGTCCACCGAGTGATCAGGAAAGGTTTCTAAAACGCACCTCATTTCTCATCTCCTTGTGCTCGGGTTCGCCATTCCAGCCGCTTTACTAGCAATCTCCCTCCTTGGAGAATCAGCACCTTTAACCTCCTGTTCCATACAGGTTGCAATTTGTCCTGAGGATGAACGGGAAGAGGGGTAACCAATGAGAGACTACCTCTAGGTGTTGGGACAGGCACAGGTCACTCTATTTTCCCATCAGGAAGAAGAATTAACCACAAGCTCAGTCTGCCGCCCGGAAGCAGAATAGGGCCTAAAGTAATCCTGCGCTTTTGCGGCCAGCTCCCAAGAGAGCGAGTTGAAATATGGAGCTCAGGGGCACTGCAATTCAAAAACCTGCAGACTTATAAATGATAACTCTCGTCTACAACTATATTGAGGGAAGGCAACAAAGAGGATTTGAAAGCAAGGCAGAATTGCAGGAAACAGATTTCAGGAGGCAGATTCGAATCGCCTTTAAAGCACAGGAAAAGCGGCAAAACCTCGACAATGATGCCCTTGGCCATAAAGGGCGTATGCGTTTTTTCCTGAATATATTCAGGAAAAAACGCATACGCCCTTTTGGGCCAACCAAGCAACCTGGAAAGGCAAATCAGCGCTACAAAGAAGTCTCGCTTCCCATCGGTCAAAAGGGCCATGCTGAATAAAGTGTCAAAACCAGAAATGCAGGACAGGCCACGGAGAAACGGGAGCCTTGCTACGCTGATGGGCGGGATGTAAATTGCCAACAGCCACTCTGGAGAAGTGTACGGTGTGTCCTGAAACATTTACAAAACTCAGCTTAGAGAGCATAGGGCACTTCCACTCATGGGCGTATAAATTGGGAAAACTAAAAATCAGCAAGACACAAGCACCCCAAAGTTTAGGGCTGATCTGTTGACAAGAACCTCCACTTCGTTACACCTTAAATATCCCAGGAAAGAGAAAAATGGATAAAGAAGTTGTGGTCCTTATGTACAATGGAACATCACTCAGCCATGAAATCAACGTCATAAGGCTAGTAGCAGCATGATGAGTGGATTTAGGTACGACGATTCTAAGTGAAATAAGTCACACAGAAAAAGACACTTATCATAAGATATCACTTATAGAGGGAATGTAAAAACCGCTACCCTTGAACTGAATTACAAAACAGAACAGAGTCACACGGTTAGAAAACACACTATGGCTGCCTAACGGGAAAGGTGAGGTGGGGTGATGCATAAAACAAGGATTTCAAATTAGCTCAGATACCGTTCCATAAACCCAATATGTAATAGACAAGACCTACTCCTTGCTCAGGGAACTGGACTCAACACCCCCTATTCACCGCCCAAGAATATATCTGACTAGTAAGAATCTTAAAACCTATGTATTGATATCTCTCTGTAAGTGAGTCAAGTGGGTGTAAAGCTGCATAAACACAGCAGTGAAAAGCAGCTAAACCCCATTATAAAACTCAATTAATTTTAAAAACCCTTGAAACAAAGACAGTGAAAGAGAGAGAAATTCTTACAAAATTCGTTCAGGGGCTGTGATGCCACCTGGATTGACCATATCTAGACCTGCAGCTGATTGAGACATAAGGGTGGACACTCTTGGGGCTGAGAGGTTTGGTGAGGTTGGGTGAGCAAACGCAGACGCTTTAAAGTAATACTGCGTGGTACCCATCCCATGGGTCCCAAATCTCCAGGTTCAAGGGCATCTTCCTACATCGAAAACATGCATGAGAAACCCAGAAGATGGTCCACCGAGTGATCAGGAAAGGTTTCTAAAACGCACCTCATTTCTCATCTCCTTGTGCTCGGGTTCGCCATTCCAGCCGCTTTACTAGCAATCTCCCTCCTTGGAGAATCAGCACCTTTAACCTCCTGTTCCATACAGGTTGCAATTTGTCCTGAGGATGAACGGGAAGAGGGGGAACCAATGAGAGACTAGCTCTAGGTGTTGGGACAGGCACAGGTCACTCTATTTTCCCATCAGGAAGAAGAATTAACCACAAGCTCAGTCTGCCGCCCGGAAGCAGAATAGGGCCTAAAGCAATCCTGCGCTTTTGCGGCCAGCTCCCAAGAGAGCGAGTTGAAATATGGAGCTCAGGGGCACTGCAATTCACAAACCTGCAGACTTATAAATGATAACTCTCGTCTACAAATATATTGAGGGAAGGCAACAAAGAGGATTTGAAAGCAAGGCAGAATTGCAGGAAACAGATTTCAGGAGGCAGATTCGAATCGCCTTTAAAGCACAGGAAAAGCGGCAAAACCTCGACAATGATGCCCTTGGCCAAAAAGGGCGTATGCGTTTTTTCCTGAATATATTCAGGAAAAAACGCATACGCCCTTTTTGGCCAACCAAGCAACCTGGAAAGGCAAATCAGCGCTACAAAGAAGTCTCGCTTCCCATCGGTCAAAAGGGCCATGCTGAATAAAGTGTCAAAACCAGAAATGCAGGACAGGCCACGGAGAAACGGGAGCCTTGCTACGCTGATGGGCGGGATGTAAATTGCCAACAGCCACTCTGGAGAAGTGTACGGTGTGTCCTGAAACATTTACAAAACTCAGCTTAGAGAGCATAGGGCACTTCCACTCATGGGCGTATAAATTGGGAAAACTAAAAATCAGCAAGACACAAGCACCCCAAAGTTTAGGGCTGCTCTGTTGACAAGAACCTCCACTTCGTTACACCTTAAATATCCCAGGAAAGAGAAAAATGGATAAAGAAGTTGTGGTCCTTATGTACAATGGAACATCACTCAGCCAAGAAATCAACGTCATAAGGCTAGTAGCAGCATGATGAGTGGATTTAGGTACGACGATTCTAAGTGAAATAAGTCACACAGAAAAAGACACTTATCATAAGATATCACTTATAGAGGGAATGTAAAAACCGCTACCCTTGAACTGAATTACAAAACAGAACAGAGTCACACGGTTAGAAAACACACTATGGCTGCCTAACGGGAAAGGTGAGGTGGGGTGATGCATAAAACAAGGATTTCAAATTAGCTCAGATACCGTTCCATAAACCCAATATTTAATAGACAAGACCTACTCCTTGCTCAGGGAACTGGACTCAACACCCCCTATTCACCGCCCAAGAATATATCTGACTAGTAAGAATCTTAAAACCTATGTATTGATATCTCTCTGTAAGTGAGTCAAGTGGGTGTAAAGCTGCATAAACACAGCAGTGAAAAGCAGCTAGACCCCATTATAAAACTCAATTAATTTTAAAAACCCTTGAAACAAAGACAGTGAAAGAGAGAGAAATTCTTACAAAATTCGTTCAGGGGCTGTGATGCCACCTGGATTGACCATATCTAGACCTGCAGCTGATTGAGACATAAGGGTGGACACTCTTGGGGCTGAGAGGTTTGGTGAGGTTGGGTGAGCAAACGCAGACGCTTTAAAGTAATACTGCGTGGTACCCATCCCATGGGTCCCAAATCTCCAGGTTCAAGGGCATCTTCCTACATCGAAAACATGCATGAGAAACCCAGAAGATGGTCCACCGAGTGATCAGGAAAGGTTTCTAAAACGCACCTCATTTCTCATCTCCTTGTGCTCGGGTTCGCCATTCCAGCCGCTTTACTAGCAATCTCCCTCCTTGGAGAATCAGCACCTTTAACCTCCTGTTCCATACAGGTTGCAATTTGTCCTGAGGATGAACGGGAAGAGGGGGAACCAATGAGAGACTAGCTCTAGGTGTTGGGACAGGCACAGGTCACTCTATTTTCCCATCAGGAAGAAGAATTAACCACAAGATCAGTCTGCCGCCCGGAAGCAGAATAGGGCCTAAAGCAATCCTGCGCTTTTGCGGCCAGCTCCCAAGAGAGCGAGTTGAAAAATGGAGCTCAGGGGCACTGCAATTCACAAACCTGCAGACTTATAAATGATAACTCTCGTCTACAAATATATTGAGGGAAGGCAACAAAGAGGGTTTGAAAGCAAGGCAGATTTGCAGGAAACAGATTTCAGGAGGCAGATTCGAATCGCCTTTAAAGCACAGGAAAAGCGGCAAAACCTCGACAATGATGCCCTTGGCCAAAAAGGGCGTATGCGTTTTTTCCTGAATATATTAAGAAAAAAACGCATACGCCCTTTTTGGCCAACCAAGCAACCTGGAAAGGCAAATCAGCGCTACAAAGAAGTCTCGCTTCCCATCGGTCAAAAGGGCCATGCTGAATAAAGTGTCAAAACCAGAAATGCAGGACAGGCCACGGAGAAACGGGAGCCTTGCTACGCTGATGGGCGGGATGTAAATTGCCAACAGCCACTCTGGAGAAGTGTACGGTGTGTCCTGAAACATTTACAAAACTCAGCTTAGAGAGCATAGGGCACTTCCACTCATGGGCGTATAAATTGGGAAGACTAAAAATCAGCAAGACACAAGCACCCCAAAGTTTAGGGCTGCTCTGTTGACAAGAACCTCCACTTCGTTACACCTTAAATATCCCAGGAAAGAGAAAAATGGATAAAGAAGTTGTGGTCCTTATGTACAATGGAACATCACTCAGCCAAGAAATCAACGTCATAAGGCTAGTGGCAGCATGATGAGTGGATTTAGGTACGACGATTCTAAGTGAAATAAGTCACACAGAAAAAGACACTTATCATAAGATATCACTTATAGAGGGAATGTAAAAACCGCTACCCTTGAACTGAATTACAAAACAGAACAGAGTCACACGGTTAGAAAACACACTATGGCTGCCTAACGGGAAAGGTGAGGTGGGGTGATGCATAAAACAAGGATTTCAAATTAGCTCAGATACCGTTCCATAAACCCAATATTTAATAGACAAGACCTACTCCTTGCTCAGGGAACTGGACTCAACACCCCCTATTCACCGCCCAAGAATATATCTGACTAGTAAGAATCTTAAAACCTATGTATTGATATCTCTCTGTAAGTGAGTCAAGTGGGTGTAAAGCTGCATAAACACAGCAGTGAAAAGCAGCTAAACCCCATTATAAAACTCAATTAATTTTAAAAACCCGTGAAACAAAGACAGTGAAAGAGAGAGAAATTCTTACAAAATTCGTTCAGGGGCTGTGATGCCACCTGGGTTGACCATATCTAGACCTGCAGCTGAATTGAGACATAAGGGTGGACACTCTTGGGGCTGAGATGTTTGGTGAGGTTGGGTGAGCAAACGCAGACTCTTTAAAGTAATACTGCGTGGTACCCATCCCATGGGTGCCAAATCTCCAGGTTCAAGGACATCTTCCTACATCGAAAACATGCATGAGAAACCCAGAAGATGGTCCACCGAGTGATCGGGAAAGGTTTCTAAAACGCACCTCATTTCTCATCTCCTTGTGCTCGGGTTCGCCATTCCAGCCGCTTTACTAGCAATCTCCCTCCTTGGAGAATCAGCACCTTTAACCTCCTGTTCCATACAGGTTGCAATTTGTCCTGAGGATGAACGGGAAGAGGGGGAACCAATGAGAGACTAGCTCTAGGTGTTGGGACAGGCACAGGTCACTCTATTTTCCCATCAGGAAGAAGAATTAACCACAAGCTCAGTCTGCCGCCCGGAAGCAGAATAGGGCCTAAAGCAATCCTGCGCTTTTGCGGCCAGCTCCCAAGAGAGCGAGTTGAAAAATGGAGCTCAGGGGCACTGCAATTCACAAACCTGCAGACTTATAAATGATAACTCTCGTCTACAAATATATTGAGGGAAGGCAACAAAGAGGATTTGAAAGCAAGGCAGATTTGCAGGAAACAGATTTCAGGAGGCAGATTCGAATCGCCTTTAAAGCACAGGAAAAGCGGCAAAACCTCGACAATGATGCCCTTGGCCAAAAAGGGCGTATGCGTTTTTTCCTGAATATATTCAGGAAAAAACGCATACGCCCTTTTTGGCCAACCAAGCAACCTGGAAAGGCAAATCAGCGCTACAAAGAAGTCTCGCTTCCCATCGGTCAAAAGGGCCATGCTGAATAAAGTGTCAAAACCAGAAATGCAGGACAGGCCACGGAGAAACGGGAGCCTTGCTACGCTGATGGGCGGGATGTAAATTGCCAACAGCCACTCTGGAGAAGTGTACGGTGTGTCCTGAAACATTTACAAAACTCAGCTTAGAGAGCATAGGGCACTTCCACTCATGGGCGTATAAATTGGGAAAACTAAAAATCAGCAAGACACAAGCACCCCAAAGTTTAGGGCTGCTCTCTTGACAAGAACCTCCACTTCGTTACACCTTAAATATCCCAGGAAAGAGAAAAATGGATAAAGAAGTTGTGGTCCTTATGTACAATGGAACATCACTCAGCCATGAAATCAACGTCATAAGGCTAGTAGCAGCATGATGAGTGGATTTAGGTACGACGATTCTAAGTGAAATAAGTCACACAGAAAAAGACACTTATCATAAGATATCACTTATAGAGGGAATGTAAAAACCGCTACCCTTGAACTGAATTACAAAACAGAACAGAGTCACACGGTTAGAAAACACACTATGGCTGCCTAACGGGAAAGGTGAGGTGGGGTGATGCATAAAACAAGGATTTCAAATTAGCTCAGATACCGTTCCATAAACCCAATATGTAATAGACAAGACCTACTCCTTGCTCAGGGAACTGGACTCAACACCCCCTATTCACCGCCCAAGAATATATCTGACTAGTAAGAATCTTAAAACCTATGTATTGATATCTCTCTGTAAGTGAGTCAAGTGGGTGTAAAGCTGCATAAACACAGCAGTGAAAAGCAGCTAAACCCCATTATAAAACTCAATTAATTTTAAAAACCCTTGAAACAAAGACAGTGAAAGAGAGAGAAATTCTTACAAAATTCGTTCAGGGGCTGTGATGCCACCTGGATTGACCATATCTAGACCTGCAGCTGATTGAGACATAAGGGTGGACACTCTTGGGGCTGAGAGGTTTGGTGAGGTTGGGTGAGCAAACGCAGACGCTTTAAAGTAATACTGCGTGGTACCCATCCCATGGGTCCCAAATCTCCAGGTTCAAGGGCATCTTCCTACATCGAAAACATGCATGAGAAACCCAGAAGATGGTCCACCGAGTGATCAGGAAAGGTTTCTAAAACGCACCTCATTTCTCATCTCCTTGTGCTCGGGTTCGCCATTCCAGCCGCTTTACTAGCAATCTCCCTCCTTGGAGAATCAACACCTTTAACCTCCTGTTCCATACAGGTTGCAATTTGTCCTGAGGATGAACGGGAAGAGGGGGAACCAATGAGAGACTAGCTCTAGGTGTTGGGACAGGCACAGGTCACTCTATTTTCCAATCAAGAAGAAGAATTAACCACAAGCTCAGTCTGCCGCCCGGAAGCAGAATAGGTCCTAAAGCAATCCTGCGCTTTTGCGGCCAGCTCCCAAGAGAGCGAGTTGAAATATGGAGCTCAGGGGCACTGCAATTCACAAACCTGCAGACTTATAAATGATAACTCTCGTCTACAAATATATTGAGGGAAGGCAACAAAGAGGATTTGAAAGCAAGGCAGATTTGAAGGAAACAGATTTCAGGAGGCAGATTCGAATCGCCTTTAAAGCACAGGAAAAGCGGCAAAACCTCGACAATGATGCCCTTGGCCAAAAAGGGCGTATGCGTTTTTTCCTGAATATAGTCAGGAAAAAACGCATACGCCCTTTTTGGCCAACCAAGCAACCTGGAAAGGCAAATCAGCGCTACAAAGAAGTCTCGCTTCCCATCGGTCAAAAGGGCCATGCTGAATAAAGTGTCAAAACCAGAAATGCAGGACAGGCCACGGAGAAACGGGAGCCTTGCTACGCTGATGGGCGGGATGTAAATTGCCAACAGCCACTCTGGAGAAGTGTACGGTGTGTCCTGAAACATTTACAAAACTCAGCTTAGAGAGCATAGGGCACTTCCACTCATGGGCGTATAAATTGGGAAAACTAAAAATCAGCAAGACACAATCACCCCAAAGTTTAGGGCTGCTCTCTTGACAAGAACCTCCACTTCGTTACACCTTAAATATCCCAGGAAAGAGAAAAATGGATAAAGAAGTTGTGGTCCTTATGTACAATGGAACATCACTCAGCCATGAAATCAACGTCATAAGGCTAGTAGCAGCATGATGAGTGGATTTAGGTACGACGATTCTAAGTGAAATAAGTCACACAGAAAAAGACACTTATCATAAGATATCACTTACAGAGGGAATGTAAAAACCGCTACCCTTGAACTGAATTACAAAACAGAACAGAGTCACACGGTTAGATAACACACTATGGCTGCCTAACGGGAAAGGTGAGGTGGGGTGATGCATAAAACAAGGATTTCAAATTAGCTCAGATACCGTTCCATAAACCCAATATGTAATAGACAAGACCTACTCCTTGCTCAGGGAACTGGACTCAACACCCCCTATTCACCGCCCAAGAATATATCTGACTAGTAAGAATCTTAAAACCTATGTATTGATATCTCTCTGTAAGTGAGTCAAGTGGGTGTAAAGCTGCATAAACACAGCAGTGAAAAGCAGCTAAACCCCATTATAAAACTCAATTAATTTTAAAAACCCGTGAAACAAAGACAGTGAAAGAGAGAGAAATTCTTACAAAATTCGTTCAGGGGCTGTGATGCCACCTGGATTGACCATATCTAGACCTGCAGCTGATTGAGACATAAGGGTGGACACTCTTGGGGCTGAGATGTTTGGTGAGGTTGGGTGAGCAAACGCAGACGCTTTAAAGTAATACTGCGTGGTACCCATCCCATGGGTCCCAAATCTCCAGGTTCAAGGGCATCTTCCTACATCGAAAACATGCATGAGAAACCCAGAAGATGGTCCACCGAGTGATCGGGAAAGGTTTCTAAAACGCACCTCATTTCTCATCTCCTTGTGCTCGGGTTCGCCATTCCAGCCGCTTTACTAGCAATCTCCCTCCTTGGAGAATCAGCACCTTTAACCTCCTGTTCCATACAGGTTGCAATTTGTCCTGAGGATGAACGGGAAGAGGGGGAACCAATGAGAGACTAGCTCTAGGTGTTGGGACAGGCACAGGTCACTCTATTTTCCCATCAGGAAGAAGAATTAACCACAAGATCAGTCTGCCGCCCGAAAGCAGAATAGGGCCTAAAGCAATCCTGCGCTTTTGCGGCCAGCTCCCAAGAGAGCGAGTTGAAAAATGGAGCTCAGGGGCACTGCAATTCACAAACCTGCAGACTTATAAATGATAACTCTCGTCTACAAATATATTGAGGGAAGGCAACAAAGAGGATTTGAAAGCAAGGCAGATTTGCAGGAAACAGATTTCAGGAGGCAGATTCGAATCGCCTTTAAAGCACAGGAAAAGCGGCAAAACCTCGACAATGATGCCCTTGGCCAAAAAGGGCGTATGCGTTTTTTCCTGAATATATTCAGGAAAAAACGCATACGCCCTTTTTGGCCAACCAAGCAACCTGGAAAGGCAAATCAGCGCTACAAAGAAGTCTCGCTTCCCATCGGTCAAAAGGGCCATGCTGAATAAAGTGTCAAAACCAGAAATGCAGGACAGGCCACGGAGAAACGGGAGCCTTGCTACGCTGATGGGCGGGATGTAAATTGCCAACAGCCACTCTGGAGAAGTGTACGGTGTGTCCTGAAACATTTACAAAACTCAGCTTAGAGAGCATAGGGCACTTCCACTCATGGGCGTATAAATTGGGAAAACTAAAAATCAGCAAGACACAAGCACCCCAAAGTTTAGGGCTGCTCTGTTGACAAGAACCTCCACTTCGTTACACCTTAAATATCCCAGGAAAGAGAAAAATGGATAAAGAAGTTGTGGTCCTTATGTACAATGGAATATCACTCAGCCATGAAATCAACGTCATAAGGCTAGTAGCAGCATGATGAGTGGATTTAGGTACGACGATTCTAAGTCAAATAAGTCACACAGAAAAAGACACTTATCATAAGATATCACCTATAGAGGGAATGTAAAAACCGCTACACTTGAACTGAATTACAAAACAGAACAGAGTCACACGGTTAGAAAACACACTATGGCTGCCTAACGGCAAAGGTGAGGTGGGGTGATGCATAAAACAAGGGTTTCAAATTAGCTCAGATACCGTTCCATGAACCCAATATGTAATAGACAAGACCTACTCCTTGCTCAGGGAACTGGACTCAACACCCCCTATTCACCGCCCAAGAATATATCTGACTAGTAAGAATCTTAAAACCTATGTATTGATATCTCTCTGTAAGTGAGTCAAGTGGGTGTAAAGCTGCATAAACACAGCAGTGAAAAGCAGCTAAACCCCATTATAAAACTCAATTAATTTTAAAAACCCTTGAAACAAAGACAGTGAAAGAGAGAGAAATTCTTACAAAATTCGTTCAGGGGCTGTGATGCCACCTGGATTGACCATATCTAGACCTGCAGCTGATTGAGACATAAGGGTGGACACTCTTGGGGCTGAGAGGTTTGGTGAGGTTGGGTGAGCAAACGCAGACGCTTTAAAGTAATACTGCGTGGTACCCATCCCATGGGTCCCAAATCTCCAGGTTCAAGGGCATCTTCCTACATCGAAAACATGCATGAGAAACCCAGAAGATGGTCCACCGAGTGATCAGGAAAGGTTTCTAAAACGCACCTCATTTCTCATCTCCTTGTGCTCGGGTTCGCCATTCCAGCCACTTTACTAGCAATCTCCCTCCTTGGAGAATCAGCACCTTTAACCTCCTGTTCCATACAGGTTGCAATTTGTCCTGAGGATGAACGGGAAGAGGGGGAACCAATGAGAGACTAGCTCTAGGTGTTGGGACAGGCACAGGTCACTCTATTTTCCCATCAGGAAGAAGAATTAACCACAAGATCAGTCTGCCGCCCGGAAGCAGAATAGGGCCTAAAGCAATCCTGCGCTTTTGCGGCCAGCTCCCAAGAGAGCGAGTTGAAATATGGAGCTCAGGGGCACTGCAATTCACAAACCTGCAGACTTATAAATGATAACTCTCGTCTACAAATATATTGAGGGAAGGCAACAAAGAGGATTTGAAAGCAAGGCAGAATTGCAGGAAACAGATTTCAGGAGGCAGATTCGAATCGCCTTTAAAGTACAGGAAAAGCGGCAAAACCTCGACAATGATGCCCTTGGCCAAAAAGGGCGTATGCGTTTTTTCCTGAATATATTAAGAAAAAAACGCATACGCCCTTTTTGGCCAACCAAGCAACCTGGAAAGGCAAATCAGCGCTACAAAGAAGTCTCGCTTCCCATCGGTCAAAAGGGCCATGCTGAATAAAGTGTCAAAACCAGAAATGCAGGACAGGCCACGGAGAAACGGGAGCCTTGCTACGCTGATGGGCGGGATGTAAATTGCCAACAGCCACTCTGGAGAAGTGTACGGTGTGTCCTGAAACATTTACAAAACTCAGCTTAGAGAGCATAGAGCACTTCCACTCATGGGCGTATAAATTGGGAAGACTAAAAATCAGCAAGACACAAGCACCCCAAAGTTTAGGGCTGCTCTGTTGACAAGAACCTCCACTTCGTTACACCTTAAATATCCCAGGAAAGAGAAAAATGGATAAAGAAGTTGTGGTCCTTATGTACAATGGAACATCACTCAGCCAAGAAATCAACGTCATAAGGCTAGTGGCAGCATGATGAGTGGATTTAGGTACGACGATTCTAAGTGAAATAAGTCACACAGAAAAAGACACTTATCATAAGATATCACTTATAGAGGGAATGTAAAAACCGCTACCCTTGAACTGAATTACAAAACAGAACAGAGTCACACGGTTAGAAAACACACTATGGCTGCCTAACGGGAAAGGTGAGGTGGGGTGATGCATAAAACAAGGATTTCAAATTAGCTCAGATACCGTTCCATAAACCCAATATTTAATAGACAAGACCTACTCCTTGCTCAGGGAACTGGACTCAACACCCCCTATTCACCGCCCAAGAATATATCTGACTAGTAAGAATCTTAAAACCTATGTATTGATATCTCTCTGTAAGTGAGTCAAGTGGGTGTAAAGCTGCATAAACACAGCAGTGAAAAGCAGCTAAACCCCATTATAAAACTCAATTAATTTTAAAAACCCGTGAAACAAAGACAGTGAAAGAGAGAGAAATTCTTACAAAATTCGTTCAGGGGCTGTGATGCCACCTGGGTTGACCATATCTAGACCTGCAGCTGAATTGAGACATAAGGGTGGACACTCTTGGGGCTGAGATGTTTGGTGAGGTTGGGTGAGCAAACGCAGACTCTTTAAAGTAATACTGCGTGGTACCCATCCCATGGGTGCCAAATCTCCAGGTTCAAGGACATCTTCCTACATCGAAAACATGCATGAGAAACCCAGAAGATGGTCCACCGAGTGATCGGGAAAGGTTTCTAAAACGCACCTCATTTCTCATCTCCTTGTGCTCGGGTTCGCCATTCCAGCCGCTTTACTAGCAATCTCCCTCCTTGGAGAATCAGCACCTTTAACCTCCTGTTCCATACAGGTTGCAATTTGTCCTGAGGATGAACGGGAAGAGGGGGAACCAATGAGAGACTAGCTCTAGGTGTTGGGACAGGCACAGGTCACTCTATTTTCCCATCAGGAAGAAGAATTAACCACAAGCTCAGTCTGCCGCCCGGAAGCAGAATAGGGCCTAAAGCAATCCTGCGCTTTTGCGGCCAGCTCCCAAGAGAGCGAGTTGAAAAATGGAGCTCAGGGGCACTGCAATTCACAAACCTGCAGACTTATAAATGATAACTCTCGTCTACAAATATATTGAGGGAAGGCAACAAAGAGGATTTGAAAGCAAGGCAGATTTGCAGGAAACAGATTTCAGGAGGCAGATTCGAATCGCCTTTAAAGCACAGGAAAAGCGGCAAAACCTCGACAATGATGCCCTTGGCCAAAAAGGGCGTATGCGTTTTTTCCTGAATATATTCAGGAAAAAACGCATACGCCCTTTTTGGCCAACCAAGCAACCTGGAAAGGCAAATCAGCGCTACAAAGAAGTCTCGCTTCCCATCGGTCAAAAGGGCCATGCTGAATAAAGTGTCAAAACCAGAAATGCAGGACAGGCCACGGAGAAACGGGAGCCTTGCTACGCTGATGGGCGGGATGTAAATTGCCAACAGCCACTCTGGAGAAGTGTACGGTGTGTCCTGAAACATTTACAAAACTCAGCTTAGAGAGCATAGGGCACTTCCACTCATGGGCGTATAAATTGGGAAAACTAAAAATCAGCAAGACACAAGCACCCCAAAGTTTAGGGCTGCTCTCTTGACAAGAACCTCCACTTCGTTACACCTTAAATATCCCAGGAAAGAGAAAAATGGATAAAGAAGTTGTGGTCCTTATGTACAATGGAACATCACTCAGCCATGAAATCAACGTCATAAGGCTAGTAGCAGCATGATGAGTGGATTTAGGTACGACGATTCTAAGTGAAATAAGTCACACAGAAAAAGACACTTATCATAAGATATCACTTATAGAGGGAATGTAAAAACCGCTACCCTTGAACTGAATTACAAAACAGAACAGAGTCACACGGTTAGAAAACACACTATGGCTGCCTAACGGGAAAGGTGAGGTGGGGTGATGCATAAAACAAGGATTTCAAATTAGCTCAGATACCGTTCCATAAACCCAATATGTAATAGACAAGACCTACTCCTTGCTCAGGGAACTGGACTCAACACCCCCTATTCACCGCCCAAGAATATATCTGACTAGTAAGAATCTTAAAACCTATGTATTGATATCTCTCTGTAAGTGAGTCAAGTGGGTGTAAAGCTGCATAAACACAGCAGTGAAAAGCAGCTAAACCCCATTATAAAACTCAATTAATTTTAAAAACCCTTGAAACAAAGACAGTGAAAGAGAGAGAAATTCTTACAAAATTCGTTCAGGGGCTGTGATGCCACCTGGATTGACCATATCTAGACCTGCAGCTGATTGAGACATAAGGGTGGACACTCTTGGGGCTGAGAGGTTTGGTGAGGTTGGGTGAGCAAACGCAGACGCTTTAAAGTAATACTGCGTGGTACCCATCCCATGGGTCCTAAATCTCCAGGTTCAAGGGCATCTTCCTACATCGAAAACATGCATGAGAAACCCAGAAGATGGTCCACCGAGTGATCAGGAAAGGTTTCTAAAACGCACCTCATTTCTCATCTCCTTGTGCTCGGGTTCGCCATTCCAGCCGCTTTACTAGCAATCTCCCTCCTTGGAGAATCAACACCTTTAACCTCCTGTTCCATACAGGTTGCAATTTGTCCTGAGGATGAACGGGAAGAGGGGGAACCAATGAGAGACTAGCTCTAGGTGTTGGGACAGGCACAGGTCACTCTATTTTCCAATCAGGAAGAAGAATTAACCACAAGCTCAGTCTGCCGCCCGGAAGCAGAATAGGTCCTAAAGCAATCCTGCGCTTTTGCGGCCAGCTCCCAAGAGAGCGAGTTGAAATATGGAGCTCAGGGGCACTGCAATTCACAAACCTGCAGACTTATAAATGATAACTCTCGTCTACAAATATATTGAGGGAAGGCAACAAAGAGGATTTGAAAGCAAGGCAGATTTGAAGGAAACAGATTTCAGGAGGCAGATTCGAATCGCCTTTAAAGCACAGGAAAAGCGGCAAAACCTCGACAATGATGCCCTTGGCCAAAAAGGGCGTATGCGTTTTTTCCTGAATATAGTCAGGAAAAAACGCATACGCCCTTTTTGGCCAACCAAGCAACCTGGAAAGGCAAATCAGCGCTACAAAGAAGTCTCGCTTCCCATCGGTCAAAAGGGCCATGCTGAATAAAGTGTCAAAACCAGAAATGCAGGACAGGCCACGGAGAAACGGGAGCCTTGCTACGCTGATGGGCGGGATGTAAATTGCCAACAGCCACTCTGGAGAAGTGTACGGTGTGTCCTGAAACATTTACAAAACTCAGCTTAGAGAGCATAGGGCACTTCCACTCATGGGCGTATAAATTGGGAAAACTAAAAATCAGCAAGACACAAGCACCCCAAAGTTTAGGGCTGCTCTCTTGACAAGAACCTCCACTTCGTTACACCTTAAATATCCCAGGAAAGAGAAAAATGGATAAAGAAGTTGTGGTCCTTATGTACAATGGAACATCACTCAGCCATGAAATCAACGTCATAAGGCTAGTAGCAGCATGATGAGTGGATTTAGGTACGACGATTCTAAGTGAAATAAGTCACACAGAAAAAGACACTTATCATAAGATATCACTTACAGAGGGAATGTAAAAACCGCTACCCTTGAACTGAATTACAAAACAGAACAGAGTCACACGGTTAGATAACACACTATGGCTGCCTAACGGGAAAGGTGAGGTGGGGTGATGCATAAAACAAGGATTTCAAATTAGCTCAGATACCGTTCCATAAACCCAATATGTAATAGACAAGACCTACTCCTTGCTCAGGGAACTGGACTCAACACCCCCTATTCACCGCCCAAGAATATATCTGACTAGTAAGAATCTTAAAACCTATGTATTGATATCTCTCTGTAAGTGAGTCAAGTGGGTGTAAAGCTGCATAAACACAGCAGTGAAAAGCAGCTAAACCCCATTATAAAACTCAATTAATTTTAAAAACCCGTGAAACAAAGACAGTGAAAGAGAGAGAAATTCTTACAAAATTCGTTCAGGGGCTGTGATGCCACCTGGATTGACCATATCTAGACCTGCAGCTGATTGAGACATAAGGGTGGACACTCTTGGGGCTGAGATGTTTGGTGAGGTTGGGTGAGCAAACGCAGACGCTTTAAAGTAATACTGCGTGGTACCCATCCCATGGGTCCCAAATCTCCAGGTTCAAGGGCATCTTCCTACATCGAAAACATGCATGAGAAACCCAGAAGATGGTCCACCGAGTGATCGGGAAAGGTTTCTAAAACGCACCTCATTTCTCATCTCCTTGTGCTCGGGTTCGCCATTCCAGCCGCTTTACTAGCAATCTCCCTCCTTGGAGAATCAGCACCTTTAACCTCCTGTTCCATACAGGTTGCAATTTGTCCTGAGGATGAACGGGAAGAGGGGGAACCAATGAGAGACTAGCTCTAGGTGTTGGGACAGGCACAGGTCACTCTATTTTCCCATCAGGAAGAAGAATTAACCACAAGATCAGTCTGCCGCCCGAAAGCAGAATAGGGCCTAAAGCAATCCTGCGCTTTTGCGGCCAGCTCCCAAGAGAGCGAGTTGAAAAATGGAGCTCAGGGGCACTGCAATTCACAAACCTGCAGACTTATAAATGATAACTCTCGTCTACAAATATATTGAGGGAAGGCAACAAAGAGGATTTGAAAGCAAGGCAGATTTGCAGGAAACAGATTTCAGGAGGCAGATTCGAATCGCCTTTAAAGCACAGGAAAAGCGGCAAAACCTCGACAATGATGCCCTTGGCCAAAAAGGGCGTATGCGTTTTTTCCTGAATATATTCAGGAAAAAACGCATACGCCCTTTTTGGCCAACCAAGCAACCTGGAAAGGCAAATCAGCGCTACAAAGAAGTCTCGCTTCCCATCGGTCAAAAGGGCCATGCTGAATAAAGTGTCAAAACCAGAAATGCAGGACAGGCCACGGAGAAACGGGAGCCTTGCTACGCTGATGGGCGGGATGTAAATTGCCAACAGCCACTCTGGAGAAGTGTACGGTGTGTCCTGAAACATTTACAAAACTCAGCTTAGAGAGCATAGGGCACTTCCACTCATGGGCGTATAAATTGGGAAAACTAAAAATCAGCAAGACACAAGCACCCCAAAGTTTAGGGCTGCTCTCTTGACAAGAACCTCCACTTCGTTACACCTTAAATATCCCAGGAAAGAGAAAAATGGATAAAGAAGTTGTGGTCCTTATGTACAATGGAATATCACTCAGCCATGAAATCAACGTCATAAGGCTAGTAGCAGCATGATGAGTGGATTTAGGTACGACGATTCTAAGTCAAATAAGTCACACAGAAAAAGACACTTATCATAAGATATCACCTATAGAGGGAATGTAAAAACCGCTACACTTGAACTGAATTACAAAACAGAACAGAGTCACACGGTTAGAAAACACACTATGGCTGCCTAACGGGAAAGGTGAGGTGGGGTGATGCATAAAACAAGGGTTTCAAATTAGCTCAGATACCGTTCCATGAACCCAATATGTAATAGACAAGACCTACTCCTTGCTCAGGGAACTGGACTCAACACCCCCTATTCACCGCCCAAGAATATATCTGACTAGTAAGAATCTTAAAACCTATGTATTGATATCTCTCTGTAAGTGAGTCAAGTGGGTGTAAAGCTGCATAAACACAGCAGTGAAAAGCAGCTAAACCCCATTATAAAACTCAATTAATTTTAAAAACCCTTGAAACAAAGACAGTGAAAGAGAGAGAAATTCTTACAAAATTCGTTCAGGGGCTGTGATGCCACCTGGATTGACCATATCTAGACCTGCAGCTGATTGAGACATAAGGGTGGACACTCTTGGGGCTGAGAGGTTTGGTGAGGTTGGGTGAGCAAACGCAGACGCTTTAAAGTAATACTGCGTGGTACCCATCCCATGGGTCCCAAATCTCCAGGTTCAAGGGCATCTTCCTACATCGAAAACATGCATGAGAAACCCAGAAGATGGTCCACCGAGTGATCAGGAAAGGTTTCTAAAACGCACCTCATTTCTCATCTCCTTGTGCTCGGGTTCGCCATTCCAGCCACTTTACTAGCAATCTCCCTCCTTGGAGAATCAGCACCTTTAACCTCCTGTTCCATACAGGTTGCAATTTGTCCTGAGGATGAACGGAAGAGGGGGAACCAATGAGAGACTAGCTCTAGGTGTTGGGACAGGCACAGGTCACTCTATTTTCCCATCAGGAAGAAGAATTAACCACAAGATCAGTCTGCCGCCCGGAAGCAGAATAGGGCCTAAAGCAATCCTGCGCTTTTGCGGCCAGCTCCCAAGAGAGCGAGTTGAAAAATGGAGCTCAGGGGCACTGCAATTCACAAACCTGCAGACTTATAAATGATAACTCTCGTCTACAAATATATTGAGGGAAGGCAACAAGAGGGTATTGAAAGCAAGGCAGATTTGCAGGAAACAGATTTCAGGAGGCAGATTCGAATCGCCTTTAAAGCACAGGAAAAGCGGCAAAACCTCGACAATGATGCCCTTGGCCAAAAAGGGCGTATGCGTTTTTTCCTGAATATATTCAGGAAAAAACGCATACGCCCTTTTTGGCCAACCAAGCAACCTGGAAAGGCAAATCAGCGCTACAAAGAAGTCCTCGCTTCCCGTCGGTCAAAAGGGCCATGCTGAATAAAGTGTCAAAACCAGAAATGCAGGACAGGCCACGGAGAAACGGGAGCCTTGCTACGCTGATGGGCGGGATGTAAATTGCCAACAGCCACTCTGAGAAGTGTACGGTGTGTCCTGAAACATTTACAAAACTCAGCTTAGAGAGCATAGGGCACTTCCACTCATGGGCGTATAAATTGGGAAAACTAAAAATCAGCAAGACACAAGCACCCCAAAGTTTAGGGCTGCTA